>NC_051077.1:17347634-18043134 GCF_004664715.2 Peromyscus leucopus
AACTATCAATCATTGCAAATACAACCACATTAGGAGATGGTTGTAACAAGAGAGTAGGTTTTGTAGAACAAGATTGAAGTTTGGCAGGCAAGCTGAAAAAACACTCTGGGATGACAGTCTCCATAGCAAACAAGGTAGTATGTGGTACCCTAATGAAATTTACCTGAAGACCAAAGAACAAAACAAGCCACTAGATTAAACATAGAAGCAAGACAGTGGTGGCACATACCTTTAATCCTAGCATCCGGGTGGCAGAGTTCCATCTGGTCCTCCGTGAGTTCAAAGCCATCCTGGACTTCATGAGATTGACCCAGTCTAGGAGAGAAAAAAGAGCCAGGAAGTGGTGTCACACTACTTTAATCCCCATACTGGTAAGCACACATACTTTTAATCCAGGAAGTGATGGCTGGGCAGAGAAAGGTATATAAGGCATGAGGATACAGGAACTGAAGACTTTTCAGCTAAGGACACAGAGGTAAACAGTCAGAGGATTCATGGAGTTGGCAAGGTGAGACATGGCAGTGGCTTGTTCCTTTGTCTCTCTGATCTTTCAGCATTTACCGCAATATCTGGCAAGGTTATTTTTTTTTTTTTATTAAAAGACCATTTTAGCAGTTCATGTTACAGTAACATCCAGGAGAAAAATGGGCACAGGACAACAAAGTCAATGTCTTCTAAGAGCAAAAATCCAGAGTAGGGGATTTAACAATCACAATCCAAAGCAACTCAAAAGTTGTAACACTACTCTAAAACAAGTGAGCCCCATCATGATGCTCACAGCTTCTTTAATGGAACATTCTAGTCTCACTCATAAAACTGTCAAATATTGGTTAGAAAGAATAATAATTCTAACCAAATCTGCCCAAATCCAAATTCAGCCCAGCTATTAGCTATGTTGACATTGGCACCAGTAGGCTTAAACTTTGTGCAAATAACTATCTAACCAATGATAAATATGTATGTCTTCTTTCGCATACCTAAGAGATGTTGAAATAGAGTAAAAGAAACAAAACATAAATGAGAAACAAGACTTTGGGATACAAGGATATGGTTAGTAGAAGCAGATTCAGAATTGACTATCAGGGTTATCAGCTGCTTTTACTGTTAACATAATACTGTATCCAGTAGCAGCTTAGGAATGATGAAAAACAGGTGTCAGTTTAAATACTGCAGAAGAAATTTGAGTTGGTAAAAATGGGCCAAGAAATGCAAACAAATGAAAACCTCATGAAAATTAGAAACTCTCTGAATGTGCTTCATGTTACTGAGCACAGCAGAGTGGAAGATTAATGAATTGAAAGAAGCCTCAATAGAATAACAAACCAACAAGTGAAATCTAAAGAACTGAATGATCAAAAGAAAGCACTAAAAGGTGTGACACAGTATCAAATGGCCTAACATACATCTATTCTGTGCATCCAAGGAAAGAATAGGGGGTAAAAGGAACAGTAGCAACATTTAAAGAAATAATGGCTTCACTTCCAAATTGTTGAAAATAAATTAAGTAAATACAACATGGAAAACAAACATCCATCTTGGTCTGTTGTAATTGTAATGCCACCACCACATAGGTGAGGCTACCAGTTCAAGCAGTAACCATGTCGCCTTGGACAGAGCTTTGGGGATCGTGGAGTACCTGGATGCCTGAATACAATGAAGCACTTCCTTCATTGGTCCTGTATCACACATAGTGCTGGAGTTCATTTTCCAAAGCAACATCTTCTAAATGAGTTACATCCTTGAGTCTGAAGTGGTCAGAATATGGCCAATTCCTGAGATAAATTTAAGGCATCCTTTTGTCCCTATGGGAAGTGCTATGGTCTCCTGACAGTTTTGTTTTTGGTAGCCATAAGATTTTTAGCAGTTATGATTTCCTTATCCCCAAACATTCATAGGCTTTGTATATTGGCAAACTGCAAGCTTTGTAAGCTTTCCAAGTCTTTACATCGTGATTGTTGTTCCAAATTGGCACTGTTAACCTAGTTCGTAGCAGTCAGCATTAAACAATACTGTAGCCTGAATGCTCTGCTGTGTTGGAAATTTCTCTGGAAGATTTACTAGTCCATCCTTTTAAACCCTCCTCCACCATACATCTTAGGAATGGACAGAATATAGATCAGTTCTTGTGGTGATATTGTGTTCCCCAAAGTATTGTACACTCTAATAAACTTATCTGGGGTCAGAAAACAGAACAGCCACTAGACAGACATAGAGGCCAGAAAATGGTGGCACTCACACCTTTAACCCTAGCCTTCTGGAGGCAGAGATCCACTCGGATCTCTGTGAGTTCAAAGCCACACTGGAAACAGCCAGGCATGATGACTCATGCCTTTAATCCCAGGAAGTGACAACAGAAAGCAGAAAGGTATATAAGGCATGAAAACCAAGAACCAGAGCTGGTAAAGCTTTAAGACTTTAGAGCAACAGTTCAGCTGAGATTCATTCTGGATGAGGACTTAGAGACTTCTAGTCTGAGGAAACAAGATCAGCTGAAGAACTGGCAAGGTGAGGTGACTGTGGCTTGTTCTGCCTCTCTGATCTTTCAGCATTCACCCCAATACCCAGCTTCAGGTTTGTTTTCATTAAGAAGATTTTTTAGTGTCTGCATTACATCTGTCCAGGCTGAAAGACATTTAAGGAATTGCTCAACATCCCTAATCATCAGGGAAATGCAAATCAAAACAACTCTGAGATACCACCTTACGCCTGTCAGAATGGCTAAGATAAAAAACACTGAAGACACTTTATGCTGGAGAGGATGTGGAACTAAGGGAACTCTCCTCCACTGCTGGTGGGAATGCAAGCTTGTACAACCACTTTGGTAATCAATATGGCACTTTCTTAGAAAATTGGGAATCAATCTCCCCCAAGATCCAGCTATACCACTCCTGGGCATATACCCAAGAAATGCTCAATCATACCACAAGAGCACTTGCTCAGCTATGTTCATATCAGCATTGTTTGTAATAGCCAAAACCTGGAAACAACCTAGATGCCCTTCAACTGAAGAATGGATAAATAAATTGTGGCACATATATATACACAATGGAATACTACTCAGCAGAGAAAAACAATGACATCATGAGGTTTGCAGGCAAATGGATGGATCTAGAAAAAATCATCCTGAGTGAGGTAACCCAGACTCAGAAAGACAAATATGGTATGTACTCACTCATAGGAAGATACTAGATGTGGAACAAGGATGACTGGACTGCTACTCACATCACCAGTGAGGCTACCTGGAAAACAGGACCCCAAGAAAGACACGAGAATCACCCAATGATGGAGAAATGGCTGAGATCTACATGAACAACCTGGATCATGAGTGGGAACAATGAAGAGCGACGGTCGAGGGAAATAGAGCAGGAGATGCCAGCTGGATCAAGAATAGAGAGGGAGAACAAGGAATAGGAGACCGTGGTAAATGAAGACCACATGAAAAAAGGAAGAAACAAAGTGCTAGAGAGGCCCACAGAAATCCACAAAGATACCCCCACAAAAATACTGCTGCCAATGGCGAGAGACAGCCGGGACTGACCTACTCTGGTGATGGGATGGCCAAACACCCTAATAGTTGTGCCAGAAACCCCATCCAAGAACTGAGGAATCTGGATGCAGACATCCACGGCTAGGCCCCAGGTGGAGTGCCAGGAGTCTAATTAGCGAGAAAGAGGAGGGTTTATATGAGCGAGAATTGATGAAATCAAGGTTGGATAAAGCACAGGGACAAGTAGCCAAACGAATGGAAACACATGAACTATGAACCAAAGGCTGAGGGGCCCCCAACTGAATCAGGCCCTCTGAATAGGTGAGACAGTTGATTGGCTTGATCTGTTTGGGAGGCATCTAGGCAGTGGTGCCAGGTCCTGGCTCATTGCATGAGTTAGCTGTTTGAAACCTGGGACTTATGTAGGGACGCTTGGCTCAATCTGGGAGGAGGGGACTGGACCTGCCTGGACTGAGTCTATCAGGTTGATCTCAGTCCTTGAGGGAGGCCTTGCTCTGGAGGATATGGGAATAGGGGGTGGGCTGGGGGGAAGGGGAGGGGGCAGGAAGGGGGAGAACAAGGGAATCTGTGGCTGTTATGTAGAACTGAATAGTATTGTAAAATAAAATAAAAAAAATTACACACACACACACACAAAAGATTTTTTAAGATTCGTGTTACAAGTTCTTTACTAAAATATAACATGAATTGACGTCTACTCTCATTCTCTATAGAGTCTTTGATATTATATGATGCATCATTAGCATTTTGTTTTGTTGACAGTCCTGACTGACAGCTGTTAGTCTTCTATTCTCTTAAACTCCTACAAGAATCACCAATAAAGCTCTGCCTACAACATTCTGAGATCTTCCCAGTACACATCTCCAAACTTTTCCATTATGCTAGCAAACCATTTTTCAAAGGCTCTGCATTATATGATTAGTTAATCACAACACATCACCCCCTTCACTGGGGTAAATTTCAAATACCCTAGTAAGGCAACATAATGGATGGATGCTTCAGTCCCTGGTCAGTTTTTTCTGTTGTTGTGGGTGGGAATTTCAACAACAACAAAATCAACCTGGGGAAAGCACATGAAGACAACTCTTTTCACCACCTGGAAGAAAGAGAAAGATGAGAGGAGACTGGAGACCAGGTATAGCCTTCAGAGCACACTATTGGGACTTTTTCAAAGTTAGTCCTACTTCCTGAAGTGTCTGCCACTTTCTGCATTAATCCAACCAGCTATGTGCCAGGTTTTACATGAGAGACTGTAGGAGGATCTGCAAATTATCATAGGTATTTTTAAGTTTTAAGATCTGTCTTAAAACCTATAGTTTTACTTACCTTATTATCTATAGATTTGTATGTATATAAGACATATATATATATATATTCTAGTTTCTTTAAAATATTAACGATTTGATAAAATAACAATGTATAAAATTGTTTCCTTGTAAAAAAAATAATATGTAAGACATCAAAAATATAAATGTCTAAGAAATTTAATTAGTACAGGGATAGAAATAGAATGAGAAAATCTATTTTGCCAAAAATAGTTAATGGAAAGCTATCAAACAGAAGTGAAGACAGATGGAAAAGTTGGAATTATTGAAGTATAGAGAAATTTAACTATCAAGAATCATTAAAATAGTAAGGTCATAATAACTATAAATAAGAGATCAACAAACTGAAAAAATAGCAATATCCAATTATATACTATTTATAGCATATCTACTTGAAATATAAAGACTCAGACTTACTGAATATCAGATTATATACACACTGAGACAAATAAATCTATAAACATGAAAATAGAACCAGTGATAAAGGGACAAGCCACAACTGTATAAAAATGCTCATGGAAAAGACAGGCTAGATAATATAGATATATAATATATAATCTAGACAGGCTAGATATCATAATATTTCATGTATCTTTGTGGGTCTCATAATAAAAAGAGCAAAATTTTCACAGCTAATGAGAAAGGTTGCATGTTTATAATTTTATTTAAAAATCTTAATATTATTCCCTTAAAATAGTTTTAATATGTTAATGCAACTGGTATCTCTACACACACACACACACACACACACACACACACACACACACGAAGTTAGGCCACTTGGACTGAGAATTTATGTTATGGTTTTAAAGTCAGTTTCAAAAATTATATCACCTAGAACAATGCCAAAGAGACTTTTGACTTTTCTGTTTTATTTTATTTTATTTTATTTTATTTTATTTTATTTTATTTTATTTTATTTTATTTTGGTTTTTCGAGACAGGGTTTCTCTGTGTAGCTTTGCACCTTTCCTGGAACTCACTCTGTAGCTCAGGCTGGCCTCGAACTCACAGAGATCCGCCTGCCTCTGCCTCTCAAGTGCTGGGATTAAAGGCATGTGCCACCGCCGCCTGGCCTGTTTTATTTTTACCACATATTAAACAAATAAAAATATGAGTTGAAATGTAAATCTGAGTAAAAAAAAATCACTGAAATGAATTGTAAAAACTATAGAGAAACTACACAAGTAGAAATATCACTTAAAAATGCATCTTAATCATGTGAGTTTTAATATTTCTATTGTTATACCCCAAAATCTTGGGTCTCAAGTGGGTGCCCCAAGAACCCAGACTCCAGTCCAGTTGATGCAACAGCAAGAGGTGTTTATTGATGTGGCTGTACAGTCAGGCAAACTCTTGTCCTGGGAGCAAGAGTCGCATCTTACTGTAGACACATGGATGCTTTTAAAGGAAAAAACCCACAAAAGCCATAAGATTACAGTTCCCATACAATTTTGTTTCACAAGATCATGGTCTAATCACAGAGAGGGTACAGTCACGTCCGCATGTACATTCTTCCTGAAACCTCAAGGGGGGTATCAGGGAGGGTATGGAGTTTACACAAAGGTCACAGTGGTCCTTTCTGGAACGCTTGCAACTATCCCAGGCACAGTTGAGCACATCTCTTAACAGAAATCTTTTTACACTGTTCCATTGTTACAGGGGTGATTGAGTAATGATTGAGTCAGGTGGCCCTTGGAACTAGTTTTCTTTTTAGTTCCTTATTTCCTGGGGCTTGGGGGTGTAAGCCTGAAGGATTAGGGTCTTTCACTATTACATTTAACATTTAACATTTCTATTACAATTTATTTCATGCCAGAGATGAAGACTCATGCCATGTTATGCAGGGGTAGAAAAGACAAATTTCAATAATTGCTTCTCCCTTTCCACTGTGTAGGTTTCAGAAATCAAAGTCTGGTCTTCAGGTTTGGCAAGAAGCACCTCTGCTACCTGAACCATCTTGCCAGCCCACATTTTGCTTTTTAAACATATTAATGCTATTACAAAACTTTAAAAGGGGTAATCAAAGAAAAAGTGTGAACAAGACAGTTAAATGTATCAAGAATGATGGAGGACACACTGTACTAAATGCTATGGCTATTAAACATGGTAAGTTATGATGTAGTATTTTGTTAACTTCATGTAATAAATTTGACAACTTAGGTAAAATGAAAAACTTCAAGGACATTTAAATAAACCCAAAATATATAAAAAATAAAGTAAAATTTTAGAAAGCACTTTATACACAAAGAAACCAAATTTGTAATATGGTTTATTCTAATTATTCTCAATAGCTGAATTCTAACAAATATTTCAATGAGATATAGTACTAATATCATACAAAGTCAGAGAAGAGGTTGAAGTTCTAGTTTCTCACTAACAGAATAAGTCAAGCTCAAATCGAATACCATTAAAAAGAAAACTGTAGATCCAGAGTAAACGATACTAACAAAAACCCAGCAATTCACCAAAAGGAAAAATATCATCAATGAGATATGTGTCAGAAAACAGTTGAAATCAATCAATGTACATCACTACACTAAAGAATAAAGGAAAACGTGGTATTTAAAATAAATTCAAGGGGAAGATAAACCAAGTTTAATTAATAATATTAGATCAGGAAAGGAAACAAAGAAAGAAAAACTTTCTTTAACAGACAGTGTACCTAGGAAAATTTGGAAGCTAGTATCATAATGTTAATTGTGATTAAGGCATTGAGATATGTTTAAAATAGTCATGTGCACTATGACTATTCTATTTTGTTTGTCTTTGCACTTCACATTTTAGCCAGTGCAATAAAAGAAGTTAAGGTAAAACTGTGCATGCAGGCAAAACATCAGAGTTTAATTATTAAAATTCTCTGACCTGACACATGATTTAGTGAGAAGCAAAGACATAAAACACAGTGTTAAGTGAGATTATATCTCTGTGTAATAATTACAAGTGAAATTTAGAAAATAATAATGTATTCAAAGAAGATTAAACACCTCTGAGTACATACATATAATACAAATATTTGTGACATATCAGAAAACTATAAAGTGCTACTACAACAAAATAAAGTACAATGTAATGAAAAAGATATATCATTTTACATATTAGAAAACTCATTATTGTCAGGGCATTAATTCTTAAAATATCAGTTGTAATGCAATTCTAATCAAATTCTACATTAGTCGGTACAACTTTGAAAAACAATGTGACTACATAGTGTTTCAACACAATGTATGAAGTTGTTAATATTCAGATGTGGGTAAAAATGTGCATCTTCTCAAAGTTAATTTCTTTATGGTGGAAATATGCAAAATTTCTTCCAACATTTGAATGTATAGTACAGCTGTCTACAGCCATTTTGCTGTCAAAAGAATACTATGACACATTTAATCAGTCTTCTCCATTCTTGGTCAGCTGTTTCATGTAAGCAAAATATTAACACAAAACAAATGACCCGGTGTTCACCTGCTTAGTAAATACAACAGAAATGAAAACATGATTTGTTTTTGAACATCTTTATGTGAACATTTACAACAACTTTAGCCATAATGGCCCCTAACTGTGAACAATTAGAATACCCACCAATAAAAAATGAATTGGCAAACTGTGGTATTACCACATAATGCAACACTACCATGCAGTAAAATGGAACATAACTTCTTATACACCCAACATGGACAAATCAAAATGTTATGATTACAGAACAAACCCAAACACAGAAGACAGCATATTGCACAGATCTATTTATATGAGGACTAACAATAAACAGACCAGGCTATGGTAAAATTATAGTGAGCATGCCTGGGTATTCCTGAGCTGGGAAGTGAGTCGGGGAAAGAAATATTAAGCTATTAAAAGGGACTCAAAGGGCCCTTTTGGGAGACAGATTTGGTCTATGTCTTGTTTGGTACCATCATTTTGCGGTTTTAAACTTCATGGATATATAAAGTAAAAATGTTTGTCAAAAACATTTAAATATTTGTTTATTTTATTGTATAGGAATTAAGTTTTGATAAATAAAAGTATGTATGAGAGAATAAAAAATAATTACGATCAAATGTGAAAAATTCCCAAGTAGTGATAGCCTTGGCAAATATTCACAACACCCTGTGGAAAGTGAACTCTCACATGTATAAACACTCATCTGCTCTGTGGGAGTCTTGCAGTGGGAGAGCATATTGTATAGACAGCATTGCTGGCGGCTGTGTTTATTTTCAGTTTAAGACAATGAGACAACAACAGGCTGTGACTGTGAGATGAGAATTAGTATGAGAAAATCCGGTAGGTGTATGAGACATGGCAAGCAAGAATGTGATTCAGAAAAGAACAGCCTGTTTCTTCTCAAATGGCTAAACTTACATGGGGACCCAAATCAGGAGGTCTTTTGTGAGCATATCAATTTGCATTATCCCTCAACAAGCTTAGCACTCAAAACTGGGTCTCTAAGGTAAAGAAAAACCTCCCAGCATGTACATCCAAACTGCCTCTGTAGAAGCTCTTTTAGGAGCTCCCGATGGTCAGTCATCAATGCAGAAAAGAATAGCCCTTACAATCAATATTATTTGTTTTCACATAAGCACAAGTAATCCATTCCTGCAGTTATAGCTAGACTAGGCAGCAATTTGGGAAGAGTTGAGAATCTAAGCATTTTGTGAATCTAAACAAACCAAGTAATTAGTGAACCCTGGCCAATTTGCTGTGATGAAACTCAGTTTCAAACAAAAAGATTGATCAGTGATTTAGAAGCTAGTTCTGAGCTCTTCTACTTTTTATGAGGAAAGTGGAAATTATGTACTTTAACCAATCATCAATTATAGCACTTCAAAAACTTTAAAGTGTTCAATTGTCTCAGTGTTTCTCACTCTAAAGCCCTGAGAAATAGAGCACAAGTTTTCACACCCTCCGCCTTTTGGTTTTCTTACTTTGACAGACTCATATAATTAACCATGCAGGCTTGGACAGCACTGAATTCCAATACCTTGCTCTTGGTGTCTTCTCCTCCCTATCTCTGTTCAGCAACCTTTCAGAGAAACCTTGTCCCAAGCAAAGGTTGGATGTATGTTAAATTCTCACTCCCAGAGCTGGTAACAAAATAGAAAAAAAAAAAAAAAAAAAAAAAAAAAAAAAACAAGAAGCTATTACTTGCTTTTTTTTTTTTTTTTTTTTTTTTTTTTTTTTTTTTTTTTTTTTTTTTTTTTTTTTTTTTTTTTTTTTTTTTTTTTTTTTTTTTTTTTTTTTTTTTTTTTTTTTTTTTTTTTTTTTTTTTTGATGCTGGTTAACACAGACATAGTCTTCTCTCATACAAAAAGCTTTATAGAGGCAGAAACCTAAAATTAGATGTGACCTAAGATTTTAGACAAGCTCATCACCAAGAAAAGAAATTCAATTATACAAGAAATAGTTGAATGAAACCAGTTTAACTAGCTGAATAGGCTGCGGAATACCTTACTTACTAGTTAGTAAGAGTCAACACATCACCTGTTTAGTTGGTGTTGGCTGATATTGGTAGTGTTTTAGGCTTATGCTGATTCTCATAGTGCTTTCTCTAGCATACATAACACTTTGCTGGTTATACAGTGTGTTTCAGTTCTATTGTCATTCATTTGTTTTGAATTTGGTTTGGGTTATTCTGGGTTTTGAATTTGGTTTGGGTTATTCTGGATATTTATTTGTAGAAAGGTCATAGAGAATTCAAGAAAACATGCAAAGCAGAGACTTACGAGGATATAGGGTATCAAGAGAGACCGTAGGATGGATGAGATAAATGAGGGGACTCAAGCCCGGTCTGACAGGACATATCTTGTGTAGGATGAGGGCAACCTAGGGGTCAACACAGAGGGTCTAACGCCTGAAGTCCTGGAAAACTAGACACAAATTCCAGTAAAAACAGAGGGAAGTTAGATAGCTCTTGGAGATAATTTCAGAAGAGAACCAATACTCAGCCTATTGATTATAGAAATATATATTCGACTATCATTTTACAAAAAAGTTAATTTTAAAAGCCAGCCTAAAGTTTCAATAATGACTGCTGTGGTTTGTAGGCTAATGTTAATGTTTTTGCCCCAGATGGTTATGGTGAGGTGGTAGAACCTTTAAGAAATGAAGCTGAAGGGAGGTCCTTTATGTCACTGGAGTCGTGTCTTTTAGTGGCATCATGACTCTCTTGGACATTCCTTCATTTTTTCATTGTATGTATTCTGGCTAAAAACTGAGCCTCCATGGAATTACCATTTGATAGCTTCACCACAAGCATAAAAGCCATGGGTCCACTTAATTATGATTGAAATCTCTAAAATGATGATTCATAATAATGTTATATGCTTTATATGTTGAAAGTAACAGAAAACCGACTGAAATGGAGATACACAATTCCATAAGGAGAGCCATACAAAAACATAAAAAGTGTTGAGTAAGTATAGAAGCAAGAATAAGGAAGATTTTTTTCTTGTTTTAGTTTTTCTGTAGCCTTTATTTTTTTTTAATTCAGGAACTTTGGTGACTACTGTAATTCTATTTTGAAAATTTGTACTCCCTGTCCCTAATTTCAAACACCATCCATCTATAACTTTATGAATCATGAGAAAATTAGTTTAATTATATGGTGTTCTCCTCTGCAATTTTACTTAGTAGAACATTAGATCAGAACTGTGGCATTCTGCGGGCTACTGCACTTGCCTCACTTTCAGAAATCCCATCTCATTAGAGGCCAGAGTTCTGTGTGCACAGAGTTGGTGTTATTATGATGGGAACATTACTTATTCCTATTAAACAAAAGGCAGTTTTATGTAAGTATTAAAACATTATTGCTTTTTGACTCTCTGGATTTATCAAATACCAGCTTGTGCTTTATGGCTTGGTAGGGAATAATCATATGTTAACATTCAGCTTTCATGTACACGAGAAAAATGAAACCCATATTGGTGTGTCTTAAATGTTAAAGACAAGATTTCATCTTGGCTGTGCCTTCACTGAAGCCTAGATGAAGGGAGTAAAAACAGACAATTCTCCTAAAACCTATATATGAGGGCATGTGTCATGGAGCAGGTGTGTGAGTTTACCTGTGTCCCTTGAATGAAGACTTAGAGGCACCTTAAGAATGAATCTAGCCTTTCACACCTGCAGGAGGATCCAGCCTCTAAGGACTGAAGCACTTTCCCTTCACCAAGGGAATTTTTATTTTTCTCCACATTTATACTTTAGCCAGTTGATTTCACATACGTTGAAAACAACCTGAAAGAAGCTTCCAAAAATACAATGCCAAGTACAAATTTCTCAATTCATCAGGTACCACAGTTTTCCAGGTTTCCCATACCACATTTGCATAGGCTTTTATCCTTGGGAATCTCAGATAAGATTCACACAGGGCTCAAGAGAAACAAAGGGTATCTGCTAAACAAAAGATGGATTAGGGCTAGGTGCTACTTTCTGCAGCCAGGCCAGGTGTAGCCTATTGGAAATTCTCCCACAGATATGGGAGACACAAAGCTCTCAGAAGCCTAAGCCTCATTTTTCAGGACTGAGATGGGAGACAGCAACTGGGAAGCTTTGCAGAAACTTTGAGAAAATCTAAAAAGTAAGTGAATTATTATAAAGACATCCTGCTGACAGGCTGACTTGACTGGTCTACCTCTCCTGACTCAAACAGAACAGTAAAAGAGTTTATAACACTTTCTTACCCTTATTTTCACCTTGACCATTTTATTTTTTAATTTCACAATCCTAAAAAGGCTAATTTTGTGGGTTTTACCATATATTCATGTTATTTTCATGAATAACTAAGACTATGATGAATAACTATTTAGAGTAATATTATTGTACATAGAAAACCAGAGTTCCACACTGACTTGATCATTAGATGATCACCTATGTGACCACCACAAATTTCCCATCAGAACCATCAAATGCAAAGTCTCAGCACTTGACTCCAAAGCACTAGAAACTGATAGGAAGATCCCCTATCTTTGTAATTTCAAGTGAACCAATATTCTGTTTAATTATAAAGTCAGAGGACCATGCACATTTTCTGTGACTCAGTTTTCTCAACTACAAAATGGAGGAAATAAAAATAACATCTTGGTATATTCTATTCTAATCTACATTCATTGTGCAATATTTGGAGATATATAATACCTTTTTTTTTCTTGTTCCTAGGCAGTATTATCTAGGTACATGTATTGACATACATGTCAATATTCAAGAAATTAGAGGGATGGGTTAATATAATGTTTACCCTGCAAGCAGAAAGACCAACATTGAATCCCCAAAACCTACTCAAAAATTCTGAATGTATAGACTGATGGTCAGAGTTCACAGAACAGAATGGCAGAAGAAAAGATCTAGCCTTGTATATGAACCTCTGACTACCACATGTGAATCATGGTACATACATACCTCTACACACTAAAACAAGTAAACATAGAAAAGCTTTAAACAACAGTACTGGTTGTGATGGAGTGATTTATAATCTCAGCACTGGTAAGGCAGAGACAAGAGAATCCCTGTAACTCCATGGACAGGCAATCTAGCCTATCTGGTGAGCTCAAGGCTAATGAGAGACTCCCCATCTCAAAGGACACTCTTATTCCCAAGGAAAACACATGAGGTTGTCCTCTACTCTCACATGCACACACAAAAAAATGTGCAAACAGTGTACTTTTAACTGTAAGTTCATCATAATTTAATATCACTGATGAATACAGAAACTACAGACAAATTAAGGTATAGCAAAACACTTGGAGTTTGAGTATTAAAAAGATTATGTGAAAACATAAATATGGAAGCCAGTTGTTTTTTTCAGCATTTCAGTAAGAACATACATGTTTCCCAGAATTCTATTGCCACTGTAAGTTTGCAACCATACATTGAGTGTATTAAAATATGACTAACGTATTTATCATCAATAAATGCAAATCATCTTTGCCTCTAAAGCTTCCATTCTGCCAGGCAAAGAAGGGACTGGAAAACCTTATTCATAAGCAAATCTGTCCATTTCACCATGAATGGGTAAAGGTTCGAGTTAGTGGGCCAAATTCATTATTTTCAAAAGATCCAGAGCTATTGTATTTCTTTCTAGTCTAACCATCCTGTGTTCTTTGGAGTAGAAAAATCTTTGCCAAGACTAGGATCCCTAGAATGCTGGGGAATATCCAGGAAATAGGTAGCAATTTTTTTTTCTGATTAAGAAATATATAAACACTAAAAACCCAAAGAAGCCTTTCCTGTTGCTGCCTACATTAAAATGCTCCTACATTAATTTCAAAAGGTTCAAAAGATTAAAGAGGTCAATTGTGAACAGCTGTTGGTGAGGCTTCGCTTCTCAAAATTGATGGATGATAAAAATACAGAGACAAAACAAATTTGTGTGCCATGTTTTGTAAAAGTAGAGTCTGTAGCATGAGTTGCCTTTGGTATTTGGTGTCTAATGACACTCTAAAAATAAAACTGAGATGGGGCAGTGTTCCCCAATGAACTATTTTCATAATTAAAAAGGAGACCCGTAAAGAGATAGAATAGTTCACCTGTAACTTTATGGCTTTGTAATAAATAAAAAGTGTTGCATTCTTAAATGCCAAGGTTGAATTAATCTATACCCAAAGCTCCTTTAAGGCATGAGAAATTGGAAGTTCATCAGGGAATGGGGAGCTATCAAGGTTTTCTCCTGATGTCACTGGAGCCAAACCATATTCTGGGATGCATGCATTTTCTGAAACTTTAAAACAAAGTAAAGAGGATTATTTCAGGAGAAGGTTCTGCTCTGTGTGACACTTATGCAAGTTTGTGAAAGCTGAGTGTAAACTTTTAGACATGAGTCAAGTTCCTCAAGCACACAACACTCACAAGCAGCCTACAGCATAGTCCACAATCCACAGTCCACAGTCCACAGTTTACAGTCCACCTACCAGAAAAGGCAGAGGGATAAATTGGAGCTACTGGAGTTCCATAGTCCTACAACAACCGACTCAGTTCCCTCTTGGTGTTTGTTTTGTTGTTGTTTTCTGTCTGTCTGTCTGTTTGTTTGTTTGTTTTTGGCTTTCTCTATGTAGCCTCCTCTTGGCTATCACAGACCCCAGGGAACTGATCCTTAAACAAGCAAACAAACACCCAGGAAATTCAGGAAGAAGGACAAGGTGGTCTCAGGAAGCCTCTGGCAGCTTCTTGAAGAATCACAGGAACTCAGAATTAATTTCTAATTTCATAGCAACATTTGAAAACATTCCTCCTGGACCCACCCTCTCTTCTTGGTTTATTTTTGAAATTGTAATGTAATTGCAGTTTCTCTATTTTCTTTCCTCCCTCTACCCTTCTACACACCCTTTCCCACTGTCCTTCAAATCCATGGCTCCTTTTTTCATTAACTGTTATTGCATGTGTGTATCTTTTTGAATACACATATGTTTCCTAAATCCATCCTGTTGAGTCAATATCATGTTACTTGTGTGTATGTTTTCAAGGCTGACTGGCATTGGACAACCAGTTGGTGTGGTCTTCCTTAAGGAGGACCACCTCTCCTGCTCCCAGCTTTACACAGTTTCCTATAGTTAATTATGTAGGACTGAGACCTCTAGGACTTTTCTCTATCTGGTTTGGCATATTTGTTTGTGTCTCCTTGTTCATATCCCATTTGGCAGTCATATTGGTAAGACTATAAATATAGCTTCTGTTGTTACCAGAGACATATAATCTCAGACACACAGAAAGACCTCTTCTTTAAGTTGCCTTGGCAGCAGAAAAGTAATTAATATAAGAATGTAGAGAGTGAGTGCTCATGTCTCACTAGACTCTAAAACCAATGCTCTCAGTTTTTCCACTTAGTGTAATGTTGGCTATAGGTTCATTCTATGTAGCCTTGATTATGTGAAAGTATTACTTATTCATTCCTATTTTCTTCCAGACTTTCATCATCAAATCAAATATAACTGTTAAGTGCATATCTTTATCCATTAGTTTTTAAGTGTTTTGGTATGGTGTATTTCATTTAGTGATTTCTGTGTGCATATTTGGGAAGAAACCAATTTGGGAGTGATATATGATCTTCTTAATGTGTTCTTGAATCATATGTGCAAGTACTTTATTGAGAATACTGCACCTGTTTTAATCAGGGGAAATGGTCTGTAGTTGATTTTAAGTCTGTAGTGCCCTTTGGTATCAAGGTAATATTGGCTACATAGAATTAACTTGGTAATATCCCTTTCTTATCTATTTTATGGAACCCTTTGAGAAATGTTGGTTTTAGATCTTCCTTGGGATTTTTGTAGAAGTCAGCTGTGAATCCTGCCATGATATTCGTTGCCTGGAAACTCAATTACTGATTCGTTCTCATTTCTTATCATCAGTCTCTTTAAATTGTTTGTACCTTGCGCATTTAATTTGAGTAGGTCATATGCATTTGTAAACATGAATTTGTCCTGTCTTCAGGCCTGTAGTATTACAAGTTTTCAAACTATTCTAAAGTGATCTGGATTTCATTGGTATGAACCCTATTTCATACACAGTTTTATCAATTTGAATCTTGTTTCTTTTTGTTGTATTTCCTAGGGATTTGTGGATCTTGTTAATCTTTTCAAGAAAAAATTCTGATTAATTATATATATATATATTCTTCCTTTAGTATTTCTTTCATTAATTTATCTCCCATTGTTTCTTATTTTTCGTGTTCTCCTAGGCTTAGTTTCATCATTTTTATCTTGATGTATGTTGTTTACTTATGTGAACTCTCCAGGAATGTGAACATTGGTGTTTATAAACTTCCCACTTCGGGTTGCCTTGGGTATATCTTACAGGTTCTGGTACAGTGCCTTACTATCTTCATTTGACATTATTAACTTTTAAAATTCCTCTCCAAGTTCTTTAATGATGTACTGCCTATTCAAATCTGTACCATCCAGTTTACACATATTTATGAAGTAAGTGATTTGAAGCTTTTCTTGTTGTTAATTTCTAGTTTTATTCCACTGTGGTCTGATAAGATGCAAGGAATTATTTCAATTTTTTTTTGTATTTGTTAAGACTTGTTTTGTGGCTTCTAATATGGTGAATTTTAGAGATGGGTCCATGTACTATGGATAAGAATGTGTGCTCCCTATCTGTTGAATGGTATATTTTGTAGATACATGTTAAGTAAAATAGATCTGTGGTATTCTTTAGTCTGAAGTTTCTTTACTAAATTTTAGTTTGTAATACCCAGCTAAGTTTGGGAGTAGATTAACAGTCTCCCACTGCTGCAGAGAGAGAAATTTTGTCTCATTTTTTGCCTTTTAGTTATTTTTCTATGATACTGGGATATCCAAACTTCAGTGTATAAATATTGATAGTTTTTATATCTTCTTGATACATTTTTATTCATTAATATGTAGAGACCCTTTTCATGACTTACAACTAGTTTTGGTTTACTATCTTCCTTTTCAGACATATCAAGTGCTATGCCAACTTATTTGTGGCTCTGTTTGCTAGGTTGACCTCCACCCCTTAACTCTGATATTTGAACTTTATTAACTAAGTACTTTTGGGATACTGGAGATAGTTGGATCTTTTCATTAGTGAACATGATCCATTTGCACTTAAGATTGTCATTGTGACAGTTTTCTATTTCCTATGGTATAGCAAATGTTCTGATTAGTAGTATTATTTCTTTCTTTCCTCCTCCCATGTTAGAAGAGAAGGTCTATACATTTTCTAAGTTGAACTTGAGTGATTTCTTCATGACTTCTCTCTGCTCATATCTTCCTCTTATGTTACATTCTTTCATGTGTTCTCTTGGAACATGAACTTGAAATGTAATTTTACATGCTTTCTTGGCTTTGAGAGATACTGATAAAAGATCTAATATTTCTGCCCTTGTCTGTGATTTGGTGCTTTTTCTTCACATTTTTTAAAATACTGTTTCTTTACTTTATATTTGTGACATATTGACAATGATACATGGCAGGGTTTTGTTGTTGATTTTTGGTAATTGTAACCATTCTTGTGTGTATGTATCTATCTATTTCTCTATGTTTGGGCAATTTTCTATACTTATTTCCTTAAACAAATTATCTCTGTCTTTTTTACTTTGTCTTAGTTCTATGGGAATATTGTGTCCCCCAATATATTGTACACCCTAGTAAATCTGGGGTCAACCACTAGAAGACATAGAGGCCAGAAAATGGTGGCACACACACACACCTTTGACCCTAGCCTTCTCGAGGCAGAGATCCATTCGGATCTCTGTGAGTTCAAAGCCACACTGGAAACAGCCAGGCATGGTGACCCATGCCTTTAATCCCAGGAAGTGATGGCAGGAAGCAGAAAAGTATATAAGGCATGAGGACTGGGAACTAGAGGCTTTTTAGGTTCTGTTAAGATTTTAGGCTTCTAGAAGCAGATCAGCTGAGATCCATTCTGGATGAGGACTCAGAGGCTTCCAGTCTGAGGAAACAAGATCAGCTGAGGAATTGGCAGTATGAGGTTAGCTGTGGCCTGTTCTATTTCTCTAATCTTTCAGTGTTCACCCCAATACCTGGCTTTGAGTTTTTTATTAATAAAACCATTTAAGATTTCATGTTACATAGTTCCTTGTTTAACACTATCGATTTTTATGTTTTGTCTCAAGTATATCCAAGACTTCTTGGAAGTTTTGTCCATATTAGTTCACTGTTTTCATTATATATTTCTGAAGATGCTACTGTCTCAACTTTGTCCTCTGTCTTTGAAATTCATTCCACTTAGCATTATTTGTTGGTGATGCTTTTAGCTGAATTTTTTTTAATTCAGTGATTGATTTTTTTTAATTGTCAGATTTTGGTTGGTTCTTTTTTAATGTCTCAATTTCCTTTCTCTCTCAATTTATATATATATATATATATATAATATATATATATATATATAATACATATTTATATATAATATATGTATTAAACTTCTCACCATTGCCTTCAGTTTACTAAATCTCCTGTATTAGCCCCAACCTGACTTCCTTTCCTTGTTTATTTGCTTATTTTAGTTCTCCAATGGTCATTAATCTTTTCTAAAATCAAGACTTTAAAGTCTCTCTATCATGAATCAGCTATATCTCAGTGCCTTTGGTTTCCATTAATGCAGAATTGTAAAGTTGTGAGTGGATGTGTCATGGTAGAATTGTATCTCATATTCTTTGCTTTTGTTGTGTTTTGTGCATATATCCAGATGAATGACATTTTCAGTTTAAATTTTTCTTCTTTTCCCCACTTTCTGGTTGTTTTTATTCTTATGAGTTCTCCTGGAATGCTGCCTTCACTATGGCTTTCAACGTTTCTAGTTTTCTGCTCTTTGGGAGGGAGACATCTGTAGGTCTGTATTGACGTCACAGCAAATCTGGCATTGACTTGCAGTAACAGACACTCGAGTACTTCACTTTTTCCCTAGTAAGATTCATAGGATAGTGACTGAGGAAATTAAGACTTGCAGTTTTATAACTAACCATATTGTGATTGTTAGTCTTCATTGTTAACTTGACTACATCTGGAATCAACTAAAACCTAAACATTAGGGTACACCTGAGGGGTTTTCTTGATTGGATCATCTGAGATGAGAAGACCCATGTTAAATCTAGGTTATACTTTCTGGTGGTAGCCCACATAAAAGAACATGCAAGAAGGAAGCTTTTACTTTTTATCTACTTGCCCAAACTCTGACAAGTTCAGTTATCCCGTTTCTGGTGTAGACTTTTGCTGGATTTAGAACCTGCTTCTTTGGGATTCCAATGCATACTGAAGACCAGCAGGTCGCTAGAACTTTTCCAGGATGACAGCACCAGATTAGACTGCTGAGAAATCTAGTGGCATGGACTGAAAAACAACTACTAGCTTTTCTATCTAGAGACATTCATCATTGGACTAACCAGACCACAGCCTGTAAGCTACTCTAATAAATTTTATGTATGTATGTATGTATGCTCCAATGAAGTATTATGTGTTATATGTTATATATTATATAATATATATGTAATTTTGTGTGAATTGAATATATATATAATATTGAATATATATTCAATCAGTTCTGTTGCTTTATAAACCCTGTCTAATATGGGTATCAAGGTTTTAGTTGTAAAATGAGGAAGGGTGGGGACAAAGGGGTAACAAGATTAAGATATGGGTGAAAAGGAGACTATATGGATGGAGGCATGAAAGGTACTACAAAGACTACTGGAGATGTAGAAATAGTGAAACAAAGATTCTGTAGGTACAGAAGAAGAAATGATAATCACTCTAGCCTTTTCCAGTGAGACAGAAGTTAAACTACAGCAGTTTAGCAATGTGCAAACTTGTAAACTGAAAAAAAAATTGCAGAAGAAGGTCTAAGTGAAAAAGGTTTTACGATGTGCAATAACATGAAATGTAAGGATTATGTGCTTAGTCAATATTTCTTCCCTTGGGGTGATGTGCTTCCTCCCTTCTCTAATATTGTCATTTCTTCAGTCTAGCAGACAGAGGTAGGATTCCTAATCCACAGAATTTACATATTAAGTGTATCTTTCCAGATGAGAGAGATTTGTACAAGCATAGTCTATTTTCTGCTAGAATTTCCTGGATATAGATCTTACTCCTCCCTAGAAATTTGTTATTTTTACCCTGGTAAATTAGGAACAAAGTTCTTCACAGGCAGGTCCTTCTCCCACTCAGGTTCTGAAGGAAAGCCCACCCACAGAGCTGCCTTTTTGTACAGTCAGAACACTGCCCTGTGCTCTGTTGTATCTCTTCAGCGGCCCCTTGGCAATTATTCTGGGCAATGATGGATGGGAGCCAATAATTTTCTCTGGCTCACTCAGGTTGCTTCGGTGTCCATAGTTCTGTTATACATGCTTCCTTTTATCCTGCCTCCTCATCCACCCTACTTGTTTCATCTTCATCTACCTGGGTTTTCTGGCTGTGGATATCCTGGTGTCATTCTTGTGGACTGATCATCATCAGAAACAGCTAATTCTGTTCAATACAGTGATAGCCGTATACTCTATGGCCACAGAGGTGGCTGGAGTTCTAGTGGCAGTGTTCACGTCCAAGTAACAGCCCAGGTATGTTGGTAGGAGAAGTTCAAGAGTGTATATAGCAAATGATGCCCAGTGACTTAGGGAAAGTCAGTGAGAGCAGCTTGTCATGGTCATTTATCAGCCTTATTTCATCTTGCTTTGACTGTATGTACCTACAATGTAGCTTCTACTCCTCCATCTTACCTTAAAGATCAAGTTCATTGAACACTTTACTGGTGAAGTTGAGCCTTTTGCTTTTATGTGTGTGTGATCTGTGTCTCGTCTTTGGATGAATTTCCTCTTCAAATTTGCTCAAATTAATTCACCTTTCCCATTTTCATACTTGATTTTATTTAAGTCTGCCATGAAAATAGCTCTCTGTAAGACATGGCTATGCTATTTAATGGGCCACCTAGGAACCTACCCTCAACCTGCAGATGAAGAGTTTGCTGTTCTTCTGGTCACTTAATAATATCATACATGGTTGAAAACAAACACATTTTAGAGTTTCCATTGCAGAGAGCATTCTTTGGAGGTTTCTACTGTAATTCTGTCCAGTGAGTAAGTTTTCTTACTCTCTATTAGAGATGAAATTATCTAACTCCTTCTTCACAAAATAAGTAAACATGACCCATAGAAACTCTTGAAAAAATCCTGCCAGAAATCTGAGTTCTTAAATCCAGTTAGTGTCAAATGGTTCTCTCAACATTTCTGGATTGCCTGTAAAACTTCTTTTCCTTTTAAGGAGTTTTACCTAAAAGAAAGAGAAGAACAAAATGAAATGCTTTTTTCTTTCCTTCTTGTACTAGGATTCTGCTGTTTTTCTTTCTTGAACAATGGTGAAATTTTGCCATGAAAAGTGATTTTTTAATTTCATTAGTCTTAGATTTCTTTGTCAGAAGACTGCACTATCAAATATTTAAGATCCAGTATATTCCATGAATAATAGCACAGATGATGAGATACAATGACCTTTTCAGTATTCTGTATTGTGACTAGCTATAGTCAATCCATTCATATCACTCTTTTATGGCCTCCCTGAGCTTGAGAGGCAAAAGTGAATTGGCCATCTGAAGCAAAATATGATGTGCCAAAAGGTCAAAATAGTAAAGTACACTAGTAGATTTCATAGAATATATTAAGATATTAAAATCCAAATATCTTGCCCTGGTGACAGTATCTATAATGGGAAAAGAAAATGGCAATAAAGGAATTTCCCCTGTGAGAAAAGGAACCAATGTGAGCAGGTGATGCCATCTCACATCTTAATTCCATTAAACTTGCATTTCTTGTGTTCAGAAGTCTATATATGATGTTGCACTTCATTCAAAACCATGTGTGCTGAGCTTTTGTGGAAGCAGACACTCTCACTGCAGAAGGTGAGAATCTGTGTCCTCTATAGTTCTTGCCATATGGTGTGTTATTTCCCATAGTTTCCCTCATATTTCTCATTACATCTCACTATTTAAAAAAGTGTTCATGTTTTTTTTTGGTTTTGTTTTTGAAGGTAAATATAGAGATGGAGACAGATGACGGATAGGTAGTTTGAAAGGTAAGAAATACCATTCTTTTCTTAATCCTTTGTTTTTAACGTGTGAATTGAATAATAACTATCTTACTGGTGATGATCTAATATATGTCTTTGCCTAGTAATATTTCAATTCAAACAATGCCAAATGCTGACTTAACTGTACAATAGTGTGAAAAATTTTATTGAAAAGAAGAAATGTACTTGAAAGAAATGTTTTGACTATATATTTATCTTTATATTCTTATATTTATATAATTACAATGTTTACCAATTAAATTCCATTTTTGAGCACAAAAAAGAAAGCCTGAAAACTATAATTTATGAAAGAAACAGCTTACACATTCTTTGTTACAAGGATTCAGGTTTGATACTGTGTTTTATACATAATGCAAAGAAATATGCCTAATTTCAAATTTATTTCCCAAATTTCATGAATGTCGATGCTACTCAAGGAAAGACTAACATAGGCCAACCTTATGACAAAGAATAAATATTTTTATGGCTAAGGAAACAGCTCAATGGGTAAAACATTTGATGAATAGGCAAGAGATCCTGGGTTGTGATTCCTGGCAACCATGTACGAAACTAAGAGTAGTGGTGGGAACCTGTAACTGCAGGGCTGGAGACAGCTCCCAGGAACTCCTTCCCAGCCAGTGTACCTAAAACAGAGTTCCTGGATCAATGAAAAATCCACCTGACAATAGAAAGTGAGTAAACAGTAGAAGAAAAAGTCTACCTGTGACCTCCATACACCTGCACATATGCACATGCACACACACACAACACATATACTGTGATGCAGAACATATTCAATGTAGATTTACTACTATTGGGCTAGTAATTATTTGAAAAGTATATAATGTGGGCTTGCTTGTTTAAAAAATAATGGAAGAAAAACCAGCATACTTAACTTAAGAGAACAAAGACCTAACTTCCTCCTTGACCCTGTCTTCAGACTTTAATGAACAGCACACACTTATCACTAGTGCCAAAGTCAAAGGAAGCACCTGGCTGGAGCACTTCAGTTTCTCTCTGAAGTCTCTCCTCTTTGTTGCATAGTTAGTTAGCTCATTTTCTACATCAGCTTTGCTCTAGATCATTTGTGCTATGGAAACTGTCCCCAAGAAAAATAAGAAAAAAAAACACTTTTTAAAAAAACACTTTGATAATATTTTCTTACCATATGTGTATTACTCTTCAATGAAACATCATATGTTTCACAGTTAGTCTTTTTAGAATGCATTTGCTAAGATCACCTATTAATAAGTAAAGTGACAGTGTTGTCATGAAGGAGAGAAGAGCAAGAAATTGAGAGAGAATGTGCATGCCTGAGTGTGTGTGTGTGTGTGAGAGAGAGAGATACACACACACACACACACACACACACACACACACACACACACACACAGAGAGAGAGAGAGAGAGAGAGAGAGAGAGGACTAAATCAACCAGTGTGCACATCATATTGTTGAAAGAGAGAGAATAGGTTTAATATAACAAACTATTCTCTCAATGATACCCCACATAAAATCCTTGTTGTCCATATCCTTTTATTACACTTAATTTGTATTTTGATAAAATTTGATAATAAACCTCATTTTCAAATAACTAATGGAATATTCCATAATTACTACACTTCTGTAGTTATTCATGGAAATCACAGTAAAAATTTACTTTATTTCCTTATCTTTTACACAAAGTATTCTCTAAATAAGTATTATTTTTGTTTTGTTTTTAAATTTGAATGGTCACTGTAAACTTTACTGAAGTAATGATACCTTGGGGACCACTGTAGAGTTGTCTCTGTGGGTTGCCTCCAGAAGCCCTTGTCTGTAAACTTTGTAGGAACGAAATCATTCTCTGTATCTAACTTTAACCTATTCAAAGTTCTCCTGTGGCCCTTTGCTAAATGCCCTCCTTTTCTTGATACCTTCAGTCTTGGGGTTCTTCCATTGGTTATGTTTCTGACCTAGAGATATGTAAAAAGTTACTGTTAAAAGCCAAACTTCTAGGCCAGCCCATCATTTAACATTCATTCGAATATATTTTTTAAATATTTGCTCATTACTTATTTACACCGTAATGTGACTGCTGCCTTAAGGAGGAATAAGCAATAAAGCTAGCTGACAGGCTCCTTACTCCCACTCAAGGCTCATCTCGGCTACCACTGTCTGGACCTATGAAGTTTGCTCTCATAATTTTGGACCTTACTCCATGTTCACATTACTTCCTGCTGTAAAGAAGTAGCAAATAATTCATTTTTAAATATTAATTACCTGCACTTGAAACCGGCATTTTGCTAGATTTACCTCACCTGTTGTACTGATAATGAAGCTTACAGCAAATTATAGACAAAGGCCATTTTGAACCTATGCAATTGAACATGAGTGCTTGTAAAATAAAGACATTTTTATATAAAAACACAAAATGTTATATTTAAGATGGGTTAAAATATGTTACACCTAAAAATGTGATCATAAAGCCCATCATGCAAATAATATATAATACAAAAAGGAAATAAAACTGCTCTTTATTCATTTAATATTTTTCATTTCAAAAGATCATCAGTTATATCATTTCCTTCTAAGGACAACCCCAAACCCTCAGATTTGCCCTAGAAACACTTGGTGTGCTCAGCCTGAGAGGAGCTGGGCATTAAATCACCTGCACCGTTTTCCAACTTCCATGATGTCTTCAAGTACTAGGGACACTTTGGTAGCCTGCCTTTCTTACTCATGCCAGGCATGGAAGTGGACAATGGATGATAGTGAAGGTGTTCTGATTTTGTTAGGGGATAAAGGGTTATTAGAAATCAATCTCACTATTTGAGTCCAGGAGACTAATAAATGAAACACAAAGACAGGGTAGCACTAGGGATTGTAAAATTGAGTGAGGGCTCATACATTCAACCTCTATGAACCTGACTCTTAACATGTGAATTCCAATGCATTATGGTTCAGTTGATTAGTACACCACACCATGAATCTTCGACTTTTGGTGAAACTAAGTTGAGCTACCTCTATCGTAAGAATAGCTTTCTCTTTCATTCTACCTCTTTAGCAGGAGTCTCTGTGTTTTTATAGTTGAAACCTGTGCAATAAATGCTAACCATAGGCATTAAAATTGTCATAAATCAAGGCAATGACATACCATATCCTCGGGGCTCTGTACCCTGAGATGTGTGTTGGGAATAAAAATTGCACTTATTATACACACTTGTTCTCCAAGGGATAATGAATCTGGGAAAGCAGAAGGAGCCACAGAGGCTCATGAGTAGAAGATAAAATATCCTTTTTCATCTACATCACAAAAATTGACATTCTGACTGAAGAAGGGCCTGTCCAGTGGTGATTTCTAAGAGTGATGTTAACCAGAATCACAGTAGAATTGCAATCCTTCATGGTGGTGTTATTAAAGATTGTATTTTACTGCTGGCAAATGGGGATTCTCTTTTCTTTGGAAAATTAGATATTCCAAAGTAGTGGTTCTCTTCTGATCTTTCATCTGTTAAGGGATCAGAAGAAAAGAAATCATAGGAAGGAGAGATAATGCATCTGGATGGGAGGAAATTATACCTAATTTGTGACTTGACTTTATCATGGAAAAAGCTAAAAAGCTTAATGACAGTATAATGAAGATGCCTGCACTTAGGAACACCAAATCATCAGGGAGACTCAGGGTGAAAGAAAGTGGTGTGTTACTCTATACAATTCAAACACCGCAGCATTAGCCCGACCAGGTTCAAAATCTAGCCTTCTTACTTATTAGCAGAAAATATTGAATAAATTACTGTTTCTTCAGGTAATAAATGTAAAATGTGTATGTATTAAAAAAGGAGAGGCATGTGGTTATAAGGATTGCCTAAGTAAATGTAAAGAAAACCCTTACTGTTCCTTTTACTTTTTTATTTATCGACCCTGACAGCATCCCAGGATGTAGCAAAGGCTGTAGTAGGACTAATGATACCCTGTCTCAGCCTCTGGAACACTGGGATTACAAGTATGTCTCTATGCCTGGTAAAGAAAAATTGATGTTAACTCTGACCCATGTGGAGTCTTCTGAGGGAGTCAATTTGATATTTTATTTTACACATACCAGATTACTGCAGACTAGGTGAGTTCTCTCGGATAGTACCATGGAAAGCTAGAATGCCAGATCTCCAAGTTTCCAACCCCGAATTTACACAATAGTAATATCATTGTTTGAATCCACTAAGGTGATTTATGAAGAAGGACTATGTAGGCTTCCTGTTGTAAGATAGGCTGGAAGTTAATAACATCCACATTTTGTTACATTCCTAAGAGCTCCAGGTATCAAGATATTTACAAGCTGATCAAATGAATCCATCTATGACTAATCTATGAAAATACTCTGCCAGATAGAAACTGGTCAGTTTGAAGTCTCTGTCAGGAAGTGTTATGATGGAGATCTAGGCAAATAGGTGGACTGATAGGAATTGAAAATGGAAAAAATATAGTAATTGAAGCCATTACAATCCCTCTAAGTTCACATGGTAAAATTCTCATCCCCAAGATGATGGAACTTTTAGGAGGAGGGAATGGGGGATGAGTTGGGGGTACTGAGGGAGAGCAGAAGGAGGGAAGAGAGGGGGATCTGTGGTTGGTATGTAAAAATGAATAAAAAAAATTAATATAAAAGATATGAAAAAAGATGATGGCACTAGAAGATAAGGACTCTGGGCAATGAAGGGAAATTTCTGATTAATATAAGTTATGTTTTGTTTGTTGGTTGGTTTTGTTTTGTTTTCGCAACATCAGGCAAAGGTAATTCAGGAATGAATGCCAAAAACGGTGACAGAGGAATTCTAACAAGAAGGCATGGTGCATTTTTATCTTTCTCCATCCTTATAGGCCATAATGTTCTGTGGAGACCAGCCAGAAGTCACACAGACTGAAATCATCTAGGTAAGATATCATCAGATAATTTTGACCAATAGTAATCCAGTGAATGAGTGACTTGATGATGTGCCACGCTGTTCCTGCCTCTTGTTTCCTATTTTTTTGTACCTCACCTGCCTAGCCTATGCCACCATTATTCTGTGAGGCAAACGATCAGAGTGACCTCCATTCTTTACTGAAGAATCACGTCAAGCTGAAGCACATGAGACAGTCTCAGTTTGGGAATGGTGATGCAAACCCATAATCTTAGCACTCCAGAGGCTGAAGCAGGGGCATTGTGAGTTTGAGGCACGCATGAACACATTGAGACCTACCAATCCTTACCACTAAAAACAAATGTCTTGAAATCTTTCCATTTCTCCCTTGTACTTCATGCAAATAAGCTAGATGGAAAAAAAAAAAAAAAACCTGTCTTTCATCCCCTGCTCTTACACAAGCTTATTTAACAGAAAGATTCCCGGCTCTTATAAAACTTCTAAGTAGTAACATGATTATATCAAAAACACTATCGTACTTTCATATTTGCCTCAAGTTAAAGAATTTAGGTGACTATTAAAAGCATAAATTCTGATCACCAAATGAAATCTGCTTAGTCAGACTTTCTTGGTGTAGGTAGTTATAATTTCAGTATTTGACAAAAAAAAAAAAAAAAAGGTTGATTCTTATTATTGGGAGAAATTGGGAAATATTGATTAATTGTTCCATTTTATTTAAAATTTATCTGGACAACCATCTAAAGTAAGAATTATGAGGGAGATGGTATGCCAATGATTACAAATGAGACAACTGACACTTAGAGACACTTAAGGCCTTGCTGAAGGTGACACAGCCTAAAGGTGGCATTATTATAATAATCAAGACTTTTTTTTAATCCTTAAGACTATAGAAATATTAACTACCTGGACTTGATACTGTGTGTTAGACACATGCATCAGCTATTGCATGGTAAATCTTAAATATGCACAAGTAAATAAAATATGGAAGAGCTAAATCTTAAAGGACTTTTTGTCTGTTTTTAGAGACATCGAAGGCTGGACTGCTGCTTCCTGTGCTCCTGGACTCGCTTTGCCAGTCCAAGTAAAGGCTCTGATGCAGCTGAACAAAGCTAGCCTCCTTCCTCTCACTGAGCCACTAATATGTCCTGTTGCTCTCATTTGTTACACAGGTTCCTGGTGATGTATATCTTTCTGGTGTATTCCCTTATAATCTCCTAGGTAAGGACACCATCTTCCTTTTGAAGATCTCATTCTCCAATGTTATTCTCTCCTACTCAGCCTCCCAATTCCCTTCTTCCCAATCCTGCAATAGGCTGAAATGCAAGATGCAAAACTCCCGAATTCCTTAATGGACTATAAATAGACAAGTGGGTTCTTTGGGAGGCCCAAGGTGAGCTATTTTCTTCTCTCCAGTCTCCTATGTGTATTAATTTAATCTGATAAGATTCAGGTAACTGTAGAGATCATCCAGCAAAAGCCTTTATTTTAGACAAGAGAAAAGGAACAGAGGTTAAATGGTGACTGCATAATGAATAAAATTGTAAGCCTAAAATTTGTAAAATAGTGTTTGAGGACAAACTGCTTCACCTTTTGTGCCTGTTTTGAACTGAACTTTTTTTTTTTTTTGAATGCAGACCACAAGTAGCTCTCTCTGTGTGTACAACTCTACCATGCTGAGATCCACAGTGAACAATTTATACATGCTATGTTTCAAGAAAAATATTGCAAATTCCAGTTGACATATGGGGAAACTGAGACATAGATTCAAAACCTATTGCTTTTCACAAAACAAGATGTTGTGCAGATAATATTCACATTTTTACTTTTTTCTACATTTTCATAATATTTTATTTTTTATTAAAATGTTTTACATGGTTATTTCCCTTTCCATTCCTCCCACCAGCCCCTCCCACGCACTTCCCTTTCTCTCTCAAATTCATGACCCCCGGCCTCTTTTCTTTAATTGTTGTTACATATATGTGTGTATTCATATATTTATATACTAAATATATTTGAAAAATATTCTCTGTCAATATAATGTTACTTGTATGTACATGACTTCAGAGAAGACCACTTGGATAACCAATTGAAAGACTCTTCCCTGGAGAAGACTGTATTTTCTCCCTCTCTCAGCATTAATTCATTGCCTGTAGTTCTTTTTCTGGTATTGTCTCGTACTGGAAATGTGAGATTTCCCCTTCCATAGTATCATGTCTATTATGTTGTCCTTGTTCAGGTCATTTTAATGTAGCAGTGATGTTGATACTTCATGTGTGTAGTTTTTCTGCTGTTTCTAGGAGACACAATCTCACAGCAGACTTCTTATTCTCCTGACACAGTTCTTCCCATCCCCTCTTTCACCATGTTCCCTGAGCCTTAGTGTAGGAGTTGTGTTGTAGGTGGGTCAGTGGGGGCTGAGCACCACATAGTTACACGTTCTCTGCATATTTGAATGGTTGACATTTTTTAATTAAAAAAAAAGCCTTTTAGCACCTTCTCAAATAGTTATCAACTTAAAAATTCTACTTATCTTATATTCAACTGAATGTACCGGCCTCTGCTGACTCATGGGAGATCTTGCCTTGGAGGAGGTAGGAATGGGGGATATGTTGGAGGGGAAGGCTGGGGAGCGGGAGGATCGAGGAGAGGGGATCTGTGGTTGGTACATAAAATGAATAGAAAATTTTTAATTAAAAAAGTCTCAACAACAACAAAAAAGAAAAGGTTCTATGAAATTAAAAAAATTCTACTTCTCAAAATGTACGAATGCTTTGAAAAAAGTATATTAAATAAGTGTAAGCTGAAAAACAATTGCAGTTGGGTACAAATAAAAAAAAAGAATCAAGAAGAAAGGTAATAGATAGGTATGGGATTTATGGCATAAAGAAATTTCAGTAAGTCAGATCAGGTGACCAGAACTAATGGAATGGAATATTGATCTAACTTGTAAGTCTACATTGGATGGTTGCACAGGAGATCTATAAGTATTGGCCAAGTACTAGCATATCCTTTGGTCAATCAAAAAGTATTGATTGTTTACTATTTGTTGGGTGTTATTTTTAGGCTCTGTGAATATAATAGCCGCTAATGTTTGTAAGAACCTGTATTTTGTTATGTAGGTGAGAAATGTTGTAAACATACAGAAGTGAATTTCAGGAACTGAATATCCCAATTGTAATAAAAAGCAGAGTACTACTGTGACAAGCACCTGAGAGAATTCCTTTACCTCTAATAACTGGGGCCCAGGATACTCTGGTGAGGAATTAACATTTACTTTGAAATTTAATTTTTTCTTATAATTACTCCAAATAATAAGCAGACCGTTATACAAATATTTGAAATGAAAACAATGATATAAAATGGTCAGAGAATTTTAAATTCAAAGTCAGAGGTGGAAAGGTTGATGTGTTTGAAGATCAGAAATAATATCGGTGAGTAGGTGAAGTTATGAGCAACTGAGATAATATACATAGATGAACTGGGGACTATGTTGGCTTAAATAAGAATGACCTTCATATATTTGAATACCTGGTTCCCAGTTGGTATTTTGGGTAGGGTCAGGAAGTATGGCCTTGTTGGAGAAGGTGTGTCATTAGGATGATCTTTGAGGTTTCAAAAGATCGTGTGATTCCCAGTATCTTTCTCTGTCTCATAGTTGTGGATAAAGACGTAGGCACTCACATGTATTTTTGCTTCCACTATCATGGACTATAACCCTCTGGAAGCCAAGTTAATCACTTTCTTTTATAATTTGCCTTAGTCATGTTGTTTTATCACAGCAGTAGGTTTACAACTAAGACAGGTATGTAAACACATACCCAATCATGAATGTCCTCATAGGACTCAATAATATTTTCTTCTAAATAAAATGAAAGGCCATAGTGTCATGATATACTAAATACAAGAAATGATTTATTTTTTTTAAATGGTCACTGTATCTGTTTTGTGTAAAGAGATCTATAGAGAGATGAAAGTAAATGCATGATAACATAAAAGGAGGTTCTACAAAAACTGAAGGCTTTCTAGTGTTGTGATATGCTACCGGTCACTAGGAGAAGTAGCTGAACAACGTTACTTATACTTTGGCAGGACAGATGGGAAAACCTAATTAATAGATTTGATCTAAAATATGAAAGAAAGAGAAAAGCACCAAAAATACTAAGTCCTAGATTGATAGATTGAGCTCTTCTTTAAATTCATGATCCCATTTTCTAAGGTGATGGAATGCTGTGGATTAAGCTGGAAGAGTTATGATTAGTAGCTTTGTTCTGCCATATTTCGCCTTAGAAATCTAAGAAATAGTCCAGAACTGTTTACTTGGCTTTGTTGACTACATTTTTCAATTCCCATGTAGCAAATGTTTGAATTAATGTATTTTAAAAGATAAATGGAATACTAGTAGTACCTGAAACAACATAATTATATGCAATCACCCAGTGACAGAGTGTAAATAAAGACAATTAGAGGGAGTCCTGGGCCATTCTATCTTTTGGGGATTGTGTAGCTACCATGGAGTTATGAAATAAGATGTACAAAGTTAAGTTAGTAAAATGAGAAGAAGAAGACCAGAAGAATGTGGTTATATAAAAGTAAAGGAAACAGTTTTTATGGCACTTATCCTACTCTATCATGTTAAAGATTGCTGATAGCACTTAGTAACCTTATAGAGAATTATTAAGACCTAGAATTTAAATACCCTCCAAATGCAACATGTTGAAATCTTGGTCATCAGATGGTAGAGTTACTGGAAAATGATAGAGCCTTTAAGACAGGAATCTTAGTGGGAGGAAGTTAGATCCTTGAGATGATACCCTTGACCAAGATTTGGGGATGTTGATGCCTTCAGTTTTACTCTGTGAGGTCATCATGAGGTAGGCAGCTTTTCCCACAGTATGTTCCATGCCACACTGTTCTGTGTTGCCATGGGCTCCAAAACAAAGGAGCTACCCAGCAGTGATGAGAAGCCACTGAAGCCACAAGCAAAAGTCAATATTTTCTTCTTTTTAATTTCTGGTCTCAGCTATGATATCTCACAATGGTGGAAAGCTATGAAAGAATGAACTATAAGTCATAAAAATATATTACACTATGAGTGAGGAGGTTCAATTCTAACTAGAGATGGTAGAAAATGAGATGTGAAGTGAACACGTGAAAAAAAAAAAACCACAAAGACAAGGAACTAGTGCTATGATTTTTTTCCTTGAATCTGGGCAGATTAATAAAACTCTAACTTCAAGTTTACATGAGAATAAGAGATAATACCTTTAAACATGTTTTGGGAGAATTAGCCAAGAATGGTTACTTGGAAAATAAATTATTTAGTGGTACAAATTAAACTTTTAAGATGCTAATAATTGATGAAAGTTGTGGCAGAAATTAACTAGGACTTAAGCAGGGTCATCATTTTCACTTTAGTAGGTGACGTCACAATAAAGAAATCTATAACAATAGAAACGTTACAACTGGAATTTTGGGTGATGCTTAAGTAACCCTCATTTAGTTCAATTTACTGTATTCAAGGTTATTAGTATGTGGGTAGTAGGCATTAAAGATTTAGGTAAAGACATGGATTGTCACTTTACAAAGTGGCTAAGTTAATTTAATAGGAAAGTTTATCAGGAGTGTCTGTCAATGTGGAGATTTATTTTAATACTCTAGACATAAATTTAAAACAAGTCCAATCAGCAAGGCTTCTTTTCATGCTTCTGATGAGGCATTCATTTATAGATTAAAAAAAAAAAAGGTGAGCTTTTCCAGGGTTGCGGATATTTCAGGTGAGCAGAATTAGAAGACAAAGTCTATAGGGACTCAGAGATAGAGAGTTTAAACTTTCATTGGAAAATGAAAATGCACAATGGATGCATGGAGTAAGGTATTAGGAAAAACAGACAGCAGGGTCTCATGAGGCTGAACAACTGTTGGAAATAAATGTTTGTATAAATGGCTTAAGGAAAGAAGCTGATCGTCCAAGACTGAAATATCTGAATGATCATTTTTAGAGTAGCGTATAGGACAGTCAATGACAAATCAGAAACCATGTAATTGTGTGGCCCACTGGGTTTGAAATAAAATTTTGGAAACAAACAGGTCAAGGTTCTGGGACTGTAGTAAATATAGGCATCATGTAACTCCAAAGATAATTCTTTAAAACTCAAAACTCATGACATGGAGACAAGCCAGATGGAGCAGGCAACTACCAGTTGATATTGGCAATAGTGACAGAAATGGGGGATAAAAATGTCTCATGAGTTCAATTTATTTTTTAAAAACCCCTCCCATTTTAAGATGAAAGGAGAAGAATTGTTTTCCAAAAGGTCTCAGAGATTGGAAGACAGCTACATAGTTTGGAGTATACTAGATGGAAGCGTCTTCATTTAGGAGGATATTGAGACATGGTGTCTTTGGTGCAGTGCAGTCACATTCCACTTAAGCAAGAGGACAATGGTATCATTCAAAGCATGGGATGAAAATGGAATAGAGAATGCTTGCAATGTGATTCTCTAAGCAACTGGAGGACTGGTGCAGGCGCATGTGTGGGACATATGATCAGAGGATATAAACTACCATGGCGGCCTAATCAGCAGCCCTATGTGAGACAATGCTGAAATTTGGGTATCTGTTGATATCCAAGTATGTAGGCATGGGAGAGTAACTAGCGAGATAATTCAAGAGATTAAATGCCATGAAGAAGCAAGTTGTGGCCCTTGAAAGAAATGTGAGCTTGGTGAAACATAGGATAATTAAAGTCTAGTAGATTTATTGCTCAGTAAAGGAGCGACCTTATAGATAAACAGACATGATTGGATGGTGCGTTTTCATTTTAGAAATATATCAAAGATTGAATGTTCTGAGGGCAAGATCAATACATCCAAAAACAGACAAACAAACATACATTTTTCACTCACCAGCAAGCATTGCTGTCCAAAAAAAGGTAAATATACCAACTATCTGGCTGAATGTATCAGAGAAACTTGACTAATTCTGGGTCATATTTTTTTGAGAGAAAATATACAACTTTGTTTTATTTTTACAGTTACATTTACACACAGATGCTCACACACACCTAAAATATCTACAATATATGTATATTATTGTGGTTCAGTTAACATTCTCTATTACCATTTTTTAAAATTTTTTGTTGTGTTGGAAAGACAGTTTTTTCATACAATACATTCTGATTACAATTTCTCCTCCCTCAACTCCTCTCAGATTCTCCCTTCTCCAACCACCCAGATCTACACCTTTTTTTTTCTGTCATTAGGATAAAAACCATCTATAAAGTAATAATAATAATATGAAATGAAAACAAATTAGAATTGGACAAAACAAACAAACAGAAAAAGAAGAGCCAAGGAAAAAGAACAAGGAATATGAAGACTCTGAGAGAACCATATTTCCACACACAGAAAAGCCATAAAGACAAATTCTGTTATCACAATTTCTAAGATCTATAAGGTTGTTTTTTTTTTGAAAAAAAAAAACCCAGACAAAACATTGTAAGATTTGTAAGATTAGAGAGAGAGAGAGAGAGAGAGAGAGAGAGAGAGAGAGAGAGAGAGAGAAGGAAGGAAGGAAGGAAGGAAGGAAGGAAGGAAGGAAGGAAGGAAGGAAGGAAGGAAGGAAGGAAGGAAGGAAGGGAGAAAGAAAGAAAGAAAGAAAGAAAGAAAGAAAGAAAGAAAGAAAGAAAGAAAGAAAGAAAGAAAGAAAGAAAGAGAATGAAAGAAAGAGAGAAAGAAGAAAGAAAAGAAAAGAAAAAAGCCTCCAAAAAATTTACTCATTTTTGTATTGGCCACCTACTGCCAGATGGGGCTTGCCCTTAAATGTGGACTGTATACTTACTGAAATTCTGTTGGAGAAACCTAAGTTTTCCTTTTTGAGTGGTTAGCTTCTCAGTTAGGGATAAATGCTTGTGTCTACTTCCCTTCTCAGCACTGGGTCTCCTAAAGTCCCTGTGCATGCTACCACAGCCTCTGGGATTTCATATGTGTATTCATCCTATTGTGTCTAGAAGGCCGACTTTCCCTTGTGTCTCCCACCCCCACTGGTCTTACAATCTTTTCCTTAACTTTAATGTTTCCTCAGTTTCTGCTGTCTTCTGTCTCTGACTTTCATTCTAATTGAACTGCCTAGAAATATTAATACTCTTCATGTTACTACCCATGTTTTGATGTCTATGCATGCTTATCCAAGTTATCAGGGTGGAACTTAGCTATTCAGTCACATGTTAATTAGAACATTTTCATCTGCTCCAATCAAGGCTATCATGGTCAAACATGGCTATGTCATGACCACTTCCAGCAGGTGAAATAGCATGGGCCAATGCACTTGTCCATTTCAAATAACTGAACAACTGTTCATGGGAAAGAAAGTAAAAGAGATTCTGACTTTGTGTAAGAATATTTGTATAAGTAGTGGAAGTAAGTTATAGAAAAAAGATTTCAAATCAAAATAAAAGAAAATAATCTAAAATCAATCTCCTTATTATATGCAGTTCATCCCTTTGAGAAAATTCAAGTATATGCAAAATAATGTATCTCAAATAGGATCATGGAAATTGAAGGAACTTTCAAGATCAACTTAATATACTATGTGACCCCATCTTTCTATAAGATTGGAATCTGAGAATGAGAAAAATAGAGAACTACCTTGTTCCACACTGTTTATTGAAGACAACACTGGGGATATAACCTGACCTTAGGACATTGTCCACATATCTGGCCAAACTATAGTAGCAATTCCACCTATGTTTTATATAGCTCCAAACATCTTGCCTAAATTCTAAGACTTATATCTCCATATTTGAAAGCCTCCTTTCCTTCTTTTTTGTTTATACACAGAGTTTTATAGTTAATTAATTTTACATGGAAATGAAGTGAATCATGACTCAATTTGCATACTTGCAAATTGCAAAAAAAAACTATATCTGCCTAAAAACAGCTTATGACAACCTGTTATTTACTGACAAAATAATAACTTCTTTTTTTTGTGTTGGGGGGGCAGGTGAAATAAATTAAGCAGAATCCACCTTTCTGTTGCAACAGGAGGCTCCCTCTGGGCCTAAGAATACTATTTGCAATGGTAGGAAAAGAAAATAACATTTGTGGAAGGTCTGCTTGGTAGACAGTTCAAGTATGTAATCACATCTAATTCCATTTAATCCACACAATATCTCTGTAAAATGGACACTAAACGTTGAGGAAATTGAATCTCAACATGGTTTAGGGCTGTATTCAAAGCTTTGTAACAGGCATATTGGTAAAATAGGACTTGAAATTAGGTTTTAGAGGAAGAACTATGCTGATTTTCTCTGGGATGTGGGATTTGCCAGGACATGTAACTTCCAGAATTAAAGCTAGGTGAGGCTCAGACACATTGTGTAGGTTGTTTGCCTTGTTTAGTCCAGGAGCAGGAAGAAGAGCAGGAAGTGCTCAAGGTCATCTAACGTGCATGATTCCACGAGGAACCAGAGTTGGGTTGTAAAAACCATGCTAATACATTTTTGATCAATTTTCTTGCCTTTAATTGCATCTATTACCCTGTTAATAGCTTCCTAAGTTATTATGGTGTCTATGATCACACTTGCAGAATAGCATTTTAGAAGGAAAAAAACACACTTCTCAAGCAATCTGTCCTTCATACTCCTTTTATATTTTCTGTAATTTCATTTATTTATTTATTTATTCAGTAAGAACATATTGTGTATCAAATATGAAGTAGAATTTAAAGTTTAAATAAGTGAGTCAAATATAGCCCCTTCCCTAACAAGTTGTATACTGAGATAATTTAAAATTTGTTCTTCAACAATTTCCTACATGCATACAATGAATTTTGATCATGTACACACCCATTTCCCTTTTCTTAAATGCTTCTCATTAATCTCATTCTCCTTCCCAACGAATTCTGTTCCTTCTTTCGTGTCAATTTTCTGTGTATACCACTGAGTTTAATTAAGGTTGCTGACATGAGCATATTTGGATTTTCTTTATTGGGGCATGGACAATTAACCAATGGCTACACCACTGAATAAATTGACTTCCCATTTCCTAATAGCCTTTAACTGTCAATGGTGTCTCAGAGGTGGTGGAGGTATAAATGTCTCTGTCCTATCAGTGATGAAAAGTCCACAGATACAACCTTGTGCCCGTCTTATATAGGTAACCACAGTGGTAGTAAGTTCATGATGGCAATGACCATGTCATATTCAGGGAACAATATTATTTAGCACTTTCTCCATCTTTTGACTCCTACATTCTTTGTTCTTCATCTCTCATTATGTTCCATGAGCTATGAAGGGAGTAGTATATATTTAGTAGTAGTCGAATGACAAAAGAAGTTTCTCTGACCAAGGTTGAAAGCAGCACTAATCTATGGGTGTAAACATAAATATTCATAAATTAGTTTGATAATATATCCATCTAGCAAAATTGCAATTGTAGGCTCTTCCTTAGGATCTATGACCTCCCCACCACGAGTTTGGGGCTGTATTTACAGTAGTAAGAATGCATTCTCTCTTACAAAACAGACTTCAAATCCAAGCAAAAAGTGCTTGGTTATCCCTCATATTATCTATGCCAATCCTCCACCAATGATCACATCTTGCTTGGAAGGTTGCTACTGTAGCATGCAGATCCACTGTTACGAACAAGGATCGATGGCTTTACTCATTCAGAAACCTCCATAGTACCCACCAGTATTATGAAAGCAGTCCAGCAGGAAGGCATCTATAAGGTCAGAACCAACTTGATTTTTCTTTCAAGAAAAGAGTACAGTGGTGGGATATCTTCAGTTATGGGGTCTTACCATCTGCTTCTGGAGTACAACCAAAAGCTGAACCAATAAACTGTATTGTTTTTGGATTCTCCTAGAATTCCCCAACAAATAACTTAGAATGAAGGTACTGGAATTTTTACTAAATAATATATGGCTTCCAGGAGCAAAATTATCTATCCAGGCTTGGTATCTCCATTTGTATTCTCCTATATTGTATTCTAATTAGCTTATAAATTAGTAGGTTCCTATATAAGACCTTTCACATTTCCTTAGTTTTTATTAACCCATCCATCTTATCTTTCCTATATCTCACCCTTCTATGTCATCCCTACTTAAACTGTATGTTTAATTTGAAATGTCTGCAGTATCCAGGAAGTTAGAAATGAGCCACGGGGAGAAGGCCTTCAAGAAGAAATAGAATACATGTGATATGAAAGAAGAAGAGAGAGGTACTATATCCCAAAATGCCTGAACTCCATCACCTGCTAGAAAAGAAACACTAGTAATATCTGAACAAAAGTACAGGAGCCATTGTAAGACTTCTGTTTAGCTCCGCTAACCATCATGTATATAACTAATGTGTTCCTTAAAAGAAGATAGAAAGCTATTTTATTGCTCTTATGGCCAAAGTCATAGTCAAAATCCACCAAATCAGATATGAACTATAGCCATTACCTAGAAATCCAGTGATCCTTTCAAGCCAATTGTTCTCAATGTTCAGGAGTAAAAGAAGATCACAAGATCAATGTAAACATACACATTCTTGTACTCTGTATTGTAAGAGAGTCTTACACATTAGCTCCGAGGTTAAGACAGTAATAATGCATTTTGTATGTCATTATCTCCTCAATTATTGGATTCTGATAACTTTATTCTCATACTAAAGACAGCTTAGTGATCATTTTTGGCTTATTCTATATGCAACATAATACTAGACCATGACTAGAAGATGAAAGTTCAGATAGTATTAAGTTACATTAAAACATTTTAAATTACTTGAGTTTTTTTTTTTTTTTAACCTAGATGACACTATTGTCCAACTACATACAGGGGAATGTTGTTTATTTGCTTTTGGATGGCAAAAGAAACATTATGAACACATCCCCCACAAAAAGCATCTACATGGGAAAACATTAAGACTTGTTTTTACTAACTCTTTGGCTTGTCATTCATAACTCAGTGTTAATTTTCCATAGTCTTTAACACAAAACGGTTTTAAATTCCATGCAAGCCAAACAGGCAAACTCCATTTCAGAATTGCAGTTGTGTTGACACATGGTAATCTTATTAGCAATAAAAGGATATTACCTATAATTGAATAACTATGCAATTAGCAAATTTCAGAGTTGAGGAAAACCACCATTCTTCAGCTTTGCATTTGTGTTTAACTCACAGCAGGACATGTTTGAATTATCAACAAAACTATTAGCTCTACTAAATGAAAAAATAACTTAATAAAAACTATTTCACCCAGAATAAATATTAACTACAGCTCACACAGATATGCTTAAATTTAGCAATTAGAATTGTGTTGTGCTGCTACTTAGGCAACTCATGTGTTCATTTATTTCAAGTAACATAACATTGGCATTACCTAGAAATCTGACTGGGTAACATTCTGTGTTGATAATAAAGAGCAGCTTTCTATTTCTTTAAACAAACATACCTGTGAATAAAATAATTAAAGTATTCATCTGGGGAAGATATATTTGGTGTCTTCATGACAGCAATATAATTGGGTCATTCAAATATAGTAGACACACAAACATACAGTTTCCTTTAAAATGGATTTAGGTATGTTCCAGGGCTCAACATTAACCATAGAACAAATTACATTAAAATTACAATTAACTTCTGCTCAACTGTCAGCAGAAATCAATGTTACTGTGTACACACTGCCTCTTCCTCACTTTTATTAAGCCCCTTTCAATTATGAGGGAACATAAATTGGAAGGATGTCGCTGTGTCATCTACAGCATTAAAATGTAGGAGGAACATTGACCCTGGCCTCTAGAGATTATGTGAAAAGCCATTTATATGCACAGCTGTACCAATTGCCTGAGTTTAGTGCTAAATTCCATGGAAAATCATCTTTGCTGTTCTGCATCTAAAGAAAGACAAGGTTTAAATATTTATGCTCACTTACTAGACAAGCCCAGTCAGCAGTGAATAGGTGACCTGGTCAGTACAGTGCTCTGAGAGTGACAGGGTTTGCCTTCAAATGAGAGAAGTCACTGGAGTTTATCTTTAGTTGAGAAACACTGAGCTGTTAGGGTTCACATTGTCTTCACTAATGTTGATGTGCCTAAAACAACTGTTAGATGGATTCTAAGAGTTCAGTCTGCAACTTCTTGAATTATAGCCCAATAGTTCCCCATTTTCACTTCCATATGGACAAATTTTCTTCATGAACACTTTTATATTTTATATTTGGGGCCTATTACTAAAAGATCATCATTTCACGTGGTATGAAAACAAACAAGCAAATAAAACAATAAAAAAGCTATTTGTGGATAGAAACCTCTTGTCAAAGAGAAGTTATGGGTATGAGGCCTCAGTCAATCCCTCTAGATCATTTACTTGCTGACTCTGACATCTTACTTTCCATATTTCTTGGCTTTTACTTCTACAACAATCAATAAAATGTACTTTTTTCTTAAATCTAGAAATTAACATAATACTTCCTGCTATGGAATAATGCTTTTGTACACTGGTTGAATAACATGCTGATTGGTCAGTAGTCAGGAAGGAAGTATAGGCAGGATAAGCAGACAAGGAGAATTCTGAGAAGAGGAAGGTTGAGTCAGGAGACACCAGCTCACTGTGCAGGGAGCAGCATGTAGTGGGACTCCAGTAAAGCTATGGAAATTGTGGCAACATATAGATAACAAAAATGGGCTGAGTTTAAGTGTAAGAGCTAGTCAGTTATTAGCCTGAGCTAATGGCCAAGCAGTTTTAATTAATATAAGCTTCTGTGTGTTTACTTGGGTCTGAGCAGTTGTGTATATGTATAATGTACATATACACATCATACACATACACATACATATATACATATATGTATATATATAATGTTCTACATATACATTATACACATTATACATTACATTATACATACACACACACATATATATACATATATACATTATACATATACACACATATATATACATATATGTACATCTACATTATACATATACACATACATATATATACATATATGTATATATATAATGTTCAAAAGACTTTACAAATACATAGCTTTTAACTGTTGTCCTTGATTATACTGCAGATTTAGAAGTTATATCCATATTGCTGATGATGCCATGCCTTTCACAAACAGGGCCTACAGATCCCTGAGATGGAACTGACCTGAATGCCTCTTCTGTGAGGATTAGTTTTCATGGTATCAAAAGGCAGGGCCTTGCAAGCTTTGAAAGGAGGGGGGCAACCAACTGTCTTACCCACCTATAAGGCCTATGAACCCCACTGACAACTTCACAGAACACTAAGGGTGCAGTAGTGGCACACATACCTTGCTAGCAATGCACAGCTCTCTAACTAGAATTAAGACCCGCTCAACATGGGAGTCCATGCCTGGTACTGGAACCCTAGATAACTACTAAGTGCTAGTTCATTCATGATTATTGGCAGAGAATCTAGAAGCGCTAATTTATTAAACCAGCATAATCCCTAACATCAATCCACAAACACTTGTCCTATACCTTCAGACAGTTCCCAATGTATAGATCTGTAACACTCCCGGCACCTAATGCTCAGGGAACATTGTAGAAAATGGGGAAGGTAGATTATAAGAGTCAGAAAGTCAGGAAGTTTACTGTGCAATTCTGTCTCCTAGTAATATCAGATGCTATACCCAAAACATCTCACCAACATGACTTACCAAATGTGAACTGAGCAAAGATGATGCCAATGAACATATCAATCTGGATCAAGAAAAATCCATGAAGTCTCCTGCACAAAGAGCTACAGGCAGCTAAGAAAATCTGGGGATGGGATGTGTGGCCTTTCCTAGAGAAGAACACACCAATCAATTGCCTAGTGCCAAGCAGTCTATGGACTGAACAGGTGTGTGTGTGTGTGTGTGTGTGTGTGTGTGTGTGTGTGTGTGTGTGTGTATGAAATAAGAGTTCATTATTTTAAAGGCATGAATTTGAAGGAGAACAAGGAAGCATACATGGGAGGGTTTAGAGAGAGGAAAGGAAAGGGAGAAATGTGATCCAATTCTAATCTCAGACGTTAAAAGAAAAATGTATTCTACCAAACAGGAAAATTTAAAAGAAATGGATTAATTTTGAGATATAAATGGCCCATTGAGGCTAAATTAGGATGAAGTCAATAATTTAAGTGTATCTGTAATACCTAATATGATATCAACAGAAAGTAAAATATCCCAAGAAAAAAAATAATATTCATGGTTAGAAAATTCAGTGCAGAATTCTCCCAGTATCTATAACGTAGTTGTCTATGTAATATCAAAAGCTTTTCCACAAAGAAAAGCCCTGGAACAATAGTTTCACTGATGAATCTTTTAAAAAACAATGTTAAAATAAGCCTTAACAACAACACATTTCCAAGCTCTAACAACAAAAAGAAGAGAATTGAAAGACACTTCCCAAATGATTTTATGAGACCAGAATAAAAGTAACAGTGAAAGAGAAATGCAAGAAAATTATAGGCTCGAACTCTTATAATTATAATTGCTTAAAGGAATGGAAAAGGGATTGGGATAGATATATCTTTGACCATACACAAATAGCTAATGGGTACATGAAAAAGAATGTTCAACATTTCTAGTCAGTGGGGAAATTGGGAAACCAGAGTAAGATAAAACTTCCTACCCACCAGGATGGGATAAGTTTAAAAAAATACAGAGAGTAATAAATATAATAGAATATTGAGAAATGACCCTACAAGAGTGATTGTGGAGATATAAATTGTCTTATTCATGTTGGAATGTAGTTTGGGAGTTTCTGAAATGTTAGCTTCCATTGGAATCAGCATAGTGTCCAGAATTCTATTTCAAACTTTTCTTTTAGTGAAACATCTCAATACATATTAAATATAATATCTACAGTGATTTACTATAATATATTTAAGAAGTATTAAGATGTTTCAGTATGTCAAGTGCTATTTTAATTACTTTATGAGCATTAACCAATCCCACACCAAGTTTAAAGGCAGAAGTATTTTAATAAATATTTTAAAACTGAGCCATATGGGGGTTGGGGGTGAGTTAACTTGTATAAAATCATATTGTTAATAAATTTAAGCTTAATTACAATCCAAGGCTGCTTGTCTCCAAAGACTACATCATGATGCACTGTCATGTGTTGCTTATCAAACCACAGCAGAATGTAGCCCTTTTGCCATGTGTTTTGTGATCAGAAAGCACTCCAAGGGATCATTTGAAGTTGTAATGCTATTACTAATCAGTCTGCTATGTGAATACTAGCTATTATAAATCTGTCATGCTAAGGAGGAAGATGAAAGCCTCAGGAAACTTCTTGTTTTCTCATTGGTCAGGTAACAATAGAAATGTGTGATCCTGTTGAAGAGAAGGAGGAAGGATCATAAGAGCCAGGAGAAGTCAAGGTCATGATGGGGGAATCTACAAAGACAGCTGACCTGAAACTCTGGACCAACAACTAGGGAGGCCGAATGGGACTGACCTAGACCCTCTGCATGTGTGTGACAGTTGGGTAGCTTGGTCTGTTTGTGAGACTCCTAGCAGTGGGATCAGGACCTGTCCTTGGTGCTTGAACTGGCAGTTTGGAGCCTATTCCTCATGCTGGGTTGCCTTACCCAGCCTTGATGCAGGCGGAAGAGCTTGGTCCTGCCTTCAATTTGATGTGTCATGCTATGCTGGCTCCAGTTCTGCCCCTTGGAGACTGAGGAGAAGTGGATAGGGAGGAAGGTAAATGGGCGGTGGGGGGCGGGACTGGAGGAGAGGAGGGAAAGGAAACATGGTCAGTATGCAAAATAAAGGAAAAATTTAAATAATAAAAGCAAGTGTGATCCACTTTCCAAGTGGTGATCAAATTGTAATTGATGTGGGCCTGTACTCCCATGTCCCACAGTACAATTTTTACCTGTGACATAATAAAAATTACTATTGTTATGATATCTGTAACTACACACCTCAGCTCACTCCTTAAAGCCATAGCAGAAATTATCAAAGCAAAAAGGTAATTTATTATTATTCCATGTAAGAAGAATACACTGTGTGACAGATCTGCAGAAGTGTACATTTGTGTCCCAAGATGATACAAAGATGGAAAAAGATAATGGAAAAAGATTACTCATCTCCCAAACTCTGTCCTCTTATCTATCTACCAAAAACAAAAACAACCCGAACAAAACCACTTGTTGTTAAATATAGATATCCATATATATCAACTGTATATATATATATATATATATATAACCCTACTTTTACACTTTGACTTGCATTCTTCTAAGCCTTATGAAAAAATAAATAAAACCACAGGAAAAAACCTACCTTCAATTCAAATATCCAATGACATGGATTTAATTTTCTCTCCCTATTATTTTCAAAAATCCTAATAACTTGAATTTAATAATGCCTTGCTAAAGCAACAACAAAGGTCATGGACTCAGTGGGGCAAGAAAACTTCATGATGATATTTTGGCTTTTCTTTAATAAAAATCACTGTTTAGAACACAGTGATTTCTATGGAGAAGGACTGATACACCTTTAACTGTGGGTGATTTCCTTTTGTGCAGGGGCCTGTGCACCACGGGCAGACATAAATTTGTCACTGTTGTTCATGGCAGGTACGTGACATGGGAATACGTTCTGACTTAAATGAAGTGTTGAGCAGATAATGAATGAACTGCCAAAACGATCCCCACAAGTTTCTGCTACAAAATAGGGGCTGATTTCGTCAGTGCCCATGTTCGCTGGTTTCATGACACGGCCCATTTCAATGTTTCAAAGCCTTCCTGTGGGCTCCCAGAACTACTTACGCTCCGTAATCATATGGCTTAGTGTGTAGAGGAATTGGCTTGATTACAATCAGCTTGGACCTCTGCAGGATAGCAGAGGTCAAAATTTACTTTGACTGCAGGTAAAAGAATAATTTGGGCATGCGGCAAGCCGACATTTTCTCACAGATGAACATAAAGTGCCATCACTCACCTAAGCTATAAAACTATTAGAATTTTGCCATACTTGTCTCTGACTCTGGCTTTGTACAAAGACTGAAACAACTAATAAAGAGTCTGGGGCCATTATTGGGTGTCGAGACCCCCTTGTTCAGAGTCAGGTTAGATGGCATGAGCATCAGGCTGGCTAAAGGGTTCCTCTTGACACTCACATCCCTTACTCTGGATTTATAGTGCATTCATTCCATTAAATGCAATTATGGCAAAGAACAAGAGAGGCAATAGAGAGAAGCACTTCTCAGTGTTACCCTGTTAACACGTGCCTCCTTCCAACCATAAGCACATTTCAAAGCACTTCTTTTTAATTTGTATACCTACAGATATGAGATATGAAACAAATAACTCAGGGCTGAGCATCATATTCCAAGGCCCAGTGTAATTTATACAGAAAGCTGGATATTTATTACTGATGCTGGAGGTTATTGAGTTATCTGAAAGGTATAGACTTCATTTCTGTTCTCGAGAAATGGAGATTTATATTGCTTATTTATTCCCAGCTGTTGAATATCAGAGTTATGTTCAGAAAAGAGATTAAAAACATTTGATGATACCAGTAGCTGACATGGCAGCAACTCGGGGAATTTTGCCCATTTTTTAACAGAATAACGTTCTGAAGAAATATATGTACACATTTGTGTTTACGTGTCTCATCATGAATGCCATACCCAGTAGAAGACATGTTTTGACAGCTTATTATAGAAACATTCTATTGTTTCATTCTTTTGAAAAGTGAAATACTAGCTCAGTTCTTCATAGTATTTCTCCATCCTGGAGTTTTTCCATAGCAATAGGACTAGTCCTTTTAGGAGCCCTAGCTACTGGGCCTTGTTTTAGCATAGCTTAGCCTCATATTAACTGTATGATCTTAAGTCAGTGATTTAACCTTTTAAAGTCTGTTTTCTCATTTGTGATGTAAAACAGAATTGGACTCTCATAATTTTGCTATTTTATGCTTATGAATTACACAATAATGAGTTGGCAGTAATTGCTACATTGTCATAGGCTTAGGTGTATAGAAGATTAATCTGAACTACTGGTTTTTGACACAGCCATACCTGATAGGAATGGCAGAAGTCATAAAGCCAACACAACACAAAGATCCAGCAAAGCTGAGCCACATGATGGCTGACATGTCACTTTTGGTTTTCATCTCTACCTCTTGTATACTTGGGGGCACTTTTAATATGTGTACTATTTAGGGATATTGGCTTGATGGAAATTTTCTTATGAATCATTTATGCCTTCTCTCAGGAATGCTGCTTCTAAGCTTCCCCAGGAAAGTTCTGAACATACTACCCCTCCCACTTTTAGAGAGACATCCTTATCCACTTGAAGGTCTTCCTTATACCTTAGAGGTTGTGACACACATAAAGTAGCCAGAGGTCTCTTTATGAGACTATGCAACATTCTTGAGACATGTGTCCCTTAATTTATGCAGGAATAAGATAAAAAAACAAGTAAACTTTAAAAAGTGAATAAGATTGGGTGGTCTAGAGGAGTTGGTCACAGTTTAGATTACAAGTCTCTTCCCACTGTACACTCAGACAATTACATGGCATACAACTCTGCCCAACATAGACACATATTGATGAGAAAATTATGGAGTGGAAAGGTGATAAAAGAATGAGATGTCAGGACCTCCCTTTCTTAAAAATGTTAGCACATGAAGAGCTATTCTGGTGTCATGTGGCCAACAAACAGAAGAAGGCCAGGATTCGACATATAGACAAATTCTATAATGATATAAAATACAAACATTGTATTATGCCAGAATTTGAATAAAAATGGCAGCAGCTTTGGCCTGAGGATTTTTCCTGGCACTCTGACCACTAAGAGTTAATAATACATTGCTTGGGATATAGCAATATGCTTGGGGTGGCTTGAAGATTTTGTTTTGGTCCAGTGTCCTTGAAGCAACCAAAGCTACCAGCCTGAGAACAGGTGTCATATACCTTTAGATTCTTAAAAATTGGGTTATGGGATTTATGAGTAAAAATGATAACTCTGTTTATTAATGATGTCAAAACTTGAGGGAAAATGATTGGAAATATTCTGTCATAGTTTATTAATGATGACAAAAAGATGAACAAAAGGAAGTAAAACATATGTCCACAAACAAAAATAATATGACCTATGTTTTGGAACATCATGAATCTGTCCCTATTTATTAAATTCTATATAAATAAAGAGACACTCTGACTGCCAGTTAGTCAGGCTGCAAGATTCTCCTGACCACCATGGCCTGGCTCACCTCCATCCCCTGCCAACTCCTTACATCCTCTGCTGGGACCTTTCCACTGCCAGGGATGGCTCCCAGCAGGTTTTCCACTCAATGTCCCATGTTTCCCACCCAGCCAAACCATCAGTCCACAGTTTAAGGACAGAAGCTTGTATGGGCACAAGTTGCTAGTCTTGTGCAATCTTAGAAATTGTGGGCTTGGCAATGACTCAGACTAGAAAGGAGCTTTGAACATGCATTTATTTCTGAACAGGAAAGTGATTCAAGTCATGCTTCAGTCTGTTCAACACACTGAGTAGTCACAAAGGCAGCATGAGAGTACAGACAACAATGAATTATACTACAAATGCAGGCTATTGTCTGCAGAAAGAACTAGGTTTCTATATTTTGGCCCAAACTTTGCCAGAACATCTTTAGAGAGATTTAGAAACAACTGAAAATCAGGGCATTTAAATATTGACTGTTCTGTGTTGTAGGCAGGCCATGTTCCTTTGTACTATGCCAATAACAAAAATAGTAATATTAATAAATAATAATAATCATTGTCATCATCATCATCATCAAAAACAGAAATAAGAAGTGGCCAAGAGGGGTTGGGGATTTAGCTCAGTGGTAGAGCGCTTGCCTAGCAAGCGCAAGGCCCTGGGTTCAATCCTCAGCTCTGGGTGGAGGGGGACAGGGAGTCATTTCTTGAATCATTTGGCCACAGATGTTGAAGAAAATTTAGTATATTAAACTTCAAACTAAAATTAGATTGTCTCCAATCCTCTCTAATAGCTTGAAATCTTGCCTCTTATATATAATTGCTACAAAGACTGACAGGCTGAACCTGTACAAAGCTTCCAGGTAAGGTGGGATCTAAGCCAAATTTATAGGAAAACAATCTTCTTCCAAGTCCTTTCCTTCTTGCATGGCTCAGTTTGTCTTTGTGCTGTTCCTTTCCTATCATATTGTTTCTCCATCCCAGGTCTCTTTGGACTGCAGCACACTATGTTACAGAACGTCTCTATAACTTCTCCTCTCAAAAGTTTACTTTTCCATTTCATAAGAGATAAGCAATTGATGTGCTCTTCCCTGGTGAAAGCTATTTCTCCCACTCTTGGCATTTCTTAGTTACCTGTAGTCCCTTGTGTAGGGGTGAGGCTTTGTGGCCTTTCTCCTGTCCAAGTCATCATTAGCTATTGTTCACCTCATGTGTAGGGAGTCATATTGGTGTGACTGTATGAGTGTAGCTTCTTAAACTCCTAGGAGACACAATCTCATAGCAAACTCCCTGTTGCCCTGGCTCTTAAAATATTTGTGCTCCTTCTTCTGCAATGTTGCCTGAGAGTCAGGGTTTAGAGTGAGGAAAGGGAAGGGGAAATTTTGTAATTTTATTATAAAAGAAAATAAAAAGTATTTTTTATTAAGTTCACTTTTTTCTCTCCCAATGTCCTCAGTACATTTTTAATTAACAAAACTAGTGACATAATTATTTCTTCATACAAGTCCAATCAGGGCTCATAGAAGTTGATAACTTAAAGAAAAAAGCAAAAAGAGAGAAATTTAGACATGTTTGTTATCTAGCAAAACATATGCTGAGGATTTAGGGGACTTCTTATACTACCTAAATACTCAGTTTATGACATGTTACCATTTAAAATATTTGCACACACATTTTTCATTAGAGTTCTTTTTTCTTTCTTTTTTCTTTCTTTCTTTTTTTTTTTTTTTTTTTTGATTTTTTGAGACAAGGTTTTTCTGTGTAGCTTTGCACCTTTCCTGGACCTAACTCTGTAGCCCAGGCTGGCCTCAAACTCACAGAGATCCAACTGCCTCTGCCTCCAGAGGGCTGGGATTAAAGGTGTGGGACCCATCACCCAGCCTAGAATTATTTCTTAATATGCATGTTATTGGAAAAGAGACTGAAGTTTGCTGAGATCATTATTTGCTCATAAACTTAAAGCTACATAAACAAAGAAGTTCTGTCATATCTCAGTCCTATGTGTTTGCAAACAGCAATGCTGCCTCTCTGCCAAAATATTCATGCAAGCTATAGTTATAAAAGAACATAAGAACAGGAATTAATTCATCCACAGGCTTTCTTGAAAATGGAGTTTAAAGTTAAAACATTCACAATCCTATAAAAACGATTACAAAGTTCATGTAAATTTAGACTGAATAGTGCCCCAAATCCGAGTTTCTAATTGTACATTTGGATTCTTCCTCAGCTTCATAACCAACATTTGATATTTTTGCAGAAGAATTAAGTATCAGTGAATGGCTCAACACATATGTTAATATTCCTCTGTTTTGTAATAAGTTTCATGACATAGAAAACACTTCTACTGATTATAGTCATTCATCTTACTATTCCAAAAGAGATGAGTTTCCTTACACATTACTGTATAGAATCTTCATAATATTCTAATAATGTAAATAGGCATTAGAAGAACAGATGCATACAACAGACATTAGCCAAATTTGTAGAAAGATGAAACAGATTTCAAAATTTTTTACACAAACTTAGAATTATACCTGGAGAAACCATGAAAGTGAACAAATATTCTGAAGCAAGTATTTGTATGCAGTGGAAAACAGTCTATCAGTGTTATCTTTGAGATCATGAGAAATAGAGAATTTCAACCCCCAGTTCACCATGGCTTTCTGTAGAAAGTCATGTTCAAACTGTAGAACAATTAGTTGGAGAACAAAGAGAGAGCCAGGCCTGTCAGCCAGGAGAAAGGCAGAGGACCAGAATGTCAGAGGAAGATGCTACCAATGGGGCAGGACACCACAGAAGAGGAATATACATACATTGGTGTATATGGAGAGTGACAGAAGGTGTCACATTTAAGGATAGATGAAAAGTATTATATATACTGGATTTATATTTATATTTATATGCAAGGCCTTCAGAAAACAGATGAGCAAACTGAAAGTTGTGGATTTTGTGAAGAGTTCTGAAGGTAGTGAAGACCTAAGAAGCATTGGAGTTATGACAAGACAAATGGAAAGGCATTTCATCAATATCCCCAGAAGGTCTCATTTGAGGAATGAAGCTTCTCTATACACTTTCTTGAAAAACTAAGTCCCCAAAGGATGCCACTATGGTAGTTAATCCATCCTCAGTAATATAATGTTTTCAATGTCTAGTGCCAAATAATTATCTATCAAATAAAATTAAATAGCACCAACATCAATAATCTTTGAGGACAATATTAGTGGAAACAAACAGATGTAACTGATGCTGAAATTAACAGAAACAATTTTGATAGAGTGACTAGGTCTACATACAACTTATTTTAAAATCTGAGAATGAGTGAATAGATATGTAATCACAACAAGGGAATAGAAACTACTTATAAAAATGAAAAGTATGAAGTGAAATTTAACTCTGTGTGTATGTGTTGTGTGGTGTTGTGTGTGTGTGTATGAGAGAGAGAGAGAGAGAGAGAGAGAGAGAGAGAGAGAGAGAGAGAGAGAGAGAGAGAGGAGTTGGCTTAACAACAAACTGAACCACCCAATAAAAAAATACTGTTTGACTTAAAGACAAATCAAATAAAAGTTGATAAATGGAAATAAAGCATGCACTTACACACTTGCATATAAACATATAAGCAAGAGAAAAAGCACACAACCATCAAGAAGTCAAAGCTTTTGTCAGAAATGAAATAATAGTAGATGTGGACATGCTTCAGTGGGTAAAGAGCTTCAAGTGAGTTCAGTCCCCTGAACCCATGTGAAAGTGGCCAAGGGTGGTGACCTGTGATTACTTCCAGCATTAGAGAGGCAGGCAATGTACCCTAATCAGCAAGGTTTACCTGTAATATCCACACACCTGCATGCATGTGAAGACACACAGGCATACTCCTGCGCGCGCACACACACACACACACACACACACACACACACACACACACTCCATATATCCCTCACAAAAAAAGAAATGAAGTGATATTAAATGGTGTATGACATTTGTAATATTAAATTACAGAAAAGGACAGAACTTGGAGGTTTTTAAGTACTTGAAGAAATAATGACCAAACAATGCCAGTTTGACTATATGATCAATGAAAACATACAAAATGCACAAAGAAAATCCAATGAACTAAAAGGAAAGGATGCCATATCTAGGTAACACATAATCAAATATAAAGAGAAAACCTTGAAGCAGTCATTGCCTGTGTGGGACTGAAGCAAGGGCAAATGCTGACATTCATGAGGAGCCGTACAAGCCAGGATAGAATGCAGTGGACTATTTAAAGAGTTAGCAGCAACACAGACTGGTTAAACTAGAATTCTATATTCAACAAAGATAGCCTTTCAAAAAGAAGGCATTTTTGAGAACTCATTTTCAGGTTAACAAAAGCAGAGGTGTTATTGCTGTTTAATTTGGTTTTGGGATTTTTTTTTTTCTTTTCCAGCAGACCTTTATATAGTTGACTTTTTTTAAGAAACAATTTCAAACTGAAGGAGTTTTGAACTTTTGTTGTGGATATTCTAATCCACAGGAAGTAGAGGGTGGGAAGGGGTAAGGAAATCTCTAGTAGAGAAACTGAGAAAACTTTATCTTAACTTCAATGGCAATGGTTAACACTTTCAGTGCCAAGTCACATTGGGGGCCTTGATACTGTATAATGACAATGGCCCTTCTCCTCATAAGGGTTTCCCACAATAACCTATCACCCTGTTTAACCCCAAGGAAAGCATCTCACAATTGCAAGTTCATAGATATTCTACAAAAGAGTCAACCATTACATGACTCCTCAAAACTCTTGAAGTTCAACAAAAAGTATATGAAACACTCAGAGCTAGGAAAACAGAACAGTAGCCCTGGGAGAAATCAGGGAAAACAGAACAAGGCTTGACCTTGGTGTACCAAGGTTGAATTTCTATTGAAACAAACTCAATGTGTCAGCTGTGTTCATGCCCAAATGCAAAGCTGTGACATGATGATAGATGTGCTGAGACTCTCTAGACATCTGGTGTTATTCTGTAAATATATGGTTGTCTTAAAATTTAGAAGAAGAAGAGAAAGATGGAGAGAGAGAAACAGAGAGAGAGGGGAGAGAGAGGGGGAGAAAGAGAGAGAGAGAGAGAGGGAGAGAGAGAGAGAGAGAGAGAGAGAGAGAGAGAGAGAGAGAGAGAGAGAGAGAGAAATACACTGGTGAGATATGGAAAAGATCTGTCCCCTGGATGCTGAAGACTAATGGAGGTATAATATGGAGCTTTGGAGCTACCTTGAATTAGAATTTGGTTTGATTTATGTCAATTGGCAGGGTCATCCCTTTTTCCTTGACAGCCTTTCACCTCTAAGCATTTTCTACCCTCCTTTATGTCTACACAATATTTGTCAGCTTGCTATATAAGAAACACTGAGTGTTTACCCTGAGTCAGCATATAAGTGTGGAGAGGACTCTAAAGAAACTTTCTATTCTAACTGTGACAGTACCAGCATACAGGCCCTGATGGAGAAGTTGTTTGCAGCACTGATGCAAGACATTATTTTCCCTGCTATCACATCCTCATTCTGACTCCATCAGCATCCTCGATTGGAAAATGATCCTGAGAACATATGGCTTTTCCCTTTCTTTGGAAACCACTGAAAAACTGGATAACATAAACACATGAGGATATGCAAATGCAAGACTATAATCATGACAGGTATGTTCAAACTGTTCAATGGGCTTTCTTTCACCCTTTGCTCACTTCTAAACTTCTAGTCCCTGTACCTTGTGCATCCTCTTCAAAATAGAACTGCTTATTTCCAGAATTGTCTACTGATTAAAATGATAAGTTCTGCAATACATATTATTTTTAAGAAAAGACACTGAGTCCTAGATGAAGGGAAACAGTTTCACAGAACATCTGACTCTTGAACTCATTCTTATGCATGCATCACAAAACACACACACACACACACACACACACACACACACACACACACTTCAAATATCTTCTCTGCCACGACCTGTGTGAACAAACAAATTGCACACCATCTCTTTGTCCTAATGTCTCTGTTTGAAATATCCATGATACCTTACCTTTGGGGAGGCTATAAGATTCTGAAAAAAAGAGAGGGAGGATTGGTTGATAAACTAAAGCAAATAAATATGATATTACCAGTAAAGCCACATGACTGGGCAAAGCATTAGCATGTAGCAGGTATTAGATTCTGACAGATTCTTATTACTCTAAGTACAGCAGAGATGTGTGGAAAGCCTGTTTGCTCTCCAGAGGGTTCCCCTGCTTTGTTTTCTCCTCCTCTTGAAATAAATACAAATACAATAAAAAATATGTAGTTATGGGAAGGAACCCCCCACCTTCAGTTTATTTTTCTTAATTTTTGTTCAAGCTGTTTCTCACTTACATTAAAGTCTAATATCCCTACCAGTGATACTGCTTAAACATATTGATTCAGACTCCCCTCTGGTGTCTTCCTATGTACAGCTATGACACAAAAAGAGAAATACAAAACACGATCCCCACAAGTAAAACACATAAAAATTTCATAGCAATAATAAGTAGATAGATTGATGATAGATAGATGATAGGTAGATAGATGATAGATAGATAGATAGATAGATAGATAGATAGATAGATAGATAGATAGATAGATAGACAGAGCAAGCTGATGGAGCACAAGAAAAACATAAACTCAACTGAGGCAGAGATGAAATGCTTAGTCCTCACCAGTCCTGCCTTCATAGAGTCCTGTTTGCAGGCTGAATAGTCTTATTCAAATGTAAATATGCCGAGAGTGTTTAAAAGCATACACAAACCACATAGACAAATAAACTTTAGAATCACATTATGTAAAATTGTTGTTTATATATCTAATCATCTGAGACCAGAAATTGGAAGAGTAAGGGATTGTGGGTTTTCTTTAAGATATTCAAAACAACAGTAAAAAAAAATTATATCTGGATCACATACGCATTTAAAAAATAATCTATGCATTTATTAATACTGTAGTTGATTTCTACCATTTTATTATTTATGATTATTTTATTTTAATTATTTAATGAATCTTCCAAGATAATTGAAAATATTCCATAAGTAAATAAACATATTTGCCATTTAGTCTTTCATTATTTTCCCTGGTAACAGGGGCAGACACAATTCACAAGGTCACCTACCATTTTCCTACCATTCTTTGTACCTTAAGCCATCACATAAGTTTAATACGTTTTATTCTATCTCATAAGGTATGAATGATATTTTGCTGGGTCAGAGCAATGATGTTCCTATTATATTCTCTCATCAGATCACTGATACTATAAACTGTAATGGCTTCTTCAGGACCATTAGCATATCTGCCATCAGCCTATATCGAGGAACTCTTTAATCCTACAAATGGTTGTTAATAACTTACACAGAGCATTTTCATCTCCATTTTCAACATAGAAAATGTTAATCCATCCTTTACCACATGACAGCCATTTCCAAAATGGGATGCAGCAGCCGGGGAGTGACCACTCTCTCAGAGGCCAGAGCTGAACAGAACATTTCATATGAGCTGAATTAGGCTCCTGAAATCTTACACATCTAAATAAGTATTTAAATAGGTCACTGTGACCCATATTTCTCTATTTGTATGAGTGTAATTTATGAAAATTTGTAGTTTTCTTTTTGTCTGGATCATTTCTTGGAGCTGAGATAATGCCTGAGGAAATAATGGGACATATACCAAAAATTGTTATATAGCATCCAGAATCAATGATATCAGCATGTTAAAAGTGACTGAGAGCTAAGACACAAAGCTAGAATCCGGTATGGTGATGCATACAACTGTTTCAGTCAATGCCTAGCAATACACAAACAGGATCCCGCAAGGTCACATTATCTACTTATGCCTTAGTTTCTATAAATACATTCTATAATATTTGCACAAAAAAAAATACACACCAGCATAATTTCTCAGAATATATCCCTCTCATTAAGTGACCCGTGGCTTTACAGGATAATACAAACTAGATAGATGCAAAAAACTTTAACTCCCAGATTACTGAAACTTTAGAGTCTGAACCATAATTATAAGAGAGCATAAGGGCTGAGAACCTTGAGGCCGGGGCAATGGTGCAGCTGATAAAGTGCTTACCCAGCAGGCAATCCTTTGTTGTACAAAAGTGAGGACCTGAGTTCATATCCCCAGAGCCCACATAAAGGCCAGGTAGTCATGGCAACTTGTCTGTAATGACAGCACTTGGGAAGCAAAAGAAAGAGGATCCCTTAGGTTTTTAAGGATTGGTTCAGTGTTACCCCGTGTCAAGAAATGAAACATAGAGAGTGATTGTGGTACTTACAACATGAATTTCAGGTCCCTGCATACAAACATATGTGGTGTAAGCATGCAGGAATGTATTATGAATCCATACATAAAACAGAAAGGCCTGGTGATACCTGCCTTTAATCCTAGCATTCAAGAGGCAGGTTGATCTCTGTCAGTTTGAGGCCAGCCTGGTCTACCTAGTGAGTTCCAGGACAGCCAGGGCTAGATAATAGTAAGACTATCTCAAAAATAAACAAAACACACATAAAAAAGGCATAAGTGCTGAGAACAGTGTTGGATACTATTACCATAGAGCTTAACAGGACATTAACTATTCTGTGACTAGTAGTCATATAAGAAAGAGAAAAAAAAAAAAAAGAAGTTGCCTCAGATGGTTATTTCTCTGCTGGTAGCTTATGTTGTGTGTTGTCTTCTGTCTCATTTAGAGAAGGTAACTTGGGAATTCATAAATCTATCTGAACTATTTTAGGCTACTCTTAAGTAAATATGTGGTAGTTCTAGCTTTCCTTATGAGTACTTACATGCAAACTTGAGTCCACATTGAATTTAGTGGCCACACTTCAAAGTTAACTTACACTGATCTTCCAAGAAAATCACTGAATATAGAAGTCAAATGCTTTCATTCTTCTCCCATCCTTTCATAGTGACTTCAGACTATGAAGCTGAATCTTAACATATTCCTATGAAAAGTGAAGATAGAAACACCCAACTCAGACTGCCATGTCAGGGATCACATGATTCCAGGTAGAGAAAGTATCTTTGATTAAACAAATACATTGTTTAAATAAGAGAGGTTTTCTAGAGCTTAACTATAGATACTGATGTAAGCTCACCTTCCTCAGAAAGCTAAGCTGTATAGTTCTACATACTAGAAACAGTCTGAATTAGAATGAGGAACATTGCCAGCTAAGGGTTTCCTGAATGATCAGGGGTATTCTTTTCTTTAATATGCTTTTTGGTGGTAGGATTCCTTAATATCCACACCTTTGTTCTCAGAAGATTAAATTACTGATATATACTACATAATACTTTAAAGTTGAAATACACATGAGACCTCTTGTCCTTTAAAAAATTTGTATGAATGCAAATGAGGATATATCAGATATATAATAGCCTATTATAAGAACTACTTGGTTCTATCTTTGCATCTGATTCATCAAGCAGATGCTGATTACAAAAGGAGCAAGATCAAAGATCCTCTAATTAACAATGAAAAAGTGTACTCAACGATACATTATGTAGAAAGCTCTAGGACAAAATTGTATAAACATCAGATTTTCTAGCATTGAGAACTCTTAAAACACAGTGCACTTCACCCACCTACTTAATTGCATTTCTTTTTATAATCCTTTCATGCTGAAGACTCTCCCTCCACCTGGTATAACTTAATGGTGTTATTTCCCAAGGAGCAAGTGCAGCCAAAGCACTAACTTTATTAGTTGCCCTGATCTACCTGCCAGAAAGTCTAGTTGCAGACCAATTCAAGGTAAACTTATGCTAGAAAACAAGGTTATACAGTGAACAGATTGGGAGAAGAGGCTGTGGCTAAAGCTGTTGTATGGAAAGTGTGGTAATAGGATTGTTTTCAGGGAAGAAATGCCGATAATATTCATAAACAACTATATGTGCATATAACCTAGAATATGCATTGGTAGATGACATAAATGAGCCAGAGGATATTGGGAATAAAGAACTTCTCACCCCATCCTTCTGCACACTAAACTTCCATTAACATCCACTCTACTGATCAGATATATTTTTATGTCCTTGGAGATGGCATCAGACCCAGTGCTAAAGCTTATTTTCACTCTACTATAAGAAACACACCTATTTTTATACTTTAAAAGGAATGTTTATCTTAATATAAAATTGTGGTTTGAAGTTTTAAATTTCTCTCTTAAGTAGTAATTGTTATCTTATGTTTCCACAGTAAACTAGTATAAACACAAGGACTATACTGGCATGATCAGTTCAGGCTTTTATATAGAAATTTTATGGACCAAGTAGCTAAAGTAGAAATGCTTATTTCTTAGTCCTTAAAAGCCAGAAAGTCTAAATTCAAGGTGCTGGTTGGTGATCCAGTGCAAGGTGAGGGCTCTTTACCTTGTTTACAGAGAATGCTTTTCTTGTATCCTCACAATGGAGAACAAGAGAGGAGAGCCAGGAGAAAAAATTTCTGATCATTCGTCTCTATTTAAGGACATTAACCCCATCAAAGTCCTCCCTCCAAATATCATATTGGGAAATAAGGTTTCAATACTATGGAAAATGGAGACATGAACATTCAGCCCACAACAGGAAAGATTTTCCTTCACATATGTATATTAAGAGATGACATACATTTAGGTAACTTCTAGCCAACTAATTATAATAAATATAAACAATTAAATAATCAGTGAAATATTTTTTTTAGACATAGGCTCAATGCTGTAGCCTAGGATGGCTTCAAGCAAGGGACTTTTCTATATCAGTTTCCCAATGCTCCTGGAATTACAAGCATGCAGTAGTATATGTAGAATCAAGATTTTTTTGATATTGCAAATACACTTGGTATAAGACTGTGTTTATGCAAAACCTTTTTATTATGGTAAGCCTATGAAATTCTTCCATAGGCTTGTATGTGATGGTATTGTGTTCCCCGAAATATTGTGTACTCTAATAAATTTATCTGGGGTCAGAGAACAGACAGCCACTAAATACAAAGGCTAGAAAATGGTAGCACTCACACCTTTAATCCTAGCATTCCAGAGATAGAAATCCCTCTGGATCTCTGTGAGTTCAAGGCCACATTGGAAATAGCCAAGCATGGTGACACACACCTTTAATCCCAGAAAGTCAGCCTTTAATCCTAGGGAGTGGTGGTAGAAAGCAGAAAAATATATAAGGCGTGAGGACCAGAAACTAGAAGCTTTTGGCTGGTTAAGATTTTGGCTGGTTTTGAGCAGTAATTCAGCTGAGACCCATTCCGGATGAGGACTCAGAGGCCTCCAGTCTGAGGAGACAAGACCAGCTGAGGATCCGGCAAGGTGAGATAGCTGTGGCTTGTTCTGTCTCTCTGATCTACCAGCATGGACCCCAATAACTCGCCTCGGGTTTGATTTTATTAATAAGAACCTTTAAGATTCCTGCTACACTTGTATGTGGAATGCTGGTAGTGCTATTTTGGGGAAACTGGGGAACCAGTAGATGGTGAGCTATAGCTTGCAAAGGTAGGTCAGTAGGAGTGGGTTTTTGAAGGTCTTTTCTCACCCTTTGCTCTCTGCTTCCTGCTCTATTGGAGTGTGAAGAGCCCTGGCCACATTCTCCCACCATGAACTGCACAGTTCCCCTAATACTTTCCCGAGCACAACAGAATTGTGTTCTCTGAAACCATGTACTAAATAAATCTATCCTTCTTTAATTTGTTCTGTGGGGGTATTGTGATCCCAACAATACAGAAGTAACTAATATACTTCCTAGCAAGGTAGTTTAAACACTCTGCGAGAATAGAGCCTAACAAACATTATGTTCGTTGTAACCAAATCAACTCTTCTCTTCTACACTTGGATTTCCTAGAAATGGAGAATCAGACAAAGATGTCACCAAGAAGAGATGAAATCACCTTTCTTACTTCTAAAGTCAGAATAATAAAATATAAATATCCATATTGGCTGGATTCCATAGTGCTAGAAGGTGCTATACATACTACCAAAGGAGAAAAGGAATCGTCAGACTTACTGGCTGTGACAGTAGCTACCAGCCTGGTGAGTGTGCCCACTGGTGCACTAGTGATGAAAGAGCATCATGGGAGTGAACAAGTACTTTCTGATCAGAATTATGTCTAGCTTCATATAATAAAAACCATAACTGACACCAGTCTCAAGGCTAAGAGCTCATGGTTAAGCAGACCATAGGCCTTAGGAGAGAACCTACTAATATTCTGCTAAATAGACTTAATATTAAACACACTCCTAATGACTTCTTGTTGTGTACATATGAATGCACCTCTCACTCCTCATCACGGAAGCTTATTCTTGAAGCAGATGGAATTAACACAATGATCTATAATAGGCCAAGATACAGAGATTAAGGAACTACAGAATGTTCAGCCCTAAATGGGACATCTGTATTAAACCACTTCCTCCCAAGGCCCAGGGATCATTGAGGAAGAGGGGGCAGAAAGAGTGTGAGAGTCAGAGGTGGTAGATGATTATAAGTAAAAGGTGTCTTCCAGACACAACAGGGCAGCTTGCACTTATGAATGCACAGGAGTTGTGATAGTAAGCACAAGACATATACAAGCCTAACCCAGACAGAATCTCAGCATGGAGAGCAGAATTGGGGCAAACTGCCACCCCTAATCAAGGGGATGTGGGTAATTGATAGCTTCTGGGAGAGGGAGAGTTGGTTTTCCAGTTTTGTTTGATTGTTTCTCCTTGTAAGTTGGCCAAACTCCAATGGTAGGTCATACATCCAAGGTTTTATGAGCAGCACAGATTGGATTTTACAGCTTTTTTTTAAAAAAGAAACACAAAGTTACATAGCTAGGGAAGGAGTGTGGAGTTCATGGAGGGGGAATATGATCAAATATATGGTACCAGAATGTCTAAGAACTAGTAATTTTTTGAGACATGGTTTCTCTGTGTAGCTCTGGTTGTCCTGGAACCCACTCTGTAGACCAGACTGGCCTCAGACTCAAAGATCTTCCTGCCTCTGCCTCCTTAGTACTGGAATTGAAGGCCTTTGCCACCATCACCTGGCAAGAACTAATAAATGTTTCAATAAACAAATTATACAATCTCTAGACCATTGGTCTCTCTCTGTATGTCACATCATGGAGCCTGTAAAACTTATAACAGAAAACAAGTGAGTGTGACTTGTCAGGGTTAAGGTTGCTTCTAAGGATTAGAAAGGAGAAATAGGAAGGTTAGCATGCCAGCAAGATTGGTTTCTTTTCTGAATCATCTGGCATTTCTCACAACAATGGTTAGGGGTACCATGCCTACAGAGAACTCAAGCAGACCAAGACTTTCATGTCTGGATCAATGTCTGAAACTGTGGTGACAGTGATAAGAACTGGACAAACATACAGGAGAGTCATTCAGGACACTGATTCTGCCTGAGCTTTATGGAAAGAAGTAAGCCATATAGGTAACATTAAAGCATGGAAGTCAAAGAAAGGCCTGAAGATATCACCTATTGGTCGACTTTTGTCTAAAAAAAACAAACAAACAAACAAACAAAAAAACCTATGAATGTTAAATGTATACCATGTTTAGTACATGAAGAGTAAGCAGAATACATGTGGGCAACCTTAATAATTCTCTGAGTCCCCATTCTTTTCATTATATATTTGATTTTCTTCCTCTGCTGCACTAAATAGACTAATTTATCTTCCCAGGAAGGGAAACTCAAATCTCACTACATGAAGGGTCAAATAAAAGAAAATCAGGAATCTTTGGGTACAATAGCAGTTCCCATATCCAGGGGTATTGGAAATAACCTTTTAATTAGATGTTAATTTTTCTTGATAGAACACACCAAAGAAATATATTTTTCCCTCATCTTTTCAATGCACCATCACTATCACGTATAAAATAGACAATAATGAAACCAAAACAAGGCAATATTGGCATTCCCATTGAGATAGCAAATACCTTGTATTCTTTCAATATTTCACAGTAATTCTCACTGAGCTGACTATATGGGATCACTTTTCCTTAGAGACATAATTAGTCCTCAAGCTGACTTCACGGGAAAGTCCATGGTCCATTACTCTCTAGGGAAATTTGGATGCACCTTTTGTTAAGATCCTGGGTCATTTCTGTGCAACCACAAATCAAGAGGACAATATAAAACAGACCCACTTGGGGTGTCAAGCATATCTTTGAGCTTGCTTTCTCATCACAAATGAGAGAATCCTAAGGATGGCCTTTTACATCTCAAAGAGTCATAATGTTCTCTTGCATTGGTTCCCAACTTCTCTCACTCTAGGGAAAAAAAAATGACTTTTAACAGTTGATTGTATTTATATCTCCATGCCAATAACCAAGAATGCATTCTTTCAAATGCATGCCTTTCCCTGGTAGTACTAGTGTTTTGAACTGATCCAGTTCTGTGGTGAAAACCATACATTCAGTTTTAATCTCTAAGCCATAGTGTGTTACTGATAGTAATTACTGTTTAAAAGCCTGTTTTTAAAGGTTTTTTTACAGTGCTCAGAAAGACTAAAATCCTTGATTTCATCCCCAATCAAGCCAAATTCTGTCAGTTTTGTAGCGTCTGTTACTCAAGAAGCTTGCCTTAAATTTTTCTGTAGAAGGAATAACTAATTCCTTCTTCAAATCCCACATTTCTTATATATTTGCTTTTCTTAAAAGTCTTTTTGAGTCTATAACACCTTTTTCAGAAGCTGAAAATAGCTTCCAACATACAGCACTATATTCTTTTTTCTGAACTCTTCACTGTGACCTCACTGGTACATTATCTGTTTTTGGGGTTAGTGCACTCAATGCTTTTATCAAATATTATGCCACTGAATAATATCTTTATCATATTTCTAGGTGTAAACATTAGTAACTTCACTCTCCATTTCTTAACCATTAGGACAATGTTGCAAAGTTGAAATTTTTTTTGTTTGTTATGAAAACATGTAATTTCTGTCACCTATTGCCTATATCAGTAAAGACAGGCTACATTATCATCATGATAGCAAATCTTCCCAAACACTGGGATTTATGTTCCATATCCATCAAGGGTTTCTTGGGGCTCTCTACTCAGTGTCATTCTACTTAATGATCCAAGCTGCTAGATCAGGCCCTCTCTGGTCCTCATGAAAGAGGTGACTGTCATTTGCCTAGCTTCCTTTAGGTGGAAAGTGAATTAAATGATGCCACATTGGAGAGAATGACCTTAATCACTTTATATCTTCTTATAGCCAGGTTACTCTTCCAGTCATCAGAAAGCACTGTGACTCTCCTCCTTGAGAATCATGCATGGGGATAGGTGTGGAGTGCAGTGGTTTTGAATAGGCTCAAAGATGAAAGGAGATCCCAGGTCTAGAGAAGGAAAGTAAAACTTTCTCTAAAAATACTCAACTATTTATCTGTCAGTGGCTAATTTTCATTCAACTTTTAATGATTTCATATATGCACTCTAAGCAGAGAGTGCCCTCTGTGCAAAGGAATTTATCAGGGGAATTAATCACTTGTTTATGAGAAGTCCTGGGAGGGAATGAGGAAAACTGGTAGTTGTTTCAGTCCCATTAAACCCCTCATATCTATGGAAGCTAGCAGAGTAATTCTAGAACTTGCAGGCCAAGAACTTGTGGGCACCTGATGTGAAACCCTGAGACCAGGGCCAAAGACCTTGGAGTCCTGATATACAAGAGCAAGAGAACAATGGGATTCTAGCACTGAGTAAGAAAGAGGGGACTCCTTTGTCTTTCCTCTTTTTAGTCCATCTTGTCTCTATCTAACTGGACATCAGTCTCATCAGGTGGCACCCCCACAGACCAGTCTGGGATGCTGCCTTGTACTCATGTTCTGAACATTCCTTCCAGTGCAGGAAGGATAAGCTAAAAGCCTGCTGAAGCTCTGAGAACAAGTAACGTTTTCCCAGCTCTGTATCAGTGTGACACATCCAACCAGTCATCACACATGGTTACCTAGAGTTGCATTATTTTTTTCTAGGGACATAAGTACCCTAGGACAGACTTGCATCTCAGTTTATGAAACATTGTACACACCAATCTCTTGGGGTTTTTTTCCTCAGTCATTGGGGTATTTTTGCCTCATGGGAGGCTCTAAATTGGCCACAAAAATATATTTATTAAATTGACCCCATACTTAAGCATGAAATGGAATTCATATTTCATTTAATGTTCTCACACTATGTCTGGATGCAGTGATCAATGAAGCCCATCAGAAAGAAGACAATGTCTTGGATGTCCCCCTTTCCCTATTCATCACATGCAAACCTCAGTTTCTTCTCAGAATATCATGGTTTGTCAAACCAATAGAAGATAATATTAAATCTATCCAAAAAATAGATTTAAATGCTGCTAGTGAATCTCCAGTTTCTTACTTTAAATCATGCATGCATACTTAACTTATAGAGATAAAACATGAGACCACAGGGACATGCTATTTGAATCTCACCATAATCACATGCTTTTTGTGATTAAGTTAAGATAAAAGATTGCTGTTATATGCATTCCTCCATAATGTGGGGCCACACACGTCCTTGCATCCCCAAAGGCCAAGTTAATGCAGCTGACGAATATTCACCTTTGAACCTGGAAATCTGTGAAGCAAAGGAGCCTCTTTTCTATTTGTATCCTGCACCAGATGCATTGTTACAGTAACAGACAGCTGACTGGCTTATGAATTGTCCACCTTGACTCAGACTTTTACATAGACCATCAAAACTGAAGTCCAAGCTCTTTCTGAATTCTGTGTATCTTTGTTTAAGAGCAAGCCCTATTCATCCTACTAAAATGGCTCTAATGAATTCCAAAACTCATCATTCTCTAGGCACACAAGAAATTTCAATTATTTCTCACATACTCTGTGCTTCTGGATTTTACTCATCCTCCCTTTCAAATTTAGCAATCCAGGCAGCAGATGCTGGAGTGTTTCTATAATCTGAATAAATAGCATCTGTCCTGTCTACCTAAGCTCTAAATGTCAGGGAAGAAAGTGAAAGGGTATAAAGGATAATTAGAAGACAAAATCCCACAATGCTTTGTGACGGTATGCCTGAAACTACACAAATTTATCCAGCCTCTGGCAGAAGCAGGAGACAATGCATAATCTATGTGGACAAAGCTGCTTCCCAGAGGGAGGGATGAGTAAGAGACTGAGCTCTGCATGCCTCATTTATCTCCTCAAAGGCAATGATCTGAGTAAGTTACTTCTCTGGGAAAGAAGTACGTGAAGAACATCCACCTCAGCAACAATGAAGCTCTCTCTACAGAGAAGAAAGGATCAGGAGAAGGACATCATTCTCGTGGGGCCAAATTATTTACTGTGCTATCTATGGTGCCTGGCAATAGATGTGAAGATAGACATTCCAAGGTCTTCCTGTACAGATGCAAGACAGATGGGGTTTTCTAACATAAAGCAAAGATATGGAAGAAGAGACTGCAACTATTAGCACAGAAGGGATTTTCAGGTCTGATTACAGGGAAACTAGGCTGAATTAGTGGAAGATTTTTTTTTTTTTTTTTTTTTAACCCAGTGGACATTCTTTAGACACTGATATGGCTCTCCTACAGACAGGGGATAAGAATGGGGATGCTGTTGTCTGCTGTAAGAGGTTTTATTTGCTTGAGGATGGTAGAATTAATGAACCACAGAATTATTTTGTGTAGTGCTAGGGATTAAATCCCAGATCCTGTGAGGTATATCCTCAGAGTAAGAATATTGTGCTTTGTTTTGTTTTGTTTATTTGTTTCAGGCCTTTGTAGGTGTGGCAAGTTCCTTATGCAAACAGCTGACAGTGGTTCTGATTTTACCTTCAGGAAAATTATCATAAGGAATACAAAGAGACAGCATGGAAGACATCTGTTCTTTGCCTATGCTGTTATTTCAAAGCTCTTGTAGCGAAATGAACAAAATTAGCCTTTTAGCCCTTTGAAGTGTATCAGCCAGGCATATTTCCAGTCAGCACCGCCCTCTACTTCCAGACACTACTGTTTGTTTTGGTTTCCCTTTTACGGCAACCTGGTACACTGTGCTCAGGAGAGATCCATTGTTGTCCTTATATTTTCATGAAGAAGTATTTGATATCATGGTCTCCATCATAATCAGTATCATCCAAGACGATCCCATCAAAGTCTGAGCTGGATTGGGAATACATACCATAGGATCCTTAATTCCTAGATCCTGCAGAATTTCTGCACTCAAGCAATTATCAGGTTGCTTGCAAAAGATGCTTTATATTCAGCTGTGAAAAAAAAGTTATTCAAAAGACCTGGCCAATTGCTTTAGGACCTGAAGCACTCTTTTAAGTAAATATTCTGTTGTTAAGTATTGAGAAAGCTAGAAATGGGCTAAGAGGCTTGAATCATTTAGTCTCCTGATTTTAATCTGGGATAAATATATTTAAATAGAGAATGAAACCAAAATTGCAATTTCAGAAAGAAACTTTAAACAACTTCAAAGCAGCGACATATGTATAAAAGCAGAGTGTTTTATCCGCTGTCTCTTGTGTCTCCCTGGGAGCACACTGCTGTTAAATCCAGACGTGTTCATTTGCACCTGATTCATGAGTGTTGAGAGTTTTTTCTAGATTTAGCAGCAGCAGAACAGGCATTCCAATTCAAGCTCCCATGTGTTCCTTGACTTCATTTCTGTGTTTATTGTTTATAATCTCTTTTTTCACCTTTTCCTCTGACTGTAGACTTTATGATAGTCTGAATCAAGAAAAACGGGTGTATTAAAAGTCTATGCTAGAACTAAGGAAAATGTTTCTCAGCCTTTCAAATAAAGTAGTTAGAGTTGAATACAAATCTGAAGTGCTAATTTTGTATCAACTAAAGTAGACTCATCATAAATGTTTGATTAAATAGTGATATTCACTGCTTTGGGCATTTGACTCCAGGAGTTTTTACACATGTAGATTTTGTGTGTTGTGTAACCACCATCCAAAGAATAAGCACAATATTGTCAGTATCCCCAGGACTTCTCATAAGAACACATCGTATTCAGAGTTTTCCCAACTCTTTCTTTTTGGCAAATTTAACTTGCTTTCTCTTCCCACTCTTTGTTTTTTCATAAGTGCAGTAGATTTATAAAAAGAATTCATTGTTTTTAAGCTGTAAATTTTTTCATTATGTTCACAAACTTTCACCAAAGGAGCTATAATACAGACGACTCAATAATGAATAGATGGTGCTTATTTAGGTCAGATACCAAACCTAGGTTTTCTGCTTTCTGCATGAGTAATAATAAGACAAAAATGCTAACATAATTATAGACCTTGGGTTGGAAATGGGTTTTCAGTGTTGTAGACAGAAAATTCTGAATACTCAGTTGGAAAGAGGCTTTGAATTTTCAAGTACATACATAGGAAACCTATTTGCCATGCCCTGCATTATGGCCAAAATTGCAAGCATTTGCTTTTTAAAGTTACAATTTTAAATCATCCAGCTTGGAAATAAAGTGTAATCATGAATAAATACATAATCTGTAGTTGCTAAGTAAAATTATCAACATAAAACTAATTCTCACATGCTTCCTTGGTGATTCAGTATTCTTTGATTCTTACATTGCCTCAATAATAAAAATTTGCCTAATTATTCTTATAAATTAATGTATTCGGATAATTCAAGATCTAAATATATTGGCACATGGCCAATACCTAGAAGCATTACACTGATTCTGCTGTGTATGCTGGTTAGTCTTGGTTGTCAACTTGACCAGATTCGGAATTACCTAGGAGTCAAGAAGACATATCTCTGGGTACGTCTTTCAAGGACTGCCTAGATTGCTTATATGAAGTGAAAAACATAACTTCAATGTGGGTGGAATCATCTTGAGGTGAAGGCTTGGATTGAATAAAATATTTTATTATACTAAATAATAAGGAGGTTAAAGAGGAATACATCTGAATAGCCATTATTTGTTATTCTGAATGAGGACCCAATGTGATCAGCTGCCTCATGATCAATTCCACCATAATGCTTTCCACACTATGACGGGCTGTACTCCCACGCCATGAATCAAAACAAACCTTTACTTTGAATTGCTTTAGTCAAGTCTTTTGCCAGAGATAACAGAATGGTGATGAATATATTAAAATTATCAATAAATACTTTCATTCTCTTAATTTAAAATATCATGTGCAACATCATTCCCTGCATGGTCATTATGGTGAAACTGTGGAATGTTTCTTGGAACCATGCTTTCTGTCTGAACTCACCATGTCTAAAATTCCATCCTGTACCCAGCCAGGGCTTGGTAGTTTTTTGTAGACACTGAGTTTATATCAGGTAGCATATCACTGATAACAGATTTCTCTGTGTGTAAAGAAAGTTTTATTCTTGGAGCAATACATCTCATACATATAGTGAAAGTTGACCTGAATAATGGGCAGTAGGCTACATCAGGTTTTGAAAAGCAGTCATAAAGTAAACCAAAATTATTTTCCCCTGTAGCTTGTGCTACCAATGATTAAAAAGACCTGAGTTGTTGAGACTCTGACTTATATATGTCCCACTCAAAACAGTGTGGCAAATTTGTCTTTCTCTACCACTGACAGAAATGCTGGCACTAGTAACTGACTCTCTACACTGCTTGACACTGTACTACATACATTCCACTACTGTCACTTGAATTCTGCAGATATGGTGCAGGACATAATACTTGTGGGTAATATCAGGCTATTAAGAGCTTCTTTGTTTCAATGTTGGTTAAATCTCATTTTAGTTAGAAAAAGAACAATTATGAATGATGCCTAAGCGGTATCAATTTTTACTTCAGAGTGGTGTTTTGGACCTGTTTAAAAATAACTCATTTGGATTGCTCGAGAGGTAGCATTGCTCTCTTTGTAAATAACATGAAAGATTCAGTAAATTTTATGCTACCAGATGACAAAATTTAACAGCAAACATACCAGACTGAGTCTTTAAATATTTGCTTATAGACTTTCAATTCCTCTTATTTTTCATGTAATACATCATTCTCAAAGACTCATTTATTTTAATACATAAAAAAAGATTCCCTATGTCTATATTGGAATTCTCTTCAATATGTGTCTCAGTGATATTTCGAAGCTACAGTGTTTCTATGAAATATACTATTTTACTACATAAATCTACTCTAAATTTATTCATTGATTTATATGAATCAATGAATAAGAGATGTAAGATTAGTGAAAATAGACCTTTCATGAAAACATTAATGTATTAATTATATGGAAATGTAACTTTAATTGGTTGAAATACAGAAAGCATCATATATTCATAGCTGAGGACTCTAGTTACTTATTATTGTGTTAAAACTACTCTAATATTTGGTAAAACAACTAGCTCACTTTATTTCACAGTTTTGTATGTCAGGAATCAAGAGGGGCTGGAGAGCTCTTCAATCACCTCTGTTGTTAATGAGATCCTTCAGTATTCAGCTAGCAGAGAGCCTGGTCTGGAAGCTCCAAGACAAGGTAGAGTCTAAATAGGGACTGTTGGGAGGCTGAACTCAGCTGTGAGGCCTATCAGGTGTCTATCAGCAGCCTGTCCAAAATGACAATACTCAAGGACTTCAAGGTGTTATATGTAGAGTATCTCAGGCCTTCTATTGAGTTCTTAAACATAGAACATGGAGGCTGATGATTTCTTATACCTAGAAAGGCTGTTAATCAACAGAATGTAGAGAAAATAGGAGTGTATCTTAAGGCAAGCCCTGACTCTTGATAAAGGGATGCAGTCTACCTCTCAATGAGAAGAATGATAAAATTTCTGGGCTCATGGTTAATCTATCATAAAGTTAACTTTCTGGGCCAGTCCTAACAATACAGGGAAACTGGCAAATATCGTAGTAGACTTTTTGAGTATTGTACAACATCTTGTAATGCTCATAGCTTATTGTATATTTTAGGCTTTTGTAATACATGTACACATAACCTAGGTTAGTTTTGCTCTGAAACTGAATAGTAACTTAGGTTTTGATAAAAATATCAACAGCCAGCACCTGTGACCAAAGCTATACAGCATGTGCCTGCTTCTTGTGGTGCTTAAATGAAAATACCAGGCATACCCTGGTATCATAACATATGTGTGGAATTCACCACTATAGTGGTAGCATGTTTACCTGTATTATCCATCTAATACAAGGCAACTAAAATCAACATAATGTTAGCTTGGCTTCCTATATTTATCATTTTGTAAATATTTTTTCTCTATTGTTTTATTTGTATTTCATAAAAATCAATGCAGGTTTGGAAGACTACAATTATCATTACTTTAGAGACTCATGCTTGACAATTTAGAAGGAATATACATTTCCTCTCACTGACAGCAGAGAAATATTTGAGTTTCAAAAATTTATTTGCATCAGTTTGCCCCCAAATTTCTGAACACCTAACACTTTCTGGGCTCCAAATTGGAGTGTATAAATATAACACAAGAAAAATAACTGTGGGTTACCCTAATGCCTGTAGTTTCACTTTGTGTGTTATGCTTCCTTGCATATTTTATTAATGCAGCCCCACAGTGATTGTAAGATAAAGACAGTTTATACAGCACTACCTTTACATTTTATCGCTTCATATACCCTCAACACCTAAATGAACTTTGTCTCATGTTATCATGTAATCTTATTTTTAAATCAACGACACATGATTATTTACTAAAATATTTAACTTTTACATTTCATACAAAAAACAGTTGCCTACATCCTCAAGGCCTTGCAAAGTATACCTCTGGGAAGCCTGTTTCCTGGCTTTCGCGTTATTAATAAAAAGTGTAGTTTCTTAGGGTTGAAGATGGTATATATGCTTAAGACAAAGAAATGTTTGATTTTGGAGATTTCTGCACCATGTAAGCACAAGCTTACAGGCAATGCATTCCTGAAAAACTCCCCATAGTTTGCAGGTTAGAACTTCTTCCAAACTGTCCTTTTGTTAGCAAGGCTGTGATGTGTAGTGTTGGTTATATTCCCCAAACAGTTCCCCAAATGGCAGTGGCTGATGGCAATATTGTAGGGTGATAGTCTGAGTCCCACCTGAGCTTGCTATGGCTGGGGAACAGAAACTTAAGGCATTTATCAGAAGCCTTTAAGGGCTGGCTGAATGCTCCTACAGTTTTCAGCACCTTATCCATCTGCAAATGTCCCCTCACTGACCACCTGGCTATTCCAGTTTCCCAGCTGCCTTCTCTTGATATCTTCCCATATAAAATCCAATGAGCTTTTGCACTACCCTCTACTGTCGAAGCAATCAGACAGTTTTGTCTTGTTTTGTTTTGTTCAATTGTTTTTGCTCTCCACAGAGAATGGCTGTGTTCAGTGGTTTCTTGCTGCTAGTCTCTGGTTTCCAACCTCAAGCTGCTGAATAGTATGGTTCAGCCTGCATGGGAGTCATTCAACCTACACGGGAATCTTCACATCCTGAAGTGCAAACTCACAAATGTTTCTTTAGTCTCTAATGTCAGTAAGAAAAGATTAAAATGGTAAGGCAAAATGTTGTTATTTCTTTGTTGTTTTATAGTTTGTCTTGACTTTATCACTCACTCATTCCTCCCGGTCCAGATGTAACAAAATTATGCACATTATATGTTATACAAATGACCCAGAATTTGTAGTTATTTTCTTCTAGCAGTACTGTAAAGAGATATAGTTTGATATGGACATTTTAGCAAAATAAAAGGACTTTGTCTGTGGACTCATGACTTTTCCCTCCTCTTCCCATCTTCTTTCTCTTCCTGTTCTGTCTTCTCCAAATGGAACTAATTTATATTCACATGGAACTAGATATTTATTGCCTGTGTTACTGCCTGGGATAACTGGAGCAACTAATTTAGCCTTTTACTCTGCAAAATCCTTTTTAATAATTGTGCATAATTCATCAGGTTTTTTGGATTATCTGAAGAAATGCAATTAATTGCTTAATCCTTAAAGAAAAGTTATTTCTATGCTTCCTTTTCTTCACTTAAATTTTGCTCTGAATGAAATGTATGCCTAAACTAAATCATACTGAAGTGTAAATGAATGATTAGATTTTTTATAGGTCACCTTTTTTTGAGATAGATGTGTATCAACCTATGGTGAATTTGTTTAATTAATTCTTTATTTTTATCTTGTAGCTAATTTCAAACATAAAAGAGTGGATGAGAAGCATGAAAGAAAAGGAAGGATTTGTGTCTCATAAACTACTTACATTTATGAAAAAAATCAAAGTTGACTTAGAATAGTGATGCTAGAGAGCAACAGGCCCTTCGCCTTCTCTGAGCCTTGTGAGTGATGGGGTGTTCAGTTAGTGGATCTTCAGAGAAGAGAAGGCCTTGTTGCACCAAGTATACCTGCCTGCTAAGCAGCACCCTTTAGACAAGACTGGAAGGAAGTAGGAGTGCCTGCAGTCCCTTGCTAACGCGGGGCGATGCTCTTTGTTGACGTGATTATATCCCATGGCATTCTGTCACCCACACCCTTGTACTAGTTTTGTGGCCATCTTGTGATTTCATAAGACTTCAAAATGTAGAGTGAAGCAATGTCTTCCTGGTTCTCTCTCAGGAATTCATGGAGGAAAATAAAAAGTGTGAGAAACATCGCGTTTCCACCTATCATCAATCTCCTCATAATACCAATCTACAGAAACACTGCTGTCAGCAACCCAAATGTGGCTCACACGTCCAGCTGAAATGCAGACTGCCATTTCCTTGACTAAGAGCTGTAAAAGTTGATAAATAATTGACTTTGAAAAAATTAGTTCCATTCTGTCACATAGTAATGTGGTCAGTGTAACTACAGATATACAGATCAGGAGATGAGAGGTACCTGAAAATGCAAACTAATGTCTACAAGTTCAGCACAAAGAGATGAAGTTGCAATTTTTCTAGTACAATTTACTGCAATACAATCTGAGCAAAGCACAAACACAGTGCTGATTCTCATAGACTGAAGGTTTGTAAATTTTAGCAGGTGAAGATTATAAGAAAAATATGTTGTTCCCTTAGGTTTCTAGTGAACGGAAAAGACAAGCAAGGAGGAAAGTCTTCGTCTAGGCAGAGTTTGTGATGGCCAGTAGCTGTATAGACCTCTCCAAGTGTGAAAATAAGCCAAAGTATTTTTAAAAGCCCTTAGAAAATTGGAAAACATGAAGTAGTAATTACTTTTAAAGAAAGCATTGCAATAATTGAATACAATTTAAAAGATTTGTTTATCATTTTTATTAAAAAATATAGTCTGTTCTCATTCAGATGATAGCTATTCAACTATAGCATCTGAGAACTTGACTAAGAGGTCCACTGGAGGACAATATACCATCAGTATCCTGAATTCATAGAACTCCAATGAAGACTGACAATATTTGTTGTCCCTTTCTGCTGTCTTTTCTGTATTTCTCTAGAGAACATCTCTACCCACCCCTTACATAATCTACAGAGAGGAAAATAACAAATAAAATCACAATATTATTTTAGTGATTATGGGCTGGTTAAACCAACATTGATGCATCCTCTATTTCATAACAAATTTGCAAGTCAAACACATTTTCCCACCTTCACATCTTATTCTGAGGCTGAAGAATCCGCTTGGGATTCAGACCTCCATCTGGCCCTTCTAGTTCCATCATTGTCATAGGTAATGAAGAATTTGCAGTAATTTTTCAGAGGATGGCTTTGTTCACTGATATGTGAAATAGAATGGAACTAGGTCGGTTTTATGCCCAACTATGGGAGTCTTTTCAGGCTAAAACATACAGATTAAAATCATTTGTATCAGGAAAAAGATAGAGAAGCTAGTTCTGTAGGGGAGAGTATCATTGAAACTCACTCTTGACCTTAATAACAGATGAGGGAATTTTTCCTTGGGATTAAGTCACACAAATAAAAGAAGGATATTCATTTTCACATCCATAATTCTGAAATATGTCCACAATACATGTAATCTGGCATAGGCATTGATGGCACTCTCTTTGGTTCTTCCCTTTGCTTGCTTTTAGAATGAAAGATGGGTTTTATTGCAAGGAATAAAAAAGGGATCTCATCTTTAAACATGATGAGAAAAAATAAGAGTGGAACTGAGTCCCTTCACGTGGGCTAGTCAAGCCCTCATAACTTCATTTCCAAGCAATGTTTGTGCAGGCTGACTACATCCCAGGGCTTGCAGCAGAGATCTGAGCAGACAAGCCTTTGAATTGAAATGAGCGCCCGTGGCCTTAGAGGTGAGGCGCTGGCAGAGGTTCGGTGACCCTGGAAACAAATTCTTCAGCAGCAGACCCTTCAAAAGAAAACCTGTGATTAAGAAGATAGAATAGCAATTGGTGACTTGATTACAGTAGGAGGACACTGGAAAGTCTACTTCTAGAAATGGGGAACATTTCTTCAGTGCTAATTGTCTGTCTTTGCTCTTAAGGTCTACAACTTTATTTTATTTGCACGGCATTGGCATTCAGTGACAATTACCTTCCTCCCTCCTCCCTAAGTGAGAGAGCAGAAAGTTGAGGATTTTCCTTCAATAGCTTTCTTGCAGCTTAAGAAACAAGCCATCAATGCAAAAATACTAACTTATTATCTGCTCCGTAAATTCTTCCAAAGTTACCAGTGACCTTAGCTCATTGATCATCAATGTTATTTACATACCTAAGGAGCCATAAGATGTCAGGTCTCAAACTATTTCACTTTAAATTCCCTTTGAGTGATTTAAGGCTAGCCTATGTGCAAGTCCATATATGAGATCCCAATTCACTGTATTTATTTGTTTGTTTACTTATCTACAATAAACAGCAGAATCAGTGGGATAGATTATGCTTATTTTAAGCCCTGAATACAACAATATAACTTATGCTACCTCTATACTAAAATAATGATCACATGTGTGTTGTGATTAATACTGTTGCTTTGTGAGTTCCTCAAGCTCACTATGTCTTTTTCATCTCAGTATCTCCCACAGTGTCATAGCCACAAGCTTGATTGAATATTGTTTCAGTAAATACAAATATTTTATCATTCTTTCAGTTTGCCAAATAGCTCCATAATACTGGATTTCATTAAGCTATCAAAAATGTCTATCTCGTTTTGGAAATTTTACTGGGAATGCTCCCTTGGAAATACCATATCATTTGTGCTTCTCACTCAGATTACTGATCCTTGTGTTTATGACCTAAAGGTGGTTTGGGATCAAACAAATGCTGATGGCAGATCTGTTACTGACATCATTTTTTTTTTTCTGGAAGGAAATATCTTCTTTGAGTTTTTTTTACCAGGGTGGTGGGGCATTAAGCAATGTACAGTGCAGAAATACTGTCCAGTTGACACCGGTGGTACATGAAAATTCTGTTACCCTTGTCCTTCTGGGCCATCCATCCCTTCAGAGACAAGCGTTTAAGCTTTTTTCATCAAAACAAATCAAATTCCTTGAACCGATACTATGCTTGATAAACTTCATTATAAAAAAACAACAGTGATGATTATCAGAACAATGGCCCATGGTTTCCATGAAAGAATGAGGACATGTGTGTCCCATTTTTTACCCAATAATCACCAGTCTTGCGAACAACAATAGTAGACACAGACGCAAAATTATAACCAGAGAATTCATGTGTTACTGTACCTCCAAAGCATAGTGAATAAAAATGAAAAGCTGTTAGGAATAGCAAATGAGTTGTAAGAGCAAGTAATTTCGAATTGAAAGATAAACAAGTCATTTTTATCTTCAAGGAACCCACATCCAAAAAACAAAAAACAAAAACAAAAACTAAGAAACTATAGATGTTGGGAACATTGAAGGGGAAATAAAAATTTTAAAAAAGGTGTATCTGTTTATCTGGTTTAAAAGACTCAAAGCAAAAAGACTCCCAGTGCCACTTGGAACAGAGAGATAACCACCTTGCAAGCACCTTCACAGGAAATGCTCAGTCTTCAAGCATAAGTTCAGAATGATGAGGTAAGGAACTTCATGATGTAAGGAAGACCTGAACAAAACAGCCCAGCATATTTTCAGACCAGAGAAATTCTACAATTTTAGTTAGAAGCAGAAACCCCCTAAGGTGAATAACTAAACAAGTCTACATATCTGATGGTAAGATTCATTTTGCATCCCCTATCCAGCTGCACAAGAGCCACAACCTGCTTTACCACCTCCTGCTTGACACCCTAACCCCTGCAGGATCGTAGGGATTAGTGAGTTGTCTCTGGGGAAATCACATCATTCTGTCATATCAGATTAGTATAAATCAACAAGTCATTTCATACTAAAGAACTGCAATAAGACCAAGCCTCTCACAAAGGAAGGGTACAGCAACCTAAAAATAACAAAGTCAGTTAAAGAAATACCCAAAAGCAGTAAGATATTCTCAAACCTTCTCCTCCACTGCTGTGGTAAGCAGAATCCTTGAATGACTGCTAAGATTCCCAGTCATTCAGAATTCTGCTTATGGAATTCCCTATATGGAATACATACAGGACATGCTCGCTTGCCTTGAATTTAGGAAGGAAATGTGATTAATAAAATATTGTTCCTCTGATTTGTTTACTTTATATAGCAAAGGTGCTGGAGCCTTTGGTCTTGTAATTGGATATTTTATAACTCCTTCATTAGGCTATAACTCATTTATAAAAGACTGGAAAACTACTACTGACTTTAAAGAAATGGGTACCATGTTGTAAGAGGACCATGCTAGCAGGAAACTCAGTTTTAGAAAACTAAAACAGGAACCTGAACCCTATAAGAATAAATTACGTCAGTCTACAAACTGAATGAAGTTTTGAAAGAATCCCAAGCTTCAGACAAGAACAGTCAGGGCCAAGCCTGGGAGCCTGGATCAATTGTACTGTATTTACCTCACATGTTCAAGGTCCTGAATTTGATTCCAGCCATGAAAACAACCAAAAAGATAAACAGAAACAAAGAATAAATTACAGCCAGATAATCCTGTAATTTCCTTGATTTTAGTCTTATGAGATCCCAGAGACCCAATTATGCCAAGTCTGAACTTCTATCTACAAGTAACATGGATTTTACACTGCTGTGATTGTAAAGCGAGTTCTCTATTGCACACTGTGTTATGACTTAGCTGAAGTAAGTTATAAATATGAACAAGAGGTGAGCCAGAAAACTCAATACAAGGCCACGGAGTAGATTTGTAACTGGCAGGTGAAGAACAAAATACAATATGTAGCATGAATTGTTAGAAGGTCTTATTAATAAAATCAAACCTGATGCCAGTTATTGGGGTGAATGCCGGAAGATCAGAGAAGCAGAACAAGCCACAGCTACCTCACCTTGCCAATTCCTCAGCTTATCCTGTTTCCTCAGACTGGAAGCCTCTCAATCCTCATCCAGAATGAATCTCAGCTGAACTGCTGCTCAAAAGCCTAAAAGCTTAAACAGTTCTAGTTCCTGCTTTTCATGCCTTATATAACTTTCTGCTTTCTGCCCTCACTTCCTAAATTTAAAAGCATGAGTCACCATGCCTGGCTCTTTCCAGTGTGGCTTTGAACTCACAGACATCCAGATGGACCTCTGCCTCCCAAGTGATAGGATTAAAGGTGCGTGTGCCACCATTTTCTGGCCTCTATGTCATCTAGTGGCTGTTCTGTCCTCTGATCCTAGATAAGTTTATTAGGATGCACAATATACTGGGGGACACAATATATCACAACGATAGATGCCAAACACTCAGTACATTTAAAGCTCTCCAGGACAGACAGAATATGATCTGCAACGTTCCCATTTGTACTTCAGGGACCTTGAACACTAGCTCACCCTGACTTTGGAGCTCAGTGTAACAGGCTTTATTGGGTTTTGCAACTAGAGGGCATCCTATCTGGGGTGAAGAAGAATATGTGCTAAGTTGTTCTAGCTGCGCCTTCCTTAGCTCAAGAAGTGATACCCCACCACACTCTGGACTTATATTGGGAGACAAAGTATAAGAAAGAGGGTGATAACTAGACCAGGCCCTGTGTCAAGTTGTTACTCATAGATCACTAATTATCTAACCAAAGCAGGACTTCAGGAGGGGTTGGACTACTTCCAGGGAATGTTTTTGGAGACATCGAAGTCAGTAGAGAAGGGAGTCTAATAGATTGTAATATGAGGGACCAGACAATAGAAAACATCACACCCCAACTGAATACACAAGGAGTTTCTTCAGATGTCTTGGTGAGCTTTGTGGACATTGGGAAAGTGTAGATGGATGACACAGTAGTTCAAGATGTCAGCTGTGTGGTTGTTACTTCTGGTTCCATGCAAGGGCCATAAGCCAGGGGAAGATCTGGAAGTTCTGAAAGAGACTGTGGGGAAATCTAGTAAGTTTCAGGGACTATTTTAGACTTCCAAGTTGTTTACTTTCCAGTCTTAATGCACTTCCCTCCAGTATGAAATGTCTCTACTCATAGGAAACTGATACACAGCCATGACAAGTGAACCAAGCAGGAAGATGAAACAAATTTATTTTACTACCCCTAAGTACAGAATGAGTGTGTTATGTGGAATGAGATACAGAAGTACAGAGTAAAAATAGTTAGGACAATCCACAATGCATTGATTAGCTGAAACATCTTTGAGCCCTATCCAAGTGACCAATATCACTCTAACATATGGGGATCTATCAAATTCCAAGAATCTTCTGAGTCATCACAGAGTCATATAAACTTAAAGTAGTTCAAGGACTGTGTTTCTTAAATGAATGATGGAGAGGAAAGAATAGATAGAAACAGTGAATGAAAGCAAACTTAAGGAGCTGCGTTTCCAGAGGCAGTCACAGAGCACAGTTAATTATAGCACACACATTAAAAAAAAATTCACCATCAATTTCACCCTGTGTAGTCAAGGTACTAGCAGAGGAAAACAGGAACATTATCAGTGTCTGAGCATGCAGCTCACTCATCTGCAGAGAATGCTATTAAGTGCAGAGTTTATCCCAGGTAGCCATACACCCAGGTCAGAATTGAGAGCTTCATTGCTAAGACAGGGAACAGAAATAATTTTTTTTTCGAGATAAATACATTAATGTACTTGCATGTGGACACTCAGGGGGCTTTTGTTGTATTTTTGTTTTGAGCCTTTTTGATTTGTTTTGCTGACTCTGAACAAGACGATTTTTTTCCTTCAAGATTTTATGGAAGAATGAATGTTTCGAGCATAGTCAAGGAAAACTACAATTAAAAAAAGAGTGAAGGAGATATTTTGTTGTCCACCAATCATGCTATATATCCATGAATTATAACTACAACCTTGCTGTATCTATATGCGGTAGAGAAGAATTAAAAGCCAAGAGAAATATCTCAGCTATTTCAAAATTTAATATATGAAAAAGTGTCAGTTTAATCTAGATAATCTGTGATAGGAGGCTTACTAAATAATATTTATTACTGGCAACATAATCATACAAAACATGTTTGGATTTTCTCTGACATGTATAAAACACATTCCTGAAAAAAATAAAGATTTTTATGTATTTTTATTTTATGTGTATGAGTTTGTCTGAATGCATGTATATGCACCTGGCACCTGCAAAGACATGAATAGACTATCAGATCCTTTATAAATGGAGATTCATATAGTTGTGTGCCCCTTTGTGGGTGCTGGACACTGACCCTGGACCTTCTGCAAGAGTAGCCCTGTTAACCACTGAGACATCTACAAAGCCCCTAGGAAGGAAAACAAACTATTTAAAATGGAACAAACTAAATTGTATGAGTGATTTGAAAGAAACCAAAATAATATATGTACAAGAGTCTTCCTTAATGAAGAGTAGAAACCAGAAGCTCCATGAGAGCAGTTTACTGCACAAAGTGAAGAAAAATTATCACAAGATCTATTATAAATTAAGTCCATAGAAAATTAATGGATTGAGAAAATATTTATGTAATGCAGACTACACAGGGTTAGTCTGCACAATAAAGAATATTTATGTGCTAGTAATGAAAAGTCAACCATCCCAATAGAATAATGAGAAAGTAATGTGAATAATTTACCAAAACGCAAGTCTAAGTGACCGATAATCATACAAAAAGTTGTCCATGTTATAATGATAATGATAACTCGTTTTTGCTTTGATTTATATTTCCTTGCTTGTGATAATGTGTTTTATGTACCCATAAGCCTGGCTAAAGACTACAAATGGGATCTATTTCTCTCATTGCCGCTGGAGAGGAGACCAGGCTGTCAGGTGGGTGTGGACATGGACAGGGAAAGAGGATGAAGATTGTAAGATTTGCTTGTACACTTCCATTTGGGAAAACTCTCTGTGCATCTATCTTAAAGGATTGGCATGATACTGTTCAGCTACATTAATTCTCTTCTAAGAAATCCTTTCAGAGATGCATTTGCAAGAGTGAACAAAGATGTTCATTATAGCATTATTTATAGTGACAAAAGCAATATAAATCTGTTGTGAAAAAATGGCTTAGTAGACAAAGAGCTTGCTGTGAAAACATGAGGAACTCAATTAGAATCCCCAGAATCCAACATAAAAGGCAGCCAGGTGTGGCAGTGTAACCTCAGCTTTAGGATCTGGGGACAGAAGTCACAGCAGAATCTCAGGAGCTCCCTAGGTAGCTAGTCTAATCAATCACTGAGCTCCAGTTCACTGAGAGACTCTGTCCAGAATAAAACATACATAGAGATAGATGAAGGCACCCAACATCAACATCAGCCTTAGGCCTCCCTGCAAGCTCACCTATGGGTGCTCCAGCATAGACACAAACATGCACACACGCACATGCACACACATACACACATACAAACACAGACACACATATGCACACATGAATACACACACACATACACATACACACACATGCACATATACACGTGCACACATACAGATACACACACATACACACACGTGCACACACACATGAACATACATGTACACACATGTACACACATACACATTCACACACACACATATGGATACACACACGTGCACACATGCACACACACATACACATGGACACACAGCACACACATGCACACACACATGCATACACACACGTAATCACATACATAGAGTAATATAAATTTTTATAATTTACCATCCAGGTAATGTTTTACTCACATTCACACTAGAAAATCACACAAAATAAAGAACTTAGAAATACATTTACTGAAGGGAAAACTATTTGATGAACATTTTAAAAAAAAATATGCACAGCAATAATGACACTTCATAGTAGCTAAAACTATGGAAAATGTAAATTTATAATTATATGCTCAATATATTTTTTTTTAGAATTCTAAGAATTCACACTATTATCTTGATAGTAGTTATACATGTAAGTGTGTACCTGGGAATATGATCATAGAATGTATATATACATATGAGCATATATGCATAGCAGACACACGCTTGAAATTTTTCATAAGAAAATTATCTGAAAAAACTATCAAATATTATCTTGCATTATTGATGTCCCTGTCACCGTGATAAAGCACCATGACTGAAGGCAACTTAGCAGAGAGTTCATGTTGTCTTCTGGTTCCCGAAAGCTCAGACTCCATTATGGCAGCTGTAGTTGGGAGCAGGAAGCAGAATGATTACGTCACCTACCGCAAGCAAGCAAAATGCTAAGAGAGCGAACAGGGAGTGGCAAGTGTCTTAAAACTCTCAAAGCCCATTTCCAGTGACAAATTTCCTCCCTCAAGACCACACCCCCTAAACATCCCTGAACAGTGCCACTAGCTAAAGATCAAGTATCAGACGCCTGAGTCTAAGGGCAAAATTCACTTTGAAATCATCACATACGTTTCCTATGGAAACATTAATTACTGCATTGGAAATTACACATTACGTAATTGGAAACTATAAGCCGCTCCTTATTGGTGATATCTGGAGTAAGCCCCACCTCCCTCAAAAAGATTCGCACATGCATCTGTAGCAGGAATCTTAAAGGTTCTTCTTAATAAAATCAAACCCGAGACGAGATATTGGGGTCCATGCTGGTAGATCAGAGAGACAAAACAAGCCACAGCTATCTCACCTCGCCAGATCCTCAGCTGGTCTTTTCTCCTCAGACTGGAGGCCTCTGAGTCCTCATCCGGAATGGGTCTCAGCTGAATTACTGCTCAAAAGCCTGAATGCTTAACCAGCCACATGCTTAACCAGCCAAATGCCGAACCAGCCAAATTCCTCTAGTTTCTGGTCCTCACGCCTTATATACATTTATGCTTTCTACCATCACTTCCTAGGATTAAAGCCTTGCTTCCTGGGATTAAAGGCGTGAGTCACCATGCCTGGCTGTTTCCAATGTGGCCTTGAACTCACAGAGATCCAGAGGGATTTCTATCTCTGGAATGCTAGGATTAAAGGTGTGAGTGCCACCATTTCCTAGCCTTTGTATCTAGTGGCTGTCTGTTCTCTGACCCCAGATAAATTTATTAAGGTACACAATATTTTGGGGAACACAATACCACCACATGCATCTTCATAGCTAGAATCTGAATATGCTTTGTTTACGGCAAAGAGAAATCTGGATTTTTAGCCAGGTCACTTTAAATTGGGGTCTGCAAAAGATGAAGTGGGAAGCAAAGAGAGGATGGCAGTCACAGTGATGAAAAACCGAGACCTCTTAGGGACCTGCCCAGCATCCTGAAGTAATCTTATGTAAACCCCCCTTTAAGTGGAAAAAAAAAACGCTCCCCCTTCTCCTTCTTCCTCTCTCTCTTCACGAGGCTGCGCACACCTCCATTTTCTTTCTCTCTCTCTTTCCCTCTCTTCCTCTCTCTATGCCTCTTTCTTTCTCTTTCATCTCCCATCCCTGCTGTGGGATGTCATTCTTTATGCTGTGAATGTGTGTGTTGCTCTGCTTGGTTGATAAATAAAATGCTGATTGACCAATAGCCAGGCAGGAAGTATAGGTGGGGTAAGCAGACAAGGAGAATTCTGGGAAGAGGAAGGGCTGAGTCAGGAGTCCCCAGTCAGACACAGAGGAAGCAAGATGACAAGGCAGAACTGAGAAAAGGCACCAAGCCACTTGGCTAACCATAGATAAGAATTATGGGTTAATTTAAGATGTAAGAGCTAGCCAGCGAGAAGCCTGAGCCATTAGGCCATATAGTTTAAAAATAATATAAGCCTCTATGTGTTTATTTGGGTCTGAGCAGCTGCAGGACCAGGTAGAGCACAGAAAAACTTCTAGCTACACTCCCCCTTTAATAATAAAACTTTCCATATGGATGCCTTGCCTGCATGGTGTGAGTAACTTTCCCCTGAACCACACCATCGCCTGCCACATCTGCATGGCACCTTGGCTCAAACCTTCCAAGGCCTCTCCTGTGCCATTTCACAACATGAAGATCTTCCCAAAAGTAGGAAAAACAATGAATTAAGTTTTCTCTAAAATTTCTAAGAGAAAGAGCCCTGATTCTCACCAGCATAGGATCATGCCAGACTTCTGAAGGGCAGAGTGGAAGGTGATTAATTTGTGTTGCTTTCACTCAGCGTGTGTGTGGTAGTTTGTCAGAATGCCAATAGGAAACTTAGGAGATACATGTCATTTCAGCTTTTTAAAACACGTAGGCTATCTAATACAACTGGAGCCTCAGTTTACAAACGAAACCCACAGTCATAAGGCTGTTTAACAAGGCAGGCCCACACATGCTCTGGCTGCTACTGTACTTAGATGCTTAGGAATGAGGAACTTCCTCTATCCAGAACTGAGAGTCTTTGAACTTGTACTTACAAACCTTGCGTGCATGTAGAACCTGGCCAGCTGCAGGTGTTTTGTCTCAGGTGAGGAGGTAAGGACTTGGATTTGAAGTCAGACAAATCTTCATTTCAATCCAATTACTATCTGGGTGACATAAAACAAGCCATTCAGTTGAGCCTGTTGTCTCCTGTATAAACTTAGAAAAATAATTTCTACCTTATAGAGTGAGAAAAAAAGCATTTGCTGAAATAATCTATGAACAAAGTGTCCGAGAGCGAGCCTTCTATAGATTTTGTTTTTAATAAATGTTATTTATTGTTGGCAGAGACTATTACTTTGTTCTAATGACTCTAGGAGGCCTTTTTGTTCCTCCAGACAAGGTTTTAGGGTTTGTTTCTACCTTTTCTCATATCTGTCAGGTTCTGATTAAGGAGTGGTGGTTAGTGCCTGTGGCCAGAATTACAGCTACAGACGGGGGAGCTATTAACAAAGTACAAGTGTTGAGGAAGTAGCTTTTAGAGATGTGGGCTTCAGCCATCCATAATGTGAATCCAGGAGCAAAAATGCACTATAAATAATATAAACTCATCCCATGGGATTATATCACAGAGGAACAAAGGCAGAAAAAAGGTCCTGGGAAATTTCTTTCAGAACTTGCACTTGGTTGGTTTGCTACGAGAGTCAACAGATGCTACAGTGCATCTCCATTAGACTGCAAATTCTGTCAACCCTGTTTCCTTATCAGACCACCCAATGCTCAGGTCTCTCAGAATATTCAGCACACATATGCTATAGGTCCAGGTACTATACAAACTTCTACAGGGATGATGATGTCCCTCAAACTCTTGGTTCATTATCCTTAGGATTTTTTTTGGGGGGAGGGTTGTCTTTAATGATAATTTATGAACAATCATTAATTTCAGATACTTATCTATGGAAGATACTGACAGACACTTTTAGATTTTTTAACTTGACTTTATGTGTATGTGTGTTTTATTTGCATTTATGTCCTTGTACCCCTCGAAAACCTAGTGCCAGTGGAGGCCGGAAGAGGGTGTCAGATCCCCAGAACTGGAGTTTCAGACAGTTGTGAGACACCATGTATGTGCTGAGAATCAAACCCAGGTCCTCTGGAAGGGCAACAAATGCTCTTGATTTCTGAGCCATTTCTCCAGTCCCCATGAACATTTCTTTTCATAGTTTCTCTGGTGCTGGGTTGTCTAATACTTGGCCCACTGTGGACTCGGAGAGCAAGTGAATGAACAGAGTAATTACCAAATGAACTATGAGGATGAGGTGATGGAAATGATCACTGACCTACAAAAGTGGCCTTCCTAGATGAAAGGGGGGTGTATCAGGGAAAATTTTTGCCCCTGCGGATTGCCAACACGCAGTCAAAAGGCTTCAGACCATCTGGATCATTTGTATGTGTGTTTCTTATTCTTAGGGAACTGGGAGTGAGTGGAAAATCCTTCCTTGGAATTGAGTTCTTCTCAGAAAACTGCAGTGATAATAAATCATTTGAATTGCTGAAGTTTTTGTGAAAACGTGTTGACTCTCTTGGGAGTTGGGGAGGAGCGCTTCTGCATGTGGGAAATCCCACTGTGTCTAGACACAGTGTGACTCTTGCTTGTCAGTGAAGTCTCTGTACTTGTAGACCCCTCGTTCAGCTGACCTTGGTCCTGTTTACTGCTTCAGATTATTTGAACCAACCACAGAGGCACTGAAACAGCAGGACAACTTAGCAGAATGGAGCATTTCCAGTAATAACAATTCATTAAGATCATTATCCACTATGACACAGGGCATTCCTAATCACCTCTATGATTGCTATAATTCCTAATGACACTGAATCATTAGTATTCTGATATTCCAAAGTGTTTAATACATGCTAGCAGCCTTATTAAAACAAAAATCTACAGTCCTTGATTAAATATTTCTCATCATTTCATTTTGAAAGCTCCAGTCATCCATATTTTAAAATCTGCTCTACAATATATACGAAGACCCCAAAGTTTCACCTGTGAAGAGGATCTCAAAAAAAGTTTTTAATCCAGCCTACTGCTTTTTATTTTCACTTCCCCTTCTCTCAATTTCATTCACAAACATTACGGTGGTGGAGATGTGTCTTCATTATATCACTTTAGAGCTCTTTTATCATATCATAGTTACATAATAAAATCATTTTTCTGAGACTTAACAGTTGAGCCTCCCCAGCTCCTTAAGCCTTGTTTCATAATTGATACTATGATTAACTTTGATCCCTTAGGATTTTCTCTACCATTTCTATTTACTAGAAATGTCAACAAGTAGGCCATGGGCAATGGAGAAATAGAAATGAGAACCTCTACCCATATTTGTAATGTTTATCATTAAACACTACTGAAATACATTGAATGCTTAAAAACCAAATTTGTCCATAAACAAATTTACATGACTATAAGGTGAGGTCCCAATTATCCTGAGATTATTGACTTCTTATTTCCTTAACTGAAAGCTCATAGAAAGGATTATGTTTCCCATGGAACTTGGAAGAGCCTGGAACATCTAGGTAACCTCATAGGAAACAAGTACATGGGCCATAGAAACAGGAGAGAAATAGAATGTGCTGAGAGAAACTGGTCAAATCCATGGGGAATGGGGATGCCTGTCATCACAGGCCAGAGTGAAACAGTAGCACTAATGACTATGGTGGATCTGCTGGCTATCTTGCCCATCCTGCTGGCTTTCAGGATCTTATCAGCAGCTTCGTTTTCTTAGGAGTCAGCAGCTCCTTATCTCTGGACCTGTCTTTGCTCAAATATTTCTTCTCCAGTGTGGCTAAGACCACTTACAACATGTTTTATTCTTATTGTGTCTTTCTGTCACTTCCATGAAAAATTTTACAATAAAGAACATCTGATAGAATTAAGTCATCACTAAGTATGAAGCAATACAGTTGGCTACAATTCCCAGGCCATATACTCTCATAGATAATGATCTAATCTCCCAACATCCAACATATGTCAGACCCATGAACTTTGGCTTTATCCCCAAAATAAACCCTATGATCAGAGTAACAGTTATTACATGACTGAACATAAACTTTAAGTACAAAGAAACAACAGTGACCATTTATCTCTAATGAGGCTCCACATCTCATGCAATTAAATGCCTGATGAAATTATTTTGCTTCAAATTTCCTTACTAATACAAAGAAAACTTTGTACAAATACTGACTCCAAATTATTACTCATATTATTCTATATGATATAAACACTGCAATGACTTTGTATTCTATATTTCATTTTGTTTTTTGATTGCCAATTTTTATTGAAAATGAATTATTTTGCATACAATATATTGTTATCACATTTTCTCCCTCTTCTCTTCCCAGATCTCCTCTACTTCCCAACCTATCCAACCTCATGCTTTCTTTCTCTCTCTTTCTCTCTTTAGAAAACAAACAGGCAAATGAAAAACAAACAAATAAGAATAAATATAAAACAAAGAAAAGCAAAAGCATAAGAAATAAACACACATACAAATCTTTTTTTAAAAAAAATCTAAAACTTTGATGCACAAGCAAAAGCCTGATAAGGTTTTAAAAAATTCCCAAACAAAGCAATATGAGAAAAAAAAATCTCCAAAAATGCCATTGAGTTTGTTTTATGTTGGCTGTCTATTGCTGGGCATTGGGCCTTCCCTCAAATGTAGTTTATATACCCAGTGAGTCTTTGTTGAAAAAAAAGAAAAGAAAAGAAAAAAGCAACCAATTTCCCTCTGCAAGCAATTGCCAATTGGAGATAGCTGCTTGGTTAGGTGGTTAGGAATGGAAGCAAATGTCCACTGCCTCCTCCAAGTTATGACACCATCTGGTTTGGACCTATGCAGGCCTCTTCCACATAATTCCTTGACTCTTCAAGGGAGGAGCTTGATTGAGACATCCCATTTAGGACCAAGTGTTCCAATGTCTCTTTTTCTCCTCACATTGTTCAGCTGTGGATCTCTGTATTGATGTAGAATATTATTTAAAGGTATGTTACTTCTGTTTATGCTGAATTCGTTTAACTCTGTGAAGCTACTTTGTGAAGTTAGTCTGTGAAGATACTTTGCCTGTCTAAAATACCTGATGGTCTAATAATGAACTGAACAGCCAAAAGCAAGACAGGAGAAAGGATAGGCAGGGCTGGCAGGCAGAAACAATATATAGAAGGAGAAATCTGGGAGGAGAGGAGATCTAGGAGCCAGAGAAGGAGGAGGACTCCAGGGGCCAGCCACCCAGCTACACAGCAAGCCACAGAGTAAAAGTAAGATTTATAGAAGTAAGAGAACAGGAAAAGCCCAGAGGCAAAAGATAGATGGGATAATTTAAAATAAAAAAAACTGGCTAGAAACTAAGTTAAGATAAGACCGGGCATTCATAATTAAGAATAAGACTCCATGAGTGATTTATTTGGGAGCTGGGTGGTAGTCCCCCCAAAAAAACAGCAGAAAAAAACAACACTGTACTGATTCTGATCTACTGCAGGAAGAATCTTCTCTGATGATGACTGAGCAAGAGACTGATCTATAGTCATAGTAAAATGTCATTAGGAGTCATTTTATTTCTATGTTACTTTAGTATAACAATTTCTGTGGAATAATGCTTTTGTACACTGGTTTGATAAAACATTGATTGGCCAGTAGCCAGACAGGAAGTATAAGCAGGCAAGGAGAATTATGGGAAGAGGAAAGATTAGTCTGGAGATGCCAGCCTGCTGTCCAGAGAGCAGCATGCAATGGCACACAGGTAAAGCCACAGAAAAGGTGATGACATATAGATGAACAGAAATGGGCTGAGTTTAAGTGTAAGAGCTAGTCAGTGGTAGGCCTGAGCTAATGGCTGAGCAGTTTTAATTAATATAAGCCTCTATGTGTTTATTTGGGTCTGAGCGGCTGTGGACCAGGTGGGACACAGGAAAACTTCAGCCACAAACAATAGTATTTGGTTTCCCCCTAGGTCACAGTCTATTTTAGTCTCAGGTTCCATCTCATGGAGTGAGCCTTACATGTGATCAGATGGCAGTTACCCCTCCAACATTTATGCCACTATTGTATCAGTGTATCATTCAGGTAGGTCACAATTGTAGATAATGAGGTTTGTAGTTGGGTTGGAGATCACCTCTCTTCTCTGGTAGCATTCCCTGAGTACCTTCCAGTACCACGAACAATAGTCCATGGGGATGAAGGCTCTAATTAAGCCCTAGCTCAACTTCTTTATGTTCAATGAGGTATGTAAGTATTGTCTTCAGCAACAGGGCCTTACCATCAGTTTGTGGAGAGCAACCACTAGGTGTGGCAAGAAATGAATCATTTGTGGATTTCTATAAGATCCCCCTTGGCCAACAATTCAATTAGATATAACCCATTCTGGCACTGGAGCTTTTACTTGGTGGTGAAAAATATCTATTTTGGGATATTCTCTCCCTATTATTTGGTGACTCCGTGTGTGTGTGTGTGTGTGTGTGTGTGTGTGTGTGTGTGTGAAATAAATCTAAATATTAAATATATATATATATATATATAAGAAATAAGTAAAATAAATGTGTGTGTGTATGTGTGTGTGTGTGAGTGTGAGTGTGTGTGTGTATTTATGAAGTTTCTTCTGTGGTAGACTTCCATATAGGCCCTGTAATGGCCTTCAGTATTACTTTTCTTTCCACATATTCCCTCCATTACCCAATATTCAGTCTGCCTCTCTGTTGTATTTTATATACAGATCTACTAAAGATAATTTTGGGGACACCTTTTGAGTGGAACACTGTAAAATGCAGTGGTGGAAAATAAGGATATAACAAAATAAGGAAAGAAACATCTATGTTCCTGCTCCAAATGAAATTTAAAACATGATACAGAATATGCAAATTTTATACAAATGTAAATAATGTAAAGGAGTGAATAGTATTGGGGAGAAAAAAAAGAATCTCCCTGAAAGCTTGAAAAGCCTGTATGGTGTCAGCATTCCCTTGGGAGCTGTGTGGGTATACATTTCTCTCTACAGTTGAAAGAGACCACAAGCTTCAGAGGGAAAACTATTCTGGATGCTAAGACATGAAGAATGAAAAAGGGATGTAGCTTCTTACCTGCTACACAATGGATGAGACTAAGCAGTAGGCTTATATATGTATATTTAATATTCAATCACATTTGGGACTTTACTTAGTAAGTATATAGAATGGGACTGGTGTGGAGACTGTTTAGAAATGCATTGAAAGATGTATAAATCGTATACAATCCTTACCCCGAAAGACATATAAAGAGGTAAGTGTATTATATACCATTATAAATAATAACACAATAAATATTTTAACTCAAAATACCACAGAAATACTGCAAAACTGGAGTATCAGGAAAGTAAGGAAATTAAATCTTAAAGAGGAATAAGACTTCCCCAGGAGAAACAAGATAGAAGTTAGTGAAGGAAGCAGACTCCAACAATGTACACTTGTGAAAGAAAACATTTGATTCACAGTTATTGAAATTTTGTTTGTGAAAAGATGGCCGTGTGTGAGTGATGTGGCAGAGGACATGATTAGACAACTATGGATTGACAACTATCATGTAATAGTATGAAGTTCCAAGGAGATTGAGATTACATTAACTTCAAGAGCTGTAGTAACAACTGTGTTTAATAAAAGTTTTATTTATTTTAACAAGTATTTGGTGTATGTTTAGAACAATTTTTTTGCAACCCAGATATCCTACTTAGCTTTACATGTTCAACTGATACAGCCTAGAGTCATCTAGAACAGCCTTAACTGAGGAATTTTGTAGGTCAGGTTTGACTGTGGAAACATCTGTAAGGTATTGTGTTGATTATTGATTGATGTGAGAAGGCCCAGCCCACTGAGCATAGAACTATTCATTGAGTAGGTTCATGTGCTGAATTTAAAAAAAAAGAAAAGAAAAGAAATACTAATATATAGAATTCATTGATAGTAACACTTCATATGGAAGTCAGAGCTCAATGAATTTTAGTCTTTCCTATTACCAACTAGGTAAAATGGCAGAAGCTACTTAACCTTTTCTGAAGCCAGTTTTGTAAATAAAGAAGATAATCAGACTTTTCGTGGCTATTGGAAATATTAAATCAGTGAATTCAGTAACTGTTACATGATGAATACACTATACACATAGCCATCACCAAGTCTCAAAGACTGTTGTTTACAAATTATGTAAGCCATTCAAGTTTCCTTAAATGCTGGTAGTTCCTTATAGAACATAGATGTACTCTGGGCTGTTGTATGCCAAGGACTGGGGACACTTGAGACCTTCATGGCCCCCTCCTTCCCAAACTCATGTTCACTTCAGTGACCCCTAAAAAAATTCTGTAGGCTCCAGCTTGGAAAGTGCTGTGATGTTTTACAGCTGCCTGTCTTCAAATGAATTATTGAATAAACAGATGAATTGATCTAGAGTTCTCCTCTCAAATTTATTTTACTTTTTATTCGTTTTGGGGGGCATCAGCATTCAAAATGTTCCTTTCTTTAATACCACACCATTTACTGTGCCATTTAAATTCTATAGTGAGTTTCAATCTTGCCTGCTTTATGTCCTTTAAGTTAGTAAATTTGATAAAGCATCACTCAAAAAATTTTACTATGTTTCTATGCAGGATATGCTTAAGCAAATCAATAAAGCTTCTCTTCTCCCCTGTGTAGAGAGCTTCTGGATGGCAAGCATCCCATGGGAGCACAGCCTGGCAAGATGACAGCATCTCTAGGCAGATGGAAAAAAAGCAACCAGTCCAGATCCAAGCTATATATGACTAAACAGCAGTTAAGTTAGCCTCCCATGCCTCCAGGGTTAATGACCTTATATAGCACATCCTTATTTGTATATTACTATTTAAATTTGTCAGAAGATATTTATAGAAACAAAATTAGGCTTAAATTTCCTTTAAGGCTGTTATGTGTCATAGGGCTGGATGTAGCACAAATTGTTAGAAGGCCTTATTAATAAAAACAAACCCGGAGTCAGGTATTGGGATGAACGCTGAAAAGATCAGAGAAACAAAACCAGCCACAGCTAACCTCACCTTGCCAATTCCTCAGCTGATCTCATTTCCTCAGACTGAAATCCTCTGTGTCCTCATCTGGAATGAATCTCAGCTGAACTACTGCTCAAAGCCCAAAAGCTTTACCAGCTCTAGTTCCTGGTTTTCATGCCTTATATACCTTTCTGCTTCCTGCCATAACTTCCTGGGATTAAAGGTGTGTGTTGCCATGCCTGTTGTATCCAGTGTGGCTTTGAACTCACAGAGATCTGCATGGATCTCTGCCTCCAAAATGCTAGGATTAAAGGTATGTGTGTCACCATTTTCTGGTCTCTATGTCTGTCTGGTATCTGTCCTGTTTTCTGACCCCAGATAAGTTTATTAGGGTACACAATATATTGGGGAACACAATATCACCTCATTTCCCCTTTTTTTTTGTCTAAAATTAACAAAAGCTTATGACTAATACAAGAAAAACTATAGCTGGAGATTGAATCTAGGCTCAAAGGCATTCTAGGCAAGGGCTAGACCACCAGCCCAGGTATGCTGGGCCTTATTTAAAGTCTCACTAATTGAAATTAGTATTCTAAGGCTAATTTTATGTCACCTGATGAGTATAACAGGCTTTGTATTATCAGTTTTCCTCTGAAATATTCTGCAGTCTTGCTATAGTTCCAAACAGCGGCTTGGGAAATAGTGTGAAGCGAAGATGTTCTGTGGGAAGATGGGGTGAGAGAAGTCCATTCTGGGCACTGGCTCTGTTTCACAGAGTACAGTTTAGTTATCCCACGTGAGTTATCACTGGGCAAGTCATGTCATCACTGTAGATATAAACTTGATCACATGACTCATAAAGATACTTTATGCATAACAAATGCATGTGAGAGCCTTGATAGTAGACAGCATACAACTATACTGTTCAGAGATGTGTTCAGGGAGTTCATCATGCACAGTAAGGATGAGCATTTAAAATATAGGGGATGTCCAAATTAGAGCTGATATCAACCTGCCTGTGCTCTGGTAGATTCATTTTGTACAATGAAGATAGGATCATCCTTACAAGTTTGTTATAGGGGAGACATATGATAACCTATATGACAGTGCCCATGGCCTGAGAAATATTGCTTCTTCATAGATGATTATTACTTAGAATAATTCAATCTTAATTTCATCTTCATTCACATTGAATCCTGGAGCATAAGAGCCAGGACAGGCTGTCTGAGGGAATTTACTGTAGCAATGGTAATATTCTATATTTGTGCTGTCCAACATGCTGGCCCTTGGCTGCATGTAGTTAAACAGGGCAACCTGGCTCATAGGGGCTCACAGAGACTAAACCAACAATCAGGAATCCTGCATGAGTCTGACCTAGGCCCTCTGCATATGTGTTATGGTTGTACAGCTTGTTCTTCTTGTAGGACTCCTAACAGTAGGAGCAGGGGCTGTCCCTGACTCTTTTGCCTGCTCTCTGGACCCTTTTCCTCCTACTAGGTTACTTTTGGGTTACCTCATCCAGTAGGTAAGTAGGGAGGTTCCTTGCCGCAACTTTACAGTCCATGTTTGGGTGATATCCCTGGGAGGCCTGACCTTTTCTGAAAGAAAATAGAGGAGGAGTGGATCTGGGAGAGAGGGGAGGTGGGAGTGAGGGACTGGAAGAAGAGCGAGGGGATACTGCAGCCAGATGAGAGAATAGATAGATAGATGATAGATAGATAGATAGATAGATAGATAGATAGATAGATAGATAGATAAAATAAACTCTCAGATTAATTGAAAATTCTTTTAAAAATAAAAATAACAAACCACTTCACTGGAGTTTGGTTGTCACATACAAACTGCTTGCCCACACTTGGAGAGAACCTATCTCTTCAAGTTGTCATCAGCTCTCCACATCTGTGCATGGCATGCTCACTCCCACACATACACAAAGTGCTCATACTTAATAATACACGTCACTGTAACCTTACAGATGTGGATAACCTATAATGCCATCACCCATCATGGCCAGAAATGTTAATTCCCAGTTTCCTCTCAGGCCCATTATTATTATTATTATTATTATTATTATTATTATTATTCAGGATAAATACACCTTCAGAAATTCTAAGCATATCATGGTATTATTTTATTAGTCATTCTGCTGTATAGTATAGCTTCAGAACGTATTCACAATGTATAAGTGAAGAGTCCATGCCCTTAGTCCATCATTTCTCTATTTTTGCCATCCTGCCAGCCCTGGCACCTTTCACATTTCTTACTTCCATAACTTTTACTATTTTAGAATTTGTATGTGAGTCAAATCTTATTTGACATTTTGTACATGGCTTATTTTACCTTGTGTTATACCCTCTAGATCCATTCATTTAAATGACATGGTTTCCTTCATTTAATGTTTAATAATATTCATTTTTTATACACTACAGATTATTTACACATCCATCCATCCATCCATCCACCCATCCATCCATCCACCCACCCATCCATCCATCCATCCACCCATCCATCCATCCTTCTATCCATCCATCAGAAACTAACATAGTTTCCATACTTGGTGTCCTGGTAGCTTTTCCTGTTCATGGGATACAACAATCTGACCAACACACTTGAAAGGAGAAAGTACACAGTTCTAAGTTCAAGTCCATTGTGGTGGGGAAGTCACAGCAAGAGGAGGTTGAAACCACTTGATCACATTGCATCCCTCGTAAAGAAGCAGGGGTGAGTGAACACTGGTGCTCAGCTCACATTCTCTTTTCTGTAAAGTCTACCATCTGAGCTCCTGGAATGGTGTAACCCACATTGAGCTTCTCTACTCACCTCAATTACCCTCATCAAAAAATACCTACAAGCATGCTCAGATACCCTTCTCACAGATAATCCTAGATCTCATCGAAGTTGACAATTTTGATTAACCATCAGAGTTGACTTCTATCAATAATATTGTAAGGAATATTGAAGAGCAACTATCTTCAAAATCTTATTCACTCATTTTGGTCATATACCAAGAAGCAAGATTTCTGTATTATATAGTAATTATAGTTTTAATTTCTTAAGGAACCGCTTGATTCCTTCCCATGAGGCTGTCAAAAGTCTACATTCCCACAAGCAATATGGAAATCTTGCCTTTTCCATACACTTGCAACCAAATCACTGAATTTTGTTTTAAAAATAATAGGCATCCTATTAAGTGTGATGTGATATTTCATTTTTATTTTGATTTAAACTTCTCAATGATATCAGGCGTATTTTCACATACCTGTTGGCTAACTTTGAATTTCTTAAAATTTAGTTTGTTTATTCATTTATTTATTTTTACAAATGTCTTTTCTGGTCCTTCAACACTGTATTAATTGGGTTATTTGTTTTTTAATGTGGCTGAGTTTAGGAGTTTCTTGTCTATTTTATATGTTAATTTGATATATTTTGCAAGAATTTCTTGCACTCCTTGCAGAGCCCTTCTACTCTATTCATTTTGTTTCCTTTTTGTCTGTTTGCAAGTACTTTGGGATAAATAAATACATACATATATATGTGTGTGTGTACAGACACACATACATATATATGTATATAATTTCCTGCAATGAATAATGTTAATAAGCTCTTCCCTAAATTTTCTTCCAGCAGTTCTACAATTTTGGTTCTCATGTTTAAGTCATTAATATATTTTGAATTTTTTTGTAGGGTGCGGTAATATAATAAAGGAAATATCCAGCTACATATCTATGCCTGTAGATACTCATTTGTTCCAAGCACCACTTATAAAGAGATGCTACCAACTGTGTAGTCTTCATACCCTTGTTGAAGATTAGCTGACTACTCATGCACACATTCAACTCTGGACTCCCTATGCTGTTTCATTGGCCTTTGTGTCTGTTTTAAGGCCAGAACAGTACTGATGCAGTCACTATAAATTTATGCCATAATTTAAAACCAGGACTTTTGATCCTTCAGTTTCTGTTTCAAGATCTTTAACTATTCACAATATTTTGGTTCCAGTTGGGTTTTAGGTTTTTTTTTTTTTTTCCTATTTCATTGAAACCACTATAGAGATCATGATAGATACTATAACAAAAAAAAATCTATACATTGCATTGAGTTACATGGGCATTTTGATGATATTTATGCTTCCAGTCCACAAACATGTGATAAATAACTAAACTATAAATTTAAAAAACAGGTGTATGGTACAATGTAATTTTAGTATAGAATTTGTTTGTACCCACCAAAGCAGCCTCATTATACATAAATTCTTTCACAATAACTTTTCAAGAAGTATGTTGTTTTTTCATAAGCACCTGTAAGACAGAAAGTTCTTAAAAGTTAAATTAATGGACCCCATGAACACATAAAATCATGATGATTGTGTCATTTCAAGTATATTTTTCTGGAGAAAGATTTCATATCTATCATTGTACTCATAAAGAATGTTATGTCTGATATATAAACAAATAGAAATATACCTGTTCCTTACATCTGCTATAGGTTTAAACTGCAGAAGATGTTTCAGATGATAGAGGGAGCCATGTTCTGGCAAAATAGCTCATGTAATTAATCATTGTTGTGAACAGTAAACTTGTGAGCAAGGTTTTCAGTAAAAATGGGCAAAGTGTAGAATTCAGAAGAGTGTTCAGTTACTACAGATCAAAACTAGCAAATATTAATATGCTTAGTTGCACATTAATTACTTTAAATTTAACTAATTTCCTATAAAATATGAAAATAATAAAGCATACAACAGAAATACACAAACTAGTAAGTTCATTCATCTGTATTTCTAGCTCCATTTCCCTATGATAACTGTTGATGAATAGTGACCTATACCTACAGTTTATTTTCATTCACCTGTATATATCTTCTTTTTGCACATACATATGTATTTTCCAAACTGTTTGTGTTGGCTGGATATGGTCCCCACAAATAACCACATCCGAGTCCCAGGAACTTATGAATAAGCAAGGAAACTTTCTCTGTCCCTCCACAGAAAGAAGTCAGCCCTGTGGGTACCTTGATGTTAGACTTCTAAGATAGAGACCTGTAAGAGCTAAAACATTGTGTTTTTGGCTTCTGCATATGGCAGTTTGTTAAAGAAGAAATAGGAGAGTACTATCCAATACCTTGTTCTCAATTCTACAATCCATGTATCCCTCCATGCATGGGTGCTTCTATCTGCAGCACTGTCTCAGAATGCTAGCTGTTGCTTACATCACTTTGTCTCTTCATTTTGTTACATAGAGGTTTCAGCTCTCTTCCTTTGATGCCTCTTATTAAGCATATGATTTTGTGAAAATAGATATCAATGGAGATCAGCAGCCTAGTCAAAAGCTACAGATGAATATTTTATTCTTCAGAACATTTGTCTCGTGTCTAGAAAGCCTGCATAGAAGAAAAAAGACTATGCCCCCCTTTTTCACAGCCAATAGAAAGGGTTATGTGACATGCTTTTGACAATAAAATGTCAGCAGAGGGGTCATATGTCCTTTGAGTAGGCACTTCAGAAGCCATCTTCAGTGGTTTTCTTTTACTCTGCCACATATACCCCTCATAAAGGGGGCTGCAACCTGGGACCAGCTAATCCAGGATGCATACAAAATGTGATGAGACAAAATATTAAAGATCACCCTTTGTAGCTGTAAATGACTACAGGTTGGTATTGTGAGATAATCTTTTTGTACACTGTGAGGTTGTGTTTGTTTTACCTCATCTGCCTAAGGCACCTTCTGATTGGCTTAATAAAGAGCTTAACTGCCAATAGCTAGGCAAGAGAGGATAGGCAGGACTTTGGTGAAGAGAGAGGAACTTGGGAGAAGAGTCTGAGAGGCAGGAAATTTTCCAGTGAGATGTGGAGGAAGTCATACATACACTAAGGAAGAGAGTTAACGAGCCACATGACAGAACACAGATTAATATAAATGGGTTAATTTAAGTTTTAAGAGCTAGTTGGGAACAAGCCTAAACTAAGGCCAAGCTTTCATAATTAATAAGAAATCTCCATGTCATTATTTGGGAGCTGGTGGTCCAAAGAAAGTGACTACAGCTTGGAGGTCCCTAGATACAAGAACACAATGTACTGTTAGATTTATGATATATCTATTAATTTTTTATAGTTACTACCAGTTTTCTTTCAAAACACCAGTATGTGCCCACCAATGTTGTTTCAGCATCTTTTCCCCATACTCTGAAACAACAGAGCAATCATTTCCAATTCTTGTTCTCCTCATAGGAAAAAAAATGGTATCTTACTCTTTTAGCCCACATTTCTCTCTGTTTTCATGCAAAGTTTGCCCATGTGTTCATTATTCAATTCTATTTCTTCTATAAAATGCTTCCAGGGCCATTTTACTTAGAGTTATCTGTAATTTTCATGTTATAGTTTCTGAGGTACCTATACACTACAGATATTACTGTTTGTTTTACCCATTGTTTATACTTTTAAAAGCCACTTAATTCTTCATTTTAAGATAGCTTTCATTGCCAGTGCAATGAAATATGGAAACCATACAAACTGCTTTTCTTTAATTTAGTATATAACTCACTCCAAACTAATCATTGAAACCTGGGATCACTAAGAGTGGCTTATTTAGAAGTTCACTGCTGCTTCAAACATCTGGCCTTAAGTCAAAGTTCCCACCAGAAATTCATGGGACAATTGATAGGTCAAAAATATGGATATACTAAGGTCTTAGTTAATAAAAGACAAAAATATAAAAGTACAAATAAAGTATCAAAGTGAATCCTAAAATTAATAAGAGATAAGTGTTATAGTAATTTGTAACATATATTGAGCATCATGAAAATATAACCAGGTTTCCTATTGATTGTTTTTCTCCCCGTGAGCAATTCCTTTGAGGTATATTCCTTTGGATGAGACTTTTGAATTAAGGTTGATCATAGCAGCAGTCCCAAAGACAATGAAAATAAAAACATAACTAAGTGGTAGACATTATTATAGTTGTAATTACAGAAGTTAGGGAAAATAATGAAGTAACAATCATCAGGAATGTAGTAAAATTATGAACATTTAGCCAGTATAGGACTGGGGACATAGTTCAGTTAATAAAGTGATTGCCTATAAGCATGAAGACCTGAGTTTGAGCCCTAAAATCATATTAAAATGCCAAACACAATGGCACATGCTTGTAATGTCAGGGGGCACTGACAAGTGGATCCCTGGGGTGCATTGACCAGCCATTGGTGCACTCCAGGCCAGGGATACTCAACAGAGATGTTTGGACTTCCTGAGGATTACACCCAAAGGTTTTCCTGTGGACTCGACATGTACTCAAATAAACATGGCACACATGGACATACATATACACATAACTGAAAATAAGTAATGATGTGGACTCTTGATCCCAACAATCTGAATGCCATTTTTTAAATATTTTTTGTTTTTTTCCAGTTTTGCTCATGCTGTTTTAGAAGATAAGTGTCTTATATTCTGCTATTTATCGAGATGAATCAAGTTTTACATATCCATTATTCCTTGTTAAACTTTAAGATCTCCATACTAAGGGTATCATTTTGTTTACTTTGTTTTGTTTTCTTTTTCATTTTCATACATAGTTCATGCTTCTCACTTTACATATACTTATGTTTGTAAAGGGAAGCTTTTCTCTGTTCTGTCCCATCCCACGGCCACTTCCAAATAATCACTCAGAGGCTTATATTAATTATAAATGCTTGGCCAATGGCTCAGGCTTACTGACTAACTAGCTCTTACATCTGAATTATTCCATTTCTATTCACCTATGCATTGCCCTGTGGCCTGTGACTTATCAGTTCCCTGGCATCTTGCTCCTTGGGTAGCTGACTGGACCTTCCTGACCCCACTTTCCTCTTGACAGAATTCTCCTAGTCTGGCTCTTGAACTCAATCTCTTCCTGCTCAGTTACTGGCCAATCAGCTTTGTTAACAATGAGCATAATTCACAGCATACATTTCTTAAAGTAGAAAGAAACATTTCATGTAGACCACAGACATAATTATGTAAGACCACATAAGCTTGTAGATATGAATCAGAAAGAAACAAAAAGTGAAATTAATTCTTGTTACACAAAGCCTTACAGATGTTATCACAAATTATTTGTTTCAAATACTTGATTTTAATGTAAAGCAGTATAAGGAGATCTACTTTTCTTTCCACTCAGAGATTACTTTATGAATAGTGTGGCCTCTTCTTTCAACCATTTTAGCACTGTGATTTTATTTTTATACATAAGTGCATATGTGTATACATCTATGTGTGTGCACACATACCAAGGTACACATGTGGATGTCAGATTTATCTGATGTCAGGCCTCCCCTTCCACTTTGGTTGATGCAGGGTCTCTTACTGACTGCTACAAAAACTAGTGGCTAACTGGCTTAAAGCTCCCAAGAATTCTTCCGTTTCTGCTTCCCTTTTGTCTGCAGGAATGCCGAATTGGAGACATGCACTATTGCTTCGGGTTTCATGTGAGTTCTAGGGATCTCAACTCAAGGTAAGAGTTTTACCCACTGAGCTATTCCCCCCAACCCTGTGCATTTTTTTTTTGAGAAAAAAATATTGAGATCATTATACAAATACTGTGTTCTTTCTCCCAAATTTCCATTTAAAGTTACACTTTAATAGTTTATCACCAAGCTCAATCAAGTAGTTTGATACACCTCTTCTTTGGCACTCAAAAGAAAAATTCAAAATACAACCAACAACTCTCTCAGAAGACTTGAGAGACCCATATTCAAAATACAACAAACTAACTCAGAAGAGTTGAGAGGCCAAGAACAAGGGTTCAGTTCACTGAAATGGTCCTTGCCTCCTTCCTGAGTCTTGATTTGTCTAAGCTTAACACTTGTGGGCAAAATACAAACAAATAGCTGAATGAGGAACAAGGTGTTTTGGAAAGGCAATTCTTGGAAAAATATGGTTGTGTCAACTGTTCTACTGCATATTAGACAGACTTTTAGGATCTTGACGATAAACAAAGCCCAAAAAAAGCACAATCATGTTGATATCTGTTTATCAGAAGTGCAGAATGTGCTATATAGTGTTTGACTTATTTCCATCATATGAGCATTATAAACAATACTTCAAGGAACAGAGGAGATGCAGTACCTCTCCCAGGTGCTGATTTCAATTCTCTTGGGACACACTGGATTGCAGAGTAGTTCTTTTTTAATTGCAATGATGCTGGGCATCTTTCTGTTTAAATGTTGACCATTGTGTCTCATCTCTTCACATCCTCTGCAAAAATGAAATTAATGTGTTTTCAACTAAGCTTTAGGAGTTTCTTCATCCTTAAAATTGTCTATGCATATGATAATGCTATCTACAAACATCATTTTTCTTCTTTGTTTATGATTCAGAAGTGTTCTTTCTTTTTCTTACCCCATTTGCTGAGGGTACAGCTTTGAATACCATGTTGAACAGAAAAATTAGTAATAGGCATTTTTGTCTTCTTATTCTAGAGCAGGAAGTCTAAGTTTTTTACTGTTGAGTATGGTTTTAGCTATGAGCTTTTCATTTACAAATTTACTCTATTGGGGTAACTTTTCTCTACGTCTGATTTGTTGAAAAAAAATTGGTCATAAAATTATTTTATTTTTAAATATATTTTTATTTATTCTTTAAGAATTTCAGCCGGGCGGTGGTGGCGCACGCCTTTAATCCAGCATCGGGGCAGAGAGGCGGATCGCTGTGAGTTCAAGGCAGCCTGGCTACAAGTGAGCTCCAGGAAAGGCGCAAAACTACGCAGAGAAACCCTGTCTCGAAAAAACAAAAAAAACAAACAAACAAAAAAAAAAAGAATTTCATGCACATATGGAATGTATTTTGATCATATCCACTTCTCCATCTCCCCTACAACTTCTCCTAGAAACACAAGTCCACATCTCCCTCCCAACTTCTTGCCTTCTTTTGTTTAGCCATTAAGTCCAATTAGTGTTGCCAGTTTGTATATGGATGTAGGGCTATCCAGTGAAGCATTTGAAACTTACCAGAAGCCATACCCTTGATGAAAACTATCTACTCTAGAAGGTATCAACTGTCAATAGCCCTCTGTCAGGAGTGGGGCCTTAGGAGACTGATGTAGATCTTATTCAAAGCTTTTAGTGAGTCTGTTGAAATGACCACGTGGCTTCTATCCTTCATTTTCTTAATATGATATATTGTACTGATTTCCATATGCCAGATTTCCATCTTGCATCCCAGAGACAAATTCCAATTAGCTATGGCATAGATTCTTTTATTGTGGCATGGAACTGAGTTTGCTAGTATACACTGAGACTTTCTGTATCCCTATTCATATACAGACTATTGGCCTATACTATTTATGTATTGCCTTTGCCTGACTTTGGCATAAAGATAATGCTGGTATCCTAAATGAGTTTGTAATTTTTCTAAAGAATATATAGTGTATACACACAATAGAATAGTACTAAGTCTTAAAAAAAATTAAGAAATGGCATTTGTCACAACATTGATCAACTTAGATGATACCATGTTAGATAAAATTAGCAAAAAAGAAAAAGAAAAAAACAAGATTTCTACTTGTATGAGGTGCCATAAGTAATGAAATTCACAGAAGTAGAGGATAAAGTGTAATTACCTGTACTAAAGATAAATTAGATTTGAAAATCTGTTGTATAACTCAGAGCTCACTGTAAAAAAAAAGATTGCATTTTATATTTCAGTTAAGCCTTCAAGCCACAGAAAAGGAAAGAGAAAGGTTAAGAAAACAGAAAGAGAGAAAGAGAGAGAGAAATGTCTTAGTGGTGATAGAAATAATGGGGTGATGGTTTTATGGGTATGCTGTGAAAGCCAAAGTTATCTTTTAAGTTTAATTACTATGCCTTAGAGATCCATCAACCAAAAATGCCTCAGATCTGCAAGCCCCTTGCCCAAGGATGGATAGTTCCAGAAATGCTGGAGGCTACTGTGTATAAGAGACAACAGGCCGCATGTTTTCACTCCCCTAAACACGTTTGTTTGACCAATATGCACCAGATGTGCTTGATCACATATGGGCAGGAGGTTCACAGGCAGGAAATATGTCAGGATATATGCTTTCCTCTGATTGGACCTGATGGGAAATGCAATGAATTGTGGGTTTCCTTCTTAAATCCTTGCCATACCTGATTCTGGGTTATTTCCTGGGAACCTGGGTATGAATCTGACCAGAGCCCAACTACCTGGCCAGTATTTAATTAAAACTTCAAATTTGGCTTTCAAGCATAATAGGGGTCTCCTCGTTCTTGATTGGTGGGATTAACAATGTGTATATAGCCAAACTCATTGAGTTACATACAATAAATATATGCATTGTTATATATCAGTTGCATCTCAATGACACTATTAGGAGTGGCAGTGGCAGCAGGAGGTAGCATATTTCACTAAGCTTCAGATAAGGTGGTTTCTTACAAGCAAACAGTTATATCATTATGTTTGGCTTGGTCTTACCATAGTGGAAAATAACGTTCCTAATGGCAAGAGAATGCTCTCTTTCCCTTGAAATTCCTTTGTAACTTTCTCTTTCTTCTAGGCATGATAGGAATCCTCCCTCCTACTACAATGCCCTCAACTCAGTGGGAAGACTCAGATTGTAGCAAGGGAAGTGCCTACCTAGGTCAAGTCTGATTGACTCTGGAATAAAAGACTACAATATTCAGTCTGAGGACACAAGTAACTCAGATTGCTCAAAAAACTTTGCAGTTAGAGAATCAGTCCTCACTATCCAATACTAACCAGCAGTGATTGATTATATATACAGCATGTTAAATGTGCAGGAACTAAAGTTTGAAAATTCTTAAGATTAATTGTTTTCAAGTTAAGCTTAATCAATTACAGTATCAAATGGCTACCTTCTTCATTCAGTATAACTATAAGCAATACTTTTATATTTATCACTTACATCACAGCTTCTAAAACATGTAACTCGGTGTAAACAGGCAAGGGGGGCAGTCATATAACCTTAACAATTGTAAAAGGTTCTGAACACTCCACAGCCAAATGTTAATTAAAAATCAAATGCATAACAAACTGGACATTTCTGGCAGTTTGCCCATATTCTATTAGGAGACTTCTCTGCCGCCTTGTTCTCAGAGCACATAAGGACTCACTCATGCATTTCTGTCATGCCACAGAAGGGCAATGGCCACCACCCAAAATACCTCAGCTCAGGTCTGAGACAACTGTCAGCTATGAGTTACACTGTTTTCACCCTACAATACAAGGCTTTCTGCTCTCGAATTCACACAATTCTCCATGGGAAACAAAGATTGTGTGGACCTCATGGCAATCAGTGCTACTTGATAAAGTTCCAGCATGTCAACATTAGAGACCACAATTCTCCAGCATCCTTTTATTTTCATTTTTAATGATTCTCCCTATATGTTATGGGAGCTACCTTATGCCATTTCTTTTGGGAAATTCTGTCCTGATTAAATTTTATTTCAAAGTGACATAATCCCAGGTCATCTGAAAAGAGGGAACTTAAATTACAATGTCTCCATCAGATTGGCCAGTAGGCAAATCTGTGGAGTATTTTCTTGATTAATTATTAATGTGGAAAGGCCCAGCCCCAGGGCAGGGGGTTCTCAGGTGTATAAGAAAGTAGAATGAGCAAGCCATGGAGATCAAGCCAATGAATAACATTCCTCCATAGCTCCTGCTTCAGTTCCTATCTCTAGATGCCTACCTAGATATGGAAGTATAAGCTAAATAAATCCTTTTTTCCCCAAGTTGGTCATGGTATTTTATCACAGTAATAGAAACCCTAACCAAGACAAATAAATTTATTTATGATACATTATCAGTAAACATTGGATTTACATACCTTTTGTATATACCTGTATATTCAGGGTCACCTAAAATTTCTTGGATGAAAAGTTGTCACTAATGGAAGAAGTTTGCAAGTCCTGACTTTCATGTAGCCTTCTCTAACTCAAACCAGTATCGTCCCATACACACTGACCCAATCAAACTGGATTCCGTCGTGATGGCCTTTTTCATATTACTCACCAACGTGAACCACACATTGGCCCTGCCTTTTGTAGCAGTCTTCATTAGATCACAAACTAGGTGTACAACAGCTTTATATGCAACCTATGTTTGAAAATAGGAGTTTTCTGAATAATGGTGCTTCTCTCGATTTTCTAGATTGATTCACTAATATTAGACATGCTACCAAATTGCTGGGTTCTTAATTATTACCCTGTAAAGACAATTAAAAATAGGTATTCCAACATATATAATATATAAATGGTACACATAAAAAATAATTTTATATAAATAATATATAATTTTATGTCTAAAAATGAAAATTTGAAGTCTTAAGTCAGGTCTAAATTATTGACTACACACAAGTAGTCGAATGTCCTTGGGACTAGATTTCACAAGCTGACCCCTATCCCCAAGGCCACTGAACAATCTCTCATCTCAGCTCGCAGAAATTTTAAGGAAGCTTTTGTGATGATCCTCCATATTTGCTTTCTGCTCCTCTCTTTTCCATTGCTTAACCATCAGAACAAATGGGAAAAAATTTGCCTGGTGATGAAATCAGTGATATGAAACTAAAATGTTCCACCGAGCGGCTGAGTAAAAGGGCTGAACTTCAGGAAAACCCTTGAACGATTGGAAGGGATATGAAGAAGGCCAATTCAGCTCACAGAGAGATGGATCTGCAAAGACACTGCCTTTGAGCTTCCTAATGATGTGCTCTAAGGCAAATTCAGTACCGGGATCGTTTTCTTCTTTGGCTTCCTATCTGCCTCCCAACAAGATTAGCTCAACCCTGGGTACGGCTGAGTCTTTTATGGACGAAGGTGAAGTTACGGAAGGCTAGGTTTTCTTTCTGTTTTTAATGTGGTTTTCTTAGAACCTAACCAATTAAAGGAGTAAACGAGAGACCAACTGCTGCGGGGCTCTGAATAGGAAATGATGTGTGAGTAAATTGAACAAGCCGGGAGACAGTAAATAGGCAATTAACATTCACTTTGGCAAATCTGCACCTGTTGGAGCTGAAAATACAAAAGGAGACATGGAAGGAAATGACAGAAAAGGTCTGTCAGGCTTCCCCTTATGGAAAGATGTCAAATCCAGAGCTTCTGAAAATAGTGAGAACAAATGAATGGAGCTGTAGCATTTGGTCAGACACTGAGAGAGAGAGAGAACCACACAAAAAAGCTGCACCTAAATTTGTCTGATGTGATGTCAGGGATTCATGGCAAAAGATGACATTATTTCAGACTATCGCTGTCCTGGGGATTTAGAGGTCTTCACCGATTGTGTTTGGGGCCAGGTTGTTCACAGAAATATTATTTAGGGGGAGTTCCTTCATTGTTATCTCCTTCTGCTACCATCTTTCCCATTTGGGGAACCCCCTCCTCATCCAGCAAAGATACAGTGCCTTTCATGAACTCTCTGGAACAATGGGAACACGTTTTATACCTTCAACATCTTTGCTCTCCTGGGAAGTGCACACTGAGCCCCAGTTTTGTGTCCCTCCTTAGATTTTTCATTTCTAACCATCTAAGACAAATATAACTCTTTGGTTTTATAACTGCTCTTTGCAAGTCTTGGCCCTAACAGAGCCTTCTTTCAAAAGATCATCCCGATGACATACATAAAGTAAATATTTAGCAGACTAAGCCCTCGTGACCTGTAGACAGAATATTCCTTAGCAGATGGACATTTGACTTACTTACCTAGACTATAGAAGCAGCTGCCTTTATCTGAAAAAGCCCTCTATGAGAGAAAGAAACTAAACTGTAGAAACTACATCCTCTCAAGGCCTTGTGGACAAGGAAATGTTGTTATGATTCTGCAATAATGTATCTATTCTCATTCAAGCTGCAAAAGGTCTTGTCATGGGGGTATGCATTAAACCTCAATATTTAAACACTCAGAAAGCAGAGGCAGGAAGGAGCCTCAAGCCTGGCAACACTACATAGCAAGACTCATCTAAAAAAAGGCAGAGAAATGAGCTAAAATTGCTTCCAGGACTATGATTTATTGTTTAATATCATGCATTTTAAGCTATGTTCGATACAATACTTGCATTCTGTGAGGTGCTAACGGTATTAACAGTATTCTCCATAAGCAATTAACTTTGAGGAAATTGTGCCTATTTATGCTAGATTTAAAAATTAATAGTGAACAACTAGGTAAAACTTATTATAATAGCTACACCCACACTCCACCACCATCAGCTTCTCAAGGCTCATCTTGTCGTTTTCCTAACTTTGATTTAACCCATAAATTTCTAGAGATCCCTATTTGCTGTTCAAAGAAGGGCAAATAAATGTTGAGCCCAAATATTTATTTTCTTGCATATATTTGTTTAGGTATCTACTGAATTCTTTCTAATCTTTGCTTATAGAGAGTTGCTATGAACATTCACATACAATCATTTGTGTGTGTATGTGTCCATCTTCCCTTTGTGCGGGCTAAAAAGCTAGGGTGGATCTGATGGGTTCTAGTGTAAATTTATATCTAACTGTTTATTAAACTTTTTGTTGTTGTTTTGAGACAAGATTTCTCTGTGTAGTTTTGCTGCCTGTCCTGGATCTCGCTCTGTAGACCAGGCTGGCCTCGAACTCACAGAGATTTGCCTGGCTCTGCCTCCCAAGTGCTGGGATTAAAGGCATGCACCACCACCACTGCCCAGACTTCTGTTCAGTAAACTTTAAAAAAAATTAAAAATGGCTGTCCCTGTTTATATTCTATTTTTTAAAAAAATCATTGCTATTAGCATATGTTCATTATACATATGAATAAGTGCCATTATGACATTGTATACACGTGTGTAATATATTCATATCATATTTATCCCCATTATCATCTCTACCACTTCTGCTTCTCCTCTTCCTATCCTCGACCATCCATTCTACTTCGCCCATGGTTTGGGTGTTGTTTGGAGATCCAACAAGGTTACTTATGACTGCTTTCAGGAGCATGGATGAGAGTTATTTATAGGACCATCAGGAACTTACCAGTGGCTATGCCACTGGAGACAAAATATTAATTCCCCCCACCCTTAAACATTAGCGGCTTACAGATACCAAGGAAGGGGTGGAGCCTTGTGACTCCCATCTCCAGCAACATTGAACTGTCAGTACTCAAGAGAAGCCTGGGCCTTGGAAGTGCCTCCTCCCTCTATGGTAGAGTCCTGTCAGGCCTAATCATATATAGGTCTTTTGTAGGTAATCGCAGGTGATGAGAGTTAAAGGGTACAACAGCACTGTCATGTCTAGGATGACAGTGCTCTCTACTCCTCCTCCTTTTTTCAAGCTCTTACATTTCTTCGCCTGCCTCTTCGATGATGTCCCCTGGACCTTGGAGGGGATAATATAGATGTCCTATTGAGAGCTGAACATTGAACACCTCTTATTCTCAGGACTTTAGCCATTTATGAGTGAATCTCTTCAAGAACCACTGAGCATTGCGTAAGGAATGTTCTCTGAAGAAAGCAGCATCTACGGGCATAAATATTTAGAAGGCAATTCAATAGACGCATCATGTCTATTTAGTCAAACAACATCAATGGCTTCCCAAACAGGCCCTACATCTTGCCAGCCATGGGCTTTTGACCAGGCTTATAGTATCAGAGGAGAATTCCCTCCTGAGGAGTTTGCAGTAAATTCAGTCAGAAAGCAGTGGATCGCCCCATGACACACCTGCCATCATTGTATAAGTAGGCACATTCTACCTATCAGGTTAGTAGTGCTCAGGATCAGCAGCTGAGTAAAATCTTGATGACAATCATCTCCCAGCAACCTGCTTAGGACTGTGCAATACAATGGAAGCCAGCCAGCAGGGAGGAGGCTTTCAACACAGTTTCAGTTTGCTTTTTCATGTCCTACAAACAAAGTGCCTAATATCTTTAGCAATGGGGTTTTATCATCTAGTTTTGTTGGATAAACAAGAGTGATGGCAATAACATTTTTCTTTATTTTTTATATATTTTTATTTTATAATTAACTTGATTTCACATATCAGCACGGGCTTCCCACCCCCCAGCCCTCCCACCCAATCCAACTCCCATTCCCACCTCCTCCAAGGCAAGGACTCCCCTGGGGAGTCAGCCCAGCCTGGTAGATTCAGTTAAGGCAGGTTCAGTCCCCTCCTCCCTATACCAAGGCTGAGCAAAGTGTCCCATCATAGGCTCCAGGCTCCAAAAAGCCAGCCTATGCACCAAGGACAGGTCCCGGCTCCACTGCCTGGGGGCCTCCTAAACAGTTCAAGCTAATCAACTGTCCCACTTATCCAGAGGGCCCAGTCCAGTTCCATGAGAGCTCTTCAGCCATTGGTTCACAGTTCATGCATTTCCACTAGTTTGGCTGTTTGTCCTTGTGCTTTTTCTCTTCATGGTCTCAATATCCCTTGCTCATACAATCCCTCCTCTCTTGCCAATTGGGCTCCTGGAGCTCCACCTGGAGCTCAGCCATGGATCTCTGCGTCAGCTTCCATCAGATACTGGATGAGAGTTCTATCATGATACCATGACAGCCAGGGTGTTCGGCCATCCGATCACCAGAGCAGGTCAGCTCAGGCACTCTCTCAACCATTGCCAGTAGTGGAGGTATCTTTGTGGATTTCTGGGGACCTCTCTAACACTCTGCTTCTTCCTATTCCCTTGGGGTCTTCATTCATCATGGTATCTCCCTCCCCGTTCTCCCACTTTGCTCCTGATCCAGCTGGTACCTCCCGCTCACCCAAGCTCTCTTTCCCCCAACCCTTGCCCTTCATTAACCCCACCCCCACCCCCAGTTTGCTCATGTAGATCTCATCCATTTCTCTGTCGTTGGGTGATCCCTGTGTCTTTCTCAGAGTCCTGTTTACTAGGTAGCCTCCCTGAAGTTGTGAGTTGCAGTCTGGTTACCCTTTACTTTACATCTAGTATCCACTTATGAGTGAGTACATACCATGTTTGTCTTTCTGAGTCTGGGTTACTTCACTCAGAATGATTTTTTTCTAGTTCTATCCATTTGCCCGCAAACCTCATGATGTCATTGTTTTTCTCTGCTGAGTAGTACTCCACTGTGTATATGCACCACATTTTCTTTATTCATTCTTCAGTTGAAGGGCATCTAGGTTGTTTTTAGGTTCTGGCTATTACAAATAATGCTGCTATGAACATAGTTGAACGTGTGTTCTTGTGGTATGATTGAGCATTCCTTGGGTATATGCCCAAGAGTGGTATAGCTGGGTCTTGAGGGAGGTTGATTTTAAATTTTCTAAGAAAACGCCATATCAATTTCCAAAGTGGCTATATGACAATAACATATTATTGAGAGGGTTTTGGGGCCTTCCTAATCAACAACTTCTAGAACGATACCTCAAACTTGGCACTGGGCTTTTCATTCAATAATCTTTTGACTTCTGGGAATGTTAAGCCAAATTTTCACTACCCTATATACTAGTTGCCTACTCATCCAGTGCAATATGTTACTCTGTCCCTTGCCTGAATTAAGGAATTATAGGTACCCTCAGCCTGTGACAGGCAGGATTACTTTCCTTCAGCATCATCTTTTGACTAGCCCTATCACAGACAAGTATACCATGTCAGTTCTTATACATCATTGTAGAGGGATAGGTCCCCTGATGGACAAAGCACAAATTGTTACAGCTTAACCATTGTTTATTTCTGAAGTTCATTGAAAATATAGCTCTACCAAAAAAAATGCCCTCCTTTTCTTCTACCTTAATTTTGTTAATTTATTTAATCATCTCCATAGTCCATCTTGACCTATATGCATTCTGATGTCTAAGGAATCTTGACAACAGTCATTTTCCTTCTAATACTCCCTCTACCTAGTTATGATTTCAACCACACTACTTTTCCTATTCTGTTGAAGAAATGGGCCCTTGAGAATGAAACCCAGCATCCTTTTGTTTTGATGCTGCACATGGCAGCATCATTTCTCAGAACTGGAAAGATGTCCAAGTTGAGCCGTTCTGAACACATTGGTGAAGTAAGTTCTCTGGGGAACAAAAGACAAAAGAGGACCAGAATTACAGGCCAGGAGCTTTGGCTTGCTCCTTCCTGGGCTCCAGAGTTTAAGTTGTTCTCACAATTTCATTTCTGGCATAAAAACTAAACTATCCCACAAATATCTAACTCTGAATCCCTCTCCCCTACCCTCCAGCCATGTTAGTTTATAAGAGTTTTTGTAACAAAGTGCCATAGTTGGATGACTTAAAAGGACAAAAAAAATCTTTTCACAGTAATATAAACTAGAAGCCTGAAGCCAGCGTGTAAGCAGCATTGGTTCTTTGGGAGGGCTGAAATGGAGACTATTCTGTACCTCTCTCTGCTTACCTTGGCAGCTGTCAATCATTAGCATTCCTTAATGTGTACCATTTCATTTCAATCTGACTGCACGCTCACCCTGGCATGTGGTCTCCTTGGATTTCTATGTCTTCACAAGGCTGTCTTCCCATAAGGATGTTGGTCATCCTAAAGTAGAGAGCATCATAACACTTACAAATTAGAGGCATTAAAGAAAAATGATTTGAAAAGAACACCATAATACTGTAACAGTCAATTTGATAAACAAGGTCTCTGGTAAATGACTAACAGAAAATAGTGTACATAATTCAGGTAATGAGAACAAAGGGATGGTTTGCATGCCAGGCTGCATGGAGTATGACAGTGTAAGACTCTATTGTGAGGGTTATGGGGAGGTATTTCAATCAGTAAAGTGCTTGAGGACATGAGTTTGAGCCCTAGAACCTATGAACATTAGGTATGGTGGTGCACACTTTTCATCCCAATTGGGGAGACAGAGACAAACAGATCCCTGGAGTTCTCTGGCTAGTCTTACCTATCTTAATCAGTAAATCCCTGGCCAGTAGGAGAGACTTGCTTTCATAACACAACAAGGTGAACTATACCTGAAGGACAGCAAAGGTTATCGCCTGACTTCCATGTGCACAAGTGTACACACAAAGACACACACACACACACACACACACACACACCATATACAGAAATGCAAACTTTCTTAAAGAACAAAGTTTACTTCTCATTGTAGTCAACACACTCATAGGTCCAGCCATCTTGTGAGTTTGCTGTCTCCTCCCAAGCTAGTGCCTTGATGCTGCATCTTCAGAGGAGAACAAACACTGTCCTCTCACAATGATGCTGTAGACGGGTAAGAAGTAGAGCTAAATTCCTGCTGCTGTGCCCTTTGATAATGGCATTAATCTATTTATGAGAACAGAGTCCTTGTGATCAAAATGCCTGCTGCAAAGCGCCACCTTTATACCCTGCTGTACTGGGGTTTCAGTTTCCAACACATGAAATTTGGACTACATGTTCAGATCATAGCCCTCCTTAAACACAGTGTATATAATGGGGATTCTCCCAGGGCTCTATGTGATTCAACCTGTGCATGAAGTATCAGTAGTGCAATAAGTACAGTCAGGAGCCAAAATTAATTTAAAATAAACTTCATTTTGTATTTGTGACTTGCATAGGTCACAAAAGTAGACTTAATTAATAATTCATGACTTTCCAAACTCTCTGTCCTATATAGACTTAATCTCCTGATGCCTAAAGCTGTAGCACATCCACTCATTCAATTCCCCAATCAAAGAAAAATAAAAATCCCAATACTCAGACTGCACAGCTCATCCATTCTTTTTGACCAACACATTTTATCTTTGTCTGCATTTTTGTCTTGTAGATTTTCTGGGTATTTTAAGTACTTTTTCTACTTCAAATGGAAATTCTCAAGGCATTTCTTTCATGCTAATAAATCTTGTCCCCATCACACATCTATTAAAGCATTGACAATATTATATATTATCACTCACTAGCAAGCATACTTTATTCCAATACTTTCTCTCATGTGGCAAAGTGTAAGTGATCATTAACTCTCCTTCTAATTAATTTTAAAACTGCAGTGTTTCAATCAATGCAAACCTAAGTCCAAGAATCAAGCTGCTAATATTGATAATATGCATTTATAATTACATATTTCTGTTAACAATAAATCCATTCTTACACTAATAAAATGTATGAAACTCGTTCATCCACCAGGAGCTTAGGGGCAGTTCCATTAGCACTCACCATTTCGCAGTTGTTCATAGGCAGTGCAGATTAATGTGTAAAAGAAGTAACACAGTGTCAGGAAGCTATTTTTGCATAAAATCACAGTTATTTTTAGATTAAACACTCAATCTCCATGTAAGAGGCTGGTTTGCAGGAACACAATAATTAAAGAACTATACATCAAAGTGTGTTTAGAATAAAGCACATAATAGAAGCCTTGACGGGCCTGATAGTAGCCACAATTAATAGTAGGTGCTCTTTCACTCACAGGCAAAAGGAAAAAAAAGTGTGTTGATGTAGAACAACTCCCTATGCATGCTCTACATTCAGTAAATGTAAATCATTCCTATGTTACTGCATTGGAGAAGTAGGTAACAATCCTGTTTTATTGGATAAAGTGCTTGAAGCCACCTATCAAATACAATTGGTCTTTCTTCTACCTAGTGTCTTTATCAACATATTGAAGCAACCGTGAATACAAAATATTCAAAAAATAAGGTATATGCGAACTGAATATGTACAGACTTTCTTCTTTTGCTCATTGCATAAACAGTATGCAAAGTAATTATTTACATAGCATTTACATTATAAGTAATCTAGAAATTATTTAAAGCATGCTGGTGGGAAGTATAGGTATACTCTATCAAGTGCTATGGCACTTATATGAGAGACTTGAACACCTGCAAATGATACGACTCTTGTGGAGAGCAACCCTAGAATCAATTCTTTATTGGTAGCCAGTGAAGACTGTGCTCCCTAAATAGTGGCTCATCTCATTGTGTTTGTGGAATGAATAAACCTTCGTGTGCATCCAAGAGGTAAGAAAACAAAACAAAGAAACAAGAAGGGAACAGAAGGTTGGTAAACTCATGAAGAAGTCACTAGATGGCCTGGTTTCAAGTTATGAGGAAAGGAAGTCAAGAAGAGATGAAACTCTGAGCAGAGCCTCTCTTCTCACTTTTTCTAGTCTTCCCTGGATCTATTTGGGGATCCAGTGGACCAACTGTAAATATCTGAAGATTGGTATCCCCTGAGCAACTGTTTCTGTTGAGTGACCCAGAGCTCCACTGTGCTCCTCCCCTGACCTGCTCTCACAGAAGTTCTACATGACATCGTTCCCCTGATCATTCTTCCCTGAAAGCCTTCACCCCACCTTCCTTTTCCTTTACCATTGCTATCAACTTATAGATTCAGACTTTTCATCCAGTCAGGTTTTTTTAAACCCGTGCATAAAATGCTTTTGCTTTTCATGGATTGGCAATTATGTACAACCTGTATATAGCAATTTTATCATTTACATGCAAAAAATCACTGCATTTTATTTAAGGAGTAGAGTGCTAAAGGCCACATTTAATTTGAAATAATTCACTTATTACATCTAATCCTGTCAAATGAAGGCAGATATCTCTGTTTACCAGTTGAAGCAGCACTACCATGTGGTAGTCAGTGTCAACAGAGTTTTTTTTTTTTTTTTTTTTTTTTTTTTTTTTTTTTTTTTTTTTTTTTGCAGCCTGCCAATTCTGAAATTGTGTGATTCTTGGGGAAAAAATTCAATTCAGAACATTTGCATAATTTTGTATTATGTTCATAAAATTAGAATTCATTCACGTTTTAATCACACAACTTTGAATTTGCATATTGCATGATTATTTTGTATGATTATATATTACATGGTGCTAGGGTTATTCCTTTTAGAGGTGAATTGAAATCTTGCAAAGAACCCAAGGACTAAGGAAGCCAAGAGCAAGAAATACTTGCTCATTTATATGCGATATGCAAAGTGTACTTCATGAAGTAGGCTGTGCAGGAAGCAAATGACACAGATCTGGGAGTGAACCAATAACTAAGTGAGAAAGCAAAATCTGTCAACCAGCAAAGTGCCACCCAGGAGATGGTAGTCAAAGTTGATGTAAGAGAAACAGTCTGCACTGCTTCATCACTCAATAAAAAACCTCCAATTCTAGTATTTTCAGGAGATAGACAGATAAATAGATAGATAGATGATAGATAGATAGATAGATAGATAGATGATAGACAGACAGAGATAGATAGATTAGATAGATAGATAGATGATAGATAGATAGATAGATAGATAGATAGATAGAGAGTGTGTATTATTCTCCTGAGTTAAAAAGGCAAAGGAGATAGTGAAAGGGTATTGTTTAAATTTCATCAGAATAACCTGTCACTTACCTTTCCAATGACGATGAAAATACTTCTGTTATTTTTTCATTTTTTGTCCATAATAATAAGCTTATCAAACTAAACTTGTAACACCTATGAGAACAGAAGCCTTTTCCTTTTTTACTATCTGATAGGAGTGCAGGTTACCTACAGATCTGAGCTACACAAGCAATAATGATCTTGTCATTGAAACCTCCAGTCCTCACTCATTTTGATACAAATAATATTATTGAAGCTATGAACATTCAGAGATTAACAGAATATTTGCTGGCACTAAAGTAACTTACATAGGAACAAATAACTGTATACCATGAACTTCCTATAGCTTTAAATAATTTATTAATACTTGAAGAATTCCACACACTATCAACTGTAGTTGAGATCATTTCAATTGTCCATTCTTCATACAATAGGTGCCAAAATTAGTGAAAGTAAGGTCTTGGTGTGTCCTGTGCTGACTCCAATCCTTTCAAAATCTAGGTCTAATATTTGCATTATAGCATATTATTTATAAAATGTTATTTATAAATACTAATATTGTTACCTCAAATTTAGCTTTCATATAGCCTGATGTGAGAAATCTCATAACTATATTTTAAAACTTCAACCGTGGAATAGGGAGACTAGCAGTCTCTCAATAATGGATAAGAACCAATGTAAATTCAAAGTTGTATTGGAAACTCTCTTTTCTTTCCATTATACCACACTGGCCTTTTAGAACAGGGAATCTACTCCTGGTGATGTGCAAACTGAGTTATCAATAATTTTCTAACATGTGGGCAATTTGGAGATTTGACAGAAATTGGAATGATAAGCTCCCACTTAGCCACAGATGTGCATTTAATGTAAAATTATTTTCACTTTACTTGCTGAGCACAAGAATGCTTTCCAGTCATCAAATGTTTATTGGGAAATCTGCTTTATTTCCAAAATTATCTTAGTGAGTATAGACACAGAGGGAAAATGATTTGTATATCAAGATGATAATAAATGATGGAGAACTATGCATGGCAGTATCTAAAATATGTTGGGATAATCTTCACTATGAACATAAATAAGCATGAGGCTTAACAAAATAAAAATAGCATCAAGAAATGGTTTGTTAAATATATCTTGAAACATTACAGAGTTTTGGATAGGGAAATAGTAATAACTTGTCTGGAACAGATAAAAGGATAGCAGTAATCAGGAAGTTGTGATCCAGATTTCAGTGTTTAGTACCTACTGGGAAAGAGCCTAGGAAGGCTTGGAAAGAACTAACATAGTAGAGGTAAAACTTGAAAGAAAGAAGTTCATACAAGATTGTGTAAAGAAAATCTAAAATACTTGAAATCATCTGTGAACCTGGAGATAGAGAACAACACACAGTAGACTCTCAGAAGCACAGACATAATAGACACACAAGAATGTTGAGGACACTGCCACTGATAGAGGATTTAGGAGAGAAGATAGAGTGAGGGTATTGAGTACCATAGTTAAAGCTACAAATACAGAACTATATAAGATCATCATAATGGAATTCTTTGAGGAAGAATAACCTAGGACAGAAAGAAAAATAGACATAGAAATGAAAGCCAAGGAATCTGTGTTTTCTGAAAGATGGCAAATGAGATTCTAGCATAGAATAAACAACTTTTCTCAATGTGATAATAAATTGGATATATAAGAATTGAATTTAAAAGTTGATTCAATTTACTAAATAGCAGCCATAAATGACCATAAGGAAAGTAGTTTTTAGCAGAACATTCAGGATCTAGAGTCCAGGGACTTAGAGAAAGAAGTAATGATTGGAGCTGTAGATTTCCAACTCATCCTTGCTGAAACCACCCCAACAGAAATATAGTTCTGAGTATAGATGTTTAACGTATTTCTCAAGACATTCAGGAACAGAGAATACAAGCTTGCTTTCATATCACTAGATTTTAGCAAAGGAAGTGGACCCAAGCAAGGAGGCCTGTTCATGAGGAGGTTTCGATGCTGCCTAAAGCAGTGGCTAGAAACTAACCATAGAGCCACAAGGAAGCTTGAGAAGAAGTAGAAGGTTTTGATAGACAGAAGATTATTTACATTTGCATTTTTAAAATTTATCTTTAAATTATTTGAAAATTATCCTCCAAATTTTAGTTCTCTAGTGGGTATCTCTGGAGGACTCAAGTATAGATTGCTTTTCTGGGTAGTTTAAATGAGTAGCAAATTCAGATTCTGGTTCTGTTATTGCTGACTTATTTATTTGTGGACTATTGAGTTTTGAGGGTAGGATTGTTTCATTATTTGCTTGTACAGACAGGAGAAAGTAAGCAAGTAATAGTTATTGGTGGGAAGGGTTGGGTGAAGGAGAGCTGAAGAGAATAGACAATTGGTACAGTCAGTCCAAGTAAAAAGCAAGCAAGAGGATGGGATAACATGAAGTGTTTGACTTTATAGACAGAAACAGGACTTGAGGCTTGGGGAGAAGATTCTATGAAGATAATGGAAAACACTAACACAGGGAAAAAGTTGGAGAGATTGAATAGAATCTGGAGTCAAACCTTAAAGTCAGACAACGTCTAAAACAGTTACTGAAGAGGGAACAGAGAAGAGTCAAGGACTCAGAAGAGCAATCAGTTGAGGTCCTGATTACACTCTCCAAGTCAAGGGCAAGAAAAAAAATCAGTGCCTCATGTCCTGGATTCTGAGAGTCTTATGGTTTGTTTGTGTTTTCCTTCTCCCCAAGACTGCCCTGAAAGTGAGTCTTCTACAGCCCACACAAAGTAATGCCTCAAAACAGGTGTGCACCTCTGTTACAAACCTGAGTCCTGATGAGTCAAGAGGCAACAGTATTAGTTTATTAATCAAAACACCTGTCATGCCTATTGCTGAACAACAAACCACTACAAACCTCTTAGTCTAAGTAACACAATGGGAATCCTACAATTTCTATGGGTTGAGAAACAAGAATAACTTATCTGGGGCCTTGGCTTCTGCTTCCCCCAGAAGTCTGTGAATGAAGATATTGGCTTAGTAGAATTTCCTCTTGGTTCAACAAAGGGTCTATGTGCAAGGTCAAATGGTTTTCAACAGTTCCTTGAGAAGCCTGGGGACAAACCCGAATTTGCATTAAGTGGCATGTTCCTATCATTGGCTGGGTTAGTGGCAGTAGGGTCCTATAGCAAGCTTCTAGTACAAGTCTTAGTTACCGTATGTCCAGCAGGGGGAAATCTTCTAGGAAAAAACTGCCAAGGATCACACTAGAGATAAATCAGGCATCCAGACTTTGAGCCCATTTTCAGATAAGGTCAGTCCTCCAGGCCTAGAGACATTCTCTAGTTAAGGGCAGGTAGAGAGCAGGAAGCCCCACTGGGGATAGAGTCCCTCATGTTGCTAAACTTTGGAGAGAGCTGCCAGCCCATGATAGACTGCAACCTCTGACCATCAAGGCCTCCCAACAATGAAGTATTTAATGCTGGATGTATTATTAAGACAAGAAAGTTACCTGGCTCTCACGTTTGGATTGTGTGAGCCTAAGCAGCATGGCATTGGTCATAGTGAGAGGTATCATAGAATGTTCAGGGGGGAGAACCATAAAGCATAACCCAGTGCAAAATATGTCTGAGGAGAAATAGGCTTGAGTGTTTTTTTTTTTTTTTAAAAAAGCGTGTTTTCTAAATTCAGATTGTATAACAAAGTATGAAACATCTGTAACCCCCAAATGTGCACACTTCAACAAGGCTTTGACTACATCTAAGGGGAGAACACAGGGACAACACACCTTGCAAAAATATCAAGTCAGAAAGGAAGGAAATGGGGCCATCAGATCAGTTCTTCCCGGGGTTCAAGAATCGGGGTACAACCTAAGGAACAGGGTTCAAGGCAGACTTAAGCAAGCAGAAAGGAATGGATGCTTCCACTGGGTGTAGGGCAGTTGCCACATAGCTGATATGGCTGCAACCTGAGAAGGGGCCAGAGGCAAGACAGGAGGGCATCATTTCCTAGAGAATGGAGGACAGAGATAGCAGGCCCTTCAAGAGCAGCCAGGAAGAGCCATCTGCCCCAGGGGTAGCAGCCTGGCTGGAATATTCTACAGCAAGAAAGATCAGAGGCAAGCATAGTGTCTGAGAATCTGGGGTGACTGGGTTCAGGGGACTGAAGAAGAGGGAACCCAGGGCTTTCCCGGGGCAGCCTCACCCTGCAAAAGCTTCACAGGGAGTAACTGTAGTCCCCTCATGACTTCTTCTCCTCTCCATTTCTATTAAAAAACACCTAAAGAATTCATATTCTGGACCTGTGCATTACATAATACTCATAAAGGGAGACTCTGGGATGTAACTCTTCAATACCTCACCATTCACAACCACCCTCTGTTCAGCCACTTCTCATAAGGCTACAGGGTATTCAAATTTTGATCTGGGCTGATGTTATCTCTATATTAAAATGAAGCCAACCAGAAGGCATCATGGCCCATGGCTAGGCAGACTCTGTCACTCACTATGACGTAGAGCATTGCTCCAAAGTGGATAGAGCAAGAAGTGCTCTGTGTGATCTTCACCTTAACCCCCACTGTGAAGTATCTCTTCTGGATGCTGCTGCTCTTCTCCACGGTCTCCAGGCACTTATAAAACCTCACTCATAAAAGAAAAAGGATTTGTTAGGGCTATCCATGGTGATAGACTTCAGCAGGGTGCCCATCATCACTGTTAATGCTCTAAAGACCAAGGTCTTGACCATCAGCTATGACTACACACCAAATCACCAGATGTGCTTGACCATCTTGTACATGACAGTGCCTTAGTGTCAGCCATAAGTTATCACTTCCTAGGTATGCCCACACACAGCCCATCACAACAAGCAATCAGGTGCTTCTTCGACTATTGTGCTATGACCATACTCTCTCAATCACTGGGAGGTGGGAATAACTCTGATGTAGTATACCATGGCCCTCTGATATGACCCTCGGGATGAATCTGAGCACTATAGTATCACTTCTGCCTTGTGAGCCGATCCAGGCAGCATGTCTTATCTTCTTTGGCATCTACCACTGCCGCACCTAGAAGGTGCTTATGGAAGAGGACTTGGAAAACAGAGAATAGCCTAGGTTCTTCTACAGGCAAAGATGACCAGCTGGTAATGATGACCATTGATAATGGCAGCTTTCCTTTTTCATTTTGCTACAGGATTTTGTTTGCCACTTTCAATGCCGTGTTGACTAAAGTCATCACCAGTTCAGGCCACTGTATCATCACTTTACCAAGGAAGGTGATGATGTGGTCCTTTCAAGTCTCTATCTCAGTGCCTGTTAAGAAGTCACACAGGATCTTGGTCTCTAGGACATCAGCCACAGTGTGTCAGACGGGTTCCCTCCTACTGGTCCACCCAGAACCCATGTTCATACTTTTTGATCTTCCTCACCTTCTGTGGCATGGATTCTGGGGTACAATTGTGGTTAATGAAGCCAGTTCTTCCCACCAGGGTCTTACAATGACTGTGTCAGCCTCTGAAACACTGTCCATGGGCAAAGATCAGTGCAGTCTTCTGGGTGATGGCTGATGAGTGAGATTATCAGTGTGGGCAAAGGGCTGCTTGCTCTACATGTAGTGGTGCTGCTGTTGAACATGGTAGTTGGCCATACTTCCCTGCAAGACACTGGGGTCTGATATAAATAACCCTAAGGCCTCTCACAACCATTTTCTTCTGTTTGATGCTTATTGTAATAGCCAACTCAAGAACTAACCAGTGTCTGACAAGGGCTATACCCATTCCTAATGCGGGGGATATCCCAATGACCTCCCAGCAACCCCCACTTCTAAAATGTCTCACTTATGACAGAGCATCACCACACTGAGGAATAAGCTCTTAATTCATGAACCTTTCTGGGATTATATAAAGAAAACATATATAACCCATAGAAAAAAGGATTAAACAGATGTCTCTGCCATATTGGGGATCACTACTGGTCACCTTAGAGTGTGCCTATTGTAACCCTTCTTTAAGAAAACTGCGTCCTCTATATGATGGCAAACTGGTCTCAAATACTTTCAGTCATAAACCAAGTGAAATACACTGGGAAGCGAGTTATTGGTCTTCCTTGAAATGTTTGTGTATGGAGCAGGAGGCACCTTTTCCACTGTGTTTTTGCAAATTGCTTTATGCTATACACTCTTAGCAAATGTGAAAGGAAGCTTGTTATTCTTCTGTACAATTCAAGAAGACTTCGGCAAAGTTTATGAAAATGTAAATGTTAATCACGTCTGTAGTACTTATTCTGGAATGGGATACCAGCTTATGACAGCAGCTTATGTTTCAGAAAGTAGAATTTTAGCATGTATCCTTACTTGTCCTCAATGAGAAAATAATGACCTCTTCTCTCTGCCACTGACACGTGAAGGTGGATAATTACTCTAGAAGCCATATTTTGATATGGGATAACTTCTCTTTAATTCAGGGAAAATAACACAATTGGAAACATATTTAAATTTGGGAATAAAATATGACCAAGACATAGGAATGAGACAGAAATAAAGTTGGCTGACAGTGGTTTTATATATATATATATTCACATAATTAATACAACTTATTTACATAATCTTTCTTGAATATCACTAGTACAATATATTTTCCTAGCTTCAAGAAGAACCAAATAAGGGATCAACACTGGTAATAACAAAAAACTTAGGTACTTGCTCCAAGCAAAAGAAAAAGAAACTTCTCTCAATATATTTACCCCAAATCAATAAAAAGACAACTAAGAGAAAAAAAGGGGGAAAGACAAGGAAATGATGCAAGTAGAAATCCACAGGGAAAAAATACAATTTGAGTAATAAGCACTTTAAAAACTTGAATGTAACCTTTACGACAGGAGGCAAGCTTTCCCCCGCACTTTTGCAAATGTGTTTACGCTATACACTCTTGGCAAATGTATAAGGAGTTGATTTTCTTCTATACAATCAAAGATTACTTTGGCAAAGTTTATAAAAACTTAAATGTTCATATATAATTATCATATCAATTTTATTTATTGACATCTGAACCCTGAATGGTTACAAATATATATGTATGTATTTTGCTACACATTAGTATTTAGAAGGTATAATCTGGATACCATCCAAGTGTGATTTAATGATAAACTATTCAGTAAATTATTGTATAATTATGAAAATAATGCAGTGTTATTTAAATAGCATATACATGTATATTCACTTATAGATATGTGTATGTATATACAATAGAGAAATATTCACAATCATATTATGTAACAAAATAATATATAATATATTCAATTATATTCAATATATTCTAATTTATTAGAAGCCTAAACTAAACACATGCACTTGTATGTGTATATATTTTATGTATTTGTGTGAATGTACATATATGTAAGCATATAGGTTAAATATGGCAAGATAGACACTTATAGCTTACATGGATAATTACATTGACAATTAATTCTAGAGTAGTTGGGAAGACTGGAAGGGAGAAAGTGCTAAAACCATAACTTACTGTTCTCTATGTAGCTGACTGTTTAAACTTTTAACAGATAACCACATTTTCCATGAAATATTTAAAGTAAGAAATCTGTGTTTTAAAAATAACTTGATAGTGACAATCAGAGGACCAAAACCTGAGTGTTTTTCAGATGGGTAGCCAGTTCTCTGCCTGCTGGCTCCTGCAGGCAAATCCACTCCATCCTCACTGACTTGCTTAATTAAAACAGGAGGAGGCAGTGGGAAGAAGTTTGCTCTCCACGTGTATCACATAGTAGGAAATACTATTTGTAGGGACCAACAATGAGCATGGGATTGAATCCTAAGAAGTACACAACGCTGGGTCTGTGTGATTTATTATTCAGTTACAACCTCTAAAGAGAGAAATAAGACCTCGTTGTCAACTCTGATTTATATTCTCTCATTTTGCAATTCAATGAACAAATCAGATGGGCATTGCTAAAATCTGGTTATGGGCTTCACCAAAGAAGTATAATTATATTTGTATTCAAAGTTTCACTTCCATTTCTTCCATGTGATGCTTTAGACCCTTTCTTTCATTTAATTTTTATTTATGTATTTCTTTCACCTACTCAGGCCAGAATGGCGGAAGCTTGCTGCTTAATATCGCATCCCTTTTGCTTTTTCATACATCTTTGCTTCAATGTTGGGACGCCTCACAGCACTAGAAATAAGCCAGTTGATTGCAATTTCCACCCTTTTCCAACACCAATCTGTGCCACTGCATGCCTCATTCAGAAAGTAAAATCATATCTTCTACATCTGGAAGCAAGGGAAATAAAGTCCAGAACAAGCTTAGCTTTAGGTGTTAATTTAGCTCTACTTCTATTTAAGTAGAGGAATAGTTTGGTCGACTATCGGAATTATTCTGGCAACAGAGATTAAAGAGAGTTCTTTGACTAGGAAGGATCTAGGAAGGTGAAGAAAACAATGATGAAAATATATTGTATGAAAAAATTCAATAAAAAGTAAAAAAAAAAAAAATAGAGGCAGAGTGCCTTGATGTCTACAGCAACAGAAATAAATGTACTACATTTTTGAAAGAGTATAGGTGATAAGATCTGGAGACTAGAGAGTAGGACTCTAGGAAAGTGCATAAGCAAAAGCTAGAAATCTGGCTTTCTTAAGAATTAGAGCCCTAGAAATTATGTAAAAGTATGTGAATATTTACATACTTCCTTATTGATTTTATTCAATATATCTTCTCAAAGGGAAAAAAAATCTGGGAAAAGCATCTGACACTAAGATAGTTATAGGCAGGTTTCATAATATCAAAAGACAGAAAGCTATTGTCGCCAATAGTAGGGTTATGGTGTCATAGAGGCTTAGATTTGGTTCAACAATGCTGTGTTAGTAGTGATATAGATGATATAGCAGTGTGAGACAAAAATTGATATTACTAGTCATAAGGGTAGATGAGAAATGATATATACACTGTAGGTAGAACAACACAAGGAATGCATGGGAAGTGGTCACAAAGAAATAAAATGTTAACAGAAAGAAGGAAATGAAACTCCCATCCTGCTTTTTCAAATATAATAAAAATTATAATATCCTCTACTTTTTATTAAACTATTTTACAAACAAATGAGGAATATGTATTTTAATGATTAAATACATTTTAAGTGAGCAAAGAGCCAGAATAAAGACCATACATCCCGGCCGGGCGGCAGTGGCACACACCTTTAAGCCCAGCACTCGGGAGGCAGAGCCAGGTGGATCTCCGTGAGTTCGAGGCCAGCCTGGGCTACCAAGTGAGTTCCAGAAAAGGTGCAAAGCCACACAGAGAGACCCTGTCTCAAAAAAAAAAAAAAACAAAAAACCATACATCCCTATAGAAATTCTAGAAGCTTCTGTTGATAGCTTCACATTCATATTATTCCTACTCTGACTTCCAACACACCTACCGAAATGTACACATAAACACGCACAGCCCCTCAGGATGACACTCCTGTGTTTCAGGGATATCTGTGAACACCACAGCCTACAGAGTAACAATCCATGAGAGACAAGAAGGTAGTTTGGTTCAACAAGACTCAGTAGCCTCTGTGGGTTTAAACTTCTAGATTCTGACCCTGAGTAGTTTATTTTAGGCATAGTAAGCACAGCACAATTTGGTGGAAATTTTTCCTGATGGCAACTAATTCAATCCCATGTGCACAATAAAGCCTAAGGCATGACTACATTGAAACTCCTTGTAAAATACATGTGATATCTACCATGAAAATGTAGTTTATAGATTGACTACATGTAATACCTTTCATAGTGATCAGTTCTGTAGATTGACAAGCTCATGATAAGGGTCTGGGGGAGAATCTGGAGTGGTCTCAGCCACACAGATAGTGCAAAGGTCACCAGGCTATTAATCATGTCTGCCCCAGGCTTCTGGGCAAAAAATCGGATACATATTCCTGCCTTTGAAGAGACAACCCTAGGAGTACAAGAACCTCCATGCCCTCCACAGTGTACATTTTTAATAGTTGTGATTTGTTTGTTTGTTTGTTTGTTTGTTTGTTTGTTTGGAAACAGCATCCAGTGTGCTATATATCTCATTCTGGCTTTGAACTCTCAACCCTCTTTTAGAGCTGTGCACCATGATGTGAAGTTTTTCATGGCTTAACATCTTGATGGTAGTTTTTTTATTATTCTGTATCACATTATTCAGACAACAGTTGCTGATCCTATACTGATCACCCTTCCCAGTAGCATTTGGCATTTTGCATTAGAGCTCTCTACAGTGGTATTATCTATATAGATTTACATGTCCAAATAAACATAAATATGGGCTCATCCCAGGTATTTTCTTACTGGAAATCCTAAATAACATTTCACAGTGCATAAGATTTGACTATGGGATTATGAAGACTAGATCCACCATTTGCGGGGTATTTTAAATGCTCAGAAAGGCAGCCATATGCTTTCTCTACATCTATAGCATAAAGACCACCTTCATCTTTTCACGCTGCCATGACAAGGCATTGGAAACTGAATAACTTATAAATAACATAAACTTACTTCTCCTGGTTCGTGATGCTGTATATCTGAGATCAATGGACCAGTAAGTCTGGTGTTTCATGAGAGCTGAGCTCTGCTTCTTACCATATAGAACCTTGTTCTGTGTCCTATACAGAGGAGGAACTCTGCCACATCTGCCATGACAGAGAAAAGGAGGTGTGGTGAGGAATAAGGTGAAGAGGAGCTCAGCATAAGCAAATTTCCCGCAGCTCATTTTTCAGTACTGAATCATTCTTGACATCAGGGTTTTCATAATGTGCATACTTCCAAGGACCCACCATGAGAATTAAGTTATGAGGATGTAAGGGCAATCCGGTTGAGATGCCTGTTTGCCCTTTGGTCACCAGTGCTGATTGGGTTTATCTGGCTGGCTAGGCAGACATGACCTTCCTCTTCTACAGTGACATGTTCATCCCCCTTCTACATCTCTCCAATCCTTCCTCAGTCAGCTGAAGAAGACTTTTTCCCATAGAGATTTTTCAGTCTAGTTTATGAGTGATGTGTGCTCCTCCAGTAGATTGTAAATCAAGCAATAAAGTTACAGACAGCAGGAATATGGGTGGTGGTGCAAATGTCCAAACTACAAGAACACTCCACGTGCATGTATGTGCATAAACACATATCCACAAACTCATCTTGACAGTTTTCCACTTGAAGCTAAATCCTCATTGGCAAGTGGTTATCAGTTGAAGATAGCTTCCGAGTGAAGGATAGGATAGAAGCATGTGTCCATTTCTCCTTTTTACCCCAGGACACCTTCTGGTGCAGACCCATGCAGGCCCTCTGAATGCTGCCTCATCCAGGCTCTGTGAGTTCGTATGTGCATTGGTCCTGTTGTATTTAGAAGGCCTTGTTTCCTTGGTGTCCTCCATCCCTTTTTGCTCTTATACTTTCGGGAAAACTAAAAGACACTACAGGGGCTCTCTCACTCTCACTAACATTTATTATTTTGCAACAGACTATTCCAGAGAAGCTTTAAGTTCACAGCAAAACGAAGGAGAAAATATGTCTGTGCATATCCAGGCCAATGGCCATGCCTAACCTCCAGTCATTCACAACCCTACCACAAAGGGACAGCTGGTACAATTGTTGAACTTAGGCTGATGTGTCATTATTACTCAATGTCTATATTTAATTGCATCTTAGCATATTTGCAGCTACTGACACAAAATCATAGACCAGTAGCTTAGAAAAAAACAGAAATTTATTTCTAACAATTCTGGAAGCTGCAAACTCCAAGGTCAAGGCAATGGCAATGTTTACATTATGATTCAATTCTGGTAGGATATATTCTAAGGCTTTAGACAAGCTTATAATTGCCTGTGTCTACTACTGTAGACCACAAAGAGTAATTTCAGTACCCTAAAAATCTACTTTATTCCTCCTATTCATCACTTCTCTCACAGTCCCTAGCAGTAGCTGATGTTTTAACTATATCCATAATTTTGTCTTTTCTAGAAGGTCATATAATTGGAATTATATAGTTTGTAACATTTTTAAAATAACACACCACTTAGTAATGTGTATAAATTAGTAGTGTTTTCTTAGAAGTAATCTACATGTTCTTAGTAAGATATGTAAATATATATTACCTTTATTTTATTTCTATATCTGCTTCTATCTATCATCTATCTGTCTTTCTGTCTATCTGCCTATCTATCTATCATCTATTTATGTATCTGTCATCTATCTGTATTTATTATCTATCTATCATATATATATATATATATATATTCTGTCTCTGAATACTCCTCTGGGTTTAAGGTTTAATATATGAATTTCACACTAACAGAATAAAAAATAAAACATACATGACTATCACAGCAGACCTAGGGACAAAGCATTAAACACAGTTAATATCTAATTCAGATTAAAAGAAAACTTTCTCAATAATTTAGAAATAGACAAAATCCTATCCACAAAATATAGGTCATATGAGAAGCCCATGGCCACCATCATCATAATCACCTGAGGAAAAAAAAAGTCAGAGTTTTTCTTCCAAGACCCCATAGGAGGCACAAATACCCACTCTCATTGCTTCTAGTCAACATAGTACTGGAAGCAGTAGCAAGAGCAATAAGACATAAAAAAGAAATGGAAATCATGCAAATTCAAAACAAAGAAGTTAAAGTATCCCTATCTGCAGGTGGCGTGTTCCTATAATATGTTAATTGTTCTTTACTTCCTTTTGCCAAGTTTTATAGTATTTCTCATCATAAGATTTTTTTTTTCCTTTTTGCTTCTTGATGTGATGAATGATGAATAGCAATTGTTTGGGGAAAGCCATGGATTGAGCATCGGAAAGTTGTGTGCCAGCCAAAGCCTACCATAGAGCTTCATCTTCAGCCTATGATTGTTGAGTGCTAAATCTACCTTGCTTGCCTGGCATAAACCACCCCCCTGTGGTATTGAACAATTCCCTTTTTGAATTGTTCAGTGATTTTATTAATATTTAGTTGAGTATTGTTGCATTTGTGTTCATCAAAAATATGGCCTGTGGTTTCTTTCCTTGTTTATCTCATTTTGCTTTAGGGTAATGCCTACATCACAAAATGAGTTAGGAAAGTGTTCTGCTTTTATCTTTCAAAGATACTGTAGAGAAATCACACATTTACTGCCCTAAATGTGTGGTGCAATTCACCAGGAAACACTTTTAAACCTGGTACTATCTTTTCATTTAATAATCATTATTTAAACTTCAAAGGTATATATTCTTATTTAGATAGCATGTTTTGGGGGGCTGGACAAATGTTTCAGCAGTTACTAGCTCATACTGCCTTGTAGTATTTCCCAGTCCACATTTCACAGAACTATATGTAACTCTAGCTTCTTAGGTCCACTGCTTCCATAGGTGCCTACAATCTTAGACACATGCATATACATATACATAAATTTTATAACTTAATCTTCAGATAGCTTATTTATAGTTTCAGTTCTTAGTTTGGGTTGGGGCTAATCGATCTTTCTGACCTCTAAGAAACTAGCTATTGTTTCATTAATTTTTCTTCATTAGTTTGCCTTTTCAAGTTCATTAATTTTTTTATCCATTTTTATTTTTTTTCTTACATTGGGTTTTTCCTTACTCTTCTTTCTCTAGATTTCTTTGATGGAAACAATTAAATCTGTATATTTTCTATTTTCTGATAATGTATGTCATTCACTATGGTAAAATTTCCATGTTTCCCACAGATTTTGTACACACCTCTGATTTAATCCAAGCTTTAGTTTCTCTGGAGATTTCTTTTTCAATCCATGTTATCTAGAATTATGTTATTTAATCCCCAAACCTTTGGGGATAGTCCAGATGGCTTTCTTCTAGATGTTTCTAGTTTAACATTCAGTTGGTGTGCTGACCATCAAAGCATAGACATTGCATGCTTTCTTTTCTTTTAAATGTGTAGTATATCTTATGGTCTCGAATGTGACCTGCACTGCTAAATATCCCATGTGAACTGGGTAGTCAAATGTGTTCTGCTGTTTTTAAAAGAGATGTTCTACAGATGTCCACTGTGTTCAGCTGATGGCTGGTGCAAAGTTTGACTATCTATATTCTTATTGATTTTCTGCATATTAAAGAAAGCCATTTCTGTTAGCAGGGTACTGGTACCTAGCAATAGATGCATTGTTTCTCTTTGTCATCCTGTTAGGTTTGCTTCACCTGTCATTGTTAAGAGCAAACATATTAAGGGTTGTTATGCCTTATGGGTAAAATGATGTCACTATTAATTTGCAATAGTCTTATCCAGAATATTCTTATCCAGAGCCAACAAAGGCTCTCAATTTTTGTTCACTTGAGAAAGTCCTCATTTTTTCACCCCTGGAGGGAAACTTAACAGTAGAGATTATTCCAGGGTGCTGTTTTTGTCTTTCAATAATTTAAACATCTCCCTTCACTTGCTTCTTGCTGCATGGATTCTGAGGTATCAGACATAATCCTTATCTTTGCCTTTCCATAGTGAAAGGCACGGTTTCCCTTCTGGCTTATTTCAGAATCATTCCTTTGCTTTCCATTTTCTGTGATTTAACATGATGTGCTGGGGTTTCTTCTGTGCAATTTATCTTGTTTGGTGTTCTCTGTGCCTACTGGATTTGTAAATTAGTGTCTGGGGTTAATTTGGTGAAACTCTTGGTCGTTATTATTTCAAATTTGTCTTCTGTTCCTCTTTTTTCTTTCTGCTCTTCCTAATTCGTGCATCATATACTTTGTGCAGCTCTCTCAATTCTTGAATATTCTGTTGGTTGTAGGATTTTTCCACCTTATTTTTCTTTGCTTTTCAATTTTGCAGACTCCTGTTGAGATATCCTCAAGGTCAGAAATTCATTCCTCAGCCATGGCCAGTCTGCTAACAAGACCATCAAAGGTGTTCTTCATCTCTGCTACAATGCTTCTGATGTCGCTACTTCTTTTTGTTTCTTTCTTAGAATTTTCATCCTTCTGCTCACATTGCTGTTGTCTTCTTCCTGATCACTAAAGCCTTAAGCATGCTAATCATTGTAATTTTAAATCCTGCTATATATGCTATATATGCTTTCAAAGTTTACTCTCTTTTCTTCTAGCTGTTTTTTGTTGTTGTTGTTCTTGCATTTAAATACATCTTACAGGAAAAAATTCTTGATAGCTAGATATAATCTACTGGCATAAATATCATTATCAGTAATGTGGTATTGGTACTACAGTATGTAGCAAAGGGTTTTCTGGAGTCCTCTTGTGTTTCAGTTTATGATGAGCCTGGTTCTCTGGACTGTAAACTTCATATAACCTGCTTAGTTCTTTTGCTTCCTTGGGTAGGAGGTGATAGAGAGACAACTGAACTTGGGAAAGAGAGTGCAACTGGACTTTTCTCATTCCAGGTCAGTTTGGTTGCTAAAACTCAGCATGCTGAGCTTGGGTAAAATTGCTTCTTTTTCTTAGGGCCACTCCCAAGTAGGAACAGTAGAGTTTGCCATATCACAGAATGGTTTCTTCTCTCCAGCTCCTGCTGAAATACAGGCATTCTTCTAGAAAATTTCTTGTGAGAATCTGGCAAACTCTTGGAGATAGAACCCACAAATCAGTGAGTATAGTCTTTTTGGTTGTGTCCTCTGGAGCTTTTAAATCACACAAAAGAACTCCAGAAATAACTGCATTGGTTCCCACGGAATCTATTGTGTCTGGATTTCTGTTTCAGTAGCTTGTAGTTCTCTGCATCTGTCTGTCTATCTGTATAATTGTGAGAGGGAATGGTGAATTCCAAGCTTTAAATTTATAATTCTAGAAACTAGATTGAGTTCAGTTTTTCATTAATCATGTTTTTATTTATGATTATTTGCTCACCAAAACTCCATCCTTATTCAAAACTAGTTTTCATGTTTAAAAGTTTCAAGTATGTTCACTAGTTTTATAAAAAATCTTTCATTATATTATATAATTTGGCTTTAAAAACCTAGTTCTCAAATTGAGCTTTAACTACATTTACTCTAACTAAAGGTACCCAAGGATTTGGATTAACAGTTCTTGTCAAACTTATTCTAAATGTGCCAATCTCTTATAACAAAAAAATTTGTATCTTAAGCACTGATGTTTCTTGTTGGAATTGGTATCTGATGTGACCTATACTACAGTTAACCAGGTTTTAAAATTAATCAAACAATTACAAAAATATTTGTACAAACAAAATACAAAAATATTCGTATTTTGTTAATAAAAAGGAAAAATGTAGTGCCACAGTGACTCCTCCCAGGATCCCTTTTCCATGCCTGGTCATTTAAATAAGAAGTAGGATTTAGTTATCCTTACAAGAGCTATACAATTCTGATTCCTAACAGGTCTAATATATTTATTAATATTATTTTTAATATTTAACACATAAAAAGGGCAGTCTTATTTTAAACATCCTATACTGTTATATAATATAGTCTATAATATAGTTTCCACTTACCTCTTAAAATAAAATTAAAAAATATTAAATTTGTTTCAGTACTCCAGATATGATAATTTGGTTCATAAAGTGAAAGTTACTGCAAATACAGGAGAAACATGCAGCTAAGCTAGATTTTTTTTTAAGTTTATTAATTTGTTTATTTAAAATACATGCTTTCTTCATCCGTTACTAAGGCCAATCAGTATTCTTGATTATTTGAATTTTAAGTATAAAAATCCTATTATATGTCACATGTAAATGTTACAACAGGCACAAAGTAATTTTTTAAAGTCATGGTGTAGGATGGATGTCATGGCTGCAAAGTGCACTTGTTGGTCTTCCAAAGGACCAGGGCACAAAAATACACCTCTATGACCAGCACCTATATGACATCTAATAGCAAGTAGTCTGTAACTCCATTCTCAGGGCATATAAGCGTTCTTCTGCCCTCTATGGGTACTGTACACATGTGGTACAGATTATACAGAATATATATATGTATATATGTATACATATACATATATGTATATATATATGTATATATATATATATATATATATATATATATATTCTACAGGTCCTTTGTATATATCATGACTTCTACTTTAGTGTTTTTATAGGATTCCTGAGTGTGGAAGCAAGTGGGTCTCTTCATTTACATCTGTTTCTTATGCCTTTTCTTTGGCTCTTTTCCTTCTGTTTGTTTTTTAATAAAACAAACAAAAAAGAAAAATCAAATACTATTATGATAGCCATAACAAATAAATAAACAAAAATTAAAAAAACAAAGCATACATACAAGTAACATTATACAGACTTAACTGGTTGTCTCTGTGTATTTAGATACATATGTGTGTATACAATTAATGAAAAGAGAAGCCATAACTATGAAAGAGAGCAAGAAATGGTAAATAAGAGTATTTAGAGGGATGAAGGGGAAGGGAGAAATTATGTAATTATATTATAATCTCAAAATATAAAAGAAAAGATTTTTTAAAATCCCATGAAACTGCTTCCATCTAGGTTGGGACAAAGAACCTGGGGTTATCAGACCATGATCACTCCAATTTGACTCTTTTCTAACCCCCAAATTAAAATAGTAACAGTTAAAACTAAAATTCAGTATAACAGCTAACAGTGTGCTGAATATTTAACTGTTACTATCTTCTTTGCTTCTCTTTTCAGTCATGAATGAGGGACTACTTTACAAGCCTGATAATTTGAGTGAAATAAATAAGACAGAGAAGAAAAGTAGTTCTTATGAGATTCCCATGACTGCAAATAGGTAGAAAAAACAGTATTGTAGAATATTCCTTTACATTGTGTGAACATGTGTCTCTGTGATTGGTTTAATAAAGAACTGGATGGCCAATAACTAGAAAGGAAGAGGTTAGGGAGGACTTCTAGAGAAAGAGAAGTCTCTGGGAAGAAGAAAGGGGGAGTTGTCAGCCAGATGGAGAGGAAGCAGGACATGGAGGAGGAGAGATAAAAGCCACAAGCCACGTGACACTATGTAGGTTAATAGAAAGGGGATAATTTAAGTTATAAGAACTAGTGGAAAACAAGCCTAAGCTAAGACCATGCTTTCATAATTAAAAATAAGCCTCTGTATCATGATTTAGGGGCTGGCAGTCCAAGAAAGCTGTCTACAGAATAAGGTGAACCCACAGCTACAGTTCTTAGTGGGTACTCTAACTGCTTCCCACTATGATTTTATCATAATCGTTATCAGAGCAAGGCAGGCAGGCTGCTTACTACACAACTATAGGGAAACATTATCTACTTTGTGAACAATACTCCAAAAAGTTGCTCAACACACAGCATACACAACCATTTACATATCTCTATGCTGTTTCTGATATTTCTCTTCACTATCCCTTGCCAGATTAGCCCTTTGTTTTATAGAATTTTCTCCAAAAACTTCCGTGCATACTCATTTCTTCTTCTAAGACATCACTTGACAGAAGTTTAGTAAGATGCATTCTGCTTGGCATCACAAAATCAATGCCTTTGAACTTGAGCGCTTGGTTAACAACAGCTCTCTAAATGCTTCCTTAATCGTTTTCCAAATGCCAAACTCGATACTAGACCTAAAGTAGGTGTTTAAACAAATCCAAGTTAGTTGTTTGTATGATCTTCTTGGAAAACACTGCCCGTCATATAAAGCAATTTCTAGGAACATATCTGGAAATAATTTATGAAAGGGAATAGGCATACCCCAGACTACAAATTGGAATGCAATATTGTAGGTAGCTGTTTGCAAATGAGCAGGGACAGCTACCAAGTATCCATGTTGATGGAAATTTAAACCACAGTTCCTTTGCTTGAAGTCCATAGAGAAGCTGAATGAAATGATTTGTACTTGTATGAATATGCAATTTTTCAATCTTCTCGTTCAACTGTGATGCAAATTACTGACAGCTTTAGGAATGATTTAAAAGTATGATCATCAAAATTCAGAGAATAAATCAAATCCAGTGACATGAATAACGAAGAGAAGATAGATGGAGCAGGCAGCTTCTTTGAGACTGTTTCCCGTTTGCAGACTCCACCCACTTGTGTACATTTCTAAATGTGATTCCCTATATACAGATGGCAAAACTAAGGTCAGAGAGGGAAGCTGTTTAAAATGAGTGATGACATAGAAGGAAAAGCTGCAGTTCAATCCTCCGCAGTCTTAATCATATTTTCTTAAAAAGGGGATGGGGCAAAATGAGACATCATCACTCATCTGGGTTTTTCTCTGTTTCTGTTGGCTCTGCAGTCTATGTGTATCCAGTAGACAGTGATGAACACACTGGCAGGAAGTTAAAAGTCAGTCTTTGGATGCATGTTTCATAACACATGCCCATCATACAGACAAGCACAAATTCATGTAAAAACACTTAACAAAAGAAATGTTTAAGACATACCATTCAATGAGTTCAGTCTCTCATCCCGCTGAATTTATTCAAGAAAGTAAGTATAAAACTATGCCTTGATCACCACAACATGAGTGTTACATTTTGAAGACTGTAGTCCATGCTGGACACAAAGAGAAGGGAGCAGAAAGATAGGAAACTTGGCCAAGACTCAACAAAATTTGTTTCCTGGTAGCAAAGTAATGTCTTGACCCTTTGTGTGAGATGTGCCCTTTCAAGGAGCCAGTGAATGTCCAAAGTCTTCCCTGTTTCTTCTGAGGTTTTCCTGTTGCCCAGATTCCTAGTGCTCTTCATGGAGAAAAGAAATAGTTCCTTAAATTAGCAGGAATGTTTTCTTGGAGATAGTGTAGCTACCAGCAAATTCCTGACCAATTTGCATAATTTTCTCCTTCATGCAGCTTCTCATTGCACCTCTACTTGACTGCCCTGATAACATTAGCCCTTACAATTAAAGCTTTTCATCTGGGCTCCTGTTCCCAATGCTTATAAACTGAGTCATCTCCGATCTAGGTGAGTGATCAGCCATTCTCTGGCCATCCAGACACTTCTCATTCAGAAGTCCTTCCTCAAAGCTGGTTTAGAAGAGGGATAGAACCACAGACCACAGAACCAACAATTCTTCTGCTTATCAAGTTAACCAAAAGCTCCAGTATCCAAACTTTGGAAATTCTTTCAATGCCATGTCTCTTACAGTGTAATTTAATATGAAGGATAATATGCAAATAAGCTACATTTTTATTTTATTCGCTTTAATTGTATTCATTTATTTTGAAGCAAATCTATGTTTTCCTTGACCTCAATATGTAACCCTGGATGATGATAAACTCATAACCCTTACCTTTATCTCCACAGTTGGGGACTATAATCATGTGCCACCATATGCCAGATCCCATTTATATGATGGTAGGAACTGAACTTGGAGGCTTGTAGAAACTAGGTAATTACTCTACCAAGGAAGTACTTTTAAATATTTACAATACTATACATAATGAATAACAGCTACTATTGTTTATTAAATAAATACTACATATCAACTCCACATTAAGTTATGTTTTCTCCCTCTCCCCACTTTCTCTCTCATATTTCATTTGGTGAGAGTGCTAATTATGGAATCCAGGCACTTTGGCACACACTCTATCACCGAGCTGCATCGCTGCTGTCATTTTCACATTTAAAGAAGTATATATTACTAATTCAGAGAGATGAGAAAACTGAGACTTATACTTGAATTAGATCCCAAACCTGCTTAATTTTCAGCATAACTTCTCCAATGAGTGAGTTGTCATATTACGTTGATCTCACCAAGCTTCCATGTGTAAAAGTATGAGCAACACTGTTTACCTTTGTCTACCTGTCCATCTTTATCCAACCCACATGGCAACCCCAAGGCTGATATTAGACAAGTAATCTTTCTGATGACCACCTTGAGTTTGATCCAAGCCCAGTTTCTTACCTCTGTGACTCCATTTGAAACTTAAGCCACTTTGGACCCTCACTAAATAGGACATCTTCCCTACAATATCTCCTGTATTTATGTTCCAAACTGAACTCTGTCAATTGGGATTGTATTTTCCTACAAATTCTGCATCATTTCATTAGGGTTTTTCTTGACTCTCTTATTTTTGTTTGCTATAGGGAATTCTATTCTCTGAGTGGAAAATAAAAGAGTCTCACTCATCCTCGAGGTCTATGCCACAAGACACATTTCATAGAGAAACGTCTGATCCATTTTTGTGAACAGGAAATCAGCTTAGCCCTCTACCTATACCAGTCACTGACTATTGACAAGAATTCAGGGTCAGGAGTATGTCAGTCTGTGTGTGGAATGCTTTAGTTCCCCACAAAAAAGGGGGGAAGAAAACCCATGAAAAAGACAAGAGCAAAGGTTCAATCAATTGTTTCCGCATCCTTACATATGACAAGACATAGTTGTACTTTTTTTCAGTGCTTATTATTCCAACATACACTGGCCACAGTCTGTCACTCTCTTCCGAAGAGACAGGGAAGGAAGGAAAGAGTCAAACTCTCTCTGATGGAGAAACAAATTAGCACACGGAAAAAGCAAACTTGTCCCAGCTCATTATGAATTGTTAATGTCCTGTTTACCGCCAAAGCTGTCACAGAAAACAAGAGAGAGAGTCTCCTAAGTCAATAATTTATTTCAGACTGTGGAATTAATTAGAAAGACAATTAAATAATTGTGAGAAAGAAAAAAAATAATATGTGTTTGGATGGTTTGTTTTTAAAACCCAGGGATGATTTGCATGGTATTTGGATATTGTCTGAGGGGAAAAGAGAAGTTAGAGGCAGGGAGGAAATCAACTTCCTGGATGGTTCTTCATTAAAAGATGTCTGTAAACTCTCCCTTCTATCACTCTGTTGAAAACATTGCAGTTAATTGCCCTAATGCCAAAGACTATTGAGACAGCTTTTACATTCAAGTAAGGTCCAGTGAGCAAAGATTGGATTTTTTTTATTCCACTTTGAGGTTCTTCAGTCACTTGAATATTAACAGTAGAACTGAAAGAAATGTCATTACTCTTAAGTATATTAAGCATTTTTCATAGTAACTCTCTAAGTATCATGCTACTTCATAAATACTTTCAGGGAATCAGATCTGGGTAGAAATTAAAATCCAAACACTGCCAGTTTCTATGCCTCAATGTTGCCTAATTAATAAGGAAAAATAGGGACCTAATTCTTCATAACAAATGGACCTGCCTTAATCAGAGCTAGTCATGTGCTCCACTCACAACAATACACCTAGATCAGGAAGCACTGGTGATTCTATAAACATCTACTGGTAACTTTGCAGCTTGCTCAAAACTGGTGTTTTAAAACATAAACCACCATTCAGAAGAGGGCCACCAAAATTATTAAGTCTTGTATTTGCAAATGGAAACTGTGATCATTAATTTTTGACTGTCGACTAGCCTGGATTGAGAAACCTAGAAGACTAGAGTAAAGCACAGGTCTGGGGATTGTGTCCTTATGGCCTTTCTGGGTGGGAATACTGCAGGGTCTGAATGTTATTGCCACCACCTCAGAGGGTGTGGGGGATTGTATGGACAGAAAGCTGCCAGCACCAGCATTCTGATTCTCCACTTCCTGGTTGCTTTGCTGAGCCTGCCCCCATATGACAGAGCATGCTCTATGGAACTGTGAGCTAACATAAATCTCACTGGCCTCAAATTGTTTTGCTCAAGTTCATAGGGAGAAAAAAAAAAGAACTAAAATGCAAGCAGCAAAAATATTGATTGCTAAGTGGAGATTTTTTTTTCTTTTGGAAAAATCATTACAAAGCAATCCATAAACATAAGAAATTAAATCTTGAAAAAGGACCTTCTTATTCTAGATTCAACAATATTCCACTTACAAGATTCCTTTCCTTTATTGAAAATGGCTTCTTTTCTTTAGCTTTTTATTTTCTGTGGAAAACTGCCCTTAGTAGAAGTGAAAAGGAAAACAGAATTTAGTTCAGATATGGCTTATGCTGAGGTATCATTTGCACATTTTTGCAGGCAGCATCCCTTCCCCATCATCTTGGAAGGGAAAATCTCAGATGTTCTGATTATTGACCATCTTCACTTTTGGAGTCCCTCTCAGTTATGAGACATACCCAAGATTGGAAACGATCTCCAGTCCAGGTTGTAATCATCCACAGAGCCATTGAGGGTTTGACAATAAGAGTATTGAGTAAGCAGGCTAGTTACCAAAGAGGGACTCTATTACTCAGACTGACTCGGTGCTTATTGCCTATTTCCCAAGCCCATGGCAGAAAGAACTGGCAGGGAGAGAATTTGAACTTCAAAACAAAAGAAGAACATGAGCTCTGAGTAGTTTAAGATTACATGCCTCCCTGACCAATGTGACTCAGGCAAATAAGTTGAGGAACAAGCCTACTGTGGGCAGAAATCCAAGCTATGAGAAAAAGAAGGGTTCAGAGGCTAGAGACTCACATAATTGGAAAGGGAACCAGGTATAATCTGTCTATGTGTGTGTTTATGTGCATGTGCTGTGCATGTAGTATGCATGCGTACCTGCCTGTATATGTGTGTGTGTGTGTAAACATTTTAATAGTGTATGCAAAGTACCCAGATTTTGAGAAAGACCATTATGTGCTCATAAAGTCTTGATGGATTATTCCTAAAATGAAAGTTGAAGAAACAAACATTTGCTGAAAAGAAGTTACCAGGGAAAAGTAGGCGACCAGGAGCTATTTTCTAAATCTTTGGATGTCAAACTTGAGTGAGGGAACGGGATGGAGACGGACTGTCTCCCCAATGCCAGCTGGAATGCTTCCTCTCCATACTGAAGCATCATGCCACTCAAGAGGAATCAAAGCGGCAATGGAGGCTACCCAACAAAACTGCATGATTTAGGATTTGACTCGCCTGAAGTTCCTGGGCCAGATGATCGCTCAAATTCCCTCCAAGGCTCTGTTTCTAAGCCACTGTGTTCTCTTGTCTGAGGCCAGCATGTCCTTTGGCTCGGACATCTGTAGAGAAGTTGTTTTAGTTGAATCGGACCTGGTGTCTGTGTTTCTCAGGTGAAGAGCTGGAAAAAAAAAAAAAAAAACTGCCAGCCGAGAATGCTGGCTAACAATTTAGTAATTTGGATATCATTCTTATTTTGGATGATTGCCTTTCTAGGATTTATTAAAAGTTTTAACTAGATACATTTGATTTTTTGTGAATTTTGTGTAAAAATACATTTAATAAGTATAGACAACAGTACCACTTGTAACTCTCTTACCTGTTATAAAAATGTATTTTAACCACTTTCCAGGAATATTATCTAATTTACAGAGACTCATAAAAAGAGCAAAGAACAGAGACTTTCACTCATAGAGTCTTTTAATTTATATTTACTAAATAGCTATGCTGTTATAGATATTCATGATCCGTCAGTTTCCAAAATATCAGGTGAGAAACCATGCTGCCAAGGAGCTTTATCTTATCCCTGGGAAGAGACAGATGACAAATGGTAAATACAATACATAAGTAATTAGACTGCAGGATACAGGTAAACAGGCCTTGAACATGCTGCAATGCTACATGAATACAATTTATTTTCAAACAACACCTTCCTATGCCAGCAGGCTTACCTGCTTTAGTGATGAATACAAGCAGAGGTCAATTCTCCAAGATTTTCACTTAATAATACAGAAGAGGAGCTTTGACTGTTATTCTCCCCTAGAAGACCATTTAGGTTAAAATATTTAATAAACAGGTAAAAAATTCTTGAATTCCTTAACAGGAGAGCATCCCAGTAGCTAGAATCATTGCAACACTCACTTTGTGGTCTAGGAACTCACAGGGTCTGCATTCCTTCTGCTCTTTGTCCTGGGATAGACTAAGCCCTCAGCTGAAAGCTTTGTCCTCTCACCCCAGGGTTGAAGGAGCTGACACACCCTAAATGGTGTGAGTAGCCTGGCGTTCAGATAGAACAGACTTGTGCTGCACGTGTCTACAGCCACGATTCGCTGGGCAGCATCAAGTTCCCGGAAGCCCAAGATGATGTTAGCCTTCCACGGTTTCATCATTTGGCTTCAAGAGACTGGGTACCTCACTCAGGATATGTGGATAAAGAATGCAATTCAAAAATTAAACGAAGAGCAAAACATACAGAAAATAAAAATAAAAAAAATAAAAAAAGAAAAAAAAAACAACCTCTGTTTGGATTAGGCTCTTGCTACCCTGTCAAGTTTTAGTGGGACATAAATGGTTCTGTTTCCCCCTAAACTGCTGCACAGGTGGAAGATGACAGGGAGTTGATGATGCAACTGAACTGTCAGTTTAGAAGACGAAGCAAAAACAAATCAAAGTAAAAAAGCACTGTCATATATTAGCATGAAAAATGTCAGTTACTACATGTGAACAAGAATGTAAGGAGTAATGAATGGGATCTATATGTTTGTTTTACTGCCAGCTTATATCATCAGTGGGCATGTCCTGAGAGAAGGAAGGAGAAAATGAAGGGATAAAATTCCCATCCTTGAACCCTGAAGATACGCCAAGTTCCTATTTCCAGTGCAATCAGATTGTAGATTACAACAATGGTTCTCAATCTGTGGGTCACAACCCCCTTAGGGCCAAATAGCCCTTTCATAAAGGTCACCTGAGACCATTGGACATTATGATTGATAACGGTAGCAAAATCACAGTTATAAAGTAGCAAATAAAATAATTTTATGGCTGTGGGGGATGCATGAGGAATTGTATTAAAGGGTCACAGCAATAGGAAAGTTGAGAACCACTGGGTTAGAAAGAGAAGAGCCACAACTACATTAGATCCTAAGAAATGGAACTGAGAAAAAGCCAGAGTTCATGCAAGGGGAGCTCTGGAGAATAAAGCCTTCTGGTCACTTAGATGTGTTTATCCAAATGCGAAAGAGGAAGAGGAAGTGTGTTTTGTAAGAGGTGGTGATAATAAATGGTTTCAGACATGTAAATCAGAGACAATTGAATCAAAATAGAAAAATTTAAATACACATGTTTGAATCCACACTCCCCACCACACCACTCAAAGCAGAAGCTGAAGATAACTGAGTGTGTAGGGTAAAGAGTCGCTATTTACATTGTTAAATTCAATAAAGAGAATGACCCTAAGACCCTTGAGGTAACTTCTTTCCAAGTGAGGCTTCCAAATACGGAACACAGAGAGGCTCTCTGTCACTCTCTGTAAACAGCAAGGTACCCTGTATCCCACTCCTGCATTTTCCACACCCTGTTCCCTCCTTGACATACCCCTCCACTTGAACACCTGGTGACTGCAACTGCACACTTGTTCCTTTGTTCCTTTCCTAACACTGCCACTTACTCAGGAAACGGGGTTAACTTTGTCAATACACTCCAGCCAACTCTCAAGCATGATGTGAATATAATAATTACTGTATATTGATTTGAGTAAATAAACCTCCTGTTATGGCCATCGATCTGTTGATCTAATTTGATCAAAAATACACACAGTCCTTTGGAGAAATTCTTTGACATAAAATGAGATTTTTTCAGACTTAACAAAAGGGGGAATTTATAAACACCAATATAGTTCACTGTGTCTTTAATTCCACAAATATTTATTAGTGTGCAGAAGAGGTAAGCAATCTTTTTCTCCTGTTGCTTGTAATCATTCACAGCTGCTTGAAAATCGCTCATTTCCCCCCACAAATAAATCAACCAGCATTATGTGTTGCTTTTTGATAACCTGCAATTTTATTTACAGATATTCTTCACTCCGTGTGTAAATTGGTGTTCAACAGAAAATTCCAAGATTCTCTCTGGTAAATGTTTTATGGATCCCAGGACCAGGTATAGAAGTCGATGTCCATGCTAAGATTCTCTCAGTAGAAGCAGAAACAGCCATGGGTGTTTCACCTCTCAGACACCTTTCTGTAAAACATTAAAAATAAATTTTGCATGTTTCCTCAAATATGCTCAATTATTAATAAAGAATAAAATACCACTAAGGGTTAACTTTAAATGAAAGCCAGCAAGCCCTGACTACTGCCATCCCATTATAAGCCCTGCAGAATACCAAGTATGTGTCTGTTCTCTTTTCCAACAGCATACCTGCATGTTGTTTAATATGTCTTCTTATTTGCGCTTTCATCCTGGAAATAAGGAATATTGTGAGCCAGACACTTACCTAGTTCAAAAATTCAGAAGTCTCTGTCACTCTGTTGTTTGGTTTTGTTCCAAATCAACCTATTTGATGTATTCTTGCAAATGTGTTACAATTTCTTATCTTTTGTTGTTATTGTAGATTTACATATATTGCCGCTGATACAAATGTAGGGATTCTGAAGAATGGAAGAAGATAGACATGGCAAACTCATCACCTCTACCAGAGATGTTCTTATTCCTTTGTAGAAACTCTGCCTGTGCAAAGACTCTCAGCTGATCAAAGTGCTGACCCTAAATGGCTGTTAAGTGTTAAATCTTAAAACAGACATACACACACACACACACACACACACACACACACACACACACACACACAAATACATACACAAAGACATATGCATGTATATATGTATGTATGTATGTATGTATGTATGTATGTTACCCCTGTAAGACCCAAGGACCATGATGGGGAGGGGGAAGAAAAATTCTAAGAGCTGAAAGATGGGAAGTAGTGCTGTCAAATTCTGTGTTCTGGACATAGAATGGATGTCACAATCAGAGACACAGTGGCTGTGGCCACCTACACGAGAGCTACACACACACAGACACCCATACACAAAGACATGGGGACAATAATATCAGGCCTAGTTTGGAGAAGAAGAGAGTAAACAAGAGTGGAAGAGGAATGAGACAGGGCAATGAGGGGGATGATGACATATACTCTATACACACACATAATTTACACACACACACACACACACACACACACACACACACATATATAAATGGAAATAGAGTTGTATTAGAACCAGTGAGTTATTAGATCACTGTGCCACAAAAATAAATAAATAAATAAAATAAATAAATTAAATAAGACAAAGCTCTGTAATTTAGCAACAAAGGAAACATGAAGAAATAGAAACACATTGAACTTAGAATTGGGACACTTAATTCTGTTGATAACCATGCATTCGCAGGACTTCACAGTGCTTGCCAATTATAATGAACTAAATTAATGTTAACTGTATTAAATATAATAACATTAGCTCAGTCTATTTGCCAGTCGCTGTAAATGCTAAACTGGCTTCCACATTTATAATAGCTACAAATATTATTCCATTTTTCAGATGAGAGTATGTCAGAAGTATAGAGAATGGGGATAGTTACATTAACATATTATGTTCTCATCTATGTGGAACTGACACAGGCCTTATATATGTGCCCTTTGTAAATAGGCTACTGAAAAAGCTGCCATCAGAGGGTATATTCAGCTAAGAGTTGTGTATTGGCAGCTTGGTAATATTGGCTACTACAAGCACTCTAATGTCACAAACATGGACATGAAAATATGGAAGAAGGAAAAACAGATACAATTACATTTAACCTGACTTGAAATTGCCAAGGGGATGAAAGCATTGAGGGAAATTTCAAGTTAAAACATAAAAACATGGGTGCTCTGCAAGGGTAGAATGAATGTATCCTGTCACCCTAAGGGTATCAATTAAAGCCTTATTCTAAGAACAAATTCTTCTACTTGAGTTGCTACCTGTGGAGGATCATGAGTCACTGTAGCAAAACTGTCTCTGTCCCACCAGCTCCCAAATAATGACACAGAGACTTATTGCTAATTTTGAAAGCTCTAACACAGCTTAGGCTTGTCCCACTAACTCATATAACTTAAATTAACCCATTTATTTTAATCTATGTTCTGTTATGAGGCTCATTACCTCATCTCACCATACTGCTCATGTTGCTTCCTCTACTCCTAGTTCGTGACTCAACCTACTTCTTCCCACAGTTCTCTCTGTCTCCAGAAGTCCCGCCTAGACCTTCTGTCTAGCTATTGGCTTTTTATTATAACAATCAGCAATACTTTTTCACACAGTGTACAAATATCCCACAACATTTCCTCCTTTTTGACTAAATAAAAATGAAAGGTTTTAACCCTAACATAGTAAAACTATATATGATAAGAACAATAATCAGGTAAGAATTACATTGACAATGTCTAGTCCATTTGTATTTAGCGTATTTAGAGAAAATACTCTATTATCTGTCTTACTTTGATGAATTTAAAGTTTTATATCTAAGCCATTTTCTATTATAACTTGTATTACCATTCTAAAACTATCTTTTTGGACCTCAAAACATTTTCTTAGATAAACAACTTGAGCTTTTATGTTTCTCAACCCTATAAACTTTATACTTCTTTGCAAGTTTATTTTTTGAATTTGGTAACAAATAAAATTGTAACTATTACTATATAGTCTTTAACCTCATTAAATACCCAAAAAGGATTTAATATTACCTGATTAAATAGGAAGTATAGAGCAAGCACCTTTCAAAACAAACAAACAACAACAACAGCAACAAACCAACAGAGACATCTGGCTGCCTAGACAGTCTCCTCTGCAACTTTGGGGCATCCATTTTTGGCCTACAGGCCTAGAATATCTGACAGACGTTTTTTCTGTAAAGCAAGAATTTTGAAGGACTGCAATACCTCGTCTTGGTAAAGGTTAGCAGTCACTTTCTTTTGTGTCCTGCTTGTCCAATTTGGACAACATACCATTAGCAGTTGAGGCAACAGCAGTTTGTTGCCCAATAGCTGACTTTTGCCACAAAGAAAGCAAACTTCATATGGAGATTCTTTGGTGGCCATCATCCTTTTTTTTTTTTTTTAAGAAAATTGGTGCTGCCAGGACCAGATGTGTCTCTCTGTCATGAAAAGCCTTAGGTTAATTAAACATCTTAAATGCCATATTCTATAGGTCTCTGAAGCATTTGAAGATCACCTATGTATCTAAAATATATCTGTTTAACCTTGAAAACATACCTAACATTACTATAAGTTGGATTGTTATAGATGACTACCTACTAATATGCATTTTTTAATTATCCTAAATGGTTTATAATAATAGCTTTTTTTTTTGGTTTTTTGAAACAGGGTTTCTGTGTAGGTTTGGTGCCTTTCCTGGAACTCACTTTGTAGCCCAGGCTGCCATGAACTCACAGAGATCCTCCTACCTCTGCCTCCTGAGTGCTGGGATTAAAGGCATGAGCCACTACTGCCCGGCTAATAATAGCTTTTAAACACTAGAACTTTATGTTATATTTTTAAATTTGCATAGGTATAATATCTTAAACAAGAGTAAATACATATATACAGCATAACAAAAATAACCTTAAATATGCATCAATATACAAAAATCCATAGCAATGTAAAGTATTTGAGACTAGTGGTTATTCAAAAGTAAACTTAACAATCCACCATTTTATCCCATCATTTCTATATTATATCCCTCCCTTTACCTTCAGAAGGAGATCCCTGAATCTCATCTCCTTTGTTCAGCTTTTGTTCTGACCAATAACAACTTGTAACCATTCCCCCTAAATAATGACTACATTCATAACCCTCCAAAAGACCAAAAAACGCCTACTCTACCTCTTGGGAACATGGCCATCATTTAATCTGCTTCCTATTGTCTGGGGATGATGGAATCTTTAGGGGACCCTGAGAAAATTGAGATAAGTCAAGTCCTAGGAGAGCTAGATGTATCATTTGTTGTCCAATGTCTGTGTAATAGTAAAGTGCAGGGCTTATCTGAAGTCCTGACAAAAATAGTCTGCAAGGCTGGACCATCTCAGCTAGCAGCTTTAAAGATATTATGGATGCAGAATTTTGAGGAAACTGTAACAGAAGCATTCTGAGAGGCTGAATCACCTAAGCTACTTATCCTTTTTTTTTAAAGACACAAACTTTTAAAGGTAACATATATATTTGCATTAACACAAGTTTGGAATGTGCAGTGTGTGCAAGTCAGTTAAAGATGATTTTTTTGTTTTATGTTTGAGAATGTAAAAGGCATCTGACTTTGTAAGTTTGTTTGGACTGTACAACAAAACCTCTATCCAAGCTATATGAAAGGATAGCATGTAATAATAACTCACAAGGACTCTGTAGCCAACAAGATTTATCATGTCTCATCCAGTCTCAGAGTTGTTCCAATACAGAGGGTCAACACACAAGTTACCTGTCCTGTAGTCTTTCTTGCCTTTTTCTACATCTAAGACACGTCTACATCTAAGATCCTCAGGAGGTCTCCCCTGATCAAATCTGATCTCCATTAATTTTGAAGAGAAACATAACTTGTTGTTTCCTGTGAAAACAAGGCATAATCTCTCCCCCGACACAACATATTTTCTGACTTTCATTTTGAAGTTAAGACATTCTTAAAACATAAAGGTGGGTTTAGTTTAGCAACTTCAATAACCCAATGTCTCTCAGCAACTATTGCTTTTTGTACAATATCATTTAAAAAAATTCATAGTCAGCAAAGCAACATACAGGATCCAGACATCCTGTGTATTTCTCATCTTTATGTGGCTTATTTTTTATATTACTTATTCTCTTTAAAGACTTTTCTATTTTTAGACTTTTTCTATGATTGTCTATATACATTTTCTTTTCTTTCTTTAGCATTTAAGGATATTTTTAAGCATATTTTTACCTGTTCAGAGGTTTTCTCGGCCTTGACCTGACTTTCTGTGCATCTGCAGCTTTCTCTGACAGTCAGACAAATCTTAAACTGCCATGTCAGCTGCTGCCCAGCTCTGCTTAGTGCCTGCCACTTGCAGAGGGGGCTGATGGCTGGTGACTGGCTCTAGCCTGCAGGCAGAGGCCCAGAGCTACATCTATGTATGTTGAGCACCTGACAGCTTGATAGACTTCTGGACTAGGAAGCCACATTCAGCTCCTTGCTCAGAACTTTTTCTTAGCTGTCTCAGGCCCTGTGCTTGGATATCCAAGCCTCCATGTTGAACACCAAGTCACCAGATTGCAAGGGCAGTCACCAACTGAGTTGATCTCTCTGCTCTGAGCCCTGTTCCCAGCACTGGCTCCTTCACCCTGCATCATTACAGTACCTCGTTTATGGTGGGTGAGTAGCTACTCTCCATGCAAGCTCTATCAATGACTCTCACAACTGAAAAACAGCTGTTCTGTTTCACCAAAGTGGCACACAGCTACTGAGATCATCAAATATTCCCTGGCCAGGAAAGTTTCTGAATCATCTCATTCATGATCGAAGCCCCTTTCTGTCTTGCTCTGGATCCCACACATGTCCTTTACTGTGCATAACATCTCATCTCTTAGGAGCTCTGGCACCAAGAACTTGACCATTTAGATTGGGGATTCTGGGGTGGGGATATTGCTGAGAGCTACACAGTTAAACAGGGACAAAAACACATTAAGATATTAAAGAAGTCATTTGGTTGGGAAAGACTGGAAACCCTTCCCCATCTAGGTTTTATACAACAAAAGGAGCATGCTAAGAGAAACCTGCAATATATACACATGGAGAAGGTAGATGCTGTGTAAATATCCTGGCCCAATGTTTTAAGAGATTTTCCTTCATCTCACTAGCCCACTCAAATTTGTGAAGTTTTTGCACTTTTTTAATAAACTGTCTCTATCTCTATATCTAATCTTGTGCTCCTGATCCAAGTTTTGCCATGGGATACAAGAACCTGGGTAGCTCTGCAGGCACTTTGAACTCCACACCTACAACAAGAATACTAGGACTTAGCAACTATGTGCTTTTGAAGTGGGATTTAAATCCAAGCTTGTTTCAGGCCCAAGTGTATTTCATTCTTCCCATTCAAATGTCAATTCCATACATGTTTCTTGAAGTTCTTCTGTGTTTTTTTTTTCTGATTTTTTTGAGACAGGGTTTCTCTGTATAGCTTTGCTCCTTTCCTGGAACTTACTATGTAGCCCAGGCTGACCTCGAACTCACAGAGATCTGCCTGCCTCTGCCTCTTGAGTGCTGGGATTAAAGGTGTGTGCCACCACTGCCTGGTATTCTTCTGTATTCTAGACACTCTCCATTTGCTTTTGGCTCTAGATAAGAAAATGAATAGGAGCATAGAGGATAGCCCACTTACAGTGACACTGCTTGCATCTCTGTGGCCTCACCTCTGATTCCAGCTATGTCTAAGCAGAGAATTCCTGGGGGGCCCAATTTCTGGTTCACTGAGAATCCATGGCTTCTCCCTTCAATCTTATGATACATCTTCTCCAACAGGGGTAGGTATTGATTTGCTCATGTAAATCTGGGAAGTGGGGAGGATTTGTGTATCAAGGGAACTCTTAACTTATGGCTAATTATGGAAGATATTTTGTGGATGTTCCTGAAGGTCCCAGAAGACTATCTTCCACAGAGGTGGCAAGCTCCATAGAATGTCCTTCTGTTGTCCTTTCCTCTTCCTTGGCCTCATTCCTTACCTTTCACTCTCCTATGTCCCTTGCTTCTGATCCTGGGATTCACTTAACAAACAAGCTACCTACATAGTGCTTTTTTTTTCCCTTTAGCCCTGCCTTCCTGAAATCCTTGTTTAGATGTATGGTAAGAGGTAACTATTATATTTTTTAAGTGCCAAGATGGCAGTGATTTGGAAACACATAAGGCTGGGTACCTGCAAAATAAAACAAAGAAGGTTTCTGAGGAACGTGATGCCTGAAGAATATATATCAACACATATGTATCTTTTGAGAAGAACAAAATAATCAAACCAATGTGAGCCATGAGATTTCACCCATTCACTTCCTCAGTAGTTATTTACAAGTGACATACTTCTTAGGGATATCGTATATCAAATCACAAAAGAAAGAACAAACAAAAGGAAGGAAGGAAAAAAGAAAAGAGAGAGAAAGAAGAAAATACCACCACCAACAACAACAAAAATGAAAACATATTCATCATAAAGAAATAATAGAAGAGTAGGACATGCTGGCACAGGCCTGCAATCTCAACACTCCTGAAACTGAGGCAGGAGGATGAGAGTCTGGAGCTAGTCTACAAATGAAGGAATAGAAGAAAGAAGGAAAGGATGGAGGAACATAAACATATGTGATTTTAAAGGTAATCAATATGCTAATTACCCTCAACAAATGACAAGCCAGTGAATTTAAAACATCTCATTGAATCACATAAATGTGGACAGATATGATGTATCAAAATAATTAAAGGTAAAAATAGGGCCCTGACCTGGTAAGACTCGGAGAAAAGTCAGAGAGATGAACATGAGTGTATCTGAAGTAAGAGCAGATGAGTGCAATGAAGAAAACAAAGGCAGAAGAAGGGGGACCAATGAGAACAAAGAAACTCTGGAGAGATAGATCAATCAAAGAGAGCATCTCACAGAAAGAGATACTTGACTTGAGAACCTGGGGGAGAGTCTCGGAAAGTCTCAGAAGCAGAGGCAAACTTGCAGTAAATATGTAGGAAGGAGGAAGGAAAAAGACAATGAGTCTGAGGTAGCATGAAGAGAAAGTTCAAGAATAGCCAATGTTTCCTAAGGCCAGCTGGAGATGTCCATGTGAAAGCCTGGACTTAATATTAATTCAAGTTTTTAAGGATTCGGTGCATACGTAAAATGAAGAAGTCATGATTCCACAGGCTCCCTTATGATGCCAAAGTCTCCTATTTTCAAAGGCTCAGGCTTGATTAACTCTGAATATCAACTCTACAACCAATGATTCATTGTGCCTTGCCCTCTATGTGTGGCTCAAAGAAGGGACTCAAATATCTCTTTCTTCCAATTGTACCAACTTACAGGGTGAGTAAAACCAGAAAGAACAACATCTAGAATTAACCTAAGCCCAAGCATGAAGAAGCAATATCCAGCAGCCACGGGGGATTCAGACCCACCCTTGACAAAATGCTTCAGGAAACGTGGAATAGCACTTTCTTCTAAAACAGGAGGCACCTGGCAGCACACTTTCTGCCAGTGAGCTTGCTTTCAAACTGTGTCCTGGGGCAGAAGCTCTGTGAAGACCTTCTAATTTATATTATAACACTGGCTGTTCCCATTAAAAAGTGAGAGAAAACTAAGGGCCATAGTGCCCGCCACGCTAGAAATGGCAAAACTGAGTATAGGTCAGCCTGGCAAAACAGCAATAGGACCACACTGAATAATAATTTCCACCCCTGCTATCACTATAGAGTTACAACCTTTTGCACATTGGGTCCATCATCTATTTACATTAAATAAAATTTGTCTTGTGTATCTATTCACACGTTAAGTAAATGCGTTACAAATAGCTGGCCCATCTTTAGTGCCACCAATGGTGAACTTCACCAGTTACTAGTACTAATGGATAAAGGATAAATTCCAGATCCTTATGGAAAACTCCTCTTGAACTGAGTCCATTGCTGCTGGCGCCGCTCGTGAGAAGATAGGGCCTCCACCTTGAATAGATATTATCTTTCAGTGAGCTTGAGGTTTTTAGCTACTTCCAACATGTGAAATTTGAGCTGCAGGCACAGGACTGTCAGCACTGTCAGGAAGATTAACAACAGGTATTTGAAGAGAAAACGGTCGGCAGTTAGGAGCTGTTCTTAGAGTATGATTTATGAAGGTTCTCATGACAAGACTGTAGTTTTGATGAGAAAACAGTACACATGTCATGAAACTCAACTACATGGGTGTTTCAATAAATAAGTTGCATTTGACCAGTAGATGCTATTCATAGACCTAAGCCATCCCTGAGAATAAACAGTCAAAAAGAAATGCCAACATGATAGAAAGGCAGCCCCAAGGCATATTCTAACAGAATAAACTCTTTGTGTGCCCCATTTTATGTGTTACCTGACCCACAGGTGACCCTTCATTTATATTGTACAAAAGGCATCAATTTATCAGCCGCAAGCCATGTCTTCTAGAAAGGCACCCAGTTATTTTATTAAGTGTGGTCATAAAATAATTCATATATTAAAGACCAAAGAGTCTCATAAAACTATGTTTAAAATATGAAAGCACAAGATAGAAAAAGAGTTTAGAGTTATAGTTCACCACTATGATGGGAAGAATTATTGTCATTAAAATGGCTTAGTTCCACGGGTTCCTCACTAGAATATATTTAACCTGACAATGAACTAGAGTCATTAAGGAGGTAATACACACACAAATATGTGATTTGCACAGTATTTGCTTCCTGTGGTAATTGTTGAAAACTATACCACTCTTTCATTTTCAGATATATTTAATTCGAGCTCTGTTTATCTTTTCTGAGAGCCTATTTGGGTAATCAACCAATTTAAACTAATTTGGGAATGAAGTGCTATGTCAAAGAATTTATCTGTCGTTTTGCTGCTCACAAAGCACACAATATCCATAAGGAACCATCTCCCGCCAGCCTGTCTTTGCCCTGCCTTTACTGCTGAGCTACTCATCTGTTTCCTTCCACCCCAGAGAAGCAGTTACAGTCCAAACCAGGTGCACCCCTGGAATAACTTGATTGAGAAGATTAGGTCTAAACAAGCATCAGCTATTAAGTTTCATCAAGCCATATTTTTGCTCTATTTCATAGAAACAGCAGGTGAGTTAGACCAGTTGCTCACAAAGGAAAAACACATTAAGACGGTTTAAACCTCAAGCAGGCATGGGTGCAGAAGCATCGCTGTTGATGAAAGTCTAACCCGTAGGACATTTCTACAGCTATAATCTAGATGATTGAAATGAACATTACTATTTTAGGTTTAACACAGAGGATTTTGTGCCTCAAGGGGTACTTTTGAATCCCCGAGACGGTACCCAGCACCACTGAAAAATGTCCCTACACGATCCATAGCCACATGGAATCCGATGAAAATATTTAGAACATACGTCTTCAGCAATGGGCTCTTGGCTGCTACCAATATATCAAGGTGACTGTACTTGGGCAAAAATGGGAGAAGGGAAGGGAAGTGACAGTTTTAAGAAGATTAAAAAACCAACCAACTTTAAGGAAGATTAAAAAAGAGAGAGCCAGGAGGATCATTTATAAAAAGAAGGATGTAAATTCTTTACAAGTCGATTGGTTTTCCCTGGAATTTGCTTGCTTTAATGAAACTGTGATTCCTGAAGGACTGAAGGCTCCTTTTTAATGTGAATAAAGCCAAACTGAGGTCTGGAATGTTAGTCTCTGGCCCCGGGAGACTACCTCTGAAGACCTAATTAGGTTACAAGTGTGTGGAAATGAGTTTAGTGTCACATGTACAGAAGGCTAAAGGGTGGATGGTTTCTGAATGTTGGATGGTTAGTACTTCCAGAATGTTCCATTTGTGAGTTCAACACAACAATATCTTTCTCCCTTCAATATAGCAACTAAGTTATCAACAACGACTCATTTTAATCAGGTTTTCTGTAGTGAAGACATTGAAAATGTCTTTCAGTTTTCATTGGATCTGTGTGTGTGTGTTACAATTACTGACAAAATTTGCACATTTTTTGAGTTTTTAAAGCTTTCAGCCAAAAGGGTAGCAAGCCTGCTTTATTTATTTAAAATCAGTCAACCAGAGGAATTTAAAAGCAAACCAATGCTCAGAATGATATCTTTTTCTTTTTAATTTTATGAACAAAATGAACAAAAGCTTTGCTTGTTAGTCATGTCACAGTGAACTCTGGCTAACCTGTTATTAGTTCAGGAAGGTGGAAATCACTCTTGCAACTACAAACAGAACTTGGGAGACCCAGAAGGAAGCCATGCAGATTTTTTTGGACACTTTTCTTTTTCCAATTATACAAAGGAAATAGTAATATGTAGCTCATGCTGGATTCCCTCTAATTAAAGGAGAAGATATGAGAGAAAGCGTTGCATCAAAAAGAAATTGCTTCACAAAAAGATAAGTCTAGACGTATTAGGCCATTTGAATTTCCTGGTGTCCTTTATTGGCCAATGAGAACACAGATTTTAGTATAATTGGATCCTTCACAGAAAGAGAACTTTGTAGTATTAGCCAGCAAGGTTGAAATGTACACTGTTACCCACCAAAATGAGCATCATCTCCCACTAAGAAGTGTGAGTAGAGGCTCCTACTGAAAACTCTCCACTAAAAGATGTGGGATCTTCCAAGTGTGAACTTCTCAGATGACTCACTATTTAAATTGTAAAAAGTATTATTACAGAGTCAGTGTTCAGCTTGGCACTGCAGAGAAAATGGACTTGGGAGGCACAGGAGTGAGGCACATAGACTTTTAATGGTGGATACACTGTTTTCATAAAGACGCCATCCATTCACTACCCTAGGAGGTGGGATGATATCTTATAAATAGCATGGGCTAAATATATTTAATTTATTATAAGAGCTAGGTGAAAAATAGACTGAAATCACCCACTTTGTCATTTTGAATATGTTTCCCAGTCGACTTCAATACACTTAATGATTTCATAATGGCAACAGCTCGTGGTAGTCCACATGGAGTTCCTTCTTCCTTAAGGGGACCAACTGGGATCCACATTAAGAACATGTGTTGCAGGGTCACTCTGCCTTCCTTGCCAGAATGTATCTGCTACTCAGAAAGACCCTGATCTCTTTTTCCATAGCTTATTGCTCATATATTCTATTTTTTCGCAACCAAGCTTATTTCAGAACAACAGAGCCTGCTGGAAAGAATAAACTTTCCTTTGCTCTTTTTTCCTGTTTTATTTTTAACTTTTATATTATTGACAGTAAGGAGGAATGAATTTAAGGCCCTAAAATGTGCTAGATAAATGCTACTGAGCTACATGCCTAACTCTCAGCTATTTACTTTTACTTTAAGACATGGTCTTACTAATGTGATGTTTCGCCTTGAAGTGTGGCCCACACTGGCCTTGAATGTCAGATCTTCCTGCTTCAGCCTCCCAAAGATAATAGATGACACAAGCCTGCATCATCCTGCTTTCCTTAAACTTTCTTTAAACAGCAGTTGGAAGGCAGATTGTATCGCTTAGCCCTAGACTCAGGGTGTTAATGGCTTAGCATAAGTTGGAGGCTGGCTTGCGCTAAATAGTAAGACCCAACTCAAAAACAAACAAAATCATATAAAACCTAAGGCAGCTGGAATCTAATATTCACTGAGGCTTGACTCAAAAAGAAAATCAATTTAAAATATATACAGTATCCACTGGGGACAATAGCTATCCTTCAAAGGATACTTATAGCCCTACATTTATAGAAGCCTGTCATATCACTTCATGGGGTGGATGTTATCCACACAGAGGACAATTCCTGAAGGAATATTGCCCTCAAAGGAGACCACAGAGATTACACTGGACTGGAGTTCATGTGGGATTTGCTAGTTATGGAGGGTAGATTTGACATTGATACAGAGCGAAGTACTCATGAGACTATGATATGTAAAGACGAGATAAGTGAGAATATACAAGGGGTCTACTAAAAAGCCTAGGAAACAGTATCATTTGAATTGGTATCCTTTAGACTGGAATTGGTATCACTGAAGACATTGAAAGTCCCCATAAAAAGAAAATTTTGAATAATATAAAGCCTAGGGTATGACAGCCTATAAGAACTGAGACAGGGTGGGTTCAAACTAATAGTTTTGAAATTATTGTATATAGTCCTGTAATTCCAGAACTATAGAAAGGTTGAGGAAGGAAGATTTCCACAAATTTGGGACCAGCCTATATAGTGTTATAAATTCTAGACTAGCCTTGGCTATGGCTATGGATTATGACCTTGTTTAAAAAACAATAGCTACAATTTACAAAACAATATTTTAAGTACTAACTTGAATGCCCATCCACAGTTAAATCATCATTCCAGGCACCTTTTTGTGACCTATAAGGAAGAGTAAGTAGAATAATTTAAAATGAGAATACCTTGAATGAAACAAAATATAAGTGTATTTGTATAAGAACAGGGGTAGGGCTCAAAAGTAGAGCATGTGCCCTGGGCTTGATCCCTAGCTCGGCAAAAACAAACCAGAAATATTCATTAAACTGACAGATGATGTATAGATATTCAGACAGAGAAACCCAGAACATAGAGATAGAAATTACTTTTTCAGAACTCAATTTATTATTTGATGTGGATGCTCCCACTTTCAAGTCTTGGTGTGCTCAGGAGCAGTCTATCAACCATTGATAGAATCCCCCAGTGAGCCTCCTTCACCAGACTGCCCTATTTCAATACTGCTGAGCAGAAGGCCTGTGGTGACGAGTTGCTCTAAGTTGGTGAATCTTGTCAGGAAACCTCACTTCGAATGCTCTGAAGCAATGCTGGTTATTACTTGTACAGACTTCACCAAATGGAATTTCACTGCATTGAGTCTTCTTAAGGTGACTGATATTGCTCTTTCTTGGTTGAGATAAAACTTTGAACTTATCCATGTACAATTATTGCAAATAAATTTTAATAAAAATATTGATTGCAGTCAAATGTGGATATAGAAAGGCTCTCTCATCCACTATGAGAGAACATCATCCACTATTCACCAAGACCTGCAATGGCTTCTCTGAAAACAGTATTTATCTATGAAGAACAATATACAAAAGCTACATTATATCTGCCAGGTTATACACCTTAATTTTATCCAATATTTATTTTCAATTGTTAAATAAAGGAAGGATCATAAGCCTTAGAAGGTAAACAAAAGGTTACTTCTAGGAGAATCAAAACCCAGAAGATCTTATAGTTCTTTCCCAGCAGTATATAAAGGAGTAAACAATGACTTGGGGAGAAGATTCTGACCAACCCAACCAAAGAGAGAGGAGATCTTTAGAGTGTTGAGCTGCCTACAAGCTGTGCAGAGAGCTCCAGGGTGGGGCTTTTGTGAGGTGGTGGGTGATATAGTTGCTTTTGAGTTATTTGTGTTCCTCTACCTTTATCATTCCCTTTCATTCATAATCCTGTTAGGATCCCAACAAAATCTCATTGGTTCACCAAGCTAAATGGTGCCATCATTACTTTGGTCTGTTGTGGGACCTTTTTCTGGGATGAGTAGATAGATGTTCGTGTGTGTGTGTGTGTGTGTGTGTGTGTGTGTGTGTGTGTGTGTGTGTGTATTATGTCTCATTAGGGAAAGTTTCTCAAACAAAATATGAACTGTATTAGCTGAGTACTATTAAATACACACACACATCAAATATATATAGCACATTCCTCTCTAGGTAATGTGTATGCTGATGATAATATGTTAGTGGCAACTATTGAAATTATTGGAAAGTACCTTCTTAGGGGGTATGTTAAAAGAGTGAAATTTCAAATTTATTTAAAACAATTAGAGCAGATATTAGGTAATATTCCAACATCCCTATGGCTAATATAACACACACACACACACACACACACACACACACAGTCTGTATCACAGAACAATCAAGTGTCATGTGTCAAAAAATTGTACTGTCATTTAAATGCCCTTAAACACACCCTTTGTCAGAAGAACCCAAAGTGCTTGTTAAATGCACCTTCCAGGACTCCATTCCAGGTCAGCTGAACAAGGACCATCAGGACTTTGTGAACAGACTTGTGTGTGTGAGAATGTCTGTTTCTCAATGCACTTAAATACTTTATTCCTATCTTGCTTCTTCACTTTACATATTAAACAGATTACAACTGCTGATCACCTCTATAACCAAAGGAGTAAATTAATTCCAAAAGTATTTAAAAAGAAACAAATTATTGTGGAAAAGTGCTTTTGCTCTACAATGTATTAGTACAAGTTCCCTGAATATGACCTCTTCTTTTTGTTAATGGAAGCCCATCTTATAGTGCAAGACAAGAATTAGCTGTTATGTTGAGCCTTCGTCTGCTTTACACAAAAGAAATTGATTTTGGAGATCACAATATTAGTGAAGGGTCAGTACTACAGAGAATGGATTGTAGTCTAAATATACCTTGACCCTTTGACCGGGGGAAGAATAAAACTCCAAGAAAGAAAATACCTTGCTTGCCAAACCTGACTAAAAATGTAAAGTAGCTGCTAGGTATTGGAAGTAAAGGCTATGATAGGGTGAAATAGGACAGCAGGGTGATAAACACAGGAAGAAAAGTGGTTGATAAGGATCTATTGTCTGCTCCAACCAGGACAAAAGTGTATATATAGTTCACAGCAGCTGTGCTGAAGGCTCTCTGTTGCTGAAAGAATACAATAAATGGCGGACTGTTGTTTCAGACTCTTGTCTGGTGGGAAGACCTCTTTCAACACCAATACAGATTCACTAGGACTCACTGAGCCCCACTCGGAGAACTTTTCAAGTCCTTATATGAAAAAGGAACCCAAATAACCATGAAATTGATAATTTGCAACCCACATACAGCTAAGCAGTAAAACTAAAAGCATGAAATCTTTACAAACATGAATGAAGGAGTTAACGGTAGCTAAATGGTGACTACCATTCAGGCTAAAACGTAACAATGTTGGTCTGTAAGGTAAGGCAATTTACATAGTTTAAATAGCTAGATAATTGGAGGGGTTTGTCCAGGTTTTTGACTGTTATTGAGAAATAAACTACCCTTTAAATTGAAATTAAATATTGATTTGACTTAACTGTAATTGCTAAGTTCACCACTTCAATTTGACTTCATACAATTTATGATCACTGTCTCTGTCACAAATATCCTTTTAATGAAACTAGTACAATAATTTATGCCATATGTCTTCAAGGTCCTCCAAGCCCTGTGATCAAATATATTTCCAGCACACATGTACAAGTCTATGTGATTCATGAAGAAAATTTGGATTTCCTATTTATAATATGTCAAGTCAGCGCATTGTTTGCTTGCATATTTATTGTTTCTATACTCCCATTACAAACACTAGAATGGATACTTCTATAAGATCATGCATTTTAACCATTTTGTTTACTGCTAAATCACCAGTGCTTAGGAAAGCATCCAGAGCATAAAAGATACTCCATAAATATTTCTTGAATACATTAATAAGAAGTTGGCAATTGGAATACTTATAAATCAGAGTGCACTGCTCTTGGCAGTGACTGAAATATGAGATTAAAAAATGGCAACGATATGCATGTTCCTCTCTCTCTCTCTCTCTCTCTCTCTCTCTCTCTCTCTCTCTCTTTTTCCTGTGTGTGTGCGTGTGTGTCTGTGTGTCCTAGGTAAATTAAGGAAGGGACAAAGAGAGATGAGTATCAATCAGATATTATTTCCCTAGAAAAATTTAATTCCAAATGAGTTACTGGGTATCTAAGAATGTTCATTCTCAAACTCCTGAATTTGTTTAATTTCACAGACATAAAGAAGCCAACAACACAGATTGCTCATGTGCCTCTTGAACGATTTCCCATGACTCTGACATTTCTCATTATCAACACTTCATGAGTTTTGTCTTTTTGTTGTTTCACTAGGATCTTGTACCCCAGCTATCTATGACTGTCACTTCTACTAAAGAAGGAGCACACAAGAGGGGTCTTTGAGTAGTACCTGTCAAAGTTGGTCCTTTATATATTGCTAAAGTCTGAAAGTGAGAGCTGCAAATAATGCTAACAATATGCTGGCACGATGTTGAATGTTCTCAATCTAAAATCTCAATCAAAGCTATAGATTATAAACTACCTTTAAACTCAAACATGAGAATACTGACTAAGATCTTAAAAAGTATTCTCAGAAGCATTCCTGGAACTTAAATAATATCAGTCTATAATTGCAATCCTCCTTTAGAGTTTCCTTTGTCTTAGATCAAAGCTACCCGTTTTTTCATTATCAATTCTTACCTTTGTCAGGTCATTATAACCACAATCAATAGCACAAAAGATGAAAAGCATTCTTTCTTCATATTTCACACTACCTACAATATGAGCTATGCCATGTTGTGTGTTAAACTTCATCTAATCATTCTCCATTATTTAATGGAGCTGCAAAATAAAAACTTTTATAGCTGCAATTATTAAACTGAATGAGTAACAACCAAACTGAACAAAAATCAAATAGTGTATTTTGTTTCTAGCATATACAAGTCAAAAAGAGCCTGCAAGCCAACAGAATATTTCTTTGAAAACAAGGAGAATTCTGGACGAGAATTGAGGTTTCAACTGAGACTCCTATCCTCCATAGTAAGGCTATTAAGAAATTCCTGAGATCAGCATGAAATGTACATGGGTACCTAGCTTTATTATTCAAATTTCAGACTCTCTATCAACCTTGGTATGCTAGGATTAGCCCCACGCTTTAATTTACATTTATTTCTGGTGCCACAAAAAGCTGAGGAATCCCAGTCTTCTTCATATGTCTTCTCTAAGCCACCTGTCTCTTCATAAACCTTGCTTTCTGTCTCCTTTCCAGGATTTCCATTTTCCTGACACCCTTCCATGTTGCGCTCTAGAACTTAAGACTGTTTGACAGGAAAGATAATATTCAAGAAATTTCTAGGTTCCTTTCCTCTACTAGATCTGAAAGAAGAGTGTTTCTATCCCAGGGGTATTGCTTCTCCAAAGAGAGTTAAAAATCAGCCCAAAAGTCCTGTACAGGAGATCCTATGACTCTGATCCTCTCACCCTCACCATTTCTGTTGCAGTGGTTGGACAGTCTTGCACATTACATCCATCTGGTAGGTCTCTCAGTATCCAGTTAGATGTTTCTCACTACATCCAAGTTTCACAGTATCTTGAGCCTTTCTTTCAGAAGGTTTTGCCTTGCAGACTCTTCTGTTGGGAACTCAATTATAACTTGCCTTTTCTCTACACAGTCTAGGCAAAAGACCTGTCTTCCTTAACTGAACAGTTTTCTCCTCTTTGCCATCAGCACACCGACTGTGCTTTATAAAACAAAACTCCACATTTGGCTCCATTTCCTATACTATACCATTGCTCTCATCTCTATAAACTTGGACTGACTAATGAACACTTTAAATTTTTAATTTTTCATATTTTATTTAGGTCAAGGAAATATTCATTATTTCATTGAGATCCTTTTTATCAAAGTCATAACTGATCTTCAGGTCATCAATTCAGCAATCAAAATTCAATTCTGATCAGATAGCATCTAGTGGAAGGTTGACCTAGATCCTTATTTTCACACTCTGTTAGCAACATTCTTCCCATTTCCCTCCAATCTTACTGATATTTCCAATGGTCAGTTTGTTTACATGGTCTCGTCTCTTGTATGATGTTGGACTGTGTGGTGGTTGGAAGAAGAAATGTCCCCTGTCATCTAGGTCATTTGAATATTTGGTTACCAATTGGTGGTGAGTTTGGAAAGGTTTAGGTACTATGGGAGTGCTGGAGGAAATACATCACTGGGGGTCTGTTTAGATATTAAAAGCCTTACTCCTTTACCATCTGCTTTCTCTGTTTCCTACTAAAAGATGTCAGTTTCCTGTTCTGGCCACCATGCCTGCTGCTTACTGCCATACTCCTCCTCTCTATCATAATAGACTTTATCCTTCTGGAACTAAATCTAAAAGATTGAATAATCCAAAAGATAAAGTAATCTAAAAGAAACCCTCTCTTTCTTAAGTTGCCTTGGAACATAGCATTTTATCACAGCAACAGAAAAGTGATTACTACTACCTAGTATTCAAACTTATTCTCTCCTTTTATAAACTCTTTTTGGTAACTGCATGTTGCTATAGCTTCTCTGATGACACCCTAGTTAATATCTTAAGTCTGGATCCCTGCTAAACATGAACTCCATATCCTTATATCTGACAGCTCTCTTAACAACTCCATAGGAGAACATAATGAGTAAAATAACTAAGACATGTGCAACAATTAGAATGAGCTGCTGGCCTTGTTTACTAGCCTCCATCAGTCCTGCCTACTACTCCCTTCCTGTGTTTTTATTGCACTTAATATTTCCAGACTACCAGACCCCAAATCATAACTCGATCTTGTCTTCTTTCTCTTACACCTCAACTACAACCTGGAATTAAATTCCCTTACAGTTACTTTTAAAAATATCTCCCTAACGCAGCCCTTACCATTTTACCAGCTTGTCTTTTACTTCTTTGGTCAAATCGACCGTTATCTCTTGCCTAGTCTCTTTGCTGTCACATGAGCTCTCTGTGTGCTTACACAAAGCTCGAGTGATCATTTAAAAACTCTAATCAGAAGTTGTCACTTTAGTCTTATCGTTCCAAAGATTTATTTTTTCCACTGGCTAGGGAAGGGAACATACTGGCCCATTCTTCAGTGCTCTAACTCTGCATTTACTTTAGCTTGCATTTCCTACTCCTGTCCTCATCTTTCATCCTATTATACCCATTATATCACCAAAACAGGCTAAGAATGTCCCCACCTCAGCTGGTACATCTGTTATTCCACCTGTCTGAAACTCTCAATGAACATAGGTCTTCTCCTACACTACACCATTCAGTAACGTCCTCTTTGATTACCCAAATTTAAATGGTTTATATATCCCCACCTGACCTTTCATTTCTTACTCCTGCTCTAAATTTTTACATCCATTCAACACTTTCAAAGATACATTATATTTATGATTTTGTTAATTACCTTCTCCTTTTAGAAAGAGAGTAAGCATTTTCTTTCGTTTATTTTTGTCTTTGAATTATTCTAGCCACAGTGTCAAAGACAGTGTTACCATGTGCTGAGTAATCAATGTTGACTGAATGTATGTATGTTTTAATGACTGAACATATAAATGGTCAGGTGAGCAAAGTATTTTTATTCTTTCAAAATTCCATACATTTATACAATATACACTGATCATATGTCCAACCCTACCTCTCTCCAACTCCCCTTACCCTGTCTCCCTCTCAGCTTCAAGTTTCTTTTATTCATTTGTTTATTACTAACAACTCCCTGACTTGTCTCTAATTAGTATGGTCCATATTCACGTGGGTTTGTGGCCATTTTCTGGGGTATGAGCAGCCTACAAGTAGCCATGTCCCTAAAAGAGAACTACCTCCCTCTCTCAGCAGTCATCAGCTGCCAATAGCTAAGGGTAGAGCCTCAGGAGCCCTTTCTCTTCCATACAGGAATTTTTACAGGCTTGATCTTGTGTAGTCAAACATAGCTGTTGTAAGTCAAATGGGTACAACAGCCATGCCCATGCCATGTTCAAATGTCAACATTTTACAGCTCTTCTCCCTATTCACTGGCTCTTACATTCTTTCAGACTCTTCTATGAAATTTCCTGAGCTTTGGATGGTGGGTGATCAATATAGGTGAACCATCCATATCTAAGCCCTCAGTTATTTATAGTTGAAATTGTGAACAGTTAGTCTGTGCATTAACCACCATCCACTGCAAAAAGAATAACAAATGATAATTAAGTACACTGTGGGAGAATCTGTAGTGCCAAAATCTCAAGGTAGATTTCTAAAGTTAATGAGGTCATTTATGAAGCTCAAATACAAAAAGACATTGAAAATTAAAGGTGTTTCTAAGATGGGCTTTCAGAGGGAACTCTACTAAGAAAGCAGTTTCCTCTGTCCAAGGAAAAAGTGAGAAGTGGGACAATACTTTACCTCTCTGAATTCAACAGAGGAGAACTTCAAAGCGTTATGGAAAGATAAATCCTCCAAATTTAGATTTCAGGGCAGAGTGAACTCTGCACAAGCCATACAGATACAAAGGCAAGAGAGTATAACTGTTTTCTGAGGAAAGGCTCTTGAAAATATGCATGTGATGGGAATGATCAATAAAAGAGTGTTGGGGCGGGGTGTTGGTTCTTCCACTGAGTTACCTTATGAGCACTAAACTGCTTCACAGAAGAACGAACACAGGCAAATAGAATAGGATTGTCCTTACAAAGAGAAAACATTCCTCTTCTAAGCACGACCCTCTGAGACTCCCGAACTCCCACTGTAATCCTGAAAACAACAGCATTACCAAAAACACCCATCTCAGCTTGGCCTTTCTTCCAGAGAAAGTCCTTTCTCCTGAAGAAAAGAGCAAGTCTCCTTTCTTGAGTATTATTATATTTTATGCTTGTTCTGGTGTTTTCTAGAATGTGGTGACTAATACAGCACATAAATAGGTTTTCTTGAATGCTGGCAATAAGTCATTTCTGATTGGCAATTACAGGATGTAGTTACTATGTGAGAATGAATCAACCTACATACTCACAGTTTGTGGAATTTTTGTGTTTACATTTGAACATTTAATCTGAACACTATTTGTTCTAAAATGTTATATTACTACAAAGCAGAAACCCAAATAATGAATGTCATAAGACATGGGGGAGGCGATGGAACCATTGACATATTACAAACCTCAGTTTGGCTGCCTTCTTTATTTATTATTATAGTTTTTAATCAGAAAGAAATTCTAGCGAGCTGCCCTTCCATGTTTAGTGCTCCATCCATTTATCAACCTACACAGAATGTCAGTAAAACATGACTTGGCCTGGTTTATCTACAACTGTCTTAGTACATATTTTTCCCAGTACTTGAATTTAGGCTTACTATCACTGTGAGCTATAATATCAGATCCTATGATTTGTAACTGATATCTAGTAAGTAAAAAAAAAAAAAATTGTATCTGAAGTAATATTTACCTGGAACATGCCAAATACGTTAAGCTTCACTGAAAGAGAGGACCATCAGTAATATCATTGCTTAAAAATTACTTATTCTTATGAATATCCCTCAATTTAAGAAATTAATGTTTAACTGTACTTTCATCTTCAAAGTTATTTCAAGCAGTTGATGAATTTTTAAGGGAAAATATTCCTTTTATGTATATACATATAAATTCACTCTTGTTGCTTTGTCTAGCAATTATTCATTTTATTTATTTCACACAATGGGATCCTACTGAATCAAGGCATCACTTATAATTTATTTCTTGTCAATAATACAGCTTTCAGCTGGGTGGTGGTGGCACATGCCTTCAATCTCAGCACTCGAGAAGCAGAGCCAGATGTATCTCTGTGAGTTCAAGGCCAGCCTGGTCTACCAGGAAAGATCCAGGACAGGCACCAAAACTACACAGAGTAACCCTGTCTCGAAATAATAATAATAATAATAATAATAATAATAATAATAATAATAATAAAGCTTCCTTGGTCACAGAAGGACAAATATTGTTTGATTCAATTTTAATGAGTGAACACTTTAAGACTGCCAAATAAATAAATAAATAAATAACTTTAATTCCATAGTGGTTGCCAGAGGCTAGGAGACTAGAAAAAGGATATCTGCTTTTTATTAAATACAGAGTTTCCATCATAAAGGATGAATAAATTTTAGGTGTTTGTTGTACATCATAGCACTAAGAGTTAATATATTATTGTATATTTCAAAATGGTGTTATGAGAGTAGATCTTAAAGTAGATCTCACCATTGTTGAAAAAAAAAAAAACTACTTGAATGTGAGCCAAATATAGCTTGATTTAAAAAAATATATCATGAGGAGATCTTAAAGAGACAGCAGCTTCCTGCCTAGGCTCTCTCTGTCTCCTTCCTACGCTGGGGACTCCAGATGCCATAGAAACACCATGTGCCATGGCAAGTAATAATGATCCCAGCCAGGCAGGTACTGGGCACTGAAGCCTGATGGTACACACTGAGCAGGCTCAGCAGCTGATTTTCTGGTCAATGATGAGGCTACATCCTGCAATACCTTCAACCTCAGCTATCAACTGAAGTACCTAGGAAGACACCCCAAGTCAGAAACAGCCAAGCACCTCACAGATTGACCGCACAAACTATGAGGCAGATAAACATTTGCCATATTAAACTGATCAACTTTAGAGTACTTTGTTCCACAGCAAACTATAATGAGAACAGCTGGCCAACCAACTCTTGCTTATTCTGCATGCATTTAGTGTGTTGCCAACCTTCTGTGAGCATGTGCGATGTTGACTCATCACTTATATGTCAGCTGATTTTTCAATCCCTTGTGCATTTCTCATTTTCTTCAGTTTAGCCTTTTGAGCTTTGGGTTGTAAGCTTTCTAAAGTATTTAATGATCAGGGCTTTACATTTTCATAGATGCTACAAATATTTTCCTTTAGTTAAACAATGTATAACTTATAATTCATGTGCAGTCAGATTCATGGATTGTTTCTCTATCATGTCCCTGCTTGTATTATATTTAGAAGAAATGTCAGTACTTAGATTTTTAGTGGCTTTCTGTGTTTTATTCTAAGTAGTTCCAAACTTGTTCTCTGCTTAACTTTTTAGCCCACCTGTAGTTAGGCTGTTTATACTCAGGTTACAGAGAGCAAAGTAAAAAATTCACAGAAGATAATGAAGATAAAGCATATCACCATGGTTAGGCAAAAAAAAAAATTTGATTGGTTGAATTCTCATAAAAGCAGACATTTGAACATAGATTCTGTTCTTTTAACTTTCTTATTGTTTCCAGTAACAAACACATAAATTTAAATTGCTGGAATTCTTTATGTGCTGCTTTTTCAGGGGAGGGGACTTGCATCTTTCATCTTCCTTTCAAATGTTTTCTAACTTTATTTTACACATTATCTTCTGTGATAGATTTAAAAATTACAGCGTATATTCTTAAAAGTTACACTGCAATTTTAATTTTCAAATTAGCCTTAATTTGTCCAAGTTTTTAAAAGAGATTTCTTTCAAATATTGAGTTTTTCTTCACCAAGGGCATAGTACAATTTCCCCCTTCTCTTCAGTGCTTGCTTTATGACCTTCAATAAACTTGTGTAGTTTTCTTTTAATAGGTTTACAAGCTGCTTGTTGTACCTAATCATAAGTATTTAATGAGCTTTGTGTCCATTCTAAATGAATCCCATTTTTCTATTACACTTTAAATCGGCCATTGCTTGTATATAGGAAAGCTATTGATTTTTCACTATTGATTTTTTTTAATCTGGCTACTTCCTAGATCCCTACCACTTCTGACAGTTTTTCATTGCTTTTGGTTGATTTTTCTTTTTCTTTTTCTTTTTTTTTTTTTTTTTTTTTTGATTGACAAGCATTTTATCTTGTCATATGTGTTTCCATGTATTTGTACTTCTACATTTTGGACATGATCTGGTATCTCTAAATGTTAACATAAAAGCTAATCCTTGCCTTATTTTAAACATATTATGGATCCTTTATGTATTTTTATGTGCCACTTTAATAAACATCCAGAGAGTGTAACTAGTATAGCTCTAGAGGTGAGAAACCCATCTCAGCGTCACACGGCTATAGTCCAAGTATGCACATACAAGATAAGGCAGGACGTGTGACTTATTCCTCTGGACTTCCACAGTGTGCATCCCTCGGGCGCCCTTCCTCACAACCTCCAACCTCTTGGTTCCATTATTACCATTGTCTTCCTCTAAATCCAATGTCCTGTCACTCACATACCCAATCATAATATTCTCATACCAGTTTCCTTCAATTCATCCCACTGCAATGTTCCTTTATCACAATTCTAAAGGATGGAGACATTTTGGAAGAGGGAGCATAATTAACTTATATCCCAATTTACAATAATTTACCATTATTGACGAAGTTTTCTTAGTGTTTATGGAAGATTGTTAAGTCACGGTCTTATATTGAAGCCAAATTCAATATTCAGCTTAGTAAGAATTCTCCTTTCCAAGTCACTAAGAAATATTGTAAGGAATCAAATGATTTATTCAGCCATATTGAGACACTTAGATGTTTGTTAGCTTTTTCTCTAATTTGTTGCTGTCTAATTAAATTAATTCACATGTTTCATAATGTAAAATGCTTTTGCATCCTCAGTATATGCCTTTTGGACATAATATATCAGTCTACTAACACATTTTAAAATTAATTTGCAAATAGTTCCATTATGATTATCACATTTGTTTATGAGTTTTCTTTTATCTGTTATCTTTGTTTAATTTTGCTACTAGAGTCATATTATACTCATACAATTCTCTGAGAAGGATTTTGTTCTTTATTTCAAACAAATTGCTATATTAAGAAGTTATTATTTTTATAAAAGTGCAGTTAGTATTGCCTATAAAATGACTTGAGTCTCATCCTCCATTATTATGACAGGAAAATTTGAAGTATTTCCTTCGTTTTATAAGCTTTTTCTATTATTGCTCAGATTCATTTGTGTCCCTAGAAAATTATTCTTACAAGTGTGTTCAATATTTATCATAAACTATATATAATTCTATACTTCGTAGGGTTTGTTTTTCGAGTACCCATTGTAGCCCTACAGGCAGGACACATTCCTACTTTTGTTTATACTTCTAGTTGGTGAAACTTGATTGTTTGTCCATTTTTGACCATTTAAAAAGCCTATTTATAATTTTACTGATTATTTCTATCTTTACATATACTTTCTATTTAGTCGGCTTTGCTTTTCCCAACCACCCCCCTCCTGTGCTAAAGATCAAACTCACAGACTGTCAGATGCTAAGCAAGGATTCTACCACTGAACTGCATCCCCTAGCCTAAGTTTTCTGCTTTTATTACTATTAATTATTTTCAATTTCTTGTTTTTTTCATATTTATCATATAGAATATCCCTAAATTATTGTTTTTAAGAATAGAACATAGAGGCTATATATATAGCATGGAGGTCCCTAGGACGACTGTGGCATATAATAAATTTCAGTTTTACTCAATTATTGAAAAAAAAATAGCCAAATGAATGAAAACACATGAACTATGAACTAAAGGCTGAGGGGCTCCCAGCTGGATCAGGCCCTCTGAATAGGTGAGACAGTTGATTGGCTTGATCAGTTTGGGAGGCATCTAGGCAGTGGGACCAAGTCCTGTGCTCATTGCATGAGTTGGCTGTCTGAAACCTGGAACTTATGCAGGGACACTTGGCTTAGTCTGGGAGGAAGGGACTGGACCTCCCTGGACTGAGTCTACCAAGTTGATCACAGTCCTCGGGGGAGGACTTGTCCTGGAGGAGGTGGGAATGGAGGGTGGGCTGGGGGTAAGGGGAGGGTGTGGGAGGGGGGAGAATAGGGGAACCCATGGCTGATATGTAGAACTGATATTGTAAAATAAAAAATATATATCACAAAAAAAGAAAAAAAGAATAGTTTGTTAATTCAAAATATTTTATTCAAAATATTTAAGTTTGACTATAAAGCTTCAACTTAGGTGTACCTTGGTGAGATATTGCATCTAGTATATTGCCTTTAATGTATTTTACCACCAAAATAGATGTTAATTTAAATTTAGACGTTGTCTTTATTTCCCAACTTACTTACAGGATGCTTAAGGATTACCTATATAAATATTTTAAACTTCTGGTTTTAATGAATTATATTCAGGCACTATTTTTCATAAGGCATAACTTCTTATTCTATATTTTATGTTCTATTCATTCAAGAAAAAGCTGTGTTTTCTCTCTCTAGTGCCAAATTCCATTACTTCATTTGTATTATATCATGCATATTTATTGTGTGCATAAATTTAACATTAAACCCTAAGCATATTGTTTTGCTTCAGTATAAGAAAACCCTTGGAAATAGATAAAAACATCACACTCCAAAATTAACAAGACCCAAAGACTATATGACTTAATTATCCAATATGCAGTCAGAATGAGCATTGAAAATGGAAGCCATGGAGCTTAAAATTTAAATTACACTTTCCATACCAAATATATTTTATGAATTTATCCACCACCAGAACACACAAATGAAAATTCATGGCAGGATTAGAACTAGAAATCACATTTAAAAGAAATATTCTCAGATTAAATGAAAGGTATTGTTTATAAGAACCATTCTATTACAAATAAATTGGGAAGATATTTCAGAGAAAAACAAAATATGCAATATCAATACCACATTAAAATCAAATTTTAAAAAATAAATTGTATTAAAATGTTCTTAGTAAGAAAGAATATACTCCATAGTAAAGATACAACCTTAAAAATATTTTTGTATTATGTACTGCAGTAAGCACAGCATTGGTACATGTATCAAGATATTGGCTTAGTAAGAAGTGTGGGAAAGAATGACTAACATTAAAGAACTTCTAAAATGCCAAAGGAAAACTAACATAGAAGCTTCCTAATATGTCATATACAGAGAGAGAGAGAGAGAGAGTTTAAGTGGAGTTACCTACAACAAGGGGACAGTGCCTTCCCCAGACACCATAGACTATCAAATAAAAAAACCCAGTGCTAGGTGCCGGGTATGTTTTACCTCTTTTCGAGCTGTTGATCCATGGTGACTCATAGACCTCTGAATCATTACAGCCTATTGCCAATGCCCTTTGTTACACTCCAAAAATTGACCATAAGGCCATATTGCTGAAGATATCACATGCTTGAGTTACAGAATGAAAACAAAAATTGTGGTATCAAACTGGAAGCTTTTTCTTCACTGTCTAGGTTTCACAATGCTTAAAGGTTCTATGCATGCTCCTAGAATAGAAAAGAATCATCAGTGGTATTACCCAATCATGAGTTGTCTGAGCCACACAAAGATTTGCCTGACAAGATATGCCCACTGATGCAATAGTGGGAAAAATACTGTGGGAGTAACTAACTACTTTCTGATTGGATTTAAAGCCCATAGTTCAAGTTGGAACCCATACCTGGAACTGTTAACTCAGCCAAAAATTTGTGACTGACTAGGTCAAAGGTCATAGAGGAGAAGCTAGTATTACAATTCTGTTAAACACATATAGTAATAAACTGTCCCCTAAGTTCTTATTTTTTAAATGTTTCTTATCATTTTTGAGATTATAATTACAATGGTTTCTCCTTCCCTTTCCACCCTCCAAACCCTTCCATATACCCTTCTTTTCTCCCTTTTAAATTCATGGTCATTTTGTTCATGAATTATTGTTTCATGCATATATGTGCATGTTTATAGATATGAGATGGCTCAGCCTTTAAAAGTTAGACTCACAACCCAAAAGACAAATGTTTATTTTTTTACCTGTATGTTAGTGCATATCTCAACCCTCATCAGGGAAACTTTTTTTTTTTCAGTAGATGGTAATTAATACAGAGACTACAAGTAGTCAAAGTGTAAAGAATAGAAGCCTGGGGAGTGGTTAACTCTAAATGGTAGATATCGTATGTCCTTTCTGCAAGGCTCAGGGATCATCACACAAGAAGCAACAGAAAGATTTTAAGAGCTGGATGAAGTGGATGTTTACACTGATACAGTATATTGAAGTTACAGTTGAAGATATGAACTCACAGAGACTGGGGGTCATGCACAAATCAAGCCAGCCACATTCTTAGCATGAATGGCATTGCGACTCATCAAGTCTTACTCTATCTTCAGACTCATTGACAGCTGATGGCTGTTGTGGGAAGGAACAGTTTTTCTCCAGGATGTATGCTGCAGTAGTAGCCCCACACCAATGAACATATAGGCAGCAGATAAAGTTGGAAAAGAAAGAGAGAGAGAGAGAGAGAGAGAGAGAGAGAGAGAGAGAGAACACATTAATTTGGAAGGAAACATAAACTGGTGAAGAGAGGGTATTAAGATAAGATTTGTTCCAAATACATGTGCATGTATGAATATTAAGAAAAATACTTTAAATGATTTTAATTAAAATAATATGACACAAATTTCTTCATTCTTAAACAATTCAAAAGACACAGTAAACAATAAAAATGTATTTGGAAAACTCCAGTTTTTTTTTTTTAAACAAGAACAAAACAATTAAGATTTTTAAAAATCCTACATGTCAGTAACTAGTACTACATATCCACAGTTAATTAATAAATCACTCTATTAGGTTTTCTTTCTTTTGTATTGGAAATAGATTCTCCTTTCATACAGTACATTCCAACCATAGTTACCCCTCCCTCCACTCCTCCTAGCTCCCGTTACCTCCTCTGGCCCCCAGATTCACTATCCTTCTGTTTCCTTTTCAGAAAAGAGCAGGCATCCACATCAAACAGCCAAACAGGACAACATAAAGCTACAATAAAACAAGACAATAGCCCTTATAGCAAGGTTGGACAAGGCAACCGGATAGGAGGAAAAGAGTCTCAAGAGCAGGCAAAAGAGTCAATTTCTATTGCTATAAATAAATACCATGGCCACCTTGAGTAGAAATTTCATTTATACTTCAACAGTTCATTATCAAAGGCAGTCAGAACAGGAACTCAAAAAGGGCAGGAAGCTGAGTCAAGAACTGATGCAGAGGAAAGGGAAGAGTTCTGCTTACTAGATTGCTCCTCATGGCTCGCTCAGCCTGCTTTATATGGAAGCCACAACCACCAACCCAGGAGCAGCTCAGTCCAAAGTGAGCTGGGCTCTCCCACATATGAATGAGGAAAATGCACCATAGTAGGCTTGCCCACAGTATTTTCTTGATTAAAATACCCTGTTTCCAAATGATTCTGGCTCATATCAATTTGACATAAAAGCAACTAGCACAATCACTGGGATTGTGAACAAGAAGATGGTGTATTCACTACTCCTATTTCATTCCGTGTTGTAGTATGGGTGTTATTTATGACAATAAGACAAGAACGAAAAATGGTAGTTTCTAGAAGGAAGAAAAGAAATGGAGAAAAGAGCAAGGAAAATTCAGAGTTTCTAAGAATAATGCACTGCCATAGTTCACTTGTTGCCCAAGCACAGCAGCTGAGATTAGATATTGCTCACTGACAGAAAAGCCAAAAATTGTCTTGTTATCTGTACCTCCAGCACTGGACAGTAGGGGTACGAGTCCCAGGTGCTCCCCAGCCAGTCAATCTGACCAAAGGGATGAGCTTCAGTGTCATGGGTAGCCATTCCAGCTTTGGTCTGGAAGTTCCAACCCCTATTGAGGCTTCGGTAACTATCATGCCTACAAGGTGGGGCAAGAGAGGGCCTTGAAGACCCAAGATCTAAATGCACTGCCCTCTCTTGTCTCCTGGACCCTGGACACTAGAGGTAGACCAAGGAGAGTTCTCCAGAGAACACCGCCGGACTGTGCTGCATCTTTACCAGGACCTGCAACCTACCTATCCCCTCATTTGTAAGTTACACCACTAAATAGATCTCCCTTTTAACTACATGGAGTGGCCTTAATAATTTCACCAATACTTCAGAGTCAGTGAAGAGACCCTTCCAAAAAACATATATAAGGCTGAGAATGACAAAGGAAATCATCTTAATGCCAATCTCTAGCTTCTATGTATGTCTTCACAGGAATGAATACCCACCAAACTACACATGTACATATATCCATACACCACACACATGTGCCCACCCCCCAATTACACACACACAAAAACACATATTGTTAGGTGTCCATTTTCTCAAAATTTATTTATAGATTAAACATAATTCAACTATCTGGCAGGAGTGAGAGAGAAATAAGAAAGGGTGTGGGGAGGGTAATCAGAATGCATTATATACATGTGAGAATAAAATTTATTAATAAAGAAAGAAATTTGATGTTAAAATTCTAACATCCTAAGGTTGAATTATAATAAAAAGGCAATTTCCAGAACAAGAGATGAACATCGTGATGTAAATATGAAAAACAACCAACCTCCCTCACTTTAATAAGTGATTCAAAGTAAAGCTGAAGGGTAATAATTTTGCTTTTAATTTTAGGAGATTGGCAGAACTTGATATTGGAGCAAAGAAAAGGCTTCACCCTCACTCTTTGAAGGCTGAGGTAAATGAACTGACAATAAATAAATTTAATTGAAGAAAGGCTATACAATTTTATTATATGAAATAAGAGAACAATTTTTGAGACATGAATAAATGACATCCTTGGCATTTGTGCCAGTTATTACCAGTCTTCATAAGTCACCCATTTTCATCTTCTTCCCAGACTCTAACTAGACTGCAAAGGAAAGTATGTTTCAAAAATTTTAGCCTTAGCAAATACTCCGTATATGCATGGATTTCAGCAAGTGTGCTATTGCAGTTGCTTGGTAAAGCAGGAGAAAGAGAAGTGTGGTGGTGCGACACTCTTTCATTCTCCTCAGGTTCTAAAACTCCCTCAATCCCACATTGGTTTTTGCCAACAGAACCAGTACTATGTAAACACCTGCAGCAGGTGCCACTGCCAGCTCAGAATGGATCCTGGCCCCCTTGGAATACCATTGAGTTGGCCTTTGTATGGTGACTCTCAGGAAATATATTCCTGTGTAGATACTTTGAGCAGGGAACTCTTTCAACAAACAGTATTCTCAGTTTTAGCTCTCTAACTATCAAACAAACTTGCATTTTGCCAAGATGAAGGCTTCGCTGAGTGGAGTCTTTCTATTAGGATAACTTTAATATTGTGCCAGTGCACAGTACTGGGTTGTTGTTTTTTTTCAATGATGATCACCTTAACAATTATAGATGCATTGTCATCTGTACTCTCATTCTCAACATCAAAGCTGTTCACTAAATATCACAGTCTTTTCATCTTTCTGTATCACATTTTGCTCTTTCTCACCATAGACCCTGGATGAGAAAACTGAGTTGTACCCATGACACAGCCTAAATGCTATCCAGTCTTGAAATATCCTCTGCCAAACAAATTATCTCATTAAAATTACATTCAATTTCACACACATTCTTAGGCCACAGGCAGAATGAAATCAGATTTGTTTTTGCCATAATATTGTATAAATGGCCCCTAACCAACTTCACAACGGTGTCCTTGTCAGCCAATTAAATGCCATGAGCTGGTCCTCCAGTATTCTTGCTTCCCTCTGTTTCCTTGTTTTCCAAGGTTCCACCACAACAGACCACTAAGCTGTACTTATCTTCTTCAAGAGTTTTTCTAGGCCAGATTTCTAAAGTCTTCCACAATCTTCCCACAAATCCATTCTAAAGACTTAAGCACCACATGGCAAAATTTGCTACCAAAGGACACATTTTCCATGAACTGATACTTCCACAGTCAAATAAACTTCTTTTTAAAACTAAGCTGATTTTTCTGAACTATCTGTTATGGTAAGAGCAAGCTGATAAGGCAGATGATGGTCACAAGGGAACCTCCACCCTTTAGCATGATAGCATCAGAGGAACTCATATAAAAGATGAGAAATGGAGACTTTGTCCTTATTCAGAGTCAAAAGGCTTCCCTGCGATTTCCAGTGTCAGAGGATTCTACATGGGGAGAGCAGTGAGGCATGTTGTCCTTTCCTACCCAAAAATTCTGAAATCCTCCACTCAGCAGCAGTTAGATCAGGCCCTGTCACTCCTGCATGTTGGTAAGATACAGTCTGGAATTTAGGCTTTCATTTTCACTGTCAGGAAGAAAGTAGACCCTCCCATACTCCATCAACACGCCACTGTAGGAGCTCTGCTGACACAGAAAATTTAGATAATATCCAGAGTCTTATGGTAAATGTCAAAATATAATACAGCAAGATCACCTGTGCTTCTGAGAACCCAGATAATTCCAACTTCATTTAGAAAAGACAACACTGCAATGCTATGGAGCTTGTAATTTTCTGAGAAAGATTATAAATCAGCCATCAAAAAAACATTCCCAAAATAAATTAATAACAAACATGGTTGGAAAAGGTGGGAAAAAACAGCCCAGTAAAGAAATGTTTAAAAAGAACCAATTGACAAAAATTAAATAAGTAATTAAAATTTAATTAATGAATTGATTAATTAATTAAAGGCAGTAGTACAAAGACTCAACACTGAAACAAAAAGAACAGAGAGAGCAAAAAAGTCAGTGACCTTGAAGACGAGCATAAAAATTACTCAGTTTGAACAACAGAAAGACAAAGGGCTAGAAAAACAATAGAAAGAAACCCAGGAACCTATGGAAATAGAAAAATGATTTTTTTTCCAACAGGCAATTGCTAATGTGCTATTGGAGCCCCAAGAGAACAGGAACTAAAGGGTGAGAGCAAGGCACAATGGTGGACACCTTCTCATGTTTCCTAAAAGACACCTACCTGTACATTATAAAGGTTGGCAAAGCACATGTAGGGTAGACTTGAAGGAATGCACACTAAAATGTACCAAAAACTTCAGAAAAGTAAAAACAAAGAAAAGTTTTTGAAAGTAACACGAGAAAAAAATGATCTCTTACCTTAAGGGAAAGGGAGATTTGGTAGCAGTAGATTTTTCAAAGGAAGTGATAGCTGCAGGAAATGGTGTATGTTTCAAACCTGGAGAGAAAGAAACCCATGATCTCTGACCCAGCAAAAGCTTTCAGGAAATAGGGGAAATCAAGACTTCTTCAAATAAACACTAAAAGAATTTGTTGTAAATAGACCTTCTCTGACAGAGAGAAAGATAAGCCACAGAAACAAAGTCGATAAAAGTATTCTCCAAACGTCAAGGATGAAGTAGAAAGGAGGGGGGAGAAAATACCATAGTGAACTCAATAGACCTTGCTTCTCACCCTAAATTTTACATATCAGGTTGATTGTTGAAACAATCAAACAAATGAACAAAAGAACAAAAAATAGAATTGTTTACTGTGACTGTTAATACGTGCAGGGGTCTATTTGATGATTATGCTATACCTAAGGAAGGGTAAAGTAATTCAAAGACTAGAGGACATTCACATTTTCTCTCCAGATGTTAACAGGTCCAGTAAAGTACAAGCAGATCTTTCCCTGATGGAAGAGTTTTGTGACTGCTTTACATATATGTCTATGGGATCTGGAATTCTCTAAATGGCAAGCCACCACACACACTTGTGGGGATTAACTTGATTAAGATAGGCTCTGGTCATGCTTATAAGGAAATTATCTTGATTAGGTTAACCAACATGAAAAGACCCATTCTAAAGGAGGGCAGTATGATTCCCTGAGCTTGGACTTTGGGCTGAATAAAAAGAAGAAAGCTATATGAACACTAACATTCATCATACTCACAGACTAAGATACAATGTCCTCCACCTTTTCAAACTCCTAACACTACAATCTTCCCAACATGATGCACTATACCCTCTAACAGTGACCCCAGAATTAACACCTGTCTTATTTTGTTACTTTTGCAGAATACTTTACAGCTAAGACAACATGAAACAGAATGCATATACATACCTCAAAAAGATTGCATAATAAACAAAATAATGACAGCCTTGGAAGAAATGTGATGAATGTTCATCCTCTAAAAATGTCTTCAATTCCTTGTAGATGTACAAATTCATATGTATAATCTATTAATTAAAAACTATTAATAAAAAGTTTCAAAATTAAGAAGTTAAAGTACTGATTCTAGACATAGACAAATCTCTGGTATTCCAACCAACAAATTTTGTCTAGTCTATTCCCAGCACATACCTCTAAGTTTATCTTCTCCTAAAGTTTCTGCTATGGCCAGTATTCAAAATACAACAAAATACATTATCACCTCTGCATCCTCTATGACTGCCTCACCTCAAACAAGGCTTCATGTCTCCACAGTTACTCTTCTAAAATGTGTTCCTTTCTATGGAATCCTTTCTGTGGCTTCTTATGCATAGAAACCCAACATTCAAAATCTTTTGCATGCTCTTTCCTATTTATATGTCCAAAGATAGAAAAAAAAGCTAAACTCCTGACATTTTTAATGAGTAAAATAATGAAGAACATGAACTTCGTAACATCTTAACTTCCACTAAAAGCATCAAGATCACAGGGAACTGTATTCACAGCTACATGGATGAGTACTCCAGCAACTGAGGGAAGCAGGATAAGAAATCCTACCTGGTTCAGTTTGCACACTTAATCTATGCACTTATGCTGTATCCAAAGAACTGAGCAGTTCCCCACAACCTGTGTGTCACAGCAAGTCAGACCTCACTCCACATATGCATTTGTTTCATCAGATGACCACACTTCCCACATCTCAGACAGAATGACACAAATCATCTTTACTAGCAAAGTCCTAACCCACTCTTAAACTTTACACGCACTCAGGTTTCTCATGATAAATGTTTAATTCAGAAATTATACATGCAAGATTAGTGCATTGTGAGCTCCCGTATAACATGCCTAGTTTATTATGAAGCAATTGCCACTCAGCAAGTACAATATTTATTTCTCCCTATACAATCACAAATAAAAAAGAACTCCTTCTTAAATTTCTGCACCAGTGAATTGCTACTAAGATGGGCAACCACAGACACACTTCCAGGTTTCAAATAAAAACAATACCACTGAGTGAGTATCAATAGAAGTGAAGGAATTTGTTTAGAAAACTCCAGGTCATAATCAAATTCTAATAATATAATCTTTCCCACTTAATAACAGGCAGTGTCCACCAACACATACCTTAATTCCAATCCTCATGCTCATGCCAAATGTTTCTAATGACTGTGATGAGTGAAATGTATCAAATATTTGATGAGTAGATAGAAAAACAAACAAACAAACAAAACTCCTCTCATGGTCAGTAAACAAACCAAAACAGAATAGCTTTCCAGCATGCTGAAGATTCTCTGACAGATCATTAATCCCAGGAAAATCTCTCCAAACTTACTGATGCGTGGATTCCATTTTCACATTTCTCATTAGTTCCTCTTTATGGGTTAAATGCTGATGTTCGCGAGTGAATGCACACAGCTTCAGCTGATGGGTATAATTGGGTTGTAATGGATTTTAGCTGCTGTTCCTTCTGATCTAGCCAATTTGAAATGCAGTATCAATGTATTCTCCATCTCGGGGTAGGGAATGAGAAATTGAAACCTACAAGATGAAATTTATCAACTTTCATAAAGTCAGCTCCAGCCATCATAAAACTGTTAAACTTCTCATTATCATTCTACTGTGGTTTTTTTCTTGAACTCTGGTCTGGCAGTCAAATATTAAAGTGTATTTAGAGTAAGTAGAGTTGATCCTCCAATATTCTGTCTGTCCTCAACATTGATTTAGGTGCTGTAAATATTGCCAAGTAAAGATGACATTAACACAGCAAAATTTAACACCAGAAACATAAAATGACAAGAAAAGATTTACAGGTTGCAAAACCCTCTGCAATTTTATGTTTAAAACACGATTTGCAGCTACACCAGGTTTGATAACAAAGATTACATGTTTCAAAGTCTCAGAAATTGCTTTTCAGGCATATTCTCGTGTCTCTTGGGGCTGCAATCTCTGGTGATAAATGGAGGACACAGTTTGGAGAAAACCCTAGGAGTCGTTAGCTGTCAGTGTTGCCCTTCATTTTCTATAGTCTTCCACGTGTGTTCTTCAAGTCACAAGCAAGTCCTTTGATTCTGTATTCATGAGCACTGTATGTCAGCAAGATACAGAATCTAGTTGACCTCAAACAGACTGAACTTGCCTTTTATCTTTAATAGTTTAAAAGTGGAAGATATGGTAAAAGAACTATTTTATTAAGAATGTTCAGCCAGAGGTGTCATGGGAAAACAATATTCTATTTCTACCAGCCTTAAATCGTTCTTTTGAGTTCACACAGAATTTCAAGGTTCTCATACAATGCTAAAGTTTGTTTAAATAATGCAAAGAACACTGTAGAACACCATCAGACATTTTGTATCATTTATTTTATTCTACAGAGGTATTATGTCATTGATTAATTTAGACTACTTATATACTAAGTAAAAAGATAGAGGAAGATGTACGCTCTAATCCCATCCCACCTTTGAATGTATGCAGTATTTTCTTTGTGTTGTACACCTTAAGTTACAAAAGGCATTTGTTCCTTGAGTTTATACCTGCTTGTAAATGAAAAGAATTAATATCTTATTTGCTTTCCATAAATAATGGTAATTAACACATACATTCCATTTAGCATCTTCGAAACACTTGACAAACATTAAGCAATTAATTAATTAAACAGAGGATCAGGATGAGCTTAATTGGGATCTCTCCAGGAAAATGCAATACTTCTTGGTTCGTGTAAGTTTTGAAGTAACAAGAATAACCTTTCTTGTGATATTTGACTGCCAGTTTGAGCACAGAAAGTACCTGAGTGCATGGCAATTAGAAGTTTTTAAAAAGGTCAATTGGATTTTTTGTAACCTCCAAAATGAGAGGATCAATCTCTCAATCTCTCAATCTCTCTCTCTCTCTCTCTCTCTCTCTCTCTCTCTCTCTCTCTCTCTCTCTCTCTCTCTCTCTGTGTGTGTGTGTGTGTGTGTGTGTGTGTGTGTGTGTGTATGTGTGTGTTTCTTTCAGAATATCTCTGTCTGTGTATATGTATCTCTCTGTGTTGTGTGCATGTGTATCTCTCTCTCCATATGTATGTCTCTCTGGCTCTCTCTGTGTCTCTGTCTTTCTCTCCCCCTTTCTCTCTCCCTGTCCCCTTTGTCTCCATGTCTTCCTCTCTCTTCTTCTTTTGTTTTTCATGCTCACACACACTCACTTAAATAACAAGTGCAGAACAAACTTTTGAGCAAATGGTTTTATTATTAAATATGTCATTTTGCTACATAAATATCTAATCAAACATACATAAGAAAATAGTATTTTGAGAAAAATAATTGGATTTCCTCCTGTAAATTGATATTAAAGCAAGGCATTATTTTCCATAAAGAAAATATCTTCTCTTCCTGACCCATCCGTGGAGAATGAACACAGAGTGACATGTAATCTGTAAACAGGCAGTCCCACATTGACAAAAAGTAAACTCTGAGTTCTTCATCTCTCATTACTTTCATTTGTAACTGCTCTACTAGTTCAACACAAAACAATTCTTCTTAATGGGAATCATCTCATCTTAAACATGACAAAGCTCAGAGAAAAAAATGGCAATGAACTTTCATGGCCATTATTTTGTGTGTGTGTGTGTGTGTGTGTGTGTGTATCACATATATACTACACATACTACTGAGAGGTGAGTTTGCTAACATGACTCTGAAGAATCTCAACAAGAAAAATAAGCTCTGTCAAGTTGCTTTTGATCTAGAGTCTTTTCCTCTAACAGAAAAAATATTTCTGAATAGGGATATAGGTCTAAAACGTACTTACAAATATTCTTTAACCCAATCAAAGCTCAAAGTTTTGAATCTGATTTCATAGACAGTGTGTTTACTTCAAAAATGTCTTGGTACCATGTATTTACTAATTATCTTTTTATTTAAGTTGATGTTGGCTTATCACTCATTAAAATATCTGTATGTCAAGAAACTGGTCCTAGGCATTTCTGAAATCCAAACAAGTCTTGGTTTTTTTGTTTGTTTGTTCTTGTTTTTTTAATCATGAAAGACTTAGATGAGCTAATTATTTGATAATTTCATATAAGAACCTCATCTCTTTTAGGGGTTTACTGTTATATAACTTTGTTTTCCTAACATCGCTCTCTCTATTTTGAGAATAGTTTCCTATGGTGATATTTTATTTGTACTGAAATGTGATTTTATTGTATGTTAATAAATAAAGTTGCCTGGGGGTCAGAGCTAAAAGCAAGCCATAGCAGAGCAGGGTGTTGGTGGCGCACGCCTTTAATCCCAGTTCTTGGGAGGCAGAGCTAGGTGGATCTCTGTGTGTTCAAGGATACAGCCAGCATGGAGACACACACCTTTAATCTCAATACCAGCCATGGAAGACCTGGAGATCTGTACAGACAGGCAGTGACGAGGAGGTCATGTGGTTGGGTTTACAACCAATGAGAAGGCAGGACAGAAACTCTATAAAAAAGACAGACACAGGAAGTAGGTCTCTTTCGGAGAGATACAGCGACAGTGAAAGGTAAGGTTTTTAGCTCTTAGCCATTGCTCTGACCTCTTGGCTTTCATCTCTGTATTGGCTCTGTGTTTATTATTTAATAAGACGGTTGGTTACATCTACAGTTTCCAGAATTCAGGATTTCCTTTTTCACCTGAAGTACATTAAGACTTGTCCATATAACTGGTTCCACATACAATCCTGAAGGACAGTAGTATCACAATAATGCCCATATCATGTAGATAAGACCAGGGGTAACCTTAATAACAAACTCATATATTAAATTCATTACATGGACACTACAGCTCAATTTTCCTTTGATTTTTTTTAAATTAAAAAGAAACAGCTCTGTGGTGGTTTGTTTTGAGTCCAATGATGCTTCACCTTTAAATATAAATAATTTCACCAATGTAAAAAATGTGGACTCTTTAATAGTCTGTTCTACATCTTTAATATACTTGAAGAAATCTTGAAGATTAAGTGATGCAAGAAATTCATCTCATTTGTAAAAGCACACGTAGACTGAAAATGAGGGGATCTAAAAAGATATTCCACAAACACAAGGTCAAAAGCAAGCAAGACTAGCTACACAGATTCCAATTAAAACAAACTTCAAGTAAATATAAAAACTATGCAAAAAGGAAAGAAAATCTTTCCATAATGTCAAGGGATTAATTGAACATGAGCATGCAAAGCAGGTAAATATATCTGCAAATAACACCACACTGCCCCAGTATATGAAACAATTATGTGGTAGTTTGAATGAAAATGACCCCCTTAGGCTTATAGGGAGTGGCACTCTTGGGAGGTGTGGCCTTGGAGTAGAAATGAACTTGTGGAGGAAGTGTGTCACTAGAGGTGGGCTTTGGGATTTGAAAGGCCCAAGCCAGGTCCAATTGTAGATGTAACCAACAGTCTTATTAAATAAGAAACACAGAACCAATGTAAAAGAGAAAGCCAAGAGGTCAGAGCTCAGAGCTAAAATCTCACCCTTCCTTCTGCATGCTCCTAGCTTCCCGAAAGAGAGCTATTTCCCTATGTGTAAGTCGTTTTATAGTCATTCTGCCTTCTCATTGGTTGTAAACCCAAACACGTGACTGCCTTGTCACTGTCTGTATGTACAGCCCCCCAGGTCTTAAAGGCATATGTCTCCAGTGCTGGCTGTATCCCTGAACACACAGAGATCTACCTAGCTCTTCTACCAAGTGCTGGGATTAAAGGCGTGTGCCACCACCGCCACGCTCTTGCTATGGCTCTAATAGCTCTGACCCCCGGGGCAACTTTATTTATTAACATACAATCAAAATCATATTTCAGTACAATTAGAATACCACCATATCCAATGGCTTTCTCTCTCTTCATGCTGACTACTGATCTAGATATAGAACTCTTGGCTACTTCTCCAGCAGCATGTCTACCTACTTGTCACCATATTTCCCACCATGCTGATAATGAAGTAAACGTCTAAACTGTAAGCCAGCCCCAATTACATGTTTTCCTTTGTAACAGTTGCCATTGCAATGGTGTCTCTTTACAACAATAAAAACACTCACTAAGACAAACTATAAATATCTTCAGCTCTAAGAAATATACTCAAAGAGAAAGATACCTGGGGACTTTAGCCTTCTACCTCCATCAATGAATAAAAATTGTCAAAGTGTGAGTTAAATTATACTGCAATCTTCCAACAGCCAGATGTTTCACATCCTTCCTCGGGATATATTTTTGACCCACCCTAATTGCCACCACCCACAGGTCCCTTTTGTGCCATATCCACCCTCTTCACTCAGTCAGATCTCCAGCATCCATCCTTTGCTTCCTTCTATGCCACATCTAACCTTTCTACACAGCCATATCTCCCAAATCTTTTTTCCATGGTCTACCCAGATGAATCTCCATGACCCTTCCCATCCACCCAACCACCATAGCCTTCCAAATGTAGCTCAAGTCCCACATCCAGTGTCCCAGCCTCATCTGACTACCACTGCCTGCACAGCAATCTATCTCTAGAATTCTATCAGAACCTCCTTTACCTATCCCCCAAGTCCAAGGCCTCTCCCACATTAATTCCAATCTTTCCACCTGACCAGACCTAACCCCACATTTTACCCTTGAACCAGGAGGCACATCTTGTATATCCGTCCCAGTCTGACATCATTTGCCCATCTGACATCATTCCACCCAAATCAGTTCCAACTATTAGGCCCAACCTGCCCACATATCCTCTCTTCTGCCCCAACATGCTCTGTCCATATCAGACCTAGAACTAACTAAAAAAGTCCACAAGCTCAGATTCCATTTTACTAATACAAGCACTATGAAAGATCAAGGCAATATCTTTTGAAAACTCTCCAGTTCTGTACAAATGTGTGGCACTAATAATTATCTAGATGAACCCATGTCACAGAATTTAAAACAACCATAAGCATCATCAAAGAATTCAAATATGTAAGTAAGTTAAGGAGAAAAAACTTAAGAAGAATAAATGCCTGAGTGATGCCTGAGAAAATACAAACATAAGATTGATGAAAATAATGATACAAGACTTGAGAACAGAATTCAATAAGGAGATAGACACAGTGAAGACACCTTAACCTGAAATGAAAATAGAAATGAAAGGACAAATAACATTACTATCCTAAACAAATTTCATTTTAAAATAGCAAAATACTGGATTTAAGACAGACACATATCAACTACAATCCATAATAGTAGACATCAGACATGTCATATACACAAAAAATAAGAGACACATCAAAATTAGTTGACATCATACATCAACTAGACTTAAAAGGTATCAACAGAGTATTTTACTCAAACACCAACAAATATACATTCTACTCAGCAGAACAAGGAAGATGCATAAAAATAGACTACATTCTTGGAAACAAACCAAATCTATACAAATTCAAAAAGACAAAAGTAACTTTCTGTTTCCTATCTAACCACAATGCAATAAAACATAAAATTGACAGCAAATAAATCTCTAGTGAATATGCAAACTCAGAGATCAAACTCTTTACTGAATGAGGAATGGGTAAAAGAAAAATGATCAAGAAATAAATGAATAAATAAAAATATAAAAACCTTCCAAATTTTTTTTGTATCTGTTGAGATTTGCTTTGTGACTGAGTATGTAGTTAATTTTAGAGAAGGTTCCATGGGGTGCTGAGAAGAAAGGTACAATCTTTTGTGTGGGGGTGGAATGTTTTGTAAATATCTATTAAGACCATTTGATTCATAACATCTGTTAAATTCCTTATTTCTCTGTTATGTTTCTGTCTGGCAGACCTGTTCATTGGTGAGAGTGGAGTGTTGAATTCTTCTATTAGTGTGTAGGGTTTGATGTGCAATTTAAGCTTTAGTATTGTTTCTTTTACATTTGTGGGTGCCCTTGTATTTGTTGCATAAATGTTCCAAATTAAGATTTCATCTTAGAGAATTTTTTCTGTGATGAATATGTAACGTCCTTCTGTATCTCTTTTGATTGTTTTTATTTTGAACTCTATTTTGTTATATATTAGGATAGCTACACCAGCTTGCCTCTTAAGTCCATTTGATTGGAAAGTCTTTTCCCAGCCTTTTACTCTGAGGTAGTATCTGTCTTTCAAGTTGAAGTGTGTTCCTTGTATGCAGCAGAAGGATAGATTCTGTTTTCATATCCATTCTGTTAGCTTGTGTCTTTTTATAGGTGAATTGAGTCCATTAATATTAAGGGATATTAATGACCAGTGATTATTAATTCCTGTTATCTTTTGGTGGTAGTATGTGTATTTCCTTCTTTGGAATTCGCTGCTTTGGGGTTATCTATTGCCTGTGTTTTTGTGGACACATCTTTCTTAGGTTGGATTTTTTTTTTCCTTCTAGTGATTCTGTAGGGCTGGATTTGTGGATAGGTATTGTTTAAATATAGTTTTGTCTTGGAATATCTTGTGTACTTTGTCCATGGTGATTGAAAGTTTTGCTGGGTACAATAGTCTGGGCTGGCATCCATGGTCTCTTGGTGTCTGCATTATGTCTGTCCAGGACCTTCTGGCTTTCAGAGTCTCCATTGAGAAGACTGGTGAGGAGACATTTGTGGAGTCTAGTCTATTTGGTGTTCTATAGGCTTCTTGTATTTTCATAGGTATTTCCTTAAGTTGGGAACATTTTCTTGTATGATTTGGTTGAATATAATTTATGTGCCTTTGAGTTGGTATTATTCTCCTTCTATTCCTATTATTCTTAGGTTTGGCCTTTTAATGGTGTCCCAGATATCCTGGCTATCTTGTGTTATAACTTTAGTGTTTTCTTTGACTGATGGATCTGTTTCCTCTATTGCATCCTCTATGCCAGAGATTCTCTCTTCCATCTCTTGCATTCTGTTGGTTATGCTTGCATCTGTGGTTCCTGTTTGTTTGCTCATATTTTCTTTTTCTAGCATTCTCTCTGTTTGTTTCTTCTTCATTGCTTCTATTTCCATTTTTAGATCTTGAACTGTTTCCTTCACCTGTTTAATTGATTTTTCTTGGTTTTCTTTAAGTGATGTATTGATTTCTTCCAATTTTTTGTTTGTCTTTTCAATTTCATTAAGGGAATTTTTCATTTTCTCTTTACAGGCTTCAATCATCTTCATAAAGTTATTTTTTTTTTTTTGGTTTTTCGAGACAGGGTTTCTCTGTGTAGCTTTGCGCCTTTCCTGGAGCTCACTTGGTAGCCAGGCTGGCCTCGAACTCACAGAGATCCGCTTGGCTCTGCCTCCCGAGTGCTGGGATTAAAGGCGTGCGCCACCACCGCCGGGCCCCATAAAGTTATTTTTTAAGGTCATTTTCTTCGACTTCTTCTATCTTGTGATATCCGGGTCTTGCTGTTGTAGAACTGCTAGGTTCTGGTGGTGCCATATTGCTCTTTATGTTGTTGTACATATTTTTGCACTGGCATCTACCCATCTCTTTCTCCAAGAGGTGCAAAAGGTGTCTGTGTCTGAGGGAGGTTGTCTTGGTCCAATCTGTGTTTGCTGTGTCTGTGTCTCAGGGGACCACTCTTGGTCCAATTGGAGGTCTTTGTCTAATTGGAGCTGGTGAATTCTGTGTCTCAGAGAGCCACTGAAGTGGCAGGGTATGGGTGGATTTGGGGTAGAGAGTGTGTCTTTTAGATTGCAGGGTCCTATTGGGCTGTTGGTGGGAAGGCATGCCCACAGGAGTCTTCCCTGCTTGTCTAAAACTGGAGCAGCAATGGGGGGGCATGGATTGTGCCCCAGGACCTAGGTCCTAGGGACAGGACTTTCTGGGTGGGAGAAGAGTCACTCACCTCCTGGTCCAATCAGAGCTGGCAGATTCTGTATCTTAGGGACCCACTGAGGTTGCAGGGGAATCTGAACTGGATATTTCATAAAAGGCACTAGAAATGATTTTTATATTCTCAATACACAAAAAGGATAAATGTTTAAAGGGATTGATACGTCCATTATCCTGCTCTGATCAATTCACCGTTTATATTTTTCTTCAAATACCACACTGAACTCCATAAGTATGTCTAATTATTGTCAGCTAAAAATCTAGAACTGGTATTTTAAAGTGTTACAGCAAAATAACAAAGTTGAGATAGATAAACAGAATTAGAGGTAATGGGGAGAAGGCAAGGGGTCTCATGCATCACATGCAGACTGGCATCACTTTACGTAAGTGATATGAACTGAACAGTGCTATCATTCCTTCTCAGGAAATTATACAGGAGAACATCAGGCAGAGGAAGAGCATAAGTGGGTATGAATTTTATTTTATTTTTAAAATGTTTATTATTTGTGTGTGTGTGTGTGTGTGTGTGTGTGTGTGTGTGAGAGAGAGAGAGAGAGAGAGAGAGAGAGAGAGAGAGAGAGAGAGAGAGAGAGAGCATGTGTACACACGTGCACATGGCAGTTGTTTGTGGATAAGTCAAAGAACTTTGTAGAGTCAATTTTCTCCTGTTATGCGATCTGGCAACCAAACTCATGTTGCCAGGTTTGCACAGCCAAGCACTTCAATAGGCTGAGTCATCTTGTTTTCTCTTGTTTTTCTTTCTAGCTATCAAATCCTTGAGACCTTAACATGGAAACTATTGACAGGGAAAAAAGAGGAAAGAGGCCTGGAAACATTGAGAAAGTTAGCACTTTAAACATCAGACACTACATACCTTCCCTTTTTATTGTTACCCTGCATGAGATACATTTCTCTTCATTGCAGCTTTTTTTCTTCTGCTAGTTCAGATCCTGTCTGCCTTGTGACACAGCAGTTAGTCATTCATTCCTGACAAGTTTGCATTGTGAAGAATCGGGTCCTCATTTGTTGTTGTTGTTTGTTTTTCTCTATTCCTGTCCTTCTCGTGATTTAAAAATTATCCCATTCCAGCCAGTACAATGTCTGAATATCCTTTGGTAATTATCTTGCCAATCACAGTCTTCAGTCCTGCTTCAAAGGGAGCTAAAAGATCGGCATCCACACAGAATTTCACAGCAAGCACATTGTACACCAAACACTTTTAAATGCTCCTCAACACTGCACCTGATTTTCTTATTGGTCCAGATTATGTACAATTAATCAACTCTTTGAATAACAGTGGGGCTATTGTTCCCTTCAGTGAAGAAAACTGATTCAAAGGAACAGAACTGATCTTTCAATTTATTTAGAGAGCAAGAACGAAGGGAGCTGCCAGAAGGAGAAGAGAATCCCTCAGTCTCCCTCTTACAACCTTTCTATTTGATTTATGGACAACCTCTGTTTTTTCTGGTGAAAAGAAAAAAAAATCTTATAGGAAGGAACAAGAAGAATGCTTACTGGATTCTTTAAATTCTCCACAGTAACAGAGCACCCACAGGGAAAGCTCTGTTTAGTGACCACATTAGGCAACTCAGTTACTCAAAGCATATTTCTCACCATTTAGCTAAACATCGATTTCATTAGCATTTGGCTAAAGCAACATACCATTTCATTTCTGATAAATAAACTGTTGTTCTTGGCATCCTCTTCTTTTAGATATTCACAGACAAAAAAAATTATTATGCTACATGTTCAGACATGATACTTATTCCCTGACCTACTCAAATGTTCATATATGGTGTGCCTATATCTAGATTTAAAAATAATTCCTTTATGAGTCGAGGGGGGAACTCATAAAAAGTCATAGACAAGGGTGCTTGCTCTTGATGCTGTTGATTTAACCATTTACTTCACCTCTGACGCCTTAAGATATGATAGAGAACACAAATATTCAGAGGAAAGCACTAGAGATTTTAGATGCAAACCACCAGTGAATTCTTATACATAGCACCAACCAAAATAGCCTGTATTCCTCATGGAGATGGTAAGTAAAGTCAGTAAAATGAATGCGTCATTCTATAACAATATAAATGTTAAGTAAATAGAGATGAGTAAAGGGTCTTGGGAATGTGATTGGCTGCCTCATGGGGGGAGCAAACATGATCTCGAAGGAAGCTAAGGAGACAGCCACTGTGCATATGGACAGGAAAAAAACTATAGACAGAAAGGAATCTGCAGACACTTACACTTGCAAAGGTGTACACACCGAGGAAGCCCACACAGCTTTGTGCCAGGTGGGGAGCACAGCAGCCATAAAAGACTGAATTCGTGAGATTCACGCAGGTTCATGGAAAAGGAAAGGAGTGTAGGGTGGAGAGAGGAGCCAACACAGTAACTGGAAGAGTACACAGCAGACAAAAAGAAAGTCATGGGAGTTTTGTCCATTCAGATGACTTTTAAATGAGGATCACATAGTTCAAAGCCCTATTTGGAAACCAAAGTGGTTAGAGCATAGGTCCCTGGCTCATGACCATTTATATTTTCTGACTCATATACTAAGGATTTCAGAGGATCAAGAGGCAGCATGATGGTGTAAAGCTAGCACCTAATTTTCTATCTGATGGAGCTGTGTTGAACACTGGCAGCATCAAAGCATGTAGAACATTCTCTTAATTCTTTCTTATGTTCTTTCTATCTGTCTTTTTTTTCTTTGTATCTTTCTGTCCTTTATTTTTCTGTCCTATCTCTGTCTTTTTTTCTTCTAATTTATTTATTTATTCATCCTTTTTCATTTTAAAGCTATTGTTCAAACCTAGGGCCCATATATTCCATGCAAATACTACCTTCTACTTCTGAGCCACTTGTAGCTTGCCTTCTTATTTATTACATATATTTTAGGTACTCAACATAATGTTTTGACTTACTTAAAATTTAGCAGCTTGATTGCTGTGCTTGAGCAAGTCAGCACATTTACCAACTTGTATTTAGCCTTTCCTAGGAACACTGGATCTTGTTGGCCAACCTAAAATAAAAAGACCACAAATAAAGAGACTTACTCGGAGATTTAAGCACCCAACACTTTGCAATCCAGACTGGAAACCTACAAATCCTTTCTGAAAGTGCAAGGCAGTTTTTCTTCTAAATTTAGTGGGCCACTTAGTGTATGTCAGAACTATTCAGGTGTACTATTGTGGTACTAAAGCAGCCAAAGACATGAAACAAGAGTATGACTGTATTTCAATACAACTTAACCTACAAAAGCAGAAAGAAGACTGTGCTTAAGCTACAGTAGTTTCTATTGGCTGGCCTAAAGCAACACATGTCAACATCAACAGATTTTCTGTGATGATGAAGGTGAGGTGCCCATGTCTACATTGTAAATACAGCTGCCAAAAGCAACATGTGGCCAGTGTACGCTAAAAATGTGACTAACACGCCTCTAAGGAACTACATTTTCAATTTCATTTCATTTTAATTTATATGTCAAAATGGTGCCAATGATCATTTTATTGACCACTTCTGGCCTAAAGGAAAAACTAGGCACAGGAAAATACAAAGACAATATTAAAAATGCTGAAAGCCATATTGACACCAGTGAGAATCAACTAGTTCTGATGAGGAGTTTGCATGGGTTTGTGCACTAAGTAGTATCTGAAATGAGTTTTGAGAAACATGTAAACTGTAACTTTTGTCTATTATTGCATGCAAAACCAAAGCACACACATTTGAAAAATAGTGTATAATTAGAGCTACAACTTTGGCATTATACTACTTTCCAAGAGTCCTCTGGCTTTGTGGAATATATGCAGGCTTTAGGGCTTGGAAAAGGTGACTTAAAGTCAAGTTCTCTGTAACAAAATAAGGATGAACCACTTGACCATTCTCAGCATCAGCATTTAAAATGCACAAAGTAACACTGGCCACTCCAATCACTTATGAAAATAAAGTATGATTGAATTATAATACTTGAGCTAATGAACTTAGGATCCAATTACTGAGTCTTTTTACTACCTGCCATTAAGTCTCATCTTAAGACAAATTAATGAATCATTTGGAATGGCAGTTCTACATGGAATCTGTCATCTTCTAAGATACTTAGTATAGCAGGTGTTGACCACCAATCCAATTATAGTTCCTGGTCAGGTTTCTAGTTTTGACATGAAATCTGTCCAAACTTCACTTCAGTTTATAAATAATCTTTACAAGTTATATCCATCTGTTTAAGCATTAATCAGCATGTCATAGACTAGAGCCATGAATCTTGATATTTAGAAGCATTATATAAAACAAAGCAAACATGCCTTCTTAGAGCTTTTATCTTTAGCTTCCCTTAACATGGATTTGTGGTAAGTCTGTCCTTTCTAACAGTTAATTTGTATTGTTAAAACAAAGCAATAAATTACTCAGATATAATTGAAACCAGCCAATGCCATGTTTAACCTGACCCTGTCTCCCAATACACACAAACACAGGTCTCTAGTGACATGATTGTCTTTCATATTTCAACAAAAACATAGTAAGATGTTACAATTGTAAGTATTTTTCTTTATCCTAGAATAACATAAGCTAAATAATAAAAACTACTATAGAGAGTACGTTGTTGAAAGAGAGGAGGCATTCTGTGCTTGGCATAGTACTCCCCATTCTACCCATTTTGAAGTTTCCCATTTTAAACAGAGTGGTCAAATGCAAACTTCTACATGAGGAATTCCTCTTTCGGAGTGTATGTGATATAAATGTTGCTAGTAGTACCTAAAACTTGAGATTATTTCCCAATGAAATGTAAACTGTAAACAGAAAGAGAAGCTGTGTAGCCCAGATATCCAAACAATAGTATCAGATCCTCCCTTCACACCCTGACATCTAGTCTCCACAACAGATGGTATAGCTAAAGTATTACTGCTTCTATCTTATGTTTGTTGGAGTGTTCTCCATGGAATGTGGCTGAGCATAAACCATCATGTCACTGGGAGGAAGAGTCTCAAAGCTAAGCTAAGATACATTTTAAAAAAAGAAGACGGCGGCGGCTATCAGATCAAGAATAGATTTCCTCACTCAATTCACTTGAACTAGGATTAGCCACATAGTCCCACATAAACCTTAACCTCCAGTGAACTTTCTCACACTCAAAGTTCATGTATAGTTCTACATCTTCCTCCTACTCATTTCAAAGGGCATTTTAGAAGGATATAAAAGGAAAATAACATTGAGACAACTGTGAAATGTTACTTATTTAAATATTGACTTGTTTCATTTCATCTATTCATTTGATATTGATGGGTATACTGTGGTCCAAGGAATTCAAGTTTCTTACCAGCATTTTGATGCTCATGGATAAAGCAGTGTTTAGCATCTGTTCCTAAGATGTTTCAGTCCAGTACTTACTCAATGGCATGGACTGATTCCTTTGGATAGTCATCTTTCTGGGTACACTATAGCTTTTTAAAATGTGTTTTATTTCTAAGAAAAATATAATAGTTTGTGTTACCCTTCTGTCATAGTCTCTTCACAAGTAATTAGAATGCATTAGAGAGCAAAACATACAGAACTCATAAATTTTATATTACTGTGATATTCCAGAACATGTCCTGCTTCCAATAGTAGCCTCCCCCAGATGCTCTTTGCTTATACTTTCATATCTTTTTCACAAGTGCAGACTTGTCATTTGCATTAGTCCAATTCCATGAAGGTTTCCTAAGCAACATCTTTCATTAACTTGTACAAATAGTGAGCTTTAAGTACTTCAATGCTGAGTGATCTCCTCGAACCATCCATAGCAATCACATATTTCCAAATAGATTGTGCATGATGTCAACCCATGATATATAAGTGCTTCCCCATCCATGGTGTGGCAATGAGTAGAACTTCCTTCTTAACTATATAAATTAGAAAGACCTAATCAATCCACCCTTTTTGACCTTAAGGAATGCTTTCCCCAAATTATTCTGAAATCCATGTAGTGTCTGGCTCATTAATTAGCTGACACACCTCAGTGTTTCCAAGGAGGATTGAATGCTATGATTCCATTATATCTGTACCCACAAAGACTTGGCTACATTTTAGCTGAGCCAACAAACTTCACAAACATTGATGCTTCATTCACATCACAGTTTAGGGAGCTTTGTTTCCTTTGTAATGACTGAGAATAAAACTTTAAAGCAAAACATCTCGGTGGGGTATCTAGCATCACTTAGGAATGAGTAATCCGAGACCGCCAGGAAACATTACTTGATCATCACTTTGAATTTTCTTTTTCTCCTTGGTTTCATCTCATTAAATATTTCTTTTATCCCCTCACACCACCCCACACTGTTGTTCTCCCTTCTGGCTGTCTTATATCTTTCAAATATTTGACAAGCTGCACATTTTGATTGATCTATCCTTTTTTTTGTTCCTTCTCCCTCAAGTGTTAACTTCTATCTTCAATGGATTCCTGACTATTGTTCTTTGAGATTAAATCAATGAAAATTACAAAAGCAAAAGAATTCACTAACAGCTATTTTACCCCTCCCCTCCCTTCTCACAAAGAATCTTTTTTCCTCATCATCGTATCACTCTCGTTCCAAAAGTACCATATACCTTAATTAAATTATTACAATTCTTTTGAGGTTTATGAATAAATCTTCATTTGTTTCCTTTATTAGCATTGGATCTGCTTTTGTTAATTGTGTAAATGGTCCCCATAGGCAGAAAAGCAATATAACGCAAATGAAGCAGGGCTGTTTGTTAAGGATAGTCAATTTGATTAACATCACCATCAATATGATGAATGGAAGTATTTTGGAACAAGTTGCCCAGTGACTTGAAATTGACAATATAATGTGTGTGCCATTAGGACTAAAACAATAAATTCAACAATGTATCATGGTATTGATTTGGGACACTCCTTAGTTTAGGATAAAATAATGATCTTTGCATTTACATAGCCCCATTCATTCTTAGATTCCATGCTCGTAAATAAACTTCATCATCTTGATGTTTAAATGATGTGAAAATAAGTGGATCTCATCAAGGCTGAAGGAATAAAGTGGTAATACAAGGATGTAGACTTAGGATTTAACGTGGTAGTAATTGATTACCCCTGGCTAGCTAAACATTATGCAGTTAATAAGGAAGGATTTATAGCAAATATAAATAAATGTCCATGGAAACCACTTAAAATGCAAACCGAGAAATTATAAACCCTCACTTTCTGTCTTTCAGCCAGATGGTTACCAATGCTCACCAGTGCATAAATGTCAGATTAACAAATTTCTTGTGATAATGTGTATAAAAGGAAACTGTACCTAAGGACTGAGTTATGATGACCCCAAACAGAAAATCTTCCAAAAGACTAATTTTAATTACTGAGAGCACTGACATTGTTTCAAATAAAGTTTCTATGTTACAGAAGTTAAAAATTAAACAGGGTTTGTTCTGTGTCTTCCCAGGGGTTCTTGCTTTGTGTATGGTTTGTCTTGTTTCTTTTTGCACAAAGTTGCAACCATTTTGTTTACTGAGGAAGAGAGGGTAATTTATAAGAACAAAATCCCATTAAAGGAAACATCAATAAAGGAAAAAGGATGAGGAAAGAAGAGTCTATTGTGAGATATTTATTTACCTGAAAAGAAAACCAGCACAAATGTGAGGCAGAAGCAGCAGAAGCCAATCTGTTCCATGTGAAAGAAAACATCAATGCAAAGAGACATCTATAGACTTCACATACGAACTGTCCTTCCCTTTCCTACAAAGAAGCATGCTGGTTCGAAAACTACCATGGTCTCACAAACCTAAACCTATACCAGGTCACCATCTGTCAGTAGCTTCCCTTAATCCAAACTTTCTCAGTAGCAGAGACAACTCTTAGGATATCTGTATTTTTTTTCTTTACTTATCATTTTAATTTAGTTGAATTCTATTTGTTATCCACAGACTCTCTGTAGAAACTGCCCCATATTTCTTTTTTGATGAACTACAGGGCAAACAGAGCATAGAATCTTATTTTTAAGGAATCTAGGATAAATTTAATTTTAGAAAGAAATTCCATTGTAGACTACAAACTTGGTTCCAGGTTATAAACTATCAGAAGTATACAGAACTTTTAATATGAAGATAAATCACATATAAATGTGGAATGAGGATCTTTGGGGAAAATAAAAGTTTTAAAGTTGTTTGGAGAAAGAAAAAAAGCAATGTAAACAAATATTCTAATTTTCTTTTTTAATCATAGTTTCCCTGGAGAGTCCCTTTATTTTAGACATATAACTTTAGTGGAGAAACAAGACTATGAAGTCAATAGTTTCTTTCCTACTTTAGAGTTATGTCAGGTCTATCTTACTAGGGTTCACATTAAAGTAAGCTACATCATTAACAAAAGCAAACATCACATCACATACAACAATTTCCCTGATCTGCACTCTGCTCTTCATCTTCTACTCCCCAATCACAAACCTTAAAAACCATGCATCTTCTTCATAGTCTCAGAATGTCTTAGAGTTGGACCATATATGATTCTGTGTCTTTCTATGAATGGCCTACAGTTGGATCATACATGACTCAATGACTACTTTTTAGGTTTTTTTAAAAATTTTTTGAGATGATAATATAACTACATCATTTCCCCCTTCCCTCTCCTTCCTCCAAACCCTTCCATAAATCCTTTTGCTCTCTTTCAAACTCATGGCCTCTTTTTTCATTGTTATTTTATGCATATATATATATACATATATATATATATTCCCAAATACATAAATACAACCTGCTCAATCTATATAATGTCATTTGTATGTATGTTTTTCAGGGCTGACCATTTGGTACTAGATAAACAACTGTGTTCTTCCTTGGGGAAGACTATTTTTCCTCCTCTTAGCATTCCTTAGTTGCCTGTGGGTTTTCTGTTTAGGATTGAGGCCTCATAGACTTTCTTTAGTATGCCTTTTATTGTTTTCCTTGTTCAGCTCACATTTTAGGCTATCACGTTGGTGAGACATTATAGGTATAACTCTGACATTCCTAGACTATTACTTGGAGACACAATCAAGCTGCAAATTCCTCTGGCTCTAACAATCTTTCTACCCCTTCTTCCACAGTGTTCCCAGAGCCTTAGGTTTGGGACAGGTGGGTTGTACTATGGATGTATCCAATAGGACAGGTCACTGCAACTCTGAGTTTTAATTCTTGGTGGTTTTCTGCAATGGCCTCCATCTGTTGAAAAACAAAACAAAAAACATGACAACAAAACCCCACATATCAGTGAATATAAAGAGAAATATTTATATTGTTGTTAGGGATTATGCTGGTTTTCATAAAGTGGTGTTTGTATTCTCTCTTCCAAGATCCATGGCTTCACTAGCCCTGGGTATTGGACTAGGTTTCCAGTTCCAAGCATGATTTCCTTCTTGTTGAGCAGGTCTCAAGTCTAATTAGAGAGCTATTAGTTGGTGTGGTTCACAGGCATCATAGCTGGGTAGGACTATTGGTTGGATCTCTCCTTTGGAAATGTCCAGGGCTATGTTGACTCAGGGAATGAAGGTATTTCTAACCAGCTGCACTATCCCTTAAATTCTGGTGAAGAAAGAGGCAGGAAGGAAGAAAAGGTGATGGGGATATGGTGTTCAACTGAGAGGATGTCTTTAGAGGTTAGTGCTACACACTGCGATCAGGCTGTTTTGCTTTTCAATGTGTTCATGCTTTTTGAAGGAACTGGGTGTAGTCATTGCTTTACCCTCCACTGCACAATTAATACCATCTTTGAACAGGGGATTAAGATCTCCTAGGAACAAGGGGGCCCTGTATTAGAGAAGATCAGTGAACCCTTGGGTCGTTCTTTTCAGTATGTTCCTTCTCCCTTGGCAGTATTTCTCCTATAGGAAAGTCTAGTAATTAGTCCCAATGCCATCATTTTCTCCCTTGCCATGCCATCATGCCTTTAGTCATTGCTCAGCCAGGGTTTCTTGTCCACTGCCCCAGGAAGGGTTCTGGGATCATGACCTTTGCCTTTTTCCTCACTGACTCATTCTCAGAAACTTCTTTCTGTCACTGCACGTGCTTGTCTCTTTGCTTCAGAGGTGCCCCTTACAAAAAATATCTACTGACCCTGACCTTTGAAAGGAGCAAGAGGAGATTTTTACTTTGAGCTAACAGGGAGCAGATGAAAGCTCTGCGGTCTCTATGGAGTCCAAGGATACTGAAATTTCCCAAGGTGCATCCCTTCTCTTTTGGTGTATGAAATCACTGGGCTTCTTAAACAGACAGCTAGCAAACCCATAGTGAGACGCCACGGGACCCTGAGAGTGTAGCTCACAGCCTTTCATGGGGTTAGGAACTCTCCTCTTTCAACCAAATTCTCCTTGGCAGAAATATCCCTTAAGAATTTCTCCCTTTGTTCAGGAATGGTTATTTAACTTTCCATTTCAGCTTCTGAGCACACTTTTAAAAAGTCTGTTTACTGTCCATGTTCTTTCCTTTTATAAGAACATACCTTTTTTAATCTCCAATACGACAAAAAAAAAAATCACCTTATAAGAAATTTGGCTAGCTTCAATGTTGTATTTGTGAGTGATTTATCATAAATTATTCAAAATTACTACAACACACATGCACACAAAGGAATCATATATAAATTAAAGAATGTGTTAATAGCACCTTTCCTTTTAAGATCACTGTGAGACTTTGATGTAATATTTAATTAGCAGAAATATAGCAAAAGATAGTTCGCTTGCAGGGACCAAAAATCACATACAAGAAGGATCTCCCTTCCTCCTCATTATCTTTTGTATGTGTGTGTTTAATTAAAGATCCCCAGTCTTGGTGATTCTGCAGATGTTTAACACAATACTCATTCACTAGAAATACTTTGGACTTATCACATCTTGAAGATGGACTTATCAGCTCTTTCTTCCAACCAGCATCCCAGATTAATATGCATTGTGAGCAGACTTATTTGACAGGTTCAGAAGGGTCGGGCAATGCAGCGATAACATTGCAAATCTTACTAGAATTAGTTAAAAAAAAAAAAGTAGAGTGGCTGCACTAAGTCCCCATCAATAGTTCAGTTTGAATGAGTACATGTGCTATTATCTCACAGGTGCACAAAAGGAGAAGAGAAAAGATAAGAGAGCTGTTTTCCACAGGCTAGCATACCCCCACTTCATTCCTATCTCCACGTCTTTCCATGCCCTTCACAACAGTTTATTCATTTAGTTCCAATGGGCTCTCTATACTTGGATATTTAAAATGTCTCCTAATGAAACAATAATTTTCCCATTTCACAACAGCACTGATCCAATATACATTGGGTAGATGCTCCATTTGAGTTCTTATTGGGCAGGTGGAAAGCCAGTTTTCCACCAGGTCTGTGTTGTTTCTCTCATTTGATGGTTCCCTCTGTCCTTGCTGTAAGGTTGCCTGGGTGACAGCAGGGATATCATGTAGAAACCAAGTGACACAGAGATCCTTCTTCTCCCACTCCATCTCTGCCACTGCATGTAGCATTGTCCCCAGTCTCCTCTTAGACAATGCAGGAGGGATTCCAACCCACCTCCCCCTTTCCTGTACCTCTTCTTCAAGCATCCACACTCAAAGTAGTGTGCACAGACATCTGGGGAAAGGCCAGGCTGGTGTGGTAAGAGGATGGCAGGATGCAAAAACAGCCTTCGTCAGAGGTACGTGTGATACTTGATATCACCTGCACAATTTTATTGGCCTCCAAAGCATTTTAGCTATTGTCACTTGCCAAAGAGTGATGCTGGTTCTGTTCTTATGAAAAGTTCAAGGTAAAAGTAGCAATGTTTATTAGAGCAGAAAATGTGGTACATTTGGCCCTAGGGAAGGAAGAGCATCTTCACCTGCCGTATAGCCCAGAACTAAACCTCTGGGAAAACTTGTGCTTCCTTTTAAGGGCTTGCATTCCTTCCTAATTTCCAAGTAGCACTTCTACTCCTAGATTTTTACTTTATTTGATTGTTACCTGCCTTCCATTTAAAAGTAGATACTTCCACATAAAAAGGAGTCCCCAAAATCTGTCAACATAACAAGAATAATGACTATGAAGAGATAGGGGAAGTGGTTTATGTAGCTCATGAAATACTTCAAATGAGATTTATTTTCTCTCTCTGTCAAGTTTTTGGCTTCAGCTAGACTTCTTACCTTACATGACTCTCACCTTGCCAAATATCTGATGTGTGTGCCAGGTGTACACAATGACTGTTCTTGACTTAGAGCTTATGAGGGGCTCACAGAGGAGAAATCTGGGGAATTAATGTAACATGCAAGTCTAGTCCAAGTGCAATGGAAGGTTTGGAATGAAACTATTAAAAAATGAATAATGTATCCCAGTGAGCGTGGATACTGTTCAAGACAGGAAAATGCATGAGCTCAAATTTATAGATATGAAAGGGTAGGTAATGGGGAAGGAAGAGTGAAAACACATAATGCAGGGGTGTGGATGGGTAATGAGTGGATGTAGAGCAAATGTCATAGAGTTTGCTGGAATCAGAGCTCAAACACTTTAGTGAATGCTGCCTAATTTCTACACTATCATTAAGGAAAAAAAGAAAGTTTTATGAGATGAAGCAGCTGTGTGTGTCCTGGGCACAGTAGATCATGGGTATGATTTGTTTGAACCTTCAGTGGAAACACTTGCATTCCTGCCAGTGGAAACACTTGCATTCCTGCTAACATGAGCAGAGCTGTTCTTCATTGTCTAGAATATCGCACAAACATCAAGATTGCTGATGATTCTGCATCACAAAACTGCCTGGAAGTAAGAAAGGGGAGAGTCATTGACTATCCTGGGTAAATTTCCATTGCTGTGATAAGACCATGTCCAAAAGTACCTGGGAGAGGCAAGGGTTTATTTGGCTTACATTTGCATGTCATAATCCATCATGAAGGGGAGTCAGATCAGGAATTCAGTGCATGAACCTGGAGCCAGGAACTGGAAGCAGAGACCATAGAGAAATGCTGCTGCTTACTGACTTAATCCTCATGATTTGCTCAGTCTGCTTTCATATACCATCCAGGACAACCTACCCAGGGATGGCACAGCCCAAAATGAGATAGGCCCTCCCACATTAGACATTAATGAAGAAAATGCCCTACAAACTTGCTTACAGGCAATCTGATGGAGGCATTCTCTCAGTTGAGATTCCTTCTCCCAAGGTGATTCCAGTTCATGTCAAGTTAACCAACAGTAACCAAGACATAGAAGATGAGCAAATGTCAAGTATGAAAATATTGAATGGCCCCATGTTGGTGAATCATGGTGGACTGGAAGAAGAATAGGAATAACTTTGGGTCATGTCATATTTTCTGATAGTCCCCTATTTTATTTTCATGTGGCATACTCTCTTTACAACATGCCATCCCTTTCATGGATTTGAAGTAAGCACAGTTACATTGCCCTTTATGTAAGCTGGAGCAATGTTCTACACAGGATATGGAGCCAAGGTAAGCAATCTTCAGTGAGAGAAGACCTCAGGCAGCTCTCCTCAAGTTAAAATGAAAAGGTTTTAAGGGGATAAGTTATGTTAGTGATGATCACATGTATTTTGTGCTATTGGCTGATGGATAGATAAGGCAAATGTGATACATATACTCAAGGGAATGCTATTCATCAATATAAAGGATGAAATCCTGTCAGTTATGAAAATGTGGATGAAATTGGGTATTGTTATATTAAAGGGAATACATCACTCACAGAAAGTATTGTGTGATCTTATGTGCATGTAGAAAACAAAAAGGTTGGTCTTCTTGAGCAGGGAATGGTGATCAGCAAATGCCAGAGAGATTAAAACAGAGAAGATTAAGAAAAGGCTAATCACGGAGTATCGCACTGTAGAAATAAAGCAACTGGGTGTGGTAGGTGCGTGACACTAGTTAATGATAACGGACTGCATATTTCCAAGAGCTCAGAGAAGAGACTTTTAATAAACTTACAATAGTGAAACAATAACTGCTTAAGGAAATAGACATGATTACCATGGTTGAAACATTATGAAGTGCACATATACATTAGAACAATTACATGATACTCAATTTAAAAAAAAATACACAATTATATGTACCAATAAAACAAAATCTAACAAAATAAGAGCTTGACACCCTCTAGTGGCTGCAAGCCAGCTTGATGGTTTCCTGGGGTCAGTTAAAAACCTTCACAAAATGGGAACAAAGAAGGCTAACTAGAGAGTTGGGGAAACTTAGAAAAAAAAATCCACATGGGAAGAATTTATCCAGCAATGACAAGTCCTGTGAAGATGATGTGAGCTTGCCAGACACTTTTATGATCTTTCCTTCAGTCTGGCTTATGTGCTTTCAGAGGGAGGATGCTGCTTGATGGGGAGGCAGCCTTGAAATCAATTGACAGCGAGGAAAGCATTAACAGCAGCACCTGCAGCCACAGGACACTCGGCCACAGTGAGATTTGTTGTAGGGCAGAGATGACAGCTATGTAACAACGTCTTATTGATATGGGCTTTCCTGAGCATAGATGGGGGGAAAAAAAGAATGGGTACTCTGTTTGCAGCATACGGTAGGGATTTGATGGAACAAACCAGGCTAGCAATAAAGTAGTGTAAGCATAGAAATGACATGCGGCCAAGGGAAGAGAGAAGAGGTGGGATGAGGCCTGCGCTTAGTGTGATGCTACGCCTTGCCATTGCCATTTTAACCCATCCCCTCCCACTCCAGTCACAATGACCCATTCATCTTCTTCCCATTTGGAACATCTGTGCATGTTTAACAGCAGGGTGACTTTAAAGATATGGCATGGTAATGACGAAGCAACGTGAGATGAAGTCTATCTGCTAGCACAGGTGGAATCCATAGGGGCAAATGTACTTAGGCTCCTGCTGCTTATGGTAAGTCCATAATAATTTAAACAAAATCTACCTCTAGATTACTCCCAGATTTCACTGATTTATTTACTATTTTGAGTTATGTACACTGACATTCAACTAATGGATTAATTTATTTACTCCTCAAATTCACAGATCCTGAAACATTGATGTGATTGTTTTAAATTTGGAAAACCTCATATAGCAATACCTGGTCAGACTACACAAATCAATATAGGGTATATTTCTAGAATGTTACAACCACAGTTCAAAATAGCCCTGGTTGGTGTGTTAGTGTATTTCTTTTCACCTCCAGAGACAGTTTTGATGATCATCCAGATTTTTCAAGACAGGAAATGAGGTGTATGGTCTATTAAGTGAAGTCATTCATCAGAGTTACAGTTCTTCCTGGTAGGGGACTTAAGAGAAACAGCTAAATTAAGAAAACTGATCTTGTGACAGGGCTGGACCGATGTCAGGGCAGAGGCAGACACTGTCCTTTACTTTCTATTTCCCAAGCCCTCAGTGCTTCAAGGTCAGTGATACAGACATAGATTCCAGTGTTACGAGAAGATATAAAACATGACTATTTCCTGGATTCAGTTCTTGGCATCATCCGTGTGCATGCCTGCACAGAGTGGAACAGACTCATTAGGAGAGAATGTAATATCTGACTCTGTGTGTTTCCTGACTATCCTTTCCACGTCTTCCTCTCCTTTCTTAACAGTTGTATCCTACTTGGACAGCTCTGCAGGGTGTTAGCAGGATTCATTTGTGACGTCATACTTATTGCTAAATCTTGTCCATTTCAAGACAATTCTAAACTTTATAGGAGACAAAAATAATGATAGTCCATTTCCTCTGCTCAAGTATCTTATTGAAGATCTGAAGAAAGGGTGTATATCATTATTTTACCAGTTCTTAGGGGCTTTGGATAAAGGATAATGAAAAAAATAAATGAGACTTATGTGCTTTGGGTCAAACTTCCACTCTGAATTTTAGGACTGGGCCATGTTCAGAATTACTATAGCTGGAGATGGTGTTAATAGTATGAGTTTTGTGAATAATAAATTCATAAAGATGCTTAGAGCAAAGAAAGGATTTCTGTGGAAGGACATCCACTTAGTGTTATTTTCCATTTCTTCGTTAGGAAGCAGGTAATGAATGTCAATTTGTACTCAATATGTAGATGAAACAAGTTCCACACAAGCAACTAACCTTCTTGAGGAGGAATTGGGAAAATGATTACCAACAAGGGTGCATTACAGAGTATTTGGTGTCCTGAAAAAAGAGTAAAGATGTGAGCACAAATATGTTGAGAAACTTCCATGAAGAAGTACATAGACCAAAACCCAAGTGACTCAGTGGTTAACTATGTGAGGAACATCACCCAAATGGATGGGGAACCATTGAGTTTCTGGGTGACCAGAAGATAGTTGGTGTAAACAGACTTCAGTGCCACATGTACATTAGCTGAAAGAGTAGTGTTTCTTACTCCAAGGAGAGAAGCTACAGATTCTGCAGAGGTTAAAAGGTAAGAACAACTAAGCTGTGGAGTGCTATAAGAATGTAAAGCATGGTTTATACAGAAGAGTGGGAGAAGAACTTAAAATGGATTATAGATTATAGTCAACCTCAGAATATTCTTCAAATAGGAGTTCATCAGATGATTATATAAGTATTGATAGTTGGTGAGATGGAGAAATAAATTGTCTAATTTCCCACTGATGCTGTCTCTAAGAGAAAATGGATTGAATGGGTGACTGTTGGGTTAGTTGGCTGAATGTCTTAATTTCCAAGCCCTAGAAACATAAATGGTAACTAGTTGGCCAGGAGACAATCTAAGGAGGGACAGGGTAATGGATAGTAGTTATGATAAGAAAAACGTGACTGAGAATTAAAGAAAGGCAGGTTAAATATTAAATATCAAATCCAAATGGCAAGGGCCTAATTTCAGCACAGCTGTTTTAGAAACAGCAACAGGGGCAAGATCCCCACATTTGGATATACACACAGAAGTAACACTGTGACTGCCAGACACCACACACATGCTCACTCACACTCAGCAGAGGCTCACTGATCAACATGGGAGCCAATGACAACATAAAATTTCAAGATCTCTTTCAGTTGCTTACTAATCCAGAGTCCATAAAAGCTCAAACACCTAGAACTGGTCTTCAGGCATCAAAGAGGTGATCATTGTGAATATTTGGAAAGACAAATTGAGAGTTGCACTAGGTGTGGAGGCCAGGCCCTGTGCTTTGTTACCTCACACATCACTCCCTTTCATTTTTAAGAAATGTCTGTCATCAGACAGCGCGTACGATACGTCACATAAAAATGACATAAGTAAATTCATTATTTTGTACACTATCCAAAAGAATAATTTAGAAAGGTACAGTGAGTACTTCCTGTACATGCTGGAAATAAATGACTGGGATGCTGTGCAATCATTAAATTATTAGATATTACCTGGTATTTTTTTCTTTTTACTGAAAATAGATTTTTTTTTTCCTCACATAATATATCCTGATTACAGTTTCCCTTCACACTATTCCTCCCGGTTCTTCCCCACCTCCCATCATATCCAGATCTACTCTCTTTCTGTCACTCATTAGAAAACAAACAGGCTTCTAATAGATAAATAATAAAATAAAACAAAACTGACACATAGAAATTGGACAAAAAAAAAAAAAACACTGAATGAAAGCAATGCAAGAGATGCCACAAGAAAAAGAGACTACTTGTTCACATACTCAGGAATCCCATTAAAAAAAAAAACCCACTAAACTGTCAACCATATTATATATGCTGAAGACCTAGTGCAGACCTGTGCAGGTCCTGTGCATGCTATCAGTCTCTGTGACTTCATATGAGCTTTGATCATTGTGATCAGTATAGCAGTAAGATTGAAATTGATCAACCCCAAGATCCAGCTGTACCATTCTCAGATATATACACAAAGGATGCTTTGTCTTACCACAGAGACACTTGCTCAACCATGTTCATTTCTGCTTTATTCATAATAGATATAAATTGGAAACAACCTAGATGTCCCACAACAAAAAAAAAAATGGATAAAGGAAATATCCATATTTACACAATGGAATGCTACTCAACAATAAAAAAAAAATGAAATTCACAAGTAAATGGACAGAACTAGAAAAAAAATCCTGAGTGATATATTCCAGACCCAGAAAAACAAATATAGTATGAACTTGTTTATGTGTAGACATTAGCTGTTAAGTCAATGACAACCAAGCTACAATCTGTAAGATACAGGAGTATAGAGAGATCTCCCCAGGAAAGAGAAATAGCATATATAGTTATGAATGGGGAGGCTCTGGAACAGGAATATCAAGTGGGAAGATAGAGGGTGACAGAGGAGGGAATATGGGGAAATATAGTTAAAATTAAGGGCCATTTGAGGGGTTGTAATGGACCTAATAAAGTAGAGGCTTCCTGAAACATGTATTTATGAAGGTGATCTAAATGAAATCACCAAACAATGGAGAATACAGAGACCTACCTGTACATCTCTTGTGATCAAATGAAGTTCTCAGGACCTGGATTCAGTTACATCTAATTGAAAGTGTTGGCCAAAAGGGTCCCACAGGAATCCTCAAACAACCAAGCTGTTGCCAAAACTACAGGTTGCTGTCTGCAAACTGACAGTAAAGCGTCATTGCTGAAGACAGTACCTGCATAACTCATTGAACATGGAAAAGTCGGGCTGGTGCCTTCACAGTGTTTTCACCCCTATGGGATAGCATCTTTGGTACAGAAATGCTACCAAAGGAGAAACATAAACATCAACCCAGCTAGAAAACCTTTGACCTGGTGTCCTGCCTATGAGATATGCTAGGACAATGTTGGCACAAAGTTTGTGAGAGTAACCAACCAATATCCCATTTGACTGAAGGTTAACCCCACTAGATGGAACACATATCTGACACTGCTTGGGTGACCAAGAACCTCAGACCATACAGGCCAGGGACCTAGGGTAAAATACTACTACTGTTCAAAATTTTTAAAAACAGAACAATAAAATAGCTCCTGATCACATTCTGATGTACTCATGTATCAGCATTACCTTGCTTAGCCATCATCAGAGAAGCTTCCTCTTGCAGCAGATGGCAACAAGTCCAGAGACCCACAACCAGTCATTATGCAGAGTAAGAGGCATTGGGACACTCAGCCCTAAATGAAATGTCTCCATCCAATCCCTCCCCCCCTCATGGCTCAGATGAGGAGCTGTAGAGAGTGTAAGTGCCACAGGGGATGGAGGTAACCAAGGAAACAAGGTCCTCTATATCAGTAAGATTTTTACCTTTTCATGAGACAATCCAGGACATCTAGAATAAAAGTGGACAGAGTATGACTTCCCTCTTCTCATGCACACAAAAACTCTTTTGAATGCATTTAGTGTGAAATTATAAATACAGGTAATCACAGTTTCTTATGTGCCAGCCTATTGGAGATACTTGGAGAGTTTCTCCAAAAGAAGAGTATGAGTAAATAAACACAGTAGAGTTTCTTAAAGATAACTTTCACTTACTTGATCCTAAAAGACAAATTCAATAATAAATAAGAGAGAAAGGGACATGGATTTTGAAGGTCAAGTTCAGCATTTTTCTTTAACAAGGTTATTTTGACATTCCTAAATGGAACAGCCACAGAACTTGAACAGCGCTATTAGATTAATGATAGCATCTGCGGCAAGAACAAGTCCTATTTGTTAAGCACCTTTCCCCCTCAATACTTTAATTCTACTTGGAACAGAGAAAGTGGATATGAAAAGAGAGGCTAATCTAACCCTAGTCACAATATATTTTCTTTTTCCATTTGAAAAAAATTCAGTAAGAATGAAGATAAAACAAAACAAAACAAAAAAAAATAGCCATTGTTGGACCATACCAAAGAGGGAAAAAAAAATCAATAATCAGTCTTGCTAGAGGAAATCCAACAGTCTCATAAAAAACCACATGCCCAGGCTCTTGCATACTCTGAAAAGACACAGCTTCACAATGTAGATAAAGCCTTCTTGCTGCTTTCATGTCCCCATACTCCAAATCATCTCATTTCCTGTCACTTCCTCAGGATCTTAAATCTTAGATGGAAAATAAGAACTTCTTGTAAGGGAGGGGGAACTGTGATCCAAATACACTGCTTTCATGTATTAAATAATCAAATAATAAATAAAATTGTCTTAAAAGAGAAAGTAAGAACTTGAAGTGAGCTTTTTTTTTTTTTGCTTCTTATAGAAATCCCCTTCAAACCTAAATATGTTAAAAATGAGAATACAAGAAGGAAGAGCAGAGACCACCAGACAATACAGAGATGTGGAAAATGTATGGAAAGGCAAATGATACTAATTAAAATTCCTGTGCAGAACTGAGAAACATTAGTATACTTTGATACTAGACACACAGAAGGATGGGGTGAGGCATGAAACTAAAACAAAATCATCGTGGGAAGTGTTCAGACACTTGGCATCTCCCCAGAAATTCTGCAGCTCTTTTTGTGGAAAACTGAACCTAGCAGTATCTGGGTTTCAGTATACTTAGCACAGAAGGCACATGGAGGATGGACACCATTCTGGAAGGTTGCTGACCCACGGACATTCTCATCTTCCCAGTTTTACTCCATTGCAAAATTAACTAGTGTTAGGCCAAGGCTGCAGGCAAGACTTGCAGTCAGTTTCCCTGAAAATTTATGAGTATCCAAAAAGTACATGAATCCTAATCATTGGGGATTCCTCCATGAAAGTATTGGGTTCTTATTCAGTGTTTGTGTGGTGAAGCCAGACAGTTTAGGACATCCACAAACACAAATTCCAGGTGCGACCCAGCAGGTCCATGCCTCCTGCATGCTGATCTCCACCTCATGCTGTACTGTTCAGAGAAGCTAATTCTCTGTACAATAACCCCAAAAGCTTTAAGATAATATTTTTTACAGATCAAAAGAGTCTGCTAAGTTCCCAGAATAATGAATGATAAATGACCCAAATCACATCAAAATGCAATTTCAAAAAGAAAAGAAGAAAAGATCCAAAGGCTTCCCAAAAAGAAAGAAATCAGATAACATAAAAAAGCATCAAGAAATACAATGACCTTGGACTGCTCAGCAACATCACTCACATCTAGATGACAGAGCAATTCCTTCAAAGTTTTGAGGGTGATGGCTTTCAGACAATAATTGTAAATGCTGCCAAATTGTTAGGTAAACTTGAAAGAAGGATAATACATTTTCATATATGCTAGGTTCTAAAAGTATCTCCCTCAAGGTTTAAAAAGAAATGCCCCTTCTCCTTTCTCCAAGATACTATTGTGGTTGCCATAACTTGAAAACAAATACAGAAGAGGGGTGACATGGAATATAACAGATGAGACAGGAGGTAAAGTGAAACCTAAGAGACAAAGACTATGCCAATTAGACTTGACCAGGGATAGAGCCAGGCCTGGCTAGAGAGTTCCAGAAGAATGAAACTACTTCACAACCTGAAATGATTTGTTGTTTATGGAGAGAATATAATTCCATTGGGAAATATGAACAATGTATATGATCAGACTATAACACAGCAATTAGTTAGGATGATCCAGAAGGTAAACACTAATCAAACCAATGTTGTTGCAGAACTGTGATTGAGAGGCACAGGAGGAGTAGGAAAGAATGAGTTTCCTAAAGAATATTTCTGTCTCAGTGAAACAGGCCTGATGAACAGCCATCTTTGTGATTGTCCTCATAGCACTACCTGATTACTAAATTCTGCATATATTTTATTGACGTCAACAGTGCCATATTTTTTAGATGGAGTGATATTATAAAAACAGGGCAGATGACTCTCTATATTAACACTTTATGTAGTTTTACAATTATGTCTCCAGGACCCTGGGTGCAGCCTCTATACTTCATTCACCAGGATCTTTGTACTCTTTAAGATATGTTGAGACCATACCACTACTTAAGAAAACTTTCTGCATATATGTTATTGTTGTGTAGCTTGGTCTTCTCCTAGGACTCCTAACAGTGGGAGTGGGTGGTGTTGCTGACTCTTTTGTCTACCTTTGGGACCCTTTTCCTCCTACAGGGTTGCTGGTCCAGCCTTAATATGAGGTTTTGTGTCTAGACTTACTGAAACTTTGTATGCTGTGTTTGGTTGATATCCCGGAGAGGCTGCTCTTTTCTGCAAGGAAACAGAGGAAGAATGGATCTGGAGGAGAGAGTAGCTGTTAGGGGGACTGGAAGGACTGGAGGGACAGAAAACTGTGGTCAGGATCTAATTTATAAGAGAAGAATAAAAATTTCTGGAACAGAAAATTTTCTGGAAATAAAGAATATGATTGTTCCTCATAATATTTGTTATAATACCTATTTCAAAACAGGTATTTAACATCTGGAGTGGTGGATCCATGTCTCAGTGATTAAAAACATTGATTGCTCTTGCAGAGGATTCAGGTTCAGTTTTCAGTACCAATATGGCAGCTCCCACCATCTGCACATCCAATTCCAGGGGATCTGACACTCTCCTCTGTCTTTCACTGGCACCAAGAATGCATATGTTGCACAGACATACTTGCAGGCAAAAGATCCACACACTTCAAATAAAACAAGATATTTAATGAATAATAAACAAAGAAACTCGTAGCAAGAATTGTTATAGCTTTGGAGAATCCCATTTAAAAAAAAACACTGGATGAATGAGTGTATGGGGGTATATATAGAGAATGAGAAAGATTAATGAATCCAATTATATGTAACAACTATTCTAAGGGCTGAAAGATGTCTCAGCAGTTAAAAGTACTTGTCATTCTTTCAGAAGATCTGATTTTAGTTCCCAGTACTCATGTCAGGACTCATAACCACCTACAAATCTAGAGGGATCTGCCACCTCTGGTAATTGGCACATAAGTGCACACAGACACATACATGCACATGCAATTTAAAAAGTAAAAACAAATGTTTAAAAGCACACCATTGTTCAGAAGAATCGATCATCTATTCTTTGCCCTACTAACTTGGTTCTCCATAATTTGCTGTGTTCTTTTCTTGATCACTTCTCTATAAACCCAGAAATCCCTTTGACTAGTATTTTCAGTAGCATTAAGGTATCTATCAAGTTTCAACTAGATGTAAAACATATCTACTTAGTACTATTCCTAACTGTACCTCTCATGGTTAGTTTTTATTGTCAACTTGACACAACCAGAAGAAAGAAATCTCAGGTGCAGCTATTGCTTTGATCACATTGTCCCACTGTTTGATCTGAGAGGAAGCATCTTGGGTGTTGATTTAAGGGGGAGGGTCCAACCCACAGTGGGCTGTGCTGTTCCTAGCCAGACAGTTCTCCAATGTGTGAGAACGCAATCTGAGCAAGCCAGAGAGTGAGTCATCTTTCCTTGAGGGTTTCTGCATCGATGTCTGCTTGAGTTCCTGCCCTGACTTTTCTCAATGATGGACTGTGACCTGAGAGTGTAAGATAAAATAAACCCTTTCCTCCTCAAGCTGCTTTTGATCACAGTGTCTTCATTACAGAAACAGAATGAAACAAAAATAGAATCCTACCAGGAAAAGACAACTGAAACAGTGCCATGCTGGAATCGATGCCTCAGTGAACTGAAAGCTGTCAGTTGGTAGGCTGCTCATTGAGAAGAGGATGGTGGAGGTGGAGATGAATCCATGAAGTATCCATGAATCAGGGGTGTTCACTCCATGGCTGTGGAATAGAAGCAGCTGGATCAATAGTGACGTGGTCAAACAGGGATTTGTGTGTGTGTGTGTGTGTGTGTGTGTGTGTGTGTGTGTGTTTATGTATATATATGTATGTATGTATGCATTTATATTCCATATGTACACACACATATGTCAAATCATGGGCACTAAGAAAATGTAAGTCTGAAGTATTCTTTAATGGTTGGTGCCAAATTAGTTTTCACCATCATGTTATTAGAATAAGTGTTTCCATTTATCAGCAAAATGAAAGAATATTTCTCTGCAAGTAACCTCAAGTCAATCCTCTTTCCACAAGTTGCTTATACAGATGAAAACAGTTAGCAGTGAACTCACTGTAGCTGAAATGTATTTCAATATATAGTATGCACGTTCTCTGGGAGACTGATACATTCATTAAAATGAGAAACATTTATCCCTTAATATTTATTTAAACCACAAAACACCCAACTAGCACAAATATAGATGAGTTTAAATAGAAAATTGTATCTAAAAATGCAATATATATTCTTGTCATACATGTCAGACCAAGTATTCAGACAAAATCATGACTTACTTTGTCAGAAGTCAAAAAAAATATGCATTCTTTAATAGATACTAATTGTCCTTTGTAAAATGGATCAGCTAGGATGTAGTCCATTCTTCCTTCATCAGCACAACCCTTCATTATGAGACTTCCCTGAAAATCGTAATACCCACAGCTATCATTCCTATGGGCATATAGCATAAGATACTCTGTTAATAGTGAATTTTCAATTGACACCATTGGCAAGTGCAACACGTTTGAAGAAATAATTTGAACTCTCATGAAATAATTTAGAAGTACATTTACAGATAATGGCTAATGGTGGCACCTGATGATGCAGGCCTGTAATACTACCAACTATTCTGGTGAGTGTCAGGGTCAGAAGGAGAAAGGACTATTGGTATCTACTATTAGGCCAGTTCCTTTCTAGTTTAATGAAATGACCTGTTAACATGCTTTTTCCCAGGGATGGGGGAGGCAAGTGCTCTCCCATGTGTGGAGTAGTGAGAGCCCTAAATGAGAGGATAAACTGAGAACAAAATGGTCAATGTGGGTGTTACCATCTTGAGTATATTTATAGTGAAATTATGAAAAGCCAGTTGTCACTTAGGAAATGATCCAACTGTATGGAAAAAAAATACACTGTGGATAGGCTTCACGGAGCAGTCACACGCAAGCAGATTTCGCCTTCTGAATCAGCCTGTCTTCCTAAGGTAAACTGTGAAAAATAATTTGCATTTATCCTCTCTGTCACATGAAGCCAGCCAAATTCAGGGAGGAAAAGACCCTTTGTAAATGAGTTTACTTCTCATTCCAAGACAGACATGTATTGTAAAAGTGTGGTTGATGTGATGGGCCGCTGGGCATCTTCTCTACCCTAGTTCTCTTATTGCCTCTACCTCTGCCTTCTGTTTGTAAACAGGATAATCCTGTAACGATAAGATCTGCTGAGAGGAAGCCATTCCTCTCTTTCTCAGCTTTACTGGGTCTGGGGGTCCAGATGGAGAAAGAAATGTATTTTCCCACCAGCGAAAATCATCACAAATAACATGAAGACTCAAAGAAAACTCATGTCCACAGTAAGAAGGTGGCAGATTTCTACAAGTGCATTCTGCTCATGGCTAAGTTTCCAGGAGAAAGGAAAACTCGAGGGTGGGGCTGAAGCTACTGAATGCACTCATTAGAACACACAGCATGCCTTCCCCTGCACTTTCTCCACTCAAGCTGGCAGTGTCTTCCTTTCCCTGCACAGATCCATCTTGGGAGCCTCTTGGAACTGTCAATAGAGCCATTATCAATTATGTAATGCAGAGGGGGAGCAAAGATTAATAATTCACAGCTGGGACATCCCCGTGATTTATAATCTTGCATGTAACCGTCTACAGCTAACATTGGGAACCTGTCATTAGAAGGCATTACACTTGAGAAAATTAGAGTTCTGTATTGATCACTGAGCGCATATAGTTTATTGTGGAGTGATGCTTTAATTTACATCCCAAGCAACTCTCTGTGAACATCATTTGCATGGGAGGGAGCACATCCTGAAGCCATCTGGTTCTACAACATGACAGTAGCTACAGGTAAGCATTCTGTCTCAGTGAGCACATCCCAGTGTAATAGAGCATAAACACAACACGGCTCACACAGGACAGCATTCATTTAAGGCAGAAGAGATGTTGGTTTATCTTACATGCAGAACTTGAGCTAGTCAATGGCTGGCTGAACAGTCTAAAGTGAATATTATCTTCCTCCCATCCTAACTTTGGGTGGGTGAACTGCCTCTCTCCTCTTTCCCTTCCTTCTTCCTTGACAATTTTTTTTTTTTTTTTTTGCCTTCCTTAATAAAATCAGAATATGCTATTGAGTTACTTAGGCTCCATTGTGTGATCCCTAAGAGAACTGGATGTGAAGGGTATTAAGTCAGATAATCAGATCTTTAGTACTGACCTTTATAAAAAGCACCCGAGAGTCATGGGCTGAACTTCAGAGACAGTAAAAGGGCTTTCTGCAAGCACTGCCTTATAGCCAGATAGGCGATGATTTCCAGAATATAGCTCACAATGGGTTAACTGTACTTTTCAACCATTACTGTGTCTTCTAATCCTCTGAGGAGAATGTCAATCCCAAATTCTCATTTAATTGGTCTGAGGTAAGCATCGAGGCACTGGAAATATTTTAACGTTTCCTAAATGATTCCAATGTGCAGCCAATTTTAAGGACCACTGACTGTCAAGTGTTCAAGTATATGAGTAAATGCAGGAGAGAAAGGATGAAACATAAGTGATATAGCTAGGACTAGGCATGGATCCAAGAATTGAGTAGAAGGGAAATTCAAGCATCAAATAAGAAATTAGTATGTAGCAGGGGGAAATGGGCACAGAAGTTTCGGCTGCTTTTAATAGCAGAGTAATACCATAGGGAATGTGGTGGTAAGACACAAACATCTCCTCTACTTTTGCTCAGTTGAAAAGCCATCAGTTGAGGTGTGTAGTAGACAATGGTTGAGTTGAGTGGAAATCAGACATGCCCTTCTCGTCTGTGAAATGTCAGTGTGGCTGTAGGATAAAAACAGGATCAGAAAACTGGATTTAGCAGCTTCGAGGTTAGGATTGGAAACTCAGTTGGCAAAAAAAAAAAAAAAAGTCTTTGAGAAGTTGATGGACCATGCCTCTTGTACAATGCATGGTTCATGAGAGTTGCTGGTAAAATACTCGCTCATGTCCCAGCTACCTTTCATCTGAGCATTCAGACCAGGATGTAAGCAAAGAGGAGAGGGTGACGTTGGGAGTGCTTGTAGCCAGATACAGTGCAAAGTGATAAAGGGAGATTAAAAGAGTGTTTTCAAGAGCCTAAAACCTCAAAGATAAGCATCTGACAAGGCGTATTCAAGGCAAAGAACAATAGATTAGAGAGGTGGCTTTGATAAATTTTCCTGCTGAGGAAACACAAGAATAATGAAATAAACCATCAAAAAAAAAAAAAGAGCCAAAGACCTCTCTGCTTATGCATTATTAATAACTAAGGGGATAACAAATAACTAATCTTAAAAAAATACAATAATGACACCTTTGATGTCTCTATACTAGTCAAAGGTGAATAAAGAATATGTATCTTCCACGTATAAATGTGTGTCTGGCTGGGATAAAATTACAGTATTCAAGGCACTCTCATTCTAGGTCTAAATGGAGTGAGGTTTAAATGTTGGTAAACAGACTGGCTCAGGACCCTGCTGAGCACTATTCAGGAGTTTTGGTTAGATCCTACAGATTTGCTTGGAATGTTTGAGCTGTCTGGATGAGTTAACTGATGGAAACTACCAGATTCCAAGTTACAAGCTGAGTTTTTCACCTTCCAATCTTTCTAAAATCCAACCAATAAAGTCCCAGCTCTTACTGGGCCATAAAAGTCCCACAGATAACACATTTTTTTCTACCTCCTCCCTTTGTGATAGCAATAATGCATTTTGTTTTGGTTTTATTTTTATTTTTAATTCAGGGCCTATGGATCCTCATTATCTAGATAGAAATGCAATGGAAAGAGAGAAAAGATGTGCCAACATGCCCCATCAAATAAAGTACTGGCCATCATTTCTTGTGATTAGATTATAGAAATCTCAGGGCACCTTGAAACAATTTATAGAAAAGCACATTCCTACTTACCTGGGGAAAAGTGACAGAGGTTACAGCTCCCAGATTCTAACTTTAGCACCTTAAATTTGATTAATGGGTCCTACTCCTTGGTATTAAGCTGCATCATATGATGAGATGTGGAATTGACAGGAACTTTTCTACTGCAGCAAGCCAGTTTGGGTGACAGCGTTTGTCTGAAAAGCAGTGCACTTGCTCTGAATTCCCTATTGATCCTTGTCTTTGAAAGCAGATGTTCGCGTTTTCAGGATCCATTTTCATTTGCGGTTTACTTTCCTCTTGTCTTTATTGCCAAATAGAGGTTTGAGTGGGTACAAATCTCTCAGTTCTAATGGACACCCTGGTACCATAATGGACATTCAGTGACCATTTTTGAAGAGTTTCCCTTTGAAATCATAGCTACCATTTTTAGCAGTCACTCCCAAGCCTTAGAAACCCATACCCAATGACAGTGATATCAGACAAAAGATTCCTTTATGTTTACCATCATTTTTTATGCTCATGAGACATCATGACAAAATATAAACATTCTTTCCATTTTACAAAGTATCAAATAGAGACCCAAGAGGTTCAATTATGTGGCCCATGATACACAATGGTTGAATAACATAGAGTAGTCTGCAGCAATTTTGTTGAATGCATACTCATTGAAGAATTCCTATCATGTGCCAAGAGACACTGTTAGAAGTAAGAAATACAGTGGAAAGGAAGTAAGAGAACTACCCTCATGAGCTGCACCCATAGCAAGAGAACAAGACAAACACAAGTCAAAGGCTGAAAAGTGGTGACGTCATTAAATAAAGAGGGACCCGGGAGTCCCTCAGAGATAATAGTAAGAAAAGGCTCTTCTAAACAGGTAACACAGACCCTGACTCCTGAGAGCCTGACACTGGAAGTCAGGGAGGGTATGTCCACACCTACATTCCTTGTCACTGTTGCATAGCATCTACACTTGGACCTCCTCTAGGACAAGCTTACCATTCTTTTTTTCAACTCCTTCTCAATAGTACACTCCCCTCCTCAAATTAAAACTGGTCTATTGTGTGTGTATGTAGATTTGTCTTCAGTCTGAGGGGAAGAGTTGTCAATACCTCTTTCTAACGTGTTTCTGTGATATGCTCCTGCACCTGACAAACCCTGGGGCCTTGTCCTTTGGCTGTCTTTCATCATTTGTGTCTCCTTCCTCATGTTTTTTCCTTGCTTCCTTCCTGGTTATAAAACACGCACACAAGATCCTCATGCTTTGGAACAGTTCCTAAACAGGCATCTCCAATTAAGCTACAATTATTATAAATAAAATTTGTAATTTTCTCTCTATTTGCACATGTTTATTATATATGGCATTGGGTTTCCTAAGTGCACTTGCATAGAAGTCCACAATGTACTTTGTTTCTATCCCTCCCTAGTACTTCTCACCCCTCCCCTTTATCTCGACAGTTCCTGTAAGTTCCTTTCATTCCCCCAGAAATCTCCCTTCTTAGTTTCATGTCACTTCTGCACATGTGATTTTATGTGTCTCTGTAAAATCTGGAGGCCACAAATGAGAGATGATATGTGTCTGAGACTAGCTTACTTCAAGTGACATGGTCTCTTCTAGTTGCATCCATTTTTCTGCAAATGACATTTCATTATTTATGTCTGAATAAAATCCCATTGTGTATATATCACATTCTCTTTATCCATTCCTCTAGTGATGGACACCTCACCTAGTTGCTTAATTTAGCCAGTGTGAATAGTGCAAAAAATAACTTTGATGGACAGCTATCTTTTTTTTTTTTTTCTCGAGACAGGGTTTCTCTGAGTAGCTTTGCACCCTTCCTGGAACTCGCTTTGGAGACCAGGCTGGCCTCGAACTCACAGAGATCCGCCTGCCTCTGCATCCCGAGTGCTGGGATTAAAGGCGTGCGCCGCCGCCGCCGCCGCCGCCGCCGCCGCCGCCACGCCACCACCACCACCACCCAGCTGGACAACTATCTTTTTATATCTTGACTTGGAGTTATTTAAGCAATACCTTTTGTTTTGTTTTTTGTTTGTTTGAGAAATCTCCATACTGACTTCCATGTGCCTGGAATAGTTTACTTTCAACCAACTGCATATAAGTGTTCCCTTTTATTCATCTCCTGCACACCATTTATTTGATTTCTCATACTGCCATCCATAATCAGTAATTTCATCCTTATACAATTATTTCTCATTGATTTTACAAGCTCTATTAATTCATGTAGTGCCATTCACTCCATGGAACCAAAGAGGTAGTAGAGAGATGAGAACAGGGACTGGAGACCAAGAAATGGAGGTAAGACCCAAATCCCAGACTTTAGTAACTATGTAAAAGATACTTCATTTTCCTAAACTTCAGTTCATATGATTAAAAACAAGAACAATGATAATGACATACATCTTGCATGGTATAAGCATCCATTCCCAAGTAAAGGAAACTGCTACCTACAGACTCCAGCAACTCTTCTAAGGGTTCTAGCCAGTAACCTGTCTTGAAGATTTCAGCTGTGGTAGCTCTATAATCAAGATGAGCTAATTCCATACCCACCCTTTCTCTATCTATCTATATCATTTCTGTCTACATCTCCATCTATATTTATATCTGTATCTCTTTATTTCTTCCTCTCTCATTAGTTCTGTGTCTCTAGGGACTACAGCCAGCTCTTTAAGGGAACTCTGATTACCTCCAAGATCTGAATGGTTTTCCCTGATCGTTAGAAATATCCTTGCTATAACATCTCTACTATATATCTGCATTATTTATTTTTTCATAAATAAATGTCTTGTAAGCGATTGGTTTACTACTCCACTTAGATAAATGATGCCTGAAAATATGTAAAGCCATAAGTACCATACGCCCTCCAGGCTTTAGAAGAAAAAGCATCTCTCTGAATTTGTATCCACTTCTCATTGGCTTCCTACTGCACTACCCCACCTCCTCTCATGCAACCCACAAGCTACGGTTAGCTTTCTCACTCACCCTATTTGTTGACGAAGATATATAAATCAAGGATTTTAGGGTCTTGAGTTAAGAAAACAAAATCAATTACTATCTTGAGATAACACATGATAGAAAATAAAACATTAAAATCTAATAAATCACATCTGTGTCTTTTTCCTTCTTCTACTTGATTATTATGTCAAAAATTGATTAATTTACAATCTATTATTGCTCTCAAGTGATAAGTTGGGGATTGGAGAGCTTTTCGTGTCCCTATCAATTTAAGTTGTCAAAAATCAGACAAAAACCAGATTTGGAGAGAAATCTCAGTGGGATTAATTAACTTGGCAATGGCATACCCAGCCCTAGGTAAAGGCTATATGATGGGCTGAACGTAGTGTTCATTCCCTGTGTGCCACTGGCTGAAAAGTGCAATTAATCTAGTATATTCCAATAAATACTATAGCATGTTGGAAGAAGACAAAAATTCTGTGCTTGGTATATTGTTGAGATCATTGTTTTGTGTTACAACAACAACAACAAACAACAAAAAAACAGCTCTTTTTCTTTCTCATTCTGAAACAGGTAATACATATGAAACTCCCCATAAGGACCAGGCTAGTGCTTAAGTGAAGCAAGAGGCTTTAAGATAATCTTTAGTATTTCTATTCACATTTTCTGAATTTCAAAATAGAAATTTAATACACACTAATGCTTTGTACATCTAGCTTCAGGTTTATGGAATCGTTCTTGGTTACATTGGCTTCTTTCTCTAACCAGACTCTATGACTATTAACTGGGATCATCTATCTAAGGACTTAGAAAGTTCTCCATTCTCCCCAGATGCCATGTCCTGATGCTGTAAATGTCTGGGCCCTGGTAATTGATATTCAGAAGAGAATAGAAAAACATTTGCCATACAAAGAGGTAAATAATGTTATCTTGGTAGTAATTCTTGTGCCCGTGAACAAAATGGCTATGAGAATATTTAAAGTATGTACAGGGTGGGGGAAGATTCATTTGCTCATGGGTTCCCCAAGTCTAATCCATGATCATGAGGCCTCATACATTTGAAGCACATCACTGATGGAAGGAGTATGTAGAAGAGGAGGCTCTTCACTTCATAAAGAACAGAAAGCAGAGAGGAAGGGGAGGTAAGAACCCACTAACAAAGTAATCCTCCCATAACCTACTTCCTCCAGCTCAGCCACACCTCTTAATGATTCTCTCACTGCCTAAAATAATAGTACCAGCTAGGGACTAAGTATTCCACATGTGACTGTGTGGGGGATGTTTCCAACTCAAACCATAACTGTGATGTCACTGTTATGTGTAGAGAGAAAAGCATAAGGTTGGGACCCCCAGAGGTTGTCTCCTCTTTCTTGCTTGTCAACTTAGGTTATATTTTTAAATGTGTCTTTAGTTTTTAGAATTTATCATTTGATAAACATTGCAATGTTTTCCATCACTTCCATATTTACTTCTGTCCTTCAATTTTATTTTTTCTTTTGACAATCCTCAATATATTAATATTTTTTAGAAAGAGAGGAAAATGAAATCTTGACAGTAAAAAATTCTAATGATTTAGTGGGACACCTGTGTCTGGAGTATGTGTGCTAGCTTGCAATGCACTATTCCAGATACTGGAGAATCCTGGATGACTGAAAAGAACACCGTCCACATAAGTCTTTAAAAACAACATGCATTGTGAAAGGAAACACAAAAGACTTTTGTGTTGGGGTCCTTTGCAAACCACCCCTGAGTGTAATTTGTTCTAAAGCAAGGGGAATACTTGAAATACACTCTTTAATCAAGCTGCATGTCCTCCAGTTCTAAGCCAGAAGAAAATATATTCTGATCACAGAAATGGGATTTTCTGAAGTAGAATACTTGCTGCAGGAAGACAAGCTCCAGCATTGTTGAAGGGAAATGAACATGTTTTGTTAACTTGAAAACATTAGCAGGTATTTCATTAAAATGATGATTAAATTATTCATTTGGTGTAATACACTTAACATTTCAATAATTAACCACTCTAGCAAAAGGAGAGGAAGCCTGAGTTGCTTATTTATACCCTTTAAAATATATTATAAGTGAGGTCTAAAGATGCAGTGACTAGTTCTTCCAAATAGTCGCTTGTAGGGCCCCAGGGGTTCCATTTTGGTTCGTTTTCCCTTTCTATTTGGGCCTTTCCTTCTTTTCTCTTGGTTTCTCTCTCTCCATTTCATTCCCTTCTTTGTATGTATGAGTTTAGAGATGTACGGTTTTAGAATAGTCAAGGCATTAATAGATAGTGTAATAATATACAACAATAATAATAAAATACTTGTGGCTCTCCCTAATAGTTTTGACATACATAAAAAATAGCAAATTCACAAATACACAGACACATAGACAGTTTCTGCCATTGAGTAATGCTATCTGAACAACTAGAAAAAGTACATCGAGACAGTAAGAAACTATTTTAATAATATAAGAAGTCTCTTATGTATTTCTGCAGCTCACTCAGCCTCCGTGTAGAGTTCTTCCTACTAAATATGATTCAGCAGTTCAATCATTAATTCTATTTAGGTTTAATGTGTCATAAAGCTATGGAAAGCAGGGCCATTTTCCTCTCTGCTGGGGCACGAAAAGTGTATTAACTATTCCAGCCCATACTGTAGATGATTTATTAATTCAATTTTGCAAAGTGAGACTGTCAGGTCATATAAGTACATATTATAAACAAACTCTGGAAGATTCCTGTGTCTCCTTTTATTCTTTCTCTCAACTAGATGACTGGCAATGCACCTCACTGGCAAGATTGATCTCCCCCACTTCCACCTTCACTCCCTTTGAGACTCAAAACACATTTACTCAAATAACCATAGGATTCCCAATAATATTTTCTCATACTTGGGGCAGTAGGGTTGACTCGGTTCAAGAATTTGAAGTGCCTGGGAAGAAAGGGAAGACTATTTCCGCACATGTACTCAAAAGTCAACGAGTCAACTGTGATACAGTGGACAAATATGAGGGACTCTTGGGTTCCAGAATCTTCCCAAACACATAAGTGAGCACAAGCACATTCCTTTATCTGTGTGTCTGGGGGGACAGGACAAGTGACTGACAGTTTCTGCGAGCTCTGCCATGAATCTATGTTACAGTATGAATGACAAAGGATGAAATAACAGCAAATGCAAGATCTTCTCCATGTGAATTAGTCAGCAACTTGAGAATATTACACCATCAGTTCATTTCTTGTGAATAACAGACTATGGGGAAGATTTATATTATATAACCTTAGAAACTGGGTACTGGGGAAATTGTGTGTGTGTGTGTGTGTGTGTGTGTGTGTGTGTGTGTATTAAGGGTTAATGTTCTGAAACATTTTTATTATACCATTCTATCTACTTTTATTCTCTCCTGCAATTCCTGTTTACAAATGGAGGAGGCTGGTTTCATTCCAACCAGGACTCTGAAAATTAAAATATAGAGATTTTAATTGTGTGATGGTGATTCATTTCCTAAGATATTCAGAGTATGATAAATATGAATAAAATCAAGGGATAATTTCCATGATCAGAAGCTTGTTTGTAATTTTGCATCATGCTAAAAGTATGTTCACCTGTTTCCTAACCAAATTATGCTCAGAGGGAAGTGTTTATTCCTTGTGCCTAACTAAAACTTAAAAGATAATAATAATAAATAAAGGCTTTTCAATTTATGTCTCAGATAAAAACCTCAGGTGTAAAGCAATTAAATCAGCAAAGGAAGAGTGCAATGGAGGGAGACACTCAGGCTGTTTCTAGGAGAGTATAGAAATCAGTAAATAGTTCACTATAGGAAAACCATCATTTTGTTCTAGCAAAAGCTGGGCTATGCTATTTAGAATGCAAGAGGTATTTGTGGTACAGAATTATGTCCCACACTATCTATTGACTATTCTTCACCCTAAGGTGTTCAATATAGGCTGCTTGATCAGAAATACTAATGATATATGTAGTTTCCTAAATATTACAAATGCAAGATGGTCAGTTTCAATATGGCCAGCACCTCCCTCAGTTATGACATAAGCAATATGTTAGAATTCAATCTCTTAAAGTCACATGCAAAATTCCTGACCTTGTTTTGTTCTTTTGCTAAGTAAAAGATAAATTTAAATCATTGTATTCATGCCTGCTATGAACTAAAAAGAATTTTCCTCAAAATTCTTACTTAAAAAGTCTTAATTCCCAGGTCCATGAATATGACCTTATTATTGACCACCCTTCTGCTTAGGCACTCTTTGTAGGCAGTGTGCTCAAAATTACTCACATGGAGAAGCTTTACTTATACTGGACCAGCCATCTTATTTGTGTTTGTAATATTTGGCACTTAGCAAGTAGGTGGTTTGAAGTGTGCTACCCTGCAAAGAGTGTTCAATCAGGAGAACGACAAAATATTACCATGAGAGGAGAAAAAGCAGAATCTCTTCCACAACCAAATAATGCCATTGGACCCTGAATCTAGGGGGATAGGCATGAACCCCACCCCAATGACGCCTTCCTGAGAATGAATTTATCAACACCCTAATCTTGAACTTAGAGCTTTCAGAACCATGAGGTCATAAACTGCTGTTGTGTGAGCCAGCCAATGCGAGCTATTTTGTTATGGTTGTCCTAGGCAACTAACACAATGCTTTTGTGGATTGCTTCCTTGTTTGCTTTTTATCCTAACATGACAATGCTCTGGACGTTTGAAATGAGGCACAGCAGCCGTAGAGAGCAGGTTTCACTAATTGGCAGGATGTCAGCTGAAATGGAGCGATGCTCACTTTGTTGTCTACGTCTTTTGCTCTCATCCCTGTTGCTTTAGACTCTGCCGATTAATGTGTGATGGAAGCATAGCGTGTGTGGACTTTAACAAAGAAACTTGAATTAACTGCCAATTAGAGAAGAAATGGATATCCCTCATATACATTCATCAGTCCTCTTTCCTCTCCTCCCACTCTCTCTCCCTTTTGTGGTTTACCCACCAAACTTCCTTCTGCATCAACAAGATTTTGGCAACTTGCTTCTGGAGAAATCGTCTCCCAGACAGCTGGTCAATTTTTCACATGCTGTCATTCTCCCCATGGCTTCATGTTTGGAATGCAAATTGGGGTCCCTGAGACTGGAAAGAAGAGTTGAGAGTTCTTCCAACTCTTGCAGTCTTTTGAAGGGTGGCAAGGGGCTTCTGAATCTCTGCAAGCCCCCTCCTACTCTTCCTGTTTCTTGCTATGTAAGCAAAGCCCAGGTCACCACACTCTGCTGCTATCATTTCCTCTGAGGTCTGTTGGGTGATTCTGTATTAAAACCATTGTGGACACTTCTCTATTCTCCAGACAAAACATAGATAATTAAATGCATGCTTCTATCATTACTCTCTATTTATGTGGCAGTTGCAAAGAATAGTGAATTAATATCTCCAAAGATCCCACTCTTAACAAAGAAAAACTAGATAAGAATTGATTTGTATCTCCTGCTATTGTGCTTAAACTGCTATTTTTCTGTTGGGTTTTCAGTCTCAGAAAGTGCGGCACAGGAAATGGAGAGAAAACAACAAGAAAAGAGAAGAGTTCCCCAACCTCTTTGTTTCTGGGATGTTTGCCCATTGATACAATGTGATGGACAGATTTTGATGTTTATTTTCTTTTCAGGGCTTCCTTCATAACCTGTCAACTGTCCCCCAAAGTAAGAAATATAACAAAAGGCAATAATACATTTGATTCTAGTCTCAACCAACCAGGTCAGCAAAATTGAGCTATAAATTTCCCTAGAATTGCTTCTCAGGAGATTTCCAGTATTTCTGAATGGGTCAGAAATCAGTACCAATGGCCCATCTCTTGCCATGTTTTGGCATCTGGGTTCCTTGAAAGAAAAAGAGATACAGATTTACATGGAGCTGAAACTATCTGTTTCCATCAGGCTGTCGAGGCACTGGATTACATATGCCTCTGGGATTGTCCTGAAAGCCTGTGGACCTTTAGCAAGCTAGGAGAGAGATGCTACATCTCCCAAAGTCCTCATTACAGCATTGAGCAATAGAGTGAATGCCACCTCCAGGGACCATGGTGAGACATTAGTAGCTCCTCCATCCTGTAAGACTTACTGTCATGAAAAGAATAAATGGCAGAGCAGGAGGCATGGTTCGGGAGTTACAAGCATCACAGAGAAGCTGGGTACAGTTCCCAGCACTCACATGGTGGCTCACAAACACTATTGTAACTCAATTTCCATGGGGATCCAACACTGTCATCTAGACTTCCTGTTCTCCTAAACCTATGTAGTACACATATACCTAAACACACACACACACACACACACACACACACACACACACACACACACACACACCTTAAAGAAAGAAAAAGAAAAAACAGTGATCAGGCTAAAATTGGCCAGTTAATATTTGCTCCCATAGTGATGCGATAGGTATAGAGAGGTCTTCCTAAGATATCTTTGGGTCCCAACCCCACTCCCTCTAGGGTACCTATCCCTTTAACAGCTGGTATCTATACAAACACTTTGAGTCACTCTAAGTTTCTCTGCCAGTAAATTGTGATTCCCACATTACCTCTTGAGAGAGAAACTAAAAAGCACCTAATTCACCTATATTATTTCCCCTTCTAATTTGCTTTAAAAGGTTGATGGGTTTGCCAGACAATACCCCAGAATTGTCACAGCTGCTGCATTTCTCTCCCAGCATTGGTTACACCAACAGAGGATTGAGGTTGGAGATAGAAGGGCTCACTTACCAATGCCCTAGCAATTAAACAGAAGGGGAGGACACAGAAAATGTCAAGACCCCCTCCAACAAAGGTGGAGGGAACAAGGTCTCTCTCCATCCCATGGACTAGTAGTAGATCCTTGTTTGCCTCTTCTTGTAAAGGCACTGCCTTGAGTTAACCTATTACTGAGGTGTCTCAAATCTGTATTTTTCAAATGAGAATTTTACAAATAGTGTCTGATATTCAAGCTGTAAAGGGGGATGGTTTTATTTTTATTAAAATACACTGAGTGTTGTTCAAATATTTCAATGTCCATGGTATGTTACACATGTATATACTATTCAACTGTTTGAGAAAATAGCTATCTGCATAAATGACAATATACTATTTGACCATTTGTGGTATATTTCACAAAGTAGAAATGAACAGCCTGAGTAACATCAAATATTTGAACAACACATATTGATGTAAAGTGTGCTACAAGAGAACTAACTAGTTTTTAAAAAGTTCAAAGCTGCTACAATGATTATGTGTGTTGCTACTGTTTCAAGCCATATTATTATATTAGATTGGGAATTGAGCTTCACCTAAATGTCTTTACTTCCACCATTTAATTTTTTTATTAATATGTACTAATGACATAGGGAGTGCATTATGGTATTTCCACAAGAATGAAACATGTGCTGACCAGGCCAGAACAATTAGCATTTTCTTTCTCATCATTTCTTTATGCTTGGAGCCTATCTCTGTTCTACATCTTCATAAAATATAGACTAGCTCGTTGTGAACTGCAGTCATTCCTCTATGCTGAAGAACACCACAAATAATTTTGGCTACTAACCTAGCTGCTTTGTAGTAGTATGTTTTTCAGCCACCCTTTACCCATGCCTCATCTATTTTTCAACCTTTATTCATCACTGCTCTGTCTGCAAGTCAGAATTTTTTAGCTTCCATATATGAAAAAAAGGCATGCAGTATTTGCCCGCCATTCTGTTTCTGGTTTGTTTCACTTAAAGTAATACCCACTATTTTCCTTCTTCAGGAGTCAAGACCATATTGTTTTTCTTATCCATTTTAAGGATTAAGAAGTAAAAAGAACTGTGTTAAATTAATATAAACCCATTTAAAAGACATATATGTATGTATGTATGCATATTCCCTTAGTGCAACCACAGCTCTATCCTGACATGAGTACATGGCTTGTGTGGTCCTCATTGCTCCTCCTAAATCATTATCCTTCTGCCCATTCTCTGAGTATTTCAAACTTGAGTCTCAAAGTATTAAACTATATGTAGCACAGGTACTCATACCTTGAATGAGTCATGTTCATAACCCTGTATTTTTCTGTGATTCTTTTAAGAATTTCCCCTTGGCTCATTTTCACCCTCTCTAACACTGTCACAGATCATAATTATGAATGTTTCTAAAAGTGGCACACAGATGTTCTTCCCAATATAATGCTAGCACAGAAATGTAGCTTTTTTGATTTTCTGTTCTTTAATGATTTTTCTCCTCCTACCCTCTTTCACCCACAAACTCCTATGTTCTTATCATATGATATTTGATATTTCATTGGTCAAATCATGACTATTTAGAAATGATGGCAAATAATTTGAAATGCAACTTAGTACATTTACATACTAACTCAATATTATTTCAAAATTGTCTAAAAGTCCAATACAATTCATAATAAATTCCTAAAATGATTCTTCTTCAACACTGGCAAGTTATAAACCAATAATTGTTATAATCATGTTATAATTCCTGCATTGAGAAAGAGGAAAAATATGTTTAATAAAATATCATCTTACTATAAAATTATAACAATTAAGAATGTGACATCATCACAGGGGAATAGAAATAATACCAGTGGAGAAGAGAGATCATAGAGTCAAACTCTAAACGAGTGTAGAAGCTTGACATGTGAAAAGGTGTATTCCAGACCCTAAAGGAAGGACAGGCACTTCATCAATACATGCTCAGACATTTCTCTATTCATATAAGAATGGATTCTCTTCTCATACAGTTAATAATTCTGTGTGAAATACAACTGAACTACAACATTTAATATGAAAATTTTGGAGTATATACATACCGAGACTCAGAAAAGAGACCACATTTTACCCTTCCTCAAAATTCATCATCTATTGTAAGCTGCTGAGTGTTCATCAACCTCCATCATGAGATTATTCATAACCATGATCTAAGTATCAGAAAAATGCTGATCAAGAGCCAGTCAACAAAAGATAGGACTCTACAACTATGTCAATATTGTTAAAGCAAGGGCAGCCTGAGTGATTTTCACAACCAACAGATCCTTAAGAAGGCATGATGACCAAATGCTATCAAGGCCCCTGGATGGGATCCTGAAAGAGAAGAATAAGGGGCCTGAATCTGTTATTTTCTCATCTCTGTGATTGAATACCTGACAGAACAATGTTAAGGAAGGAAGGACATAGCTCACAGTTTCAGGGAGCTCAGTCTATCATTGTGGGGAAAACAAAGAAGAGCTCTTCAGCTGATGTAATGAAGGGACTGGCCTAGGACAATGAACCCCAAAAGAGCTGCCCAGGTCCCACTGCAAAGAGTGCCATTAGCTGAGTATCAGCTATTCAAAACATGAGCTGGAGAATAAAATCGAGTTGAGTCAACAATAATGTGCCAGTATCCATTCTTCATTCATTTGCTCACCCATTTGTTCACAAGGTCAGTGAACCACATTAACATAAGCTGTTAACAATAAGAATAAAATAAAATCATGTGGGGACACTATGACATCTTCACAATTTTTCTATAAGGTTAAAACTATTTTAAAATAGTTTATTTAGAATGAAAAAAAAAAAAACCAAAAGATTTCCAAAACCATTGTTGAATATCCTGAGTTCTTTGACATAGGTCACAGAGAAAAGTCTCTGAAAGCAGACAGAGCTTAGCTGCCAGCTTCTCAGAAGGAACTTTGTGACAATTTGATCTGACATAATCTCTGTGGCGACGGGTTACCACAGTTCCTCACATTATTCTCTTCTCTGGGCTTTGCACTGCTGAAGAAGTCTTGGGTATTTGTTTTTCTCCCATGTCTTCAAAATATAAGCTGGGCCCCTCCTGTGACTAAACCTTAATCTTGTCCTTTGAACTGTTATAAACATTTAGTGAGTACTCCTTCAGTGTTAATTGAATGAATGGATATTAAAAGTATTTAGCAGTATTTAGAACCTGGGTTCCATCCCTAACATAAATAGTAAATAACAAACACCTGAAATCATAAAGTCACATGCCCACACAAACAAGAATGTAATGTTAGCAAGCATTGATCCACATCAAACAATGGCTGCCAACCCCTCATTTGCAGACATGACAATTCAAACCTGAAAATGTCCTCAAAGGTCATGGAGTTTGGAGTCTGCTTTTATTAATGGGATGAACATGTCAAAGACAAAGAACTTTACAGTCTTTGATTGACTGTAGATAAAGAAATACAATGAAATTAAGAGTAATAATAAAAGACCATGGAGTGATTTTCTAACCACCAGTTAAAAGATAAAGAACCAGTGTTTATTTTCTACCTGTATGTTAGTATTTTTTTCTGCATAACACAAAAAGTAGCAGGGTGGAGTTGTGTTTTGTTATTAAAATTCATAAGCTCTTCAACTCCAATCTGAGATTACCTCACTGTAGTTGCTGACCGTGGGGATTAAAATTTGTCAATAAAGCCATTTAACCACTTAAGCCTGAAACTGCTTTGCTTGGGAAGTTGTGTTTTTGTGCTGAAGATACAAAATAAGCTTTATAAGAGTTAAATCTTGTCATTGAAACTGTAAAATCAACTCTTTAGATTTTGATTTGTTTACTTTTTACTCTTTCTACCATATAAGTTTTTTCTTGTAGCTACAAGAAAGACTCAAGAAAATGATCAACTACATGACAGCAACAAACAAAATGTGTAGATAATTGTGACTAGTTCTCTTCTTAAAAACACCTCAAACACAGGCACAACATAGATACTTAAATTATGCTGGCAAGAACATGAGAGAGAGAAAAAAGTGGTATCTTCAGTATTCATCTTTTTGAAAGACTTTATTTGCTTTATTTTATGTGCCTGAGTGTTTTGTCTACATTTTTAGGCCTATCACACTAAAGGAAAGGTGGCCGTGTCTTTTTGTATATTCTTGCATTATACATAGACTATGCAAATCAAACTCATAAAAGCAGAATCATATTACAAGTGTGATTTTGTAAACTATCTTCTCCCTGGATGTATGAACACATATCCATATTGACATAGATTGATGTTATTTTAATAGCTTAATGTTACTTACCCCAAATCCTATAATTCTGGATACTTAAATGGCTTACAGTATTTAACTATTGTAGTCAAGTCTGCTATGAACATTCTTGCATGTGTGTCTGTACTTGTCTAAATATTTTCTTTGGAAAAATTTCTTGTGGAACTGTTGATTGAACATATCTAAATCTTTTAACAATGTCAAAACATTCTTAAAGCTCCCTAGAAAAGTTGCACAAATGTAATACATACTCATAATCTTTAAAGTGCCTGTTTGCTCTTCACTAACAGTGGCTATCAATTATAAATTTAATATTTGCTTATTGAGAGGAGTAAGTAATTTCATGTAGCTATTTTGGTTTGCACACAGTTGTTTAGCCAAGTCAATATCCTGAGTACTCCCAATTATATGAGCAAGAGCTGAATCAAATCCACAGCTCCTTTCATACTTAAGCTTGGACATTAGCCCTACTAGATAGTCTATTTTTAAAATCAAATGACAACCACAAAACCAAGCAAGGAACTGGACACTTGTGTTCAGCCAAACTCACTTCAATAAGCCCAGCATGGAACCTCTCGTATCCTTTATATGTGTTCTCACACCTCTGCGCTTCTGAGACTTCTTGATCTACACGAGTCTCCTCCTTGGAACTTGCTCAGTTGGAGTGGAGATTATGATTAAAAGAAAGCTTGGCCCCTCCACCTTGTTGGCCGTGTACCCTTCCAGAAGCCATCTCTCCACCTGCTCTAATGATCTTCACTTAGCAGGAGGGAGAGGCCATGGCTCAGGCATGCCTCTGTAGAATTCAAGGACCAGGATCTGTCGATATAATTGGCACCCTATCTGTCAGAGGATCTCTTATGAACTGACAAGTAAGAGGCACATAATTACTGGGCATGATTTTCTCCTTGAAAGAAAAAAAAAAAATAGAACTTAATAAACATGATGTCCACGGGGTGCACAGACAAAAGTAGTGCACCCTGGACCCCTCTGGGAATTTCCATCACCATCAGCCACTATGTGCATCCTGTCATGAAGCATCTATCAACCGTCAATGAGTGATTTATCACATTTCCAGGATGCTATCAGGTAGAGTTGCCAGTTGTACCTAGTGTTGGGTGAGTGACACCGAAGCCCAGCCCTGAGGAACCTAACTGCCCTTCAGTGTAAGCTGGACTCAACCATACAAAGCCTCCTCACACTCTAAAAGAGACAAACAATAAAAGAATGTCCTGTGCAAGACAGAAATCGGCACACAGATGCATCTTAATAAGGTTCTGTTGGATTTAAAAGACACCAATGAAAGGATGAGTTGGAAATATAAATGTAAAAAGAAATGGTGACAAAATAGGAAGCAGAACAAGTACCACTGCCTACCTGTGTGAAGGCAGAAAAGTTGCTTGTCTTAACAATGCAATATCCTCATTTGTGAAAGTAGATGATAACAGATAAAGAAATATTTAAATGAGAAATTAAATAAGGGGAAAGCAAAACTTTCCATTAGTCTTGTTGAATCCCTTTGGCATATAAAGACTGGTTTTGTTTTTCTGTAAGTACAACTTCATGAAGGACCTGGATTCCTTTGATACAAAATTCACAAAGGACAAAGGCAACAGACCAGAGTAAAAATTACACTTTCCAGTGACAGTTCTAAACAGGAAGTTTTCTGCTTCCAGAACAACAGATTTCACTACTTTATCTTGTTTCATAACATTTCATGCATACATAAGAAATTAAATCAGAACCAAAGTGTATATATATTTTTGTATTCTAAATTATACCAAATTAGGATATCCGTGTATCAGTGTATAACTTAATATTTTTACCATTAGTAAGTATGGCCCTGAAAGTTCTTGCTCCTTCAAGTTACTGCACAGTACTTCACTGTGGTACATTCTGTAATTAAGCCACTCCCTTTTAATGAAGTCATCCCTAATACTTTATCAATTAAAAAAGGATTTCCCTTCTAAATACCTATGTTCGTACACATAGACAATGCTACTCTAGCATTAATCTAAGATACCTCTCCAATGACTAGGAATGAATTCAGAGACTCATGCATGCTCAAGGTGATGGGTGAGTGCTTGGCCTAGAGGAGTTTCTCTAAGGCTCCAAGAATATTGTGGAGAAGGGAACAGAGAAAAATGGGAGAGTAAGAAGGTAGAGTAATGGCTGTGGAATGTCATCTTCTAGGAAAGACAGACATTGCAAGATGATCTCACAGCCTCTATGGATACCTCAATGGGTTTTCATGAGAATAAATGCATCAACAGTCAGTAATGGATAAGTAAGTCATGTAGATGGTGATGATAATGATAATCTAGTTAAGTTTATGAATCCTTTTCATATGAATTACAGTTTTCATTTTCTATACATAAATTTTCACATACAAAAAATACATAAATAAATTCATATATATGAAATACTCACTTAAGTTTACCTTTATATAGTTCTTCCACCAGTATCTTCAAGACTTTGGTTTATGTTAGCACTAACTCTGGAGTCCACCCATGACTCTTTGATCCAAGCAGCGCTCCAATTTTATTTTATTTTATTAATTACTTTATTTTTACAGACAGCCACGAAGCTGTCATAACACCATTAACTGAATGCTGCTTGATTCTCAGAATCATTTCCCATTCAACACCAATACACACATTTCTATTTGAGCATTATAGGAAGTAGATGAAAAGCATACATGCAATTAGCTGAGGTTTCAGAGCCCTAGGAGGTAGACCTTTATTTATCTCTGACTTGGCTGACTTAATTGCCTTCTTCCTATATATGTTTAAATGTGAGTATTTTACATTGCAGTCCAATTGTACTTTGTATAATACAAATATGATTGCCTTCCTGCTTAAATTTGCCAGATGTTCCATAACACATGTAGGAAAAGGCCAGCTTTGGATACAGTATCCTCCTTTTTGTACCAGCTACCTGTGAGATTTTCCTTTCAATATTGCTGTTTTTCAGATTAAGGTTTAATACATTTAATTATATATGCTATCTGTTCATGAATATATGATCCACAAGGGTGAGAATCAAGCCAGCACATTTAACACCCCAGAGGTATGCACTAAAACATATTTGTTATAAGCAAGCCTTTGTTGGCTTTTGCTTCAGCAAATTCAGCACACCTCTAAATACCAGGTTCAGTAACTACAAAAAGAGTCTGAGTAGTTTTGTCTGGCTTCCAACTGTACTTTTTAAGAATTTTTTTTTTTAACTTTATGTATATGGCCAGGCAGTGGTGGCGCACACCTTTAATCCCAGCACTCGGGAGACAGAGCCAGGCGGATCTCTGTGAGTTCGAGGCCAGCCTGGGCTACCAAGTGAGCTCCAGAAAGGCGCAAAGCTACACAGAGAAACCCTGTCTCGAACAAACAAAAAAAACAAAAAAAAAAAAAAAAACAAAAAACTTTATGTATATGTATGCATGCTTGAGTGCATGTATGTGCACTTTGTGGGTGTAGGTATCCTGGGAGCCAGAAGAGCAAGTCAGAAGCCCTGAAACTGAGGTTATAAGCAGTTGTGAGCCATCCGATGTGGGTTTTAGAAACCAATATAGTAGTATCCTCTGCAAGAGCAGCAAGTGTTTAGCTACTGAGCCAGTTCTTCTGTTCTCTAACCATCTTATAAAAAAAAAATCATAAAATACCTTTTTACAGCCTTGCAATGTTAAATATCAGTATTTCTAGAACCATAGACAGAATTAAAAGGAGCAAAAAGTCACTCCTATTTAAATAATTAACATCTCCTAATTGTACAGTGAGATTTTTCAGGCTCCTGTACTATAGAAATCTGAAAGAAAATTAAAAAATGAAGATAATCACATCTTGGGTAATGCAGGCATAACTAACATGGGCATGCAAGTAAGTAAGTGGACCTTCCTATTAGCCCAATGGTTTGCTGAATAACCATGGAAACAGAGTAACTATAACTCAGAGGTGCTGAAACTTCAAGTCTGCATTCTGCCTTTAACTTTGTAGGCTACTGCTCAGAAAGATGGTCCTTTATATTCTGTGTTCATGTGTCTCAGAAATTATGCCTCATTTAGATGTGAGAATGCTGGAGATTCTATGTTCCTTCATCTATGCATTTTTAACTGAATTACAGGACACAGCAGAAGTCTACTGCTGTAGGACACATGCCCACATAGTCCCTGCCAGCACATCTGAGAGGACATGTTGTTGGCAAAGAAAAGAGGCTGCAGAAGTTCATGAACTGTTTGTCTAGGGCCCTGTCACAGGATTGCCACCATGTTGGTGTCTGTCTAGGTTTCCACCCTGTTCACAGCTCCCAGTTACTGAATGATTTCAAAATTCATAAAGGTCACCTCCTCTTAGGAAGACAGAGAACATTCCAATGATTGAATGAATGCATTGTTGATTTAATTTACCATCTGGCATCACAGTCAGCAAACATATGAATAAAAACTTACAAGCCAGAGGATGCCACCCAGGTTTGACTCTTGCCATAACACAACCATTAACCAATCCATGGTCTGTCTAAAAGAAAGGAGAAGGAGAAGAAACAATGTGCAGTGTGGTGATTCCACCTTCCTTGATCCTGTTGCATTCAAGCAACATGGGCTGGGAATCGCCAGTTGTGAGATCTTAACTGCTTGAATGGTTTTCAACAGCTCCCACTGTGTCTGCAGTAACTCTTCAAGAAATGTTAAGTGCAATTGGCAAACAGTGCTGAGTCCTTAACTGCCCCTATTACTTGGAAGTCTTCTTTCTACTCTGCAGCACAACTGGCTCCACCCGTTTTTCTTTGGCCTTTGGTCAAATATTCTAGGCAGAGTCACCATACCCACCCCTGTACATCACTTGCTGCTCATCCTCCTGGAACTTTTTCCTGCACTTCAGAACTCACATTTGATTGGAGCTTTCTTTGGGTGCCCTATTTAAAAAACAAAAAGACCATCTTTGCATACCCACAGTTTTCTCTTAACTCTTATTTTGACATACCATGTCTATAATAGGTCTGATTCACCCCACCACCACCACCACCACACACACACACAGGAATATAAACTTTAAAGAACAAATATTGATTTGGATTGGATTTTTTTTTTGTGACAATAACAAGCAGCAGCAGGCATCTAGTAGATACCCAATAAATGTTACATCAGTGAAGGCAATGTACCAGTCACTACGATTATTAGCATCTGCCTTTGCCTTAAACATTGAATTCTTTTTGTGTATATAATGTGTGTGTGTGTGTGTGCGTGCGCGCGCGCGCGCGCGATGCTTGTGAGTATGCAGCTACACATGCACAAATATACACGTGTAGAGACCAAAGAAAGATACCGGTGTCTTTTTCTTATTTTTCCTCTTCTTTTTTGTTTGTTTGTTTGTTTGTTTGTTTTACCATTTACTCCCCTTGGAAAGCTTCTTTCACTGAACCAAAGGCTAGTCATTAGGGCTCATATGAGTGGTCAGAAAGCTGCCAGAAACTGCCTTTCTGCACCCTGCAGCCTCCGCTTACAGGCATGCATAGCCACACCCAGCTTTTCATACTGGTCTGAAGGTTTAAACTCAGGTTTCCATACATACTTGCATAGATACCAAGTATTCTATACTGAGCCATCTCTCTACCTGCAATATGTTTTTTCTAGTAAAATGGGAACACATGCATGTAGGTAATTTAAGTTGTAGAGATTTCTACATTACAAAACCCACCCCTACTGGATAAAAACAGAACAATTACTATGGTTCTACACTAAGTGTCTAATTTCCTGTCACCTTCCTCAGCAGACTGCCCCAAACCAAAAGAAATCTGTGAGAAGCAAAATGCAATAGTCATAAGAATGCATTGATTACATATTCTAACATGTCAAAAGATCATTGCTCTTTAAAGAAGAATATAACAAAACATCCTTTTTCTGAAAATCTAGAGATATTTCTGTTCTAATAATGGTGATGACACATTCACATTGTAAAGCTCTTCAAATATTAAGCAGTAATTTTAGTTTCTAGGGTGAAAGTGAAGTTCTACTCTTCTTCAGAATGTTTGCATCTTCTATGATTACAAAAGTGGGTTGTTATACTAAGTTAAATGTGCCAGGTCAGTGAGCCTTTAATATAGTCCTGTAGATGTCAGAAGGCAAATAGAAATGGACATATTATTCATGGTTGAAAATTAGTTTCATCTGCTTGAGAAATTCTTTTCCCAGTTCCAACACTTGAACTCATAATCACACCTGAGTGATGTTGAGCCATAGACTGATTGCTGCAAATGGGAGAGAGCATCTCAGCTCTGCAGTCCCCCTGGCACCCTTGGTGGGCCCAGGCAACTTGTCCCCAAATAAGGATGGTTAGTTCATACAACTCGATGCTATCTTCCTTCCTCTGCAATGACTGTTCCAATGAGTAGGCACCTTAAATAGCCCCAGGGTAAATTAATTTAGGACTTTGGGTATAAAATCAGGAGACTGGGTGCTGATGGAGTTCTTGTCAGTCTCTGATGTGTGGCACACAGCAAGTGAACTGGCATCTCTGGAAACCAGCCTGTTTATACAGAAAAATACTGTGGAAGTTTTGAAGACAATGGGAAAAGACTAAAGGAAAAACTTAATAGATAGTCTAGATTTTCAGTGAATACCCCCTCCTCTTCCCTTCCCTTTCTCTTCCTTCAGAATCAAAGTTCCATGTAATGTTGGATTCAGATTATATTTAACATAGGATAACCAATTGATTTCATAAACTGACTTCTGTGTTTACTATAGTGGCTGGCTTTTTCCTCTGATCCTCAGATAAACTTTATTGGGATACATAGATAAAATATCACCCCATTTCTCCTTTTTGGTCTAATATATAAAAAAGTTATAACTAATGTAAGAAAAACTATATACAATATCCAGATCTCTGAGTTCAAAGGCCACTCTGGGAACAGAGCCAGAAGTGGTAGTACATACCTTTAATCCCAGCACTAACCATAAAGATCTGGAGGTCTGCATAGGCAGACAGGAAGTGACAGAGCTGGGCAGGAAGAGGAAATGATGTAGCTGGGCAAGAGAGAAAATAAGATGGCAGAACAGAAAGGCATATAGGCATGGGTATATAGGAAGTAGCTCTCTTTGGTTGAGAATCTCCAAGTGGTGAGAACATGGCTGATTTGTTCCTGCTTTGCTCATCTCTCAGTTTTAACCCCAGTATCTGGCTCTGGGTGTCTTTTTTTTTATTATTATTAATAAGACCATTTAGCACTTCCTGTTACAAGGCCCCAAATTCAATCCCCAAAACTGCTTAAAAAAAATAAGTTTTTTTTCTTTTACTTGTATTTAGCATTTCTAAAAGATTTTGCATCTCTTAAATGTGTACTTACTGATAATCTTTAATTAGTCATGATAGTGAACAGATAACTTCCTATCTATTTTTTAGCACCGCGTTCTCTCGAATACTCATCAACAACCAAGCATCCCCCAACACTGAAATCAAACCCATGACAAAGTGAAGACAAGAAGGGCAAAGCCCTCCAGGAAACAGAGTGATGGTTTCAGAAAACCATTTAAAAAGGCCATCTTCCCAAACGGAAGATATATATGTCAAAGGGAGGCTGCCAAAAAGAAACAAGGGGAACAGTCTAAGGAAATAACTTAGAAATGCATGGTGTAAAGGATTGCTACAAAATGTCATGGTGAAAGTCAATGCTGGACATTAAAACAGGTAGAGCACAGCATCAAAACGTTCCCACTCCCACGGTGGGAAGAACTAAAACTCTCAGGAAGTTGGAAATGGGTGGCTGGCTCTGCTGTTGACAGCTTGCAGGTGAAACCATAATTACTGGGAACAAAGCAGCGCCAGGTGCTCTTTCCTCCTCTCTGTTTCACTTTGTGTTACAAGGGGAAGCCATTGCCGTAAAAGAATACAGGGGGAAACTCTAATTAGGTGAAATGTTTATTTTATTTAGATCATATAGAATGTACAAAAAAAGTATCAGTATTATTAACTGAGTTCAACAACTTCACGAAACATATAAAGACCCACGTTTACTATACGCTAGTGATGAGCAAGTGAACACTAACATTAGATGTAGAGGTCCAGACCTTTGAGATGGCAAAGTGGGTAGAAGAACCATGCACAAGCCTGATGACCTGAATTCGGTCCCAGTGTCCCGCAAGGTCATAGGAAAGAACCCGCTCCTGAGAGCTAATCTCTAACTCCTCCTGATCCACTCCCTCTTCTCTTCTAATTCTACATTCTATCTTTGAGCTCTTTTCTAGTCCCCACGTATGAAAGAAAATGTGATCACTGATTCCCTGACTCTGGCTTATTGCTCTTAGAATGCTTCCCTCTAGTTCCTTCCATTTTCCTGCAAATGATGAGATTCCAAACCCTTGCCTAAGCAAATACACACGCCCACTCATACATCAACACACACACACACACACACACACACACACACACACACACAAAGCGGTGTGGATGCTCCACGCCTTTGGGCAGTAGATCAGTTGCCGAGGGCCTAAAGTTCTCCCTGCTGTGGTCTGCCTCCTCTCTTGGAAGGGTATACTTTCTTAATGAATTTCTCTCACTTTGCTTGCTACTATCCTTGCTTCTGTTCAATTCTTTGATCTTTGACAGAGAACTTATCCCTCCCAAGAGGAATCTACCATGCCTCAATATTCACCAATATCTCAATCATCTGTTATGTTCTCTTAGATATCTTCAACTGTTTTTCTTAGTTTATTTTTTGTTATCTCTAGTCTATTTCTTCTGTTTTTTTTTTCAGATGCAATCATTTTGATCCATCTATCTTCAGTTGTTGGTTCTTTTTTCCAATAGACATTCAACCTATTCTTTTTATTAAACACCCCCTTCTTTTCAATTATATTGCTCAGAAATAAAATTTTGATCTGGATCTTTCTCATTGTTAGCTTTCATTGTCAATTTGATACAATTTAGAATCATCTGAGAAGTAAGTTTACATTGGGTTGGCCTGTGAGCATGTCTGTCTGTGGGAGTATGGATTGTATTAATGAACTGATGTGGAGATGCATCTTTCTGTGTGTGGCACCATTTGCTAGGCAGGAAGTGCTGAAGTGTGTAAGAGTGAGGAAACTGAGTTGAGTATAAGACAGCTAAGGAGTATGCATTTATTTCTCTCTGCTCTTGACTGTGGGTTTGATATGATGTCGCTGCTTCAAGCTCCTGCCTGTGCATCCCATTCTGTTATGGACGATAACCTTTGGTTGGATGCAGAAATCAACCTTCCCTCTCCTGAGCTGCATCTTGTCAGGCTGTTTTGTCCCAACAAAAGACACAAACTAAAACTTATAATTTCTACTTCATGATGAAACTTTGTTTCTTTTCATTTGTTTCAAATGCCTAATCATTTGTGCATCTTTTACTATGGATATCTTTAAATTCTTGTTGGATAAAACTAACATCTTTGCCATTTTTTTTTTTTTTTTTTAGATTATAAGCCTAAACTCAAGGCTTCTAAGCTTTATTATTTTTTTATTTATTTATTAAGAAATTTTTTTCATTCATTTTACACACCAATCAAAGATTCCCCTCTTCCCTCCTCCCGCCCCCATCCCCAGCCTGCCCCTCCCAACCCACCCCAAAAGTAAAGCTTCCATTGAAGGTTTTGAAGGTTCCTATTTTTTATCTTCCAACTGACCTTTTTATTCCGTTTCTCATTATGGATGCCAATTCTTTTGTGGCATGTTTTCATTTATTTCCTCTACCTCAAGTGCTTACAACACTAATCCCACAGTTTGTTGCATCTGCTGATTCCCTCTTATTATGATCCCTTCCCTCTGTGGCTTGTAATTTCTGAATGAGTGTTTTCAATGTGCACTTTCCCCTCTGTATGGTAGCAGCACTAAAGACCATTTTATTTGGCACCTCTGAGGACCCGTCTGCCCGGGATCACTATTTACATTTCCAATTTACCAGCTTAGAATTCATGCCTGTATATACAAATATGAATTGTTATTCCATGCGTAGGCCTGGTATGAGCTTAGTCTTTGGCTCTTAATTGAGGATCTTTTTCCTACCAAAAGCATAGAAGAGAGATATCCTTCTATGTCAATTCTGAGAACATATGACGTTTACCTGTCTACTTGTTAAAAGGAGACAGCTCTGGAGAGGTCCCAGCTTCCTGCTCTTATCTCAGATCAGCTATCAGTCTCACAACAGTCTCTCTTTTGTGACTGCATCTGCTCTTTGGGGTTGACCTAAATATCCCAAGCCCTTTCCAGTGAGGTTTTCATTATCATGGATCCACCTTGGCCTCCCTTATTGGAGTATTTCTAGCTTTTTTTTTTTTTTTTTTTTTTTGGACTATGGTCATATATGCTGAAACTGGCTTATACAAGTGACAGTTAACTAATGAAGTTTCAGAATATGAATCATCACAGAGACTAGTCAAAGCTTGTTGTGAGCCTAGTCTTTAACGGCTGAGCTAACCCTCCAGCCCCAAAAATTGTTTATATAAGGGTCACTCTGGCTGGACATTCCACATCAATTCAGAACATTATGCAAAATTAGAATTTTGTCACTGATTGAACAAAATCAGAAATGACAAGGTGAAGATTTTTTTTTTTTTTTTATCCAGGGTAATAGCCTGGATATCATCACTTACTACACTTCAATACAGTTGTACAGAGAAGAGAAGAGAGGTCAGCATGGCAATGGTAAATGCTGTGGTTTTCTTCACACCTTAGGATTCAGACCCTCCTTCTGCTTTATGCTGCTTAGCCCCTGTTATTTGGCTATAAAAAATATGCTTTATGCTTCCGTCAACATAGCCTATAATCAAAGGCTCCAGGTGCTTCTAAGGGACTGGCACCATGGCCAGCTGTCCAGGCACTGGCACCCCCTTGGGGTGTTCTCCGCCAGATCAATCGAGAGAAGCACCTCTGAGAAACAGATGTCTTTTCCCATTTCCCTGAGGACACCAACCTTTGCCAAACAGCACCACTGCCAACAAACGCCCAGCATGAGGCTTTGTTAAGTCTTCACAAAGTGAGATAAATGTCATTGTGAGCCAGCTTCCTACCCTCCTCATTTTCTGTCTTGATTCTTCTCTCTTCATTTCTTCTTCTGTGTGCCTCTCTTCATTACACTGTCCTATTATTATTATGACTGTACGACTTAGGCAGTCTCCACTGAAATGCCTATCCGCACATCCATTTTTCTAAGGAAATGATAGGTGTTTGTCAGCCAGAAAGCATCTGTTCTAAGCACAAAAAAAGCAAATGACTTAATACATGAAGAACTAACAGAAAACCAAACCCCAAAATGTGTGGGAGAGCTTAGAATTTAGGTTTATTCAATCAAAGCCTCCCCCCCATTTTTTTTGAAGAAGAAAGAAAAATTAAGCAAACACCAATATTCCTATTTATAAATACCACAGAAATGCCACTTCTTTAGATATCTAATAGAATCTGCTTGTAGGTCCCATGAAAGATAAATTTGCTTTAATGTGACTCAGTCTAACAATTCAAAGTTCTGCTCTGTGGACCAGACATTAATCCCTGACCCCAAAAGTTGCCTATTGGTGCCACTTAACCTTGGGTCCTATTTAAAAATTAATGACAGCACCAGTAGCTGTCAAGTTGTTCCTATAAAATGAACCATCTTAATAGTACAATTCTGGAGTCAGGATCCCTGTGTAACCAATGCATATTTGTGTGACTTTGTGCAAGTCATTGTACTCTGTTTTCATACCTATAAAATGTGAGTAATGACAGTAACTATACTTAGGGTTTTTTCAATGAGCAAATGAACTATATGGCTAGATTTGCTTGTGAAAAGTAAGTGCTATATAAGAACTACTAGGACAGCAGGTTATGTTCTTAAAGGCTACAATTGTCCTTCTCCCTCATCCTAATCAAAGGACACCATAGCAACTTCCATAAATGAATGGAATCTATTTCCACAACCCTAGGATCTGATCTACTGCCTTTGGCTCACACAAGTTACAAAGGAATAATGTTGTGCCTATGACTCAAGAAAGCACATATGTCTACACATTGCATTGGTCTTTCTCTCTTTCCCAAGAAGCAGCTAATAGTTACCTGCAGAATAGGGACCAAGTCTGTCACAACTAAGGCCCCAGAACCACCAGGAAACATCAGCTGCATTGACTTAAAACTGATTGCAGAAGCTTGAGGGAGTCTAGCGGAACCCACAAGAACTAGCTAGCTAAGCCTCACCTAAACTACCCACCAGAGAATAGCAACCTAAACACATTATTCTTTTAAATTTTTGTGGTCATTTGCTGTAGAGTAACAGAACATCTGATATCTCCATTACCGTTGTAAATACATTTGGATATTACGGCAAATCCTTTGATACTGTTCTCAAGATGAGAAGTGACACTTTTTTTAACAAATTGAAAGCAAAGGAGGAGTTGGTGGCCCTGTCAAAACTGGGTGGGGTTGTAACTGACTGCCTAATAGAATGCACTGTATGTGACACAGCAAAGTGTCTGAGGACAAGTGAGAATAAATCATGCAGTGTCCACCTGCTTTCTTGGAACATGAACTCTAGGAAAATCTAAGTGTGCAGGTCATGTCACTATGCTAATATGTTAGGGAGGCAACACAGAACTGTTTTGCTGAGTGGTCTCAGATAAAGGCCATCAGACGCAGCCACCTTTCACTGCCTGACATGCAAGTGACCACCTTGTGCATCCAGCCTGTCGAGACTTCAACTAGTACCAACCCCAACCAGCATCTGACTCCATCTCTGCAGAAGACTCCAAGAGAAATCTAACCAGCAGAGTCCTTCTAAAACTCCTGATCCACAAAACCACGATGAAAATTAAGTGACCATTTTTAGCTGTCAAGTTTCAGAGTAAGCAGTTATGCAGTGATAGGAACCAGGCATCATTAATGTATGATTGATTCACAGCAAAGAAATCAAATGCTATTTGGAGGGTTTAATTTCTCATTAGGAAATTCTAAAATCTATGTGATCCCTTGAAATACCCAAAAACATGAAGATTATCAGCAATCCATGAAGCTGGAAATTTTCCTAGCTCCTTACTCACAGGTCAGCCATTCCCCAGTGACATCTACTGCTCATTTCTAAGAAAGCTACTTTAAACAACTGGTCAGACATACTTCCTTTGGAGAAAGGCCAGGATTTAGAATTATGAATTCTTTCCAAGATGATTTGGAGTTGACTGAAACTATATGGTGATAGAGACAATGGATCTAGAGTGTCCTCTGGTTTGTTCGTGTTTATGAAGTTGTATCTTTTAGGAGAGCCAACACATTTGGATCCCATGGGCTAACATGGGGAAGCACTTTTGATTCACACCCAAAAAGTATTTGGATTGTATTTCCATAGAAACCTCCTGCAGTGTTCTCTTGGAATGCAGGATCTGTAGACTAGAAAATGAAACACTAAATGTCATACGGAGACAAACTTGTGTTTGAATTTTAAACTCAGCCCAATGGATGAGACTTTGGAACTTTACATTTTTAGAACACTTTCCCATGACCCAGGTCTGTTGATGACTGACCACACATCAGAGTTCCAGGGCAAAGCAGCAGTATCATTGAGAATTCATTTACTTTTTCTTCGTGGTTCTAAGGTCCAAAGCCCCTCAATGGTGAAGGGTTGATAAATTTAGTTTACTAGAATGAAGTATAGATGCTAAATGCAGTAAGATTTGAGTATGTTTTCCCATGGATGAAATTCACATTAGGAGAGTATGCTTCATCTATGCTTGAAACATTTACATCAAGGTACATGGGGCAGAGTATCTCTGCTGAAGTCAGAGTTTGGCTTTAATTCACCTCTCTCACCAACTTGTTGAAGGATTTTAGGGGAAAACATACCTTAGTTTATGTTCTGCTTTCTTCCTGTACAAATATAAGAAAGAATTCTTGGAGCTCTACTGATCTTCACCCAATCTGGCACCATCTCCATACTTCTAGGCCATGTACAGACAACCAGCTCACATACTACCTTTGCTTGATGACTTTCTGTGGCCCTCACCCCTCACATTATCATCTCTACACTTTCAGGGCTATCTCAGGATGCACACCTCTTGTACCACCTTAGTCTGTTGAGATCTACTACCCTCACCTGCCCACCATGATATCTCCACATTCTCATGCCTAGCTTGAGTAGTTCATGTCCCAACCCAACCTGAAGTAAACTAAATAGCACACTAGACGCATAGGTGAAGGAAGATGTCCACATGCCCAACCCATATCGCAAAAGGCAAAATAATACGCTCCCCCTCAAAATCACTAGTCCTATAGAAATGTTCTCCAATGAGAATAAACCCTGAAGCACAGAATTTAAAAGAACAATCATAAACTTTATCAAATAAGTCAAGGAGTTTAAAGGACACATGAGCAAAAACAAAAAACAGCTCAAGGAACTTAAAAGAAGATAACATACACACCCAAGTAATGCAGAAGAAAACACAAATATCTGGCTGAATGAAATGACAAAGACTATCAGAGTTTGAGAACTAAGTTTAATAAGGAGTCAGAAAAAAACAAAAAAAGAAAAACCTGGAGCAATGCACTTTCAGTTCTAAAAAACCATTGATGCCAGCCTAGACACTGCACCCAGCAAAGCTATATGCCACAGCTGAGTAGAAAGAAAAACTTGCTGTAATATAAACAGACTAAAAAAACCTGTGTTTCCAAGACTAGCCCTATGAAGAAAAGAGAAAGTAATATTTAAGACTGTAGAGAGGAATAAATATAGCTTAGAGATCTATAAAGAAAACAAATGAAGCAATAATTACTGAAATGAAAAATAGGACTAAGAATACAACAGAAAAAAAGACAGTAATCAACACATACCTTTCAATAATAACTTTAAATATTGATACCCAAATCACAAAATACAGGTTGCTTGCTTAAACAAAATCCATCTATTTGTTTTCTATAAGAAACTCAACATATCTTCAAAGACAGGAGCCAACTTAGAGTGAAGAGATGGGGGAAATATTCCATGCAGGGGGGACCAGGAAGTAAGGAGATGTTACTATCTTAATATCTAATAAAACAGACTTTAAGTCAATTTCAGAGACAAGTCAGAAGAAACAAAGAAAGATACTTTATTATCATCAGCAGCCAATGAAAGTTTCTTTAAAATAGACCACATTATATGACACAGAACAAATCTTTTTAAAAAATCAGGAAAAAAGGGAGAACTAACTGCCCTATATGACTAGAATGCAACAGAACTTCTAATGGAGGGGAAATAAATCTCTAGTAAGCACATAAACTTCCCCAAATCATGGAGATTAAACACCTCATTACCACACAATATGTCAAAGAAGAAATTAAGAATGAGGACTCAGGTTTTGAGTTAGATTTAACCTGAAATGCTCCTCCAACGACTGATAAAAATGCATAGACAAATAAACTATGTAGGACTTTGCAGTCCTACACCAAAGGCTCAGGAAACATCATGGAATAGGGAGGAGGAAATTTTCAAGAACCAGAGGATATGAACAATTTGGGCTAGATGGTATCTTTTCTACATGACAGGGGAACTGTACCTATGAAATTTTAAGATGGTCATCTAAACAGATCATGAAAACTGACAATACCAGTTAACATGCCAACATGTCAAAATCTTTCACACCTAGTAAAGAGCTACAGGCAGTTAATGGCCAATGAGAGAGGGAGAATCAATCTTCTTCAAGAATGAGCCTCTAGTAGGTTATCCAATCCTACATGCTCAGTCCTAAACACATACACATATGAACAACATTAGAGACATAAAAGGTTGTGTTTTGTGTGTGTGTGTGTGTGTGTGTGTGTGTGTGTGTGTGTGTGTAATAAAGAATAAGAGGTCATGACACTGAGAAGGAGTGGGAGTAATGGAAGGAATAGGCGGTATGAAAAGGAAGGGAAAGTTGTGTAAATACAGTATTCATATGTGAAATTCTCAATAAGAAAGAAAGGGAGAGAGAAAGAAAGAAAGAAAGAAAGAAAGAAAGAAAGAAAGAAAGAAAGAAAGAAAGAAAGGAAGGAAGGAAGGAAGGAAGGAAGGAAGGAAGAAAGAAAGAAAGGAAGAAAGAAAGAAGGAAAGAGGACAATAGATTTAAAATTACTTTAATTAAAAATTTAATTAAATTTAAAAAGTGTAATTAAAATTACAAGGCCAAATAACATGGTATATCTAAAAGTACCTAGAGATATTCCACATAAATTAAGTTTTTGCTAGTTCAGAGTAGATATTCAAAACCAATAAAGATTTCACAGTGTTTTCTTTGTCTGTTGAATTTTGGGGAAAGCGTCTTCCCTGTGCCTAAGTGCATCTGCCCATAAACAGGATTTTTAAAGGTACTATCTAGTTCAAATGGAATGTAATGTCTTTAAATTCCCACAGTTCCCCAGAAGTGGAAAGTAGACTAATGGTGATGATTGTGTAAATTGACTACTCTGTGAGTTACTTCTGTTGCTACTGTAAAACATCACATTCAAAAGCAAAACTCTTTCTTATTTATTTTGGCTTATGGTTCCAGAGGGAAAGTCTACAGTGTTGAGGAGGTGTGGCAGCAGCAGGTGGAAAGGAAGCAGAGAGATCATGTCTTTTTTAAAAATAAGTAAATAAAATGAATTTACTTTTCAAATTAAGATATAATTACACCATCATGCCCCTTTCATTTCCTCCTTTTAACTCCTCCCATGTGCGCCCACCTCCAGCTCTCTCTGAACTCACGGCCTCTTTTTCTTTAATGGTTGTCACGTATATTTTTTTTTTCTTAAACATATAAATAGAACCTGCTTAATCCATCTAATGTTCCTTGTTTGTATAACACTTCTTTATCTGGATACAGGGAGCAGAGAGCAACTTGGAAGTGGAATGAGTCTAAAAACCCTCAAATTCCATTATCAGTGATGTATTCCCTCCAGCAAGGACGTATCTCTCAATGACCAGGTAACCCTCCCGAACAGCACAGTTCAAGTGTTCAAATGTGTGAGCCTCTGGGGACATTTCTCATGCAAATCACCACAGTTATCATTATCTAATTTATTCAGGAGTCTTCTACAGGATTCTCGGCACTCATGCTTAAGCGTCCATTTGAAGGGTGCCTTTCTACATCTTAGTCAATCAGAATCTTCTCTGCACAAGGATGAACAGATAAAAACGTGTTGTCACACACACCTGCTCCGCACATATCCTTCCTTGTATGTATGTGACTATGACAGACAGACACTTCCTGGATTGTTCTGTTTACTGTTTTCCCTGTGTCTGTTCTGATTTACGCACCCATGTCCCAGTGTGTCCAAATTTCTTAGCACAACTCGAGGCTCTTCTTGAAATCCCAAGTCACACCTGATTGGAAGTTTATTTCTAGATGAACTTCTAGATGTGGTGTAACTTAAGAAACCGTGGTCCTTTAATTCAATGTAAGATTTGTAAGCAGGGGATTGCAAATGGATTATAGTGGCTATGGAATGAGCTGGACAGGAGGCAGTGAAAGATAAGGTGGTATTTGTAGCACTCCAGCAAAAAGAAAGCAGAGAATAGAGACTAATAAAGGAAGACTCTTTCCTTCCCAATAATACTTGTCAACAGAGTAAGCCAACTGTTCATCCTGTTCTAAGTGTCTTGTGATCAATAATGATGGAGCCTTTTATTTCCCCAAACTTTTCAAGATTGCTTTGCTTCCTCATCTATAAGCCCTCACCTATAAGGCAAGAATAATAGTACACAATGGCGTGTTATAACTCTTTAACAACTTTCCAGATGGTCACATGTGACAAATTTCTATGGTGCAAATAGACCCATGAAGTTAATTCTGACCCATAGCACAGAACTGAGAAGAGATGGAGTGTAATACATCTTATGGTGGGTCCACATTACATAAACAATAGATTAAATAACCTCAGAAGCACAGATAATGGCAAAATGTAGTAAAATAATTAGGGAGTAATGAGTTTTTTTATTACCATTTTTAATATAATTTATTTCACTGTAAGTTTCTCTGATTCAACTTTTAATAATGTCTGTGTTTTATAACAAGCTCTCAAAATCCCTGAAAATGTAATAAGGAACTCCTGCTTGCTAGTATGAGCCAACTCCAGCGTACCACTGATTACATTGGCTTAAAGGGCTCATTTGAAAATTATCATGCTACATTTTTTTCTATTTAAATCTTAGAAGAAACCATATTTGAAGCTATTACTTTATATCTCTCAAATTTAGCCATCTCAATAACCTGAGCAGTAACTCCACATGTTAAAGAAATTGATGCCACTTAGATGTCAATTACGCTATTAGTAGAGTTAAACCAAACGAGATGCTTGCCATCATAAGAGAGGATGGTAAAGATTTACCACCTGCAGAGCAGGCAAGATGTGGTATGTGATGACATCAATGTAACAAAACCACCAAGAGGAGAAAGAAGTCACATCTAAGTTCTTTTAGCTGACCTGCTGCATGCTTCCAGCTTTGCAGAGACTTGGGCTAACAGGAGGTGATGGGCTAGAAATACTGTGGCTTTGTAGGCACAGGAAACCCTGGGTTTTTTTTTGTTTGTTTGTTTTGTTTTGTTGTTGTTGTTGTTGTTGTTTTAATCTAGGACCACTCTAGGCTTCTGGTACACATGGATTGAATACGCCAATTATTACATGAAAAGAGGAAGGTAAGAGATATACCAGAAAAATAACTTGTAAGCAGAAGACATGAATGAAGAGATGAGAGAGGAGGACAGGCGGGAAGAAGTGGGGGAGAGAAGAGAGAGATTTCATTTCATTCCTGCCCTGAGGCTAACATCAGATCCAGCTTATTAAAAGACAGACTCTATTTCCAGGTTTCCAGGAAAATCTTTTGAGCCAAATCATTGAATCTTCACAACAGTGCTTTTCTGACTGAGTGAAAAAAAGAAATACTAGCGAAGATGAAGATTCGCAGATGTAAATACTGAGAGATCTTCAACAAATTTAAGATAGTCTCTTATGGTGTTAACTAAGGGCAAAGACTTTAATTTTCCAACAGAGGTTCAAGGGAAACATACAATTTTCATCTTTTAAGAGACAAACTAAATATTTTAAGGTAAAAGCCATGAAAGTGTTACTAGGAGGTTTTACCATAATATTCATAGTGTCACCGTCCCTTATTTTTCACACTACTCTGATACCTGACAAGCCTCAGAAAGTGCAGTTTACCTGTTGAGAATTGAATACCTTGATATAAGTAACCTTGGTGGAGCTGCCCATTCCAGGAAGCTGCAGAGCACATGAAGAAGATTCTGAAGACAAGCCTCCACTGGCCCTGTTGTTGCTGCCAGGGTTTAGCTTCTTTTCTAAACATTACAAAAATCTGAAAGGAAGTAAGGATGGAAAAGAGTAAGAAACAAAAGGCCCACAGGTAAGATTTGGAAATGGAAGGAGCTGGGTGGTGGTGGCACATGCCTTTAATCCCAGCACTCAGGAGGCAGAGCTAGGTGGATCTCTGTGAGTTTGAGGCCAGCCTGGTCTACAGAGTGAGCTACAGGAAAGTCGCAAAGCTACACAGAGAAACCCTGTCTCGAAAAAACAACAAGAGGAAATGGAAGGAAATTAACAGCACTCAGGAGGCTGAGGCAGGAAGATCGTCATGAATTTGTGGCCACCCTGTGCTACGTGGTGATTCCCAAGACACCCTGTGCTACTGTGTGTGTGTGTGTGTGTGTGTGTGTGTGTGTGTGTGTGTGTGTGTGTGTGTTTCCCAAAATAAGTCAACATGACTGCCTTTTGTGTGTTAGTATGGTTTTGTGTGTTTGTATGTATACACACCATCAAACATAGTAGCCTTTAGTCTGAAGTGGAGGTGGACAATTAATATACTTTCTTTTAGATAACACACACACACAAAAAAATCAAACTTTTATTTCTGTCAATAGTGATGAGAGAAAAGCTTCTCAATTGTTCGTGTAGCACTAGGGTTTAAGTAAAACTCCAGACAATGAATAAATAGTAAAGAGATGACAGAACCACTTTTCTGTCATCCTTAATTATTCTGAGCCTGTAAGACAATCATTCCTTCCTTTCAATGTTTTCTCTTGAAACATTAAAACAGTTCATTCAATAACTAACCCTATACATCCTCAAAAAATGATGGCAAAGTGTCATAGTGAAAAGGGCTGCTTTTAAGAGTGAGCAGTATATGTTGCAACATAATAAAAGATTGTGTGTGTGTGTGTGTTGCAATATAGTCAGAAATGGAGTAGAAGCTGTTGATCAAGCTTGTTAAAGGCGCAGACAGTGTCTCCACCTACTGTCGACTGAGACAATTCAAGTTTCTCCTGCCTCATTTGCCCCTGACTTTAATTTCCCTCCTTTCTCTAAGTGCGTCTTGCAGAGGAAGAACTTGCTTATGTCGCAGGAAGTCTGCACGTTGCCCCTTCATTTGTGGCACAGGCCACATTAAAGCAAGAATAACGCCCTGTTCCCTTCTGCCTTCCCCAGCCCTGTAACTCCTAAGGAACCTCCACTCTGTCACTTCACAAACGTTTCCTTTCCATTCCTTTCATTTTCACTTTTCAGGAAATTGGTATTTTTGCTCCAGTTACTGTCCTGGCTCAAGTGAGAACACCTTGAGGTTGAGGACAAAGAAGTTGGTTTTGGAGCCAGAGTCTGGGTTGAGTGATTCCCTCAAAGGGAGATAGTAGAAAGACATACTCCTTTTATATCACAAGAAAACTCAACCTAGCATATAATTTCTCCAAAAGAGTCTGTTCAGCCAATGACAAGATGGACTCACTAAATACTGTAGTGGACAGTCATTTCCCCTTACACAATATTGATTTCTTTAGTTTCAGCTGCCCACAGAGTCAATGGTTCTTTGAAAATATAAAATGGAAAATTCCAGAAGGAAACCATTCCTGCATACTCAGTGGCATGCTTTTCTGAGTCTCTGGAAGGAAATGAAATGCCTTCCCACCAGGGGAGTGAACCACCCCTTTATTGTGCATATCCACTGTACATGCTACCTGCCCATTAGTCACTTAGCAGCTATCTCAGTTAGGTTTTAAGACTGACTGTCACAGAATTGCAATGCTTGTGTTCAAGCAACCCTTATTTTATTTAATGTCACCAGAGAGCAAGAGTGATGGTGGTCACAATTCTGATATGCCATGGAGAAGCCTTAAAGTGAAAAAGCTAAAAGCACACAATATTTTATGAGACCATACTCACAGAACTTTTATTATACTGCCTTGTTATAATCATTCTATCTTACAGTATTAGCCACTTTTGGTAACCTCTAACCATACCTAATTAAAATTTATTCAATATAGGAATAGGAAAAAACATTGTGGACACAGGGGCATTTATCTGCCATGGTTTCTAGCATCCCACTCGCTGTGTCATGGAAGGCCTTCATCCCTGGCCTGGAAATTAAGATCACTGGTCCTGTTATACCCCAGTTTGCAATGCATATCCAATCAACACTTCTTGGCAAGCCACACCTGTACCAATATGGTGACTCATTTATTGTCATCACTAACTACAAGATTTTTCTTTCAGTTCTAACACTTGCTGAGTACACACAATGCCTCCGATGTCCAGGCAAGAATGCAGTAAAGTTCCAGCTTGAAGGGAATTTATAAGTGTCCCAAGGCTCAGCCTCGCCAGACTCAGAAGTTGAATACATAACTGTTCCTCAAGGGCAGATTCTCATCAGATTCATTCTCCTGAATCTGACATGCTATTTTCATAACAGAAATACAGTGCTGCCAGAGGGAAGAAACCTATGCAAATATTTCCAGTTTGTGGAGTCAAACCAAAGGCTTGTGGGCAAACCACATTTGATGCAGGGCATTATTTAACCGTTGTTGTCTCGAAGGGCTGCCATTTAGAGAAGGAATCAGGCCTAATAGCTTTCTGGCTTGAGCTAGGGGATTGTGGTGAATACGAGAATTCAGATCTATCAGAGTAGTTTTAAAGAAGCCTGAATGTTTAAAGAGCCCTGTGTTCATCTATTTCTGCTGCACTGGCAAAATACTTGAGGAAAATAACTTCAAGTAGGAATCATTTGTGTGGGCTTAATTATGTCAGATCCTTCAGGAGTTTCATGATTTCATGGTTGGCTCTTTCTATTGTTGTCTGTAGGGAGGGCAGAAGAGGCTGCTCACTTCATAGCAGCCAGGAAGCAAAGATCAAATGAGGGAGGAGTAGAGACAATGCACACTTTTCCAAGACATGCATGCACCCCAGGGACCTATCCCTAAGAGGGCTATCTACATTATTTCTTCCACCTCCTAATAATCTCATTAAATAAATTATAAATCTATCATTGGCTTGGACTAAGTATTAGGTCAGAGCCCTTATCAACCAACCATCTCTCAACAGAACTGCACTTTTGATGATCAAGCTTTCTCCTTAATATTCAAGCTTGGGAAAATGCTTCAAATCTCAACAAATAATAGTCCTAAACTGGAGTCAGTTTACCTGGGCTGCATCCCGATTCTGTTACTTGGATATTAGCTATCATACCTTGAACTTTCCTCTTTCAACCTGAAGTGTTCTCTTTAAGACAATATTAACAATGCTTTTTACCACAAAGAGTTATTCTAAAGCTTGAAATGAACCCATGAAATAATTCATAATCTGCAAAATGCTTTGCTTCCCTTTATTGCTCACCACCACAAGAGCAGCGATATTTAAATAACACGATGTATCCTTTCCTGGCCATGGTTCCTTTTTATTTAAAGTGTTGAAAAAAAGCCCACAAATTCTTGGACAGCACCATAGTCCCCTTAAAAAACATCAGTTCATGACAATTTCGTAGCTCACTTTTCATGCTGGTAGGAAGAACAACTACAGTTTTGCCTTCTCTGTGTCTTGCTGATGCTGTGGTTTCACTATTGCTGTTGGCAGAGGGCAAAAAGGCTTAAGCTAAGGCTCCCACCCAAGAGTGCTTGTAGATCATTCACAGTTTGCACAGTAACTTGAGAGCAGTTCGAACCTTTGATCTAAGTGAGATGTGGTCCTAAGGTGCAGCAAAAAGAAGGTATCTAAACCTTTGTGCCATGGAATGAGCTGGATAGCGATAATCTGCAGGGCACAGGGGATGTTGCCTGTGGTCTCACTTGCAACGTCCTTCCAAAAGGCTATAGCACTACCATCTATGAAGGCGGAGATTCTCAAACACTGACCTCACATCTTCTACCCTGCTGGGACCAGAGCATTGATAGATTGACTAGCTCCCTTCCCTGCCAGCTAGGAGCTGTCAAGGTATGAGGTGGAGCAGTGACGCTCAATTAATTAGAAAGCTGTCCTCGGAACAGGGCTTAGTTACCGCAATTGATCTTTGGAGCACTCGCTTTGCCTCCAGCTTGAATTCAGCTGCTACACTGCTATGAATTCTCCTCCTTTGGTGAGGGAAGAGGAACCTTGGAGGAGCTGCCTCTGTCCTCGGAAGGATGACGGCAGGGTCAGCACTCAGCTGCTATGGAAGCCAGTAACGCTGAGCTCTTCCTTACTGAACATTTGGATAATTGGTTCTCCACAGAATATCTTGGCATTCATTTTTATTTTGAGACTGTTATATGAAAATGTCATTTGTCTCAGCTGAATTTGGGGGCATCACCCCCGTACGTTTTACTTGTGTCACACTAGTTCCAGCCCAAACATAGTGTCTGCATCAGCAGAGCCATGAGAAGGTTAGCTGGGAGAAGGGGATGCAACCCTGCCCCTTCTAGATGTAGGAGAACATGGTGTCTCCTCAAAGCCACAGACTGTAATGTGAAGCCAGCCTTCTCTTGAGCATGCTGCCAGCCCCCAGATAGAGCAAGGCAGTCATTACCTGCCGTGTCCAGCTGGACTTATGCGCCAAGGACAGCCGTGGACCAAAGCCAATGCCAACAATTGCTCTAAAAGCCACACTAGATTGAATATCTGCTGCTCTCAACAACTGGAGACCAAGCCCTCTTCCTTGAGATTCTCCCTCCCCACAGTATCTCCGGTCCTACTCTAATTATTCTGGCTCTGAGTAACTCCTAAACAGACTAACTCCAGCCTTAGTCCACATCTGTTGGTAGCACCTGGTGTTGTTAATTTCTCATGCCTGTGACTTGTGCCAGCCATGTCTTGGGGCAGCAACCTGGGTCTTGGGCTGGTTTTGTGACAGAAATTAGCATGCCAGATCACCACGCAGAGACAACGACCTGAGAATTAAAAGTAACCCTGGAAGGAGGCACATGATTTCACAAAATGTGCATGCTAACGAATGCCCTCTCATCTAACCCACTGATGGGATCTGATAGTAGGCACAAGGCACATCTGTTTCTCAGCTAATTCTCTCACTTCAGAAGCAAGGGGCTGGGCAAGCAGGTGGGCTTCTTCTAAAGGCATCTCTCAGTCAAACTCATCCCTAAATGAAAGGATGGGTAACAGGGAGACTCAAGAGGCCATCTGGTCCCTTGACACTGGCTTTTCTCTGACTTCCTCCTTTTCTGCTACCGTCTCGCCTCCTCACACAAGTCTAATTTCTGAGCAGCAGAAAGTACACAGTGTGCTCGCCTCAGGTACTTGAGCTGCCAGATCTGATTTCCCTGGTATATCTGGTAGATTAAGGAAAGAACAACTATGGTTACAGATTAGATTTATTTTTCTGCAGGTGTTCCCTTTGATGCAGTGCCCAGCCTTGCACAGCTAACCTACTGTCCTCAGCAGAACTAAGTGATTGTACTGGCTGCAGGAGTACTAGACAGCTTCTCAGTCATGCCAAGCCTTCTCTGCTGGCTTGTCAGCTACTTGGCATAGCTCATACGAAGGAAGATACATCCTTGATGAATACACCAGGATGAAGGTGATGGGGTGTTTTGAGGAGGCAGGAGGTGCTAGATGAGACGGACACAGATTTCAACTTCATGCAACAATTTCTTCTCTTACTCCTAACCCTACCATAATAGACCCCAGTGGTAAACAAGCAGTAACTAAGCTTTCTGGTCTCGTTCCAAAATGCCATCCCCACTCTCCATTCTTAACACTTCCATCTTGGGAATAATGTTTTCTCCAGTCTTTAACACCTTCCTGTGAAATGTCATAAAAGGTTTTTTTTTTTTTTTTGGGGGGGGGGTTAGGAGGAGATCAGAATATAGACTACAATAAAACAACAGCACATGTTTCACCAAGGAGCCTGAAGAAAGCAGAGAGAGTTATGCTGTTCTTTCACCTGAATCGGGCTCTGCAGAGGGAAAGGGCAAAAGGCAGCATGCTATAAAAGAAGTCGATCTACAAAATAAATCTGTAAAACAAAACCAAGGTAGGTGATGGCTCATTTAGGTGACAACTTGATGGGATTAAGGAACTGCTAGAGCATTATTTGGTGGCATGGCAGAGGGGGTTTCTAATGATCTGTGTGCAATCTGAGTGAACTGAGAAGGAAAGACCTGTGTTCAATATGGGTGGCAGCCACCCAGCTCAGGAGGACTGAAGAGAACAGAAGCATCAAAGGTGAGTTGGTATCTCTCTTTCTGGTGGCTGGAACACTCTCCTTGGACATCAGAACTGTGGGCTTTCTGACCTTAGGACTTCAAAATATGCACAGGTGACTTTGGCCTCTGGATAATAGTCATCCTGGTTATGAAACCTCAAGGCTTACACTAAGCCATGCTACCACACCCATGGGTCTCTAGCTCATGGTCAACCTATTGTCAGATGTCTGAGTTTCCATAGCTGTGTGAACCAACTACACTAATGCATTCCCTCTCACATGTCTGTGTAGCACCAATGCTTTCTCTATATCATCTGCGTAACTATCTGTATTCCATTGGTCATGCCTTTCTAGGAAATACTGACTCATTTATGGACCTTCTACAAGAGAATGAAGGTCAAAAGGAACAGAATTTTTAAATGGAAAGAAGGGAGGAAAAGAGGGACAGAGGGAAGGGAGAGGAGAGAGGGAAAGAAATCAAAGAAAGAGGGAAGAAATGAATGGGGAAGAAAAAGCAAAAATTAAAAAAAAAATAGGCGCAGTATAAACCTGAGCTAGTCTATGCTTCTGCTGCTTTGCTATGATTTATTTGAAAAGAATTTTTCTTTGTTTTGGCATACATGTGTCCTAACCCTTACTTAGTGGGAAATCTGAATTGAGCCAGGCTATAGCCTTTCTCCTCACTTTCACTGTACTTTATAGCTGCTAACATCCTCAGTGCCTTTCCTGCCTCTGGACTCAAGCCCTTTGCCTCCCAACAAGACTAAGTGAATTTGAGACCCATATATTATACCTCAGAATTATGTCTGGATATCAACTCCATGCTCACATTTATAGAATTTAATCCACATCCAAAGACCAAGGACTCTAAAGAAAGGGACACTGTAAGAGACTTGTTGTCAAAGACTACAACCTCTAAGACAAATGAAATAATACTGACTTGGTTTGGCAGATATGCATATATAAATGAGTATATGTACATATATGCCTTTTCATTGTTAACATGTGCATCATATTCTCCTATAATCTAACTACTAATGTCCATATTCCTATTAGGTTTCTAAATTTAAAACAGCCATTAGAGAATTCTCCCATTGCTCTCAAGAGACTGGGATAGAAGTGAATAAATGAACTTTTAAAGATAATTGGCTTCCAAAGCTCTCTTATGTTCTCTGTTCTCTGCCATTGGATGGTCCCACTGGGAACACCAGTAAAACCAACTCAGAATTCTCTTGGCTCATAGTGTGAGGCAGGATTCCCCAACTTGGCGAACTTTGTCTCTTGAGGGTTGGGTGTGCTTGGCTTGGCTGCTACATATTGGGAAACATTTACTAACTCTGTTCACATGCTTCTTGCAACTTATTGTACTGTTTCCTCTTATCAGGATCCTATTCTAGCCCTCTCTGGTTGCTTGTTCTAACCCAGCTCAAACAAGCCCTTTGAAGGCTGGATGCAGCTTAGTGGGAGAGCAATTAATTATGCCACAGAAGCACTGGGATCAATCCCTGGCTATTACCCACCCCCTCCCCCACCCCTACCCCCATCCCCACATACGTGCACGCGTGTACACACACACACACAAAATCAAAATAAACCTAAAAGTCAAGTACTTCAAATCTTAAAATGAGAAACGTTTTCTATAATTTATTTTCCTCAGGATATATTTTCAGTGTGTTCCTTTTAAATGAAGTAAAGTTAACTATCCAAAACCTGAACCCTCAGGATTCTCAGCACCATCATTCACTCCCTTAATAAACACTTGTTGGTCAATTACTTTGAGGCATTGATTCTACTCTGTTGCTGAGGATACAAGGGTTTGTTGGGTGCAAATAAATGTCCCCAAGAAGCCAGAAAACAAGCAAAGTAATGATGAAATAAGCAATAATGGTCTCAAAACACACAAAGTTCTGGAGTAAAAGTGAAGTAGGGACCCATGCTGGCAAGTGACTGCTGGGAAGAAGGGTCTGCTGTGTCCAATAACATTAGAACTTTGCAACTTCAGGACTCATAGAGGGGATGCTCTGTCTGAAAAGACAATGTTTTAAGAGACAAAGTAAAAATGGAAACTCAGTCCTGCACAAAACAACAGGGTAATAATATGTCAGGCAAATGGCTCGAGTGCAAAGACATGGAGCAAAGAAAGACTGAGTGTGGAGCAGATAGAGGCTTCTGGGTACTGTGAGCTGTGGACAAAGATAAGCAGCAGCAGACCCTAGAAGGCTCTGTTTACCATAATGAAAAGTTGGGGTGTTATTATAGATACAGTGCTATGACATTTCAGCAGGTAGATAACCACCAGCATATGCTTGTGGCCAGCTAAAAATGTCTCAAGCTTGTATCTGGGCTCAGGGCAACTGCAGAGCTTCCACGGAAGCTAAGGTAAAGAAATTAAAAGGCCAGGGATATAAAACTACTGTAGCTTAGACATCGATTGTCCCCAGTGACACTGTGCTGAAGCCTTGTCCATAGCCTAGCCTATGGTGTTATCACATAGAACTTCCTGGAAGGGAGGCCTAGTGAAAAGAAGTTGGGTCACCCAGAGGTATTCTGGAGGAAGATATTTGGATGCTGGTCCCTTCTTATTTTTCTCTTTGCTTATTCATCCACCTTATTTTCCATCTGCAAGGCCAAGCAACCGTGGACTGAAAAGTCATAGATTATGAGCCCAAACTTGCATTTTGTCCTCTTACAAAAATATCAGTTTTTAATGGGTGTTTTGCCTGTATGTATGTCTGTGTACTATGTGTGTGCCTAGAGCCTGTAGAGGCCAAAAGACATGCTGGATTCCCTGGAACTGGCATCACAGATGGTTGTGAGCTTCCATGTAGGTGATGGGAATCAAACCTGGGTCCTCTGGAAGAGCAACAAATGCTCTTAGTCATCGTTCCAGCTCCACTTTGCATTCTTTAAAGTGAATTGTTCCAGCTACTTTCTCATGACTGTGAGACACTGATGAATATGGAAGATGTAAAAATGAGCAGTTGTCTCTGCACCGTTTGTTTTTAACCTGTGAAATCAGCTCGTCCAACATGGCTAAGTATCTCCAAATCAGCATTGCTTTGACTGTTGCCTATTACAGAACACTTTGACCAGCATTAACTAAATGCTTTAGGACATGTGCTATTGAATAATTTTGTCAATGATAATAAAAGTTGTTGTTTAATTAGAAGGAAAGAATGCTGTTTCATTCATGGGGAGATAATGAAAGAATTCAATAAAAGCCCATGACAGTCATAATAGGCTGGCGGTCCCCAGGTCCTCCCCATTCTAAGCATTGCTGTTGGCAGCCTGTGTGCCTGCTGAGCAAGGGGAAACAACACTGCTGAACACCTGGGACAAGGTCTGGCTGACGCAAACCAGCTGCAGAGCAAACATGCAGTATGGATATTCTGAACTTTTGTGCTACACTTTGCCAGCAGTCACTTCCAAGACGGTGAGAGTGAGCCGTGGAAACTGAGGAGTAAGAAGCCAGGAGTTGGGGTTCATGATTCAGAACTCTGATCACAGTCAGACTGTCCCCCATGCCTGCAACAAGTATACTGGTCCTCTGTTGTTTGATTTTGCTCTTTGGGGGGGGGGTGGCAGCCACCCAGCTCCCAAGTAAATCATACACAGAGGCTCATTCTTAATTATAAATGCCTGACCTTAACTTGGCTTGTTTCTAGGCAGCTTTTCTTATCTTTAAATTATCCAAGCTACCTTTTGCCTCTGGGCTTTTTCCTTTTCTTACTTTTGTATATCTTACTTTCACTCACTCTTACTCTGTGGCTGGCTGTGAGTCTGGGTGGCTGACCCTTGAAGTCCTCCTCTCCTTGCTCTCTCACTCCTTTCTTTTCACTCCTCCATCTCTCTTCTTGTTCATCCCAGATTTCGCCTTCTATTTATTCTCTCTCTTTCTCTCTCTGCCAGTCCCGCCTATTTCTCTCTCCTGCCTTGCTATTGGCCATTCAGCTCTTTATTAGACCATCAGGTGTTTTAGGCAGGCATAGTAACATGGCTTCACAGAGTTAAACAAATGTAACATGAACAAAAGTACCATACTTTAAAATAATATCATACTACAGTCCTCCTTTCAGGAAATGGTTCCTCCATCCTTCAGGTGGTTGGAGTCATCCTTGATTCGTCTCTTTACATACTTTGGCCAATCCTTCCATCAAGTCCATTCAGCTTTATATTCAACACACATAGAGGATCCAGTGATTTTTTCCCCTTCCTGAAAAGCTGCAATGGCCCCACCATATCTTTCCAGATATGTTCAATACTCTCTAACCAATGTCCCTCTCAACATTTTCTCAATACCACAGTCATACTGCCAAAAGAGTAGGTTAAAAAATGTCAATTAATTCATTTCTCTTTGAGGATGGGCTGGACTCACTGAGACACTTCCAAAAAAATAGAGTATGGAGACAAATTGTACTTTTTAGTGAAGATTCAGACAGAGACCAATATAACCAAACAATGAAGCTTTCATTGCCAGTGATAAATGATGTCATATGAACCATGTAACAGGCTGTAATGAAAAAAGGCAGTTTGTCTCTGTAGGATTCTGCCCAAGCACCATTAGCCTGGTCCAATAACAAGGAAACAGGCAAAAGTAAATTGAAAGACAATGGAAGAAATAGCCCTCAAATGCTCAAAAAAACGTAAAAGTAAATAAATAACTGAAGGACCAAGAAAGATCAAAGAGACATAGTGAATAAACACAATATGGTGTCCTGAGGCAGGAGAATAATGCCCATGAAACCTGAATGAAGTCTAGATAGCAACTGTGCAGCCATCCTCCCTTGTCTGTGACTTTTCTTTCCATGGTTTTCATTACTCCTGGCTAGTCAGGAACCAAAAATACAAATCTGAAAATTCCACAAAGACACTATCTGTAATTGTAAGCTGTGGCCTGTCCCGAGTAGCATAATGAAATCTTGAGTTATTCTGCTCCATCCTACATAAGATGTGAATAACTTCGTTGTTCAGAGTATCCATGTTGTATACACTACCCTGCCTGTTGGTCAGTTAGCAGCTGTCTTGGTTATTAGGTCAACCATTTGATCTCAAAGTACTTACAGTCAAGTAATTCTTATTTCATTTAACTATGGCTCCAATATGCAGGAATGATGAATCTGGTAATTCAGATACATCAAAGTGAAGCTGTGCAATTCTTTAAAAGAAACAGTGAATTTTCATGATTAGTAAGAAGTGGGAAATATCATATGCTGACATTTACATTAAGAAAGATGCTTGTATTCATGAAAGAATAATATGTGTTTGTTTTCTGTTACTGTAATAAAATGCTTGAAGTAATAAAGTTAAAAAGAATAAAGGTTTACTTTGGCTCAGTTTCAAAATTTTCAATCCATGAATTGGCTCATTCATTTTTTTGCCTGTGACAATGCAGTAATATATCATGGTAAGCTGCACATAACAGAAGAAATCTGCTCACTGCAAGATGGACAGGAAATGAAGGGGAGGAAAAGATCAGTACTCCAAAGTTACCTTCAAAGACACTTTCCCAATGACCAAAAATTTCCCAGTAGCTACTACCACAAAAGGTTCCTGTCACTTCCTAATAGTATCGTACATTGGGGACCAAGCCGTTAATGCACATGTCAACAGGCAACATTCCAGATAGAAAATATAGCATGCTAGAGACTACAGAAGTTACGGTCACTTTGTATGAAAAGTGCTTAATGAAGATGGAAAAGGATTAAATGATAAACAGTTCCATGCTGTCCATGGTTATCATCCTTGGTCTTAAGACACAGCTTCTGGAGACAAGGGAAAGCATTGCTGTCTTAGAGATGGTAAGGCAAAAGATTAAATCTCGGTTTCAGCAAGTGTGTCACAGTTATGCGAGGTGCAAGCACCAGAAGAGAAACTAAGTGAGTGGCCTATGGTGACTTTGGGCTACTAGAAAATAGTGTTCCAAATAGAAGCTTACTCCAAACTTTGAAAAAGCTTGTAAATGCAAATGAAAATCAGATCATTTTATGCCTCTGCTCGGGCTCTCAGAGGTACCCTGCCTCTTGGCCGCACAGCCTGGACCCTCTGTTGCAACTCTTTGACTCTAGGCCAACCCTCTGCCATCACTGTTGTCGTCCACACCTTCTTCATGCCCAGGACATGTCTCAGCTTGGGCACTGTGCTGTTCCTCTAATCCTCCAGATCTCTTCCTATGGATGTGTGTGTTTTGTTTCTGTAGGGCAGATTCAAATGTCAGCTTCCTAGTCAGGTTTGTATGACCACACATCGAAAACTGCAGGTTCCCCTTGAAAGTCTAACATTTCTTCTTCCTGCTATGACTTTTGCTTTAGCCCTTGCTGTATCCAGCTTACCACAGGCTACTTGCTTTTCTATTTTCCTTTGCCCTATGGCTAGAAGGTTGGCACCAAGAGGCAGATTTTTGACTACTGTTTATGGCAATGCCCTCAATTCCCTCCAGCACATAGTAGGTGCTCTTTAATTGTTTTCTTAAGAATTAAAATGCCCTATGGTGTTTATTCAGCTTTGACTCTTTCATAGTACACATTTCTTGGAAGATTAAACTTGACAAGACTATTAAGGACCCCCGCACAATGTTTGGCATGTAAAACACTTAAGTTCTTTCTTTCTTTTTCTTATCATTGGAGAATTCCCATTCTTAATATTTGTACTCTTAGAAATTTACTATCTCTGTGGTTGACTGTTCCACAAGTAGCTACAGATTTTGTTGAATTAGGGCTGAGAGGAAAGATTTGTAACTCGTGATTAATCCTTAAAACACACAATCCCAACATATGGCAAAACTCGGTGTCGTATGCCTACTTTGTTACAAGAAGATGGAGAAGCACAAGTTCCAAGACTTTGGAGTTTATTTTTAAGTCTAACGTGACAATGATATTTTCTAAGTAGTCCCATATCCTCAAAAACTCCAGATCTTATTTCAACACGTTGTCCCCATGCCCACCCTGACTTCTGGAAAGACTTCACTCATAGCTACATATGAGACTCTCTCATGTAGACAAACTCCCACTCTCATCTATGGCTGATATGGGTGGGTAGAAGAGGCAGTGAGACAAAGCATGATATGCACTGAATTCTTTGACCTTGAAACAAGAATAGTACCATGAGATTGATAAAGACTTGGTGTCTGTCAATTGCTTGATATCTTTAGAAAAACCATCACATGTATGGAGTAACCCAGGTGAGCTGTCTTCTTACAATTTATAGTAATAGTGGTAAGTATGTTTATTATGAATATTCTTATTATGAGAGTGGAAAATAGATAAAATATATCATTGTATAATCATTATTAGGCACAAAATCATTACATTACCTTTACTACTGCTGCTATTATCACCTTACATAAATCACATATAAAACCCAAAGCTAAGTGCTTATCATGCTATGTTCTTGCTTAATGTGACAAAATTATGGAAGAGGAACTACCTTTATTCTCAATCTCTAGATAGGGAGACTGAAGTTTGGCGTGGATTAATATGCCAGAAAAGAATGAAGAATTAATATCCAGGGACCTCATCCCAGGTTAGAATCTATCACTTCCTGTGTGTGGAGAGTCCAAAGTCTGAAGCCAGCACTCATAGGACTGCTATTCATACATGTTAATTGGTATTGGGTTTACATTTATCCTGTGTAGGTCACAAATCTTATTGTACAGGCACACACGTCAAGTCCAATCAGAAAATCCAGAGCCTGGAATTGAATTTCCTCTGCTCTTTGCCCCCAACAGCTTGCAGGTTATAGCTAAACCCAGGTGTTATCCATCTCTGTGGTTGGACCCCAGGGACGTTTATTGGCCTAAAAGTTAAATGGCATAGAGACATTCTCAGCAAAGCAGACTCCTCTGTCTTCTTTAGTCAGACTTGTGGCGACAGTCAGGGGAACTGTGCACCAAATAAAGTGAAGATCTTTTCCCCCCCAGATCTTCCTAGGGCAGGAAGAAGAGGACCCCGAAGTGGAAGAACAGATGTCTAGCTTGAGAAGTCTCTTTATCTTACCAAAACTAGAAGCTAAGACACAAGGTAAATTAATTTGTCAACAGACATAAGACATAAGCAGAGTGATATAGCATAAACAAACATGGTTCCTAAGGTCCCAGCCCTGCCCTGCAGAGTAAAAATGTTAGTCCATAGCTCAAAGTACTAGATGATGGATGCGTGGTTGGAGAGAGGCCTTCACAGGGTTGAGAGTGAGTTACAGCGGGGGACTTCTCCGTGTGTGCTCAGCAGGGAAGATGATCAGCCCATAAACCTCAGACAGCTCCAGCCCACGCTCATCCCACACATTGTGAATACTGATTTCACGCTGACTGATTTCAGCCTTGTAGGCCTGAAAGAAAGGACACAAATAGAAAACTAGAGCCATAGAAGCCATCAGTCAACATACCTCTGTGCTGTAAGAGTGACAGAGAGAAGATGAGACTAGCCCTAATTGGTTCCTAGCATCTCTATTAAGGCTGATCATTTAAAAGCTATGTATCTACAAATCAACACAAGGTTGAGAAGGAATTATAAATGCCAAGCTGGTAGATCATGGAAGCTCAGCCCCTGTCCCATAAATATCTACTAGGGTTTAGATGAAATCACAGAGACATTTCTTTTTTATTTTATTTTATAATTTAATTTAATTTTACATATCAGCCCTGGATTCCCCTGTCCTCCCTCCTCCCCCGCAGCCTCCCTTCAGCCCATCCCCCCATTCCCATCTCCTTCAGGGCAAGGATTGCCCTGGGGATTCAGCTCACCCTGGTAGATTAAGTCAAGGCAGGTCCAGTCCCCTCCTCCTTTCACCCAGGCTGAGCAAAGTGTCCCTGCATAGGCCCCAGGTTCCAAACAGCCAGCTCATGCACTAAGGACAGGTCCTGGTCCCACTGCCTGGGAGCCTCCCAAACAGTTCAAGCTAATCAACTGTCTCACTTATCCAGAGGGTCTGATCCAGTTGGTAGCCAAACTAGTGGAAACACAAAGACATTTCTACTTAACTTTGTAACCATGAACCCTGACATCTCTCCTACATTGCATAATCATTCATATAAAAATTTTCCAAATTCTTTTACTTAATCTGCTCAGTTTTGTGATTGGTTGCCTCACTTCTTATTAATTGTATTTGCTAATTTATTTACTATTTGTGAGGCAAAGTCTCACTTTGTAGCCCAGGCTGGTTTTGAACTTTCAGCCCTCCTACCTCGGCCCCTTCAGTGCAGGGATTCCATGTGTATGACATTATGCTCAGTTTCTTTATTTTAACTAATGTTTACTGTTTAACTAAAATCAAAGTATTATTCAAACCTAGAATGCAAATATGGATACAATAATATATGCTCTTTAGAAACGTGCAGTTTTACAATAAGAATATGAGAGTATTGAGAGGACAATATAAGTTGTTTATGACCAGTGTTTATCTTTAAAAAAATCATAGACTAATTTTTTCCCATTAGGAAGGAAAAAAGAAGCAATTTGTATTGCATTCAAATAATTTCCAGATAAGTATTTGAAAAATAAATACATGGTCTGTTAAAGAATGGACCATGCATCTTTAATACATGGGGAGGTCCTCAGTCTTACTGCTATTTAATATTCCATGACCTTTCTTGAACAAAAACGGAGGAGGAGTGGATTGGGAGTGAGAACAAAGAGAGTTGGGAGAGGGACTGGGAGGAGAGGAGGGAGCGGAAACTGTGGCCTGGATGTAAAATAAGTAAATTTTGAAAGAAAGGAAAGAAGAAAGGAAGGAAGGAAGGAAGGAAGGAAGGAAGGAAGGAAGGAAGGAAGGAAGGAAGGAAGGAAGGAAGGAAGGAAGCAAGGAAGGAAGCAAGCAAGGAAGGAAGCAAGGAAGGAAGAGAAAGAATGGGCTATGGTCAGATGTGGTTACACGCGCCTTTAATCCCAGCACTCTGGAGGCAGAGGCAGGTAGATCTCTATAAATTCAAGGCCAGCGTGGTCTACAAAGAGAGTTTCAGGATAGGCAGTGCTGTTACACAGAGAAACTCTGTCTTGAAAAACAAAATAAAACAAAAAATTGGGCTTATGAAAATTTTTCTATTATCTTCAAATATGAGCAGTTGCATATTCAAATCAATAATCCCTGCTAGGAATATTCTTCTATAGTGCAAATGCAAAAATCTTATGCCTGAATTTTAACCTCATTCATTAAAGTTTAATTCCATTTTTCTTTTGTTCTCAGTTTTGCGGCTAATTTTTATTGCTGTGAGGTTTCTTCCTTTTCTCTACTTGGGAGTCATATCTAGAGGCTACTGATCATTTATAGATTACCAATCATCTATACCATCTATAAGTTAATTTTTAAGGATGGTTGTGTTTTGAAAAGGACACAATGTCCCTTTCTTCCTCCTATTACAAAAATTAACTTTAACAAACCCTAAATCAAACATTCATATATTAGTAATTTCCTTGATATTTTTAACATGAAAAACATGTCAACAAAAGCTAGGAGCTAAAGGATGGATTGGTTGTTAAGAACACTTATTGTTCTTCCTGAGGACCAAGGTTTGATCCTCAGCGTCCACATGGTGGCTAACAACCATCTGCAACTCCAGTCCCAAGGTATCCAACACCCTTTTCTGGTGTCCTTAAGCACTACACACATATGGCACACAGACAGACAGGCAGGCAAAACACCCATACATATAAAATAAAAATAGGTAAATCTCAAAAAAGTATTTTAAACAGTACCTTCTCCTTCTCACACATAGTGTAGATGGATAAATGAAAATTAAGTGTAAGAACAGGGAAGTCCATGCTGTGTTCTAGTGATGATCCCCATTTTAAGAATTCAATGGATGCAAGTCCAGATCATTCTCATATTATTTAAGTCTTCTGTTGATGTAGATAAAATACCATGAACAATGGCAACGATAGACAGAAGACTCCATTTTCGGTTATAGTTCTAGAGCAATAAGAGTCCATCATGGTTGGAAGGCATGGCAATAAGCAGCAGGTGTGGCAGCTGAAGCAGGAAGCTGAGAGATTGTATCTTCCATTGCAAACAGCAAACAGAGAGTTAATTAGCAGTACAGTGAGGCTGTACATCCACAAAGTCTCTCCAGTGACATATATCTTCCAGTAAGTCTGTACCTCCAAAACCTTCCTAAACAGCATCACCTAATAGGGACCAAATGCCTGAGCCTATGGGGAATATTTGTCATGCAAACCACCACAATTATCTTCTATTAAGCTACAATGAGGCTATTAAAACTGGGTAGAGAAGACACAGCATGGGAGAGGGGAACCTTGTTGAGGCGGTGAATAAGAAGAAACTAGGATGACTTAAATGTATCAAATTTCATAATGGAACTAATTATAATGAATCAATTTTGTATCTTAACTAAAACATCAATGAATGGGATAACAAAATGTTGTAGTAGGAATATTGACAGATATTGAGAGATGTTGACACCTTATTGAGATCAAGAATCATAGAGCCTATGTCATAGGCTCAGTGGTTTTCAATCTGTGAGTCATGACCCCTTTGGGGGAGAGGAGTCACATATCACATATCCTGTATATCAGATATTTACATTACAATTTATAACAGTAGCAAAATTACAGTTATGAGATAATTTTATGGTTGGGGTCACCACAACATGAAGAACTGTATTAAAGAGTCACCGCATTAGGAAGATTAAGAACCACTGTCCTATGAAAATAGTTTTTGTGTCTAACAGAGAAATGCAATTGTGAGAAATCATCAAGTTAAATTACTAGCAGACCAGAGATAGGACCATGAGCTAGAGACATTCTAAATTGTGTACTATTGGGCTCTGTGTTTTGAGTTTGCACTTTTAAAACAGCATTGTCTTTTATATCTGTGTAATCTGCAGCAGATATAAAACTGGAAGTCAAACTAGTTCTAAGTATTGAGAAGCAGGACTCAAAAAAGTTTTGACATGCTTATAAAGTAACATCATGACCCAAAAATCAAACATTAAGCTAAGAAAAATACTTAGGAGAAATACTCAGGAAAGAAAATAATATTTCTAATGTATACTTTTTCAGAAGTTAGTAATATTGCTACATGTTATCACCAAAGAAAAAAGAATACCAAGCCTATGAAAGGAACATGTAGGTTCAACTATGTCAATTAAATATGAGAGCACAGAATGATATATTCACCTAGTAAAATACAAAAGGCTGGGTTCTTATGCTTCATACTGGTGCAAATCAATCTGATGAACTTGTAAGACAGTGTGGCAATGCCCATTAGTAGCCTGACAACACTGTACTCAACTCATTTGATGAGTTTTCCATTTCTAAGACTTCTTTCCTAGAGACAACAAATGTGAGCCATTTTTGCATGCCAAAACTGCTCATCTCAACAGAATGTGTACAAGCAAAGAGAAAAAAAGATGAAGAGAAAAGGAACCACAACAGAATTCCTCTCTGTTTTTAGGAAGTAGGGAAATGTGAGAGGGAGGGAGAGAGGAGAGGGGGTAAGAGGGAAGAAGAAAAAATGGAGACAAATATAGGAGAATCATTCATTATTGGGAACTTTTTTTAGCAGAAAAACCTGGATGACCATAAAGACAGTATATTCAAATCTATTAAATGACATAAAAACATAACACAATTAGAATTCGCTTAAATTCTACTGTTAAATTCCACATTAATCTCTATTAATCACTTTACTAGTGTTTCTTAGAAAAGGTGTGGTTTAATGGGAGTTTACATGTAAAACATAAATATGAATTCCCTCTTCTGTAATGTAAGTCTACATATAAGGGCCACAATTTTTCAATACATCATCTGAACTATGTGAAAAAAAATATTTGGTATTTGCTGCACTTGTGACTATAGACCCAGATTGTGGCTTAGACTAAGCTAGGAGGCAGAGCCCAAGTCTTATGCCATCTCTCTCATGGGTGGGGGAGAGAGAGGGGGGGGAGGGAGAGGGAGAGGGAGAGGGAGAGAACAGGGACACAAAGAAACTATGGAAAAACAGCAAATACAAGACCACATTACTATACTGCCTGCAGCTTCACAGGAAGTGGGTGCTTATTCATTCACACAGAGTGCTTCTGCACTTTGGACCAATCGTTGGAAGGAGAAATCGAAAACAATCTGTTCTTTCTGTCTCTTGCTTGCCATTTGGTCAAGTTGTATCCCATGGTCATTAATGTCTTCCCAAACCTGTCTGTGCCACCCGACCCTCAACTGCCCTCTGGAGAAAGCAGATCTTCTGTCCCACCTATTGGATTCAAGTCTCCGCCCAGTGGGTTCCATGTGAGCAGAAAGGCTGTCACTCGGCAATAGTGGAATCCATGGAGGCAGTGCTAGACCAGCCTTGCCGAGAAAGTGGGCAGCTAAGATACAGTGAGGTGAGGCTACCATTTCCAGACTCCACAAAGCAAACAGTGAAGAGGTCAGAAGGCAGGTGGCACCGTACGAGTCTTAAAAGGTCTGGAAATGTGGAATTGTGTCATTTTTTCAATCCCACACATCTGGTATGCTCTAGCAGATTTACCAGAAAAATTTATGGTAATATTTTATTTGTACTGAAATGTGATTTTATTTGTATGTTAATAAATAAAGTTGCCTGGGGGTCAGAGCTAATAGCAAACCATAGCAGAAGCCAGGCAGTGGTGGCGCACACCTTTAATCCAGATCACATGACAGACAGATCCCTGTGTGTTCAAGGATACAGCCAGCATGGAGACACACACCTTTAATCTCAATACCAACCATAGAAGACCTGGAGGTCTGTATAGACAGGCAGTGACAAGGAGGTCATGTGGTTGGGTTTACAACCAATGAGAAGACAGAACAGAAAGTCAATAAAAAGACAGATACAGAGGAAGTAGGTCTCTTTGGCAGGGGAAGGACAACAGCGGCAGCGAAGGGTAAGAAAGGGTTTTTAGTATCAGCTCTTAGCTTCTGCTCTGATCTCTTGGGCTTTTTACTCTGTATTTGGCTCTGTGTTTCTTATTTAGTAAGACTGTTCATCTACAAGAACTGTCACATTTTACAAGGCAAATTGCATAACCATTTTATATGCATACATATAAGAGAAAAACTTTCACATATACCATGAAGAAAAGCAATCTGTCTATTTTTACATAAATAGCACACGATGGGCAGAAGAAATGAGGTACCTCCTTTTTGACTCAAAACCTTCTGTATTTTCTGCCACATACACAATTCTTCTAAAAATTGGAAATAGCAAATCTAAACCCAAATTTCACCAAACCACCATCTGGGTGACTTAAGTGAGGTTACTTCAAATCTATGAATTTTAGTTTCCTGAGATCTAAACTCTTTTCAAACATGAGCCACAATGAATCATACCTTCATTCATACATGTGCCCAGGTATGTTCATATGCATGTCGAAAGCATTTATATTGAAACTTTGACTGCTATCTACTATATAAATCCATTTTCGATTCTATAATGTTTTTTCTAACTTTACAGATCAGAATCTAACACCAGACCAAAACACCCCTCCACACCCTCTCTACTGCGCTGTGTCAGGTTATGACTGTCGTCTGAGTGAGAGATGGAAGATAGAATCCAAGCCCATGAACTCAATCTGCTTTCACAAAGCAGTAAAATTACAGGTCAACAAGCTTGGCAGGGCCTTGGGCTCAAGGTTTTACATGAGTTCAATCACTGGCACAGCCTGTGAACTAGGACATACCACCTGCTTCTAAACCTTTACCTATAAATTGAAAAGAATGAAAGCAATCACTGGCCTCACAGAACTTCTGCGGGGGAAACTCAGAATGCTTGCAAAGCCCTTCAGAAATGGCAATGTCTTCATCAGCAAGAAATATTCTAAAGCAGACACCATAAGAAAATGAATATAGAAACACACTGGATCATAGCAGTTTCTAACCTCCAGGTACTTGGCAGGACATAGGGAGATAGTCTTATAGTGTCCCCATCTTCAAGAATATATGATTCTTGTGTAATACAGAGAAGGGGAAGGATGAGGAGAAGCTATTGCATTTCAGAAACATTGCATGCAGTGCCAGGAAAAAATACTGTCCAATCTATTGTGGAATTTGAAAGTATTTTCAATATTTCACAGATAAACAGGATTACAACACTATAAAATAACATATTTAATTCAGTTTGTTGGCATTAACAGATAAGGTAAGGTGCAATTGAAGGCAGGGTTCCCTATTGCAGATCGAGTAGAGGGTGGAAAGCCATTTGGTTAAGTTGGAAAGTGTTAACTGGGGACAAGGTATCATTCACATTCATTCATTTACTTGTAATTAGAGCCATCTTGATGCAAAGATGGCACAGTCAGTCTCCTTCCTATAATCGTACATTTTGCCATAGGACTGTGTATCATTTTCCACCAAAGAATAAAGTCATTATCATATCCATGCTCTGGAATATGGACTGGTTGTGGCTGACTTGAAAAGAAAGGAAGGGGTAAAAGAGTAGAATAGAACAGAATAAACTAGACTAGACTAGACTAGAAATAGAAACAGTAGAATATCATGGACAATGCTATATCAAAACTGAGCCTTTGTTGTCTTGTAACCCTGACCAGTCTGAGGAGTAGGTAATTACCTGCCTCACTTTAAGCAGTCTTCATCCACCCATCAGATACATGAGCAAGGCCAGCTGAAAGTCATCGGGTATTCACAAGTAAAAGAACAAATCCCTCTGAAGCCACTAGAGGCATACTTAGACCCACGGAACATAGTCCTATAGACTGTGTGCACAGACAAACGCTTTTTTATTTAAGCCACAAGGTTTGCAGGGGTGTTAAATACACCACAATGATCCTCTAGAAAGACTCTAGGCTACATAGAATAGAGCAAGATGAAATACCTTGAAGAGCCTTTCCAACCCTGAAGTAATGTTTTGTGTGGTGTATTTGTTTTTTTTGCAAATCCAAGACCTTGTCAGAGTAAGAACAGTAGTACATGTGTATTTATGTCTGTATAAATTTTTAAATGAGCTAAAAACTAACTATAAGCATAAGCTGTAATACATCCTCCCTGCAGGTTGCCACTGCAGAGACCACTGCTGCGGGTTGTCTCAGATTTGTGTATCCACAATAATGTTGTGATCCCACACCCTGGAAAGCACAGCTGTCATTCGCTTCCATTTCTCCCACCTAGCTCCCAGGCTTGGAAACTACTACACTCCTCAGGGAAGCTTTGCCACTACACAGATGAATTCACCCTCTGTGTAATGCTGGAGTCTGCTGAACTGTGTCTCCACTTAGAAAGTGTCAGTATGTGTCTGTGCAAGTCCTGTCGGGATCCTGGAGCTTTGGAAAGGCAGGTCACTATATATACTGTGGAATATAAAAACCCTTTGAGCTCAGAGTGATGTACACACAAGCTCTAAATGCTATCATAGTATAATTAAAAGATCCCTGGGGATGTTTTGCCATGTGACTGAAACAAGAAATCTGTCCTTTATATCTCTGTTGCTTTTCCTGTCTCCTTTAAATCCAAGACCATCAAAATATCCCCCAAATGTGTTCTCTGTAGCAGCAAGCATAGACCTGCCACTGAAGAACAGAGATGAAGATGAAGTCTCTAACCCTTCCACTCTGGGTGCAGTAGGACAGCTCTAGAGTGAACCAAGCATCCTTCTCCCGTCTTGATTCCTATCATTCCAAGCCTATGCAGGATCTTATCACCTTTAATGTCCACAATGCTGCTTTACAAAATAAGTAGTCAAACCAGCTCTCACTTATATTTTAAAAAAATAGTAATCTGTCAGTGAGATTTTTCTACTGTCTGAATATAAAGAGGTACTTATATCTTCCAGCCAAGGAGATGAGAGAAAGAAACAGACATGATGGATAAGCAAACTTCCCAGTTTCTGTGAATTCAAACCCACTTGCCATTTCTCACATGCTCTGTAAAGGGCAGGGCTCCTGCAATGAACTTGTTACCAGCTACCTCCCTGCCACCACCTCTTAGGAGCTCGTAAATCAGTCTCCAATGGATGCCTTTATGTTCAAAATGGCAGCTTTGCACAATGGCCCCCAAGCTAATCAGGTCTACATTCTTGAATAAGGGAGAAATAAAGAACTGTGGGAAAACTATTTGCTCGTTCATTCTACAATTGTGGGCTTCAATCACACATGGGTGGATTTTAGGGCTAAAGGTACTACAGAGAACTAAACTGTAGAAATCAGAGGCAAAAATGCTCCCTGCACTCATCCTCCATCCTTCTTTTCCTGAAGAGAGAGCACTGGGAGAAGGCATATTTATGATATATCTACAGACAGGATCAGGAAATATTTCCTTGGCTTAATAAAACCAGACTTAGTATATAAGTGAAAGTATTAATAGCCATATTAAATAGATATAAAGTTACATGACAGTCACAACTCTAAGTAGCTACTTGATTTTTATTAACTAGAAATAAGACCTTCTTCTGTGGGCTGCTGCTGAATCATTTATGTGATCATCACAATGAACACACCAGGCCAATTTTAATGTCACAATTGCACTATACACATGAAACTAGGAAAGCAAAGGTAGGTAAATTTCCTATCTAAACTTTCTTTATAAAGGGCTCTAGGCAGCTCATCTCCTTAGCTCACTATTCACATTGTAATGGCCACAGAACACTGGCCACCTTCTAACCTGATGTGACCAAAATATTGTGGGAAATGCCACAATAAAAGAAATTTGATTATCCCTATTGGTCAGAGTGGGAGGGATTTCTCAGGGGACATTGATCACCTTATTACAAACTGTGAAAGAATTACTGAGTGTAGTGAAAAGCCAACAACTGCTTTTCGTGTCTAAAACCAAGGATGTTCTCCCAGTCCCCCTTCTCTTGGCTACCCCAGAGAAAATTCTGAGAGGAAGAATGAGTGTAAATAGTCACTGTGTAGAGGAAAAAATGAATCATGGAGACTTGTGACAGGTACTATGTTTGGAAAATTTTCTTCTATATCTACGATATAATTAGAATTGGGCACAATGTACACCCCTGCAGTCTCTCCACTTGGAAGTGAGGTTAAGTCTAGCCTAGAGGTACAAAGTTGGACCCTGTCTCAAAAGACAGAAAGAGGAAAATAAGGCCGATCTAGGCAACAAGTGACAGACTCAGACCTCAGCAGCTCCGACATATAGCACTCTTGTGCCCAGCTAAAGTGAACAGGAAAGAGCACTTTGTCCAGCCCTAGAATTGAGGAAGAGCAAAAAGAAGTTAAGATGAACGATGGACTCTGTCTAGGTGGGAGCAGAAATGGAGCCTTGTAAGCTCAAGGGTGAGGGCAGTAGAAAAGCAAAGAGTGCGGGAGGCTCTTTCATGACTCTTCAGTTGATCCTTCACTGGTCTTTGCCTCCACTCACACCAACTGAGGAGTGCCTTCATTAAAATGGCAGGTGTCGTACCCTAGAAGGTTGAGAAAAGATAAGAAAGTGTCATTTCCCAGGATCTCCTTTGGCCATGTAGAGCATCCATGGAAGTCAGCAATTACTATGTATCCTGTAAAGATCCCAGAGGTGATGTAAAAGGAACTGACCTGACACATGTAAACACCAGTGACATTACAGGCATGCCTGATGGCCTGTCAACTCAGTATTGTTCCAGAATATCGTGTAAATTAAGATCATCCTAAAAGAATGACCAAACACAATTTAAACAAGGTCAGTATGTGATACAGAAGGTCTCTTACTGGTTAAATGAGTGACTGTTGTTTTATAGTTGACTGCTAGAGCCTTGCTGTAGTCTATATCCCATAATAAGATCATTGAAATGGTTGTAGAACTGCCCCTAGTTTTGGACAGTAGCCAATGTGCAATGAGGCGTTGCCTCTTTCTTGTTTTTCTCCAAATTGCCCCACGAAGCCTATATCCTACAGAGATCATCCCCAAACCCTTTAATTGAGATAAGATAGGGTTCTCAGTAGTTCTTACTAGCAAGAGAAATAACTCAACTCATTTTCTTGCAAGCATGTCCCTATGATCTTTAATGGAAAGATATTGATGTTAAATAAAAGTAGCTGAGATGACTTTGAGAGAGAACTGCCAGATTTTTTGCCAAAGTCAACTATTAATTAGCACGCTCTCTCTCTCTCTCTCTCTCTCTCTCTCTCTCTCTCTCTCTCTCTCTCTCTCTCTCTCTCTCTCTCTGTGTGTGTGTGTGTGTGTGTGTGTGTGTGTGTGTGTGTGTGTATCCTGTCCATGTGTTCACATGTAGGTCTGTGGGTGCATGCCCACAGGTGTGCACATACAAGTAGAAGCCAAAGGTTAATGTTGGATGTCTTTCTTTATCACTCTTCACCTTATTTTTTAAAAACAGGGTCTCTTGCTGAACCTAGAGATCATCAATTCACTAGGCTGGCTAGCCAAGGAGTTCCAGAATCTGCCTGTCTAACCTAACCGTGCTCACTCCACCAGCACTAGGGTTACAGACACAAGTCACCACTTCTAGCTTTTATGTAGGCACTGGGAATCCAGACCCAGCTTCTCATTCTCACAGAGCAAGCGCTTTACTTGCTAAGATATCACCTCAGCACCTCCATTAGCCTTTGATTATAGCAGAAACTATAGAAACAAAATAATAACCAAGTAGAAGGACTCACTGTTGAATCTAGTGCTTAAGTTGGGCTATACTCTAGGACTTCAGAGGGAAGGTGACTGCTGTATGAAGAAGGTTGAGCTGCTGTGGTCAGTTGCTTCAGTTTTGTTTCATGTGTCTCTCATCTCCCAGAGGGCTGGCCCTGTGCTGTGGTTTGGATCTGGAATGTCTCAAAGAGATATGTGTTAAGGCTCGATCCTCATCTTACAATTATAACATGCAGAATGGTTTCTTTTTTATTTAAAATTTTTTTATTCCTTTTACATACCAACCACAGATCCCCTTCTCATCCCTCCTTCCGCTCCCCTATCTTCTCCCCCCAACCTACCCCCATCTCCTCCAAAAGAGTAAGTCCTCCCATGGGGGGACAGCAAAGCCTGGTACATTCAGTTAAGGCAGGACCAAGCCACTTCCCCTTGCATCACAGATGAGCAAGGTGTTCAACCATAGGTAATGAGACCCAGAAAGCCAGCATATACACCAAGGATAGATCCTGATCACACTACCAGGGCTCTCAAACAGACACAAACAGAAACAGCTATACAACTGTCTCCCATATGCAGAGGGTCTAGTCTAGTCCCATGCAGGTTCTATAGCTATTAGTCTAAAGTTCGTGAGTTCCTATGAACATGGTTCAGTAGTCTCTGTATATTTCCCCATCATGATCTTGATGCCCCTTTGTAGCTAGAGTTTTCCTGCCTTGCCCACAGTTAGGACAAATCTGTCACTGGCCAGTCCCACAGCTGCTCAGACCCAACCAAGTAAATACAGAGACTTATATTGCTTACAAACTGTGTGGTCATGGCAGGCTTCTTGCTAACTGTTCTTATAGCTTAAATTAATTCATTTCCATAAATCTACACCTTGCCACGTGGCTCGTGGCTTACTGGCATCTTCACATGCTGCTTGTCATGGCAGTGGCTGGCAGTGTCTCTCCTTCTGCCTTCCTGTTCCAATTCTCCTCTCTCTTAGTCCCACCTATACTTCCTGCCTGGCCACTGGCCAATCAGTGTTTTATTTATTGACCAATCAGAGCAATTTAACATACAGACCATTCCACAGCAACCCTTGCTCATGTAATCCCTCTTCCCTCTCTTCAACTGGGTTCCCTGAGTTAGGCCTGGTGCTTGGTTGTGGATCTCTGTATCTGCTTCCGTCAGTTACTATATGAAGGCTCTATGATGACAGTTAGGGTATTCACCAATCTGATTACCAGGGTAGGCCAGTTCAGGCACCCTCTCCCCTATTGCTGGGGTCATCTTTGTGGATTCCTAGAAATTTCCCTAGTACCAGATTTCTCCTTTAGCTCATAATGTCTCCCTCTATCAAGATGTCTCCTTCATTGCATGCAGAGTTGTTAAGAGCCAATATCTGCTGCGTATTTGTTAAGCCACTGAGTGTATGAGAGACTGTGGGACTCCAGGCTTTTCCTCAATATTTTTGCTTCTTGGCATTGAGACAAGCAGCTTGTTCCACAATGTACTCTTCACTCAAGTGCCGCCTCACCCAAGCCAAACAGCAAAATGAACCATCAGTCATGAGCTTAAACCTCCAAAACTGTGATGAGGGGTAGAGTTTTGTTCTGGTGGAATTGGTTAGCTTGGATATTCGTTAGACTAATGGAAAGTTAGCATACTCAACACTCATCTCACAGTGCAAGCAGACACAAAGCAAAGCAAGTGGAAATGTGTGTGGTGCAAATCTCACATGACATCGCTATTGCCTTTGCAGAATGAAAAGATGATCTTGCATTTTGTAATGTTCAAGGCAAGGTTCAGAAGCCAAGTAGATGCAGGACTGCTTGAGTGCTGGGGTCTGTGCCTTTAGTTGAGAAAATGTAAAGTCCATGGAAAAGGTCAGGAGAGAGGTGAAGAACTGAAGCTCCCATTGAAGTCTGCCACTGTAGCCCAGAGGATGTTTGTTGAACCACAAGGAAATTGTCATGTCAGTGAGAAACAAGAGGAAAGAAGGTCAGCCAGCAACTCCCTTTCATAAAGAACAAAGCCAGGAGTGACCAAACAGAAGAATGTGTACCAATCACAGTTCCATGCACACACAGCAGCCGTGCAAACAGCACCCAACAGACAGGGAGCAGGAATCCATGCCCCATCAAGGCTAAAATGCCCTTCATCCATGGACCCCCCCAAACCTGCCATTCTACTGTAGTTCACATGTGTCCTCCCTATTTCTTGGTGTTCTTACTGTGCAGGATAAAGGAAGCTGACAGGCAAAATGGTTTTTCAACAGGTTTGGCAGTACCTAAGGGGAAGATTTGAGTTTTATTGTTGATCAGATATGATATAAGATTATATTAAAATCAATTTTGTCCTTATTAACTAGCCATGTATATTAATAAAAGGCCAGAAAAGGCAAAATTTTAAAGGAACAATTTCTCTGCACACCAGAGTTACACAAAATAAGTGTGACCCTGCATGTATTCATTCTAAAAGTTGGGACTATCTCAAGACATGTTGGAAGGCATCATCCACAAATCAAGCTGTCACATTTTCCCCATCTCTGACCTGGAAGTCACAATCTGAGACTAGTGAACATTTTCTCCATCTGCCTCATTGGAAACACTCATTTCAAACTTTGGGGCTTGCCCTAATTAGCAGTATTATCTCTATTTTATTTTTTCAAGTGAAATTACTGTATAAATACCTCACAGGCTATTGTGAGAATCAAATTAGAGAGCAGATGTGAAAGTATTTTGAAAAGTTCAAAATGTTATAGGGATATAAAGTTATCTGACATGCTGCTACGATAATAACAATTTAAGCATGCTAATAGGCATTGCTTTCTCATTAGCGAGGCAGAGCCATGGTGGAAATAATGCAAAATCCAGTCAGCTATTAAATGTTCAAGTTCCAGCTCTGCACTACCTAACTGGTGTGACCTCAACAAGTTCCTCACCCACTCTAGCCCTTCACATTCTCATTAGGAAAGAGAAAACTCAAAGGGTGGAACTTTAGAAGCCTGCCAAAGTCTTTGGAACTCTAACTAGAACTACTTGTTGGCAGGTTGTCCACATATTCTCCTCAAATAATTCACAGAAGGACATAGAAAAAGATACCTAGGTTCCATAGATGTCAATTATGCACAACCCTGGAGATGCATGCTTTTGAAACAATAACAAAATAATTCTTGGCTTAGAGTTAATTTATCACAGCCATTTCTGATGTTTCTGGTCATTTAGATAGGATTCTTCAGGCCCTTAACTCTACTAGACCCCACACTTACACAAAGGTCTTCCACCCATACCCCTTCTTAGACCTCCCTTCTCAATCTTTCTGTGTTTATTCATCATTAGTCTCATTGTGGTCATTATTGTGAGCCACAGTGAGGAATCATTACTGAGAACCTATCCACTGTGAATAGGGGCTGTATTGGCATTGTTAAAGCAATATATAGAATACTCACAAGAACTCTGAATGGCATGTTTAGTTGCCTTCATGTCATGGAAAGGTTAAACATACTAACCAAACTCACACATCAAAGAAGGAGGTAAAAGCATATCTCACTACACAGCCCTGGTTTCTCAATGTCATAATGTCCTCTGACCTCCACTAAAAGCTTTATACTGTAATAATTTCTTCATTTGTCTCTCTTCTAGGCTGTCAGCTTGGTAGTTGAGAATACTTGTTATTTCTTGTGTTCCCAGTAATTATCACACTGCATGCAACAAAAAAGGTGTTCAATTAGTGTTTGCCCATTATACCAAACACATGAGCTTATCCTATCACATTTAATATACAATATATAATTCGCTATAGTGATCTTTGTGTATGTTAGACAAGTACTGTACCACAGCACTTATCCTGGGCCTTTACTATCAGTCTGTATGTGTGAATGTGTATGTGGTGTGTGTGTGTGTGTGTGTGTGTGTGTGTGTGTGTTGTAGATGGGCATACCAACATATATTCAACAGTTATAGGAGTATATTAGGCACCCCGCTCTGTGACATTTTGCCTTAATACCTTGAAAGGGGGTCTTTCACTAGAACTTGAGCTAAACCAGTAGTCAGCAGGCCCCAGAGATCTTTCCCCAGCCAGTACTGAGATTACAGGTATATATGCAGCCATGAACAGCTTTTTACATGGATGCTGGGATCTGAGCTCAGGTCTCCACATCTGCCGAGCGAACACATATGCCCAATGACTCGTCTCTCTAGGCCATCTAAAGTAGCACTTAAACTCAAGATCTTCGGCCTATAATTAAGTAAGATAAGATTCTTAAAACCTATATTTAAAGGCATTTTCCAATGTTTCAAAATAAACCCTTTGAAGTCTCAAAATCACCATAAGCTTCCACTTATAAAGCAAGGGATTCCAGTGATTATATGCTTCCTTATACTATTATAGGTATGTGGAAGAACTTTAGATTTGATAGGTTTCCTAGGTCTTGGGATCTAGGATGCTCATTTCTACTGTCAAATTGGCTGGATTAGGAAACATCTAGGGCTTTAGTATGGCACATCTTTGGATCTGTCTGTGAAGGCATCCCCAGAAATAGTTAACTGAAGGGGAAGACTTGTCCTCAGCAGGCACAGCACAGTCCTATAGGTTCCATCCAGACTTCACAAAAGTGATAAAGGAGTCCAGCTGGAGCACCAGCATTCTCTTTCTCTGCTCTCTGGTCCTCTGAGATGGGAGCAAGCAGACTCACACTCCTGCTTCCCCAACGGAAGCCATTCCTGCTGCTGTGCTTCCCAGACAGTGACAGACCATAACCTCAAACCAAGAACCGGAAGATACCTGTCCTCCCCTCGAGAGCTTCTAATCAGATATCCAAAGCAGCTCACAAGAGGCATCATCTACATTTTGCTCAGTTGCTTCAGTTGCTATCCAACCCTTTTCTCATGTTCCTGATGTATTTTTAACATGTCTTTTGGGTATCTTCATTTGTTTCTCCAAGAGTTAGTTCTAAATATACACGTCTAAAATGAGTCTTCACATCTTCCTTTCTACAAAAAGTTTAGAGAGCGGCCTTTTAGTCCTTCAAGGGGCTTAGCAGAAAGACTTCCAGAGATACATGGTTTGGTTCAATAACAACAAAAGTACCAGTTCTTTCATGAGTTCCACGTGTATTTAAAAGGCTTACCCTCTCAACAATACATTACCTTCTACTATCAAAACCTATCTAAGAAGCCCAGAAAGACCACAGCACACAGCCCTTTGCATTCCACTGCATGCTGCAGATAGTGTTTATTATGATATGCAATATGCTCAGCACTGCCAAATGCCCTGCCAAATGTGAAAAGGAGACATAGCCCCTGCTTCTGATGTCAGAAGTAGGAGGATGACACACAGAAGAACAGAACGACACAAGGCAAGACACAATCAAGTGCTAGCTTGTTTGGAATATGTCATTACCCCACAGCGCTTGAGAAGGGGACAAGATGGCATTGCCACTGCTGGAGCCCAAGCCAAGACCACGCAGGAAAGCAAACTAGAATGTTGTAGGCTGAAGCTTCCTGGAGACAGACCCTTCCACAGTAAACCATTCAGAATGCCCACACACAGCACCTGCTGTTTGTTTATTGGTTTCCCACAGGTACTTCTTTCTCCTTCTATCTTCAAAACAAAGAAATTCTCAGGGCTTAGAATCCAGAACTCCATTCATTTATTAATACCCCTTCTTAGGAGATTATTCCATCATGGATCTATGAAGGTTGTTCCTGATCATCACCTCCTAGTTGCAAGTCCGATGTTGTTCACAAGCTCCTGTCACATTTTCCAAATGTCTACTATGCATTTCCACAAACTCTTTCAAGAACCAATTCTAGACTTACATGAGTAAAATGAAGAAATGCATCACAACTTTTTAAACACAATGTCAGAGCAAAAACAGTATATCACAAACACCCCACCACTAAGCCACATTCCTCCACTCTGAATGGCAATAGTTTTATACCTATTGATCTTTCCTCCTGTCACGACTTGCTTCTCTGTTGCCATGATAAAACACTGTCAGGAAGCAACTCCAGAGGAAAGGGTTTATTTCATCCTACACTTCCAGATCGCAGCTGAGGGAAGTCAGGGCAGGAACTCAAGGCAGTACTCTGTGGACGGGGCGGGACTGAAGCAGACACCATGGAGGAATGCTGCTTACTACATTCTTGCCTGGGTACTTCCTTATGTAGACCAGGTCCTCCTGCCCAAGGATCTGTCAGTAGGCTGAGTCTTGCCACATCAATCAAGAAATTGCTCCTACCGACATACCCGCAGAGCAAATGTTGGAGAAATTTTCTCAGTTGAGGTTCCCTCTGCCCAGGTGACTCTAATTTGGGGCAAGTTGACAAAAACTAACCAGCACATTTCCTTACCTTGGCATTTCTATCAGCTTAGTAATGTGAGAAATGTTTTAGTCCCTACATAAAACCTCTATCAGTATTGCACACACACACACACACACACACACACACACACACACATTCTCTTCCACCTATTTCTTTTGGCTGCAATTCTCAATCCCAATCCATTGTACAGTAAAATGTACGTTTTAGCCAGTCTCCTTTTACCATCACCTGCCGCAGTTCTCCGAAGCCCAGGGTTTTCAGCAGAAGCTCACCAGAGGTGTGCGCAGAGGGAAGCAGTGAGGGGAAACAGAAGCATAGACATCATGCTTGCATCTCAGCCTGGACATCTTGACTTGTCCTTCACAAACTCTGAGCTCCTCTGCTCTCATATTTAAACTGATAATAAACCTATGAATTTAACATTAGGATGAAAATTTAAATAAGATAATACATAAAAGTCCAGAACAAAACAAGAACTTAATAGATAGCAATCTTATATTAACAATCTCTATTATTGTGAGATGAGGTAGCTTGATTATGTATTTCTTGGGTGGCTTCAGTATATAAGCGAGACATATCTTCCTTCCCATTTCTTCTTTTATTATTTATCAGAATTGAGGTTATTTCCTTCAAACTTATTTTCATTTACATAAATACTATTTATTCCTCAAGAGTCTTTTCCTGTCACTGATGTCCTTACTTATGTCTCTGTTTCCACCCCAACCCACACTGAACCCTCTCATCCAATTATGGGATTATCTAGTATCTATTTTCTACTGCATCATTTGAATTTAAACACATGTTTGTTGCATATCTTTTCTTAATTCGTGCTAAATGAATGGTACTATTTCAGCCTCCCAGTAGGCATGTTATTCCCATGCAAATGGAGACTATCATTTGTGACGTGAATCCAGTGCTGTACTCAAAAAAAAAAAAAAAAAAAAAAGGAATTTCACAATATTTGTTGGAATGATTAATAAATAAAGATCGTGTTAATAAAACAGAAAATCCCAGGGTTGGCATGAGGATTAATGGGAGTGAGAGTCATATTTTGGTGAGAGCTGAATGCTAAGAAAATGTAGTGGCATGATTTACGTAGCAAGTAGGGAGGTTTGATGCAGTAATACTGCCTGGAATGGATGCTGAGTGAGAAGAAGATGAGGACCAGAGAGAATCCTGGGCCTTTTGTTAACCATTAGAAGAAGGAAATGCGTCCAGAACAGGAAGACATGGTAGGGGGAGAAGTCAGTCAGCAAATTTAACAAAAGAAAAGGCCAAGACAAAGCAGATGAATAAATACATTTTAAAGCACAAGAAAAAGTCAGTGTTCCAGGCTGAAGAGATAGATGGGCAGAGGTCATGAGTACATGTTTTTTGCAGTAGACCCAAGTTGGCTTCCCAGAAAGGACATGGGATGGCTCACAACTGCCTGTTAACTCCAGCTCTAGTGGATCCAGTGCCCTCTCCTGGCCTCCATGAACACCTCACATGGACATGCACAAAACTAAAACTGAAAATAGTTCTTAAAAAATAAAAAAATAAGTGGGCCAATGCTTCTGGATTGGAAAAAAGCTATTTCTGGATGAAGTAGGGAGACGCCAAAGATGAGCTTGCTTTTGATTTGATAGCAACATTAAGGCTTCAATGCATTTGTCTGATGATTATGCTGAGAAAACAGTATATATATATATATATATATATATATATATATATATATATATATACTCTGCAAAGGGATCTGCAAAGTGTCACTAGGAAGCTAATGATGAACCATTCATAGCACTGACATCTGGTGTCAGAGCTCAAGCTGGTCCAGAACAGCACCCACTCCCATCACTAAGTTTGAGGAGTACCATGATTCACCTGATACAGAGTTCTCAGAAAGGCAATGAGACCTATTCTGATATATATATATATATATATATATATATATATATATATATATATATATAGTCAGTGAAGACTCTCGAAACCCCCCAAATATGGATTACTTCTTGTTTTCCAAATACCTTTTGAGTTGTATAACATTAAACTAGTTCAAATATGGGATAAGAAAGAACATCAGAACTATACTTACTTGCTTTCTCAGTTCAAATTTTCCTTCATTCATAAAAGTAGCCTAAGAAATCCTAAGTTCAGAAAAATGAAGGTGATATTGTTCAAAGTAGTTCTCTCATTTTTCGGATGTTTTCTTATTCAACCTACTTATAAACTGCTGTTATGGGAGTATTGGCAGGGCACAAAAGGATTTTACCTACATTTCTGGCTCCTTTGAAACAACAGAAACTGTATTCATCCTTCCCATTTGAATCAAGCCAAACAATAAAGCATGTGTTGTGCAACAATAGTAGTGAAGCTCTAGGAAGTAGCCAAATAGATAGAAAGCAAAGCACACAACTGCCCCAGCTCCACACTTTGAGGAGATTTATAATCCATAAAAGGAAGGAAGAAATCCGAGCCAAGGACTTTATACCCCTGAAGTCAAAGACTAAGTGCTGAGAGCTCTGGGATAGCAAGCTAGAAGAGGAGACAAGTATATGGAGAATATATCATATCTGCAAAGTGTCACTGGTAAGCTAATGATGAACCATTCATAGCACTGACATCTGGTGTCAGAGCTCAAGCTGGTCCAGAACAGCACCCACTCCCATCACTAAGTTTGAGGAGCACCATGATTCATCTGATACAGAGTTCTCAGAAAGGCAATAAGACCTAGTGAAGAGGTAAGCACCACTCATTTCTACCCATCCAATTTCTAAAGTGGATCTGAAGGATTTGCTTGATTCCAAGAAAGTTTACCTATATCCAGAGCAAAGCTCAGAATATACATAAGAATAGAAAGCTACATAGCCATTAAGGAAGTAAATTTCAGAATATCAGACACATAGACAAGGAGGAAATCTTGAAACAGAATGATGGTTAAAACTACCTAAAATAAAGCCAGAATGGATGTCAGTGCTAGAATCAGTAGACAGGAACATGAAAAAGCTATTACCACCAAAGTTAAGTGTAACCATAAGAATATGTAAGTTGTTGGGTTTTTTTTTTTTCTGTTGTTGTTGTTTGTTTGTTTTGTTTTTTGTTTTTTTGGTTTTTTGAGACAGGGTTTCTCTGTGTAGTTTTGGTGCCTGTCCTGGATCTCACTTTGTAGACCAGGCTGGCCTCAAACTCACAGAGATCCACCTGGCTCTGCCTACTGAGTGCTGGGATTAAAGTCATGTGCCACAACCGCCCAGCTGTAAGTAGATCTTTTAAAGTTAAAACCAGAATATGCCAAATGAAAATTATGCAGGATGGGGTTATAGTCTCGTTCAGCGCTCCAGACCAAAAACAAAAAAAACAAAATTAAGGAACTTGAAGACACATCAATGGAAATCAATCAAGACAAAATGCAGATAGAAAATATATGTGTGGTGGTTTGAAAGAAAATGGCCCCCAAGAGGAGTGAAATTATTAGGAGGTATAACTTTGTTGGAGTAAGTGTGTCTCTGTGGACGTGGGCTTTAAAGTCTCATATATTCTCAAGCCACACCCAGTAGACAGATGACTTCCTGTTTCCTACATATCAAGATGTAAAACCCTCAGCTTCTCCAGCACCATGTCTGCCTGCATGCCACTGTGTCTCACCATGATGACAATGGACGGAACCTCTGAAATTGCAAGCTACCCCATTAAATGTTTTCCTTTATGAGAGTTGCTGTGGTTGTGGTAGGGTTTCATAGCAATAGATACCCTAACTAAGGCAGCTTCTCCCTGGTACTTCGCTGTGTATAGAACGCTATTCCTATCAATAGCCATATGGTCTCAGTGGTCAAGCATCCCTAAGCAGAGCTGGGGATATAAGGCTTAATTATCATAAACTGAGTCAGCAAAGGAATAACTCCAAAAGATCTTGACCAACTAATACTCATCACACAGCAAGCATCACGAAGTTGGTGCTGTATCAGTTCATTTGCTCAGCCAAATCTTGCAAGAGTGCTCCAAGGTAACTGGTGGTCATGTGACCATGGCAGGAATCTCTGCTCAGAATTCTAGTCTTATAGAGGGACTACAAATCATCTCCCATAGGTAAAGATATTGTCTAATTAGTGGGGCTGCAAACAAGTATTCTTGGGATCACAGAGGTTCCTGGGAAGTCTCTAGAGAGAGAAAGATGGTCTCTATCTTTATTATGCTTGTAAGAAAGTAAACCTGCCTTCCTAGAAAGACAGTATCTCTAGCTTCCAAGGCTCAACAAGCTAGTCTGCAATATGTGGGAATACCAAATAGAATTTTAGCTCAAACCTTGGATGTCCATATCACAAATCTTTATCCAAATATCATTGCCTTGGTAAAGCCTGGTTCAAACATTCTACTTACTCCTACAATACTCCCTCAACATTATTATATTCAAAGAATATGTCAACCTTTCCCAAACATTCATATTTAAGATCTGCCATCTCCAGCTCAGAGAATATTCATTCCATGAGAGCAGAAATTGTGCATTTTATTCATTACTGTGCTCACAATCAACAACTACTCATAGCAATAATCAATAAATTATAAAATATTATTCATGGAATAAAGCTGTAAAGGTATTAAATTATATTTCTATACCGTGCATGTCAAGAAATTCAAGTCTTATAAAGAATTTAATTCACAAATAAAGGTTATGATAAGGTAGATTTTTTTAAAGGGGAAAACCCATTAGATTATCAAATTGTGCAGGCCCAATATCCCTTCCTTTGAACCTACTTCACAGAACATAAGATGACTGACAGCATCAGAAGCCTATTCCACCATTCTGTTCACAGCATGCCATGATTGCTTAGGCTGTTTTACCCAAGCATTGATCACAATGAAGTACTAGAAGTGGACAATCCCTCTCTATTAAATTCCTCTGCTAGACTACTATGGCTATGAGTTAACTCACAATTTTAACTAAGACATTCACAAAATCAATGAAGTATATAAAGTTGGTTCTAATCACTCCTTCATTCTTGAGTTTGCACATGTATTAACTACAATTAAAATGCTGAATGTTCCTCCAAAGTCCCATGTTTTAAATTTGGTCCCAAAGAAGATGCTAAATTTGGTCCCAAATGTTAGATGTTAAATTTGGTCCTAAAGATAATAAAACATTTAACAGGTGGAGCCAGGTAGGAGGTACGTAGGATATCGGGGACATATCCTGAGAAAATGTGATAGGACAATAGCTCCTTCTTCTTCTTCTTCTTCTTCTTCTTCTTCTTCTTCTTCTTCTTCTTCTTCTTCTTCTTCTTCTTCTTTTTTTTTTTTTTTCCCGAGACAGGGTTTCTCTATGTAGCTTTGTGCCTTTCCTGGAACTCACTTGGTAGCCCAGGCTGGCCTCAAACTCACAGAGATCCGCCTGCCTCTGCCTCCCAAGTGCTGAGATTAAAGGCGTGCGCCACCACCGCCTGGCTAACTCCTTCTTTTTATGTGTTTTCTTTCTCACCCTGAGGTGAATTGATTTAGGTAGGTGCTCTCTACCTAGCAGAGTCATAAAAATGGGTCTGCTATCTCATGGACCAGAAACTCTAAAACCTTGAGTCAAAATATCCCTTTTCTCCAGGAAAGCTAATTATTTCAGTTACCTTGTTATGGTTACAGAAAACTGACTTCCAGAGTATCAAAATTGTGTGGCGGTCTAGGTATTGTCCTTGATTCTTCTTGCTCCCTCACAAACATTCCCTCCTAGAAATTTGCTTTTTGTTTCGTCTTGTTTCGGTTCTTGTTTTGTTTCTTTCTCTAATCTATTGTTTTCACTACAGCTTCCTAGGAGATGTGATCTAACACAAAGACACATTAAATCTGTCAGTGGTGGTCAAATTTGTCTCTTTGCAAGATTATCATAAATGCAGAGGTTTATGTCATGACTATAGAAGTCATACTTACAAAAGAAAGAACTAGACCTTCTTTCCTTAGAGAATAGCAATTAACTAGAACTCTGGGCTCCATTTATTTGGGAGACCAGTTCCACAGAGTGTGATTTGATTTTAAATTTATCTCAGAACCAAGATGATTTTTCTTTCCATCCGTGTGTTGTGTGGTGTAATTATTCTTCATTCCAACAGGGCAAAGCATTTTGCTTTCTCAGAGGCATAGATAATTTTTTTGCTTGCCCTGAACATCTTCACGCTCAGCCCAATTTGCTATTTAGTTGATAACACAGTCTCAAGGAAGTCCACTGTACTTTGTGAGGCCATATATATCATCTGATCAAAATCTCTGTGTTAGAGATTGGCTAGCAAGGGAGCTAGCTACTCTCTGATTCTATATCTGACTAGGCAATATTCAGTAAATCACCTAACACTATGAAATCTTTGCCATTGTGTTACATATATCAGAAGTGTTAAGATGGAAATATGATTTGAAACAAATTGTTGCAGGGGTCTTTTTTATATTGTATTACTATAGAATGCAGGGGAGAAAATGCACCCAGGCACAGGGACACAGTGCTAGCCACGAAGGATGGGCAGGTATTTCTCATTGCATGGTCCTCTTTAATTCTTCATCATGCCCTTGCAGGTTCCAAAGCAAGAAGCCCTTGGTTCATTCCTGAAGCTTTCTGACCCATAACAGCACATTCCATGTCTGCCTTACATCTGGTACAGCACACACGCTGCATTCTCATGAATACCACACAGAGCTCAGTATGAAGCCTTCGGAATCACTGTATTCAAGTCCTTGTTTGAGCAGGGTTGTCTTTTCCTCATTCTGGTAGCAGTACACTGTTGGAGTGAATCCTGTTGTTAGCTAGACAGGAGTCCCGAGAGAGGACATGTTGGGTTCTGTATGTTTAACTTTTTATCCTTTATGTCAACCAGTTATGTTTCTAAAACATTTCCAATCCCCTAGGTTCACAGAAAACAAATAACTGCACAGCCCCCCTCTTCCTTCATCCTTCATAAATAATCCCCAAGAAGGATGACCGCAGAGACAGGGCCTGAATGCTGAGGAGAGCATAATAACTCCAGCTCTACCTCGGAGAATCATTTTGCAGCCAGGTCACAAAAGCAAAGGAACGAGCTGCAAACTTTTCTAGTGTGATGGAAGCAGCTCTCTACCTGCCAGGCATGGTAACAAAAACTCTTCTCTGCAGAACCCTGACTGTGTTGTCCAAAGACCTTCAGTCCAAATGTTTCTGTGTGTGATTTGTATAAGCTAAAATGATTACTTCTATGCCCTGCTTCTTCATCTGCCATGAAGTAATCTTGTAATCTTATTAAGTATGTGACTTAGCAAACCAGACTTCATTTTGAACCTGAAACATCATCACCTGTTTACCATGTCACCTTGGGCAAGGTCCTTGAACTTTCTGTTAGGCGGCCTATACTTGTGACACCAAAGATCCCAGTGGCTTATCGGGAGGAAGGTTTACTTCTCACCACTGTTGCCTTATGGCTAAGGATCTACTATAGTGCAGAAATACTGTGTCTCAGCCCACCAGCCTCCTCGCTGATATGCTTGAGACAGAGATACAGCCTGACAGCAGATGAATGGGACGGTAATGATCAGCCGTGTGACAGCTCTTGAAGCACTTAACCAAAACACACATACTAGCCCTTCTACTCACTTTATTGAATTTAGTGCTGGTATTGACATACAGAGAAGTACGCTCCTCCCATAGAGAAGATGAGAAAGTCAAATATGAAGGAAAGAGGTCCTGGATACCCTTGCATGGGATAAAGTAAATACTTGTTGACAGATACAATTTATCATCTCCATCTCACTTTCTCCACCTATGAAATGAAACTCATAATAATATTACTGACTTCACCGAGTAGTTAGAAAGACTAAATGAAGTTTTATATGAAGTCATATTTTTAAACAGAGCCCATAACACAGGAAAATCTTATTAACTATCTTTGCAGTAGTCATGGCTTTTTTTCCTGCCTCATACTAGTGTTTAAGAATCTTATTAACTTTTTTTGTTATTGATACTATGTGATGTGAGAGAAGTTATGTTAGATAGTTTATGAAGCTAAGATATGTTATTACACCCATTCCATACAGTAATGTAGACAAATACCCTCCACTAATTTCCACAAAGATGACATTCAAAATGTTCCAAAGGGCATTGTGAAGAGTATAGTGTCTCAAGAAGAGATCACCCTATACAGGAGCAAAATAGGGCATTTTTGCACATTAGTGACACTCCTGTTCAGCTGGTAACCAACTGCTGTTGAGATGGACTTGAGGCCAGCTCCATGAGAGGGAATTCATGCCTGGCACTAAACTTTTCTAAAGATCCATGGCAAGGAAGGAAATATCTGTTTTTAATCCCATTGGCAAATGCTATTCACAGTCTTAACCACAGAAGCCTCCCTTTCCAATAAATAGCAATCCAATGAATTCAAAGAAAGAGGTCTACACAAGCACTGAGAAAAGGTGGTGGATGAATGTTCAGTCATAAACAGGACTTGTACACCATTCCCTCGAAAGCTCAGGAAACAGTGCAGAATATGGAACAGAAAGAATATAAGAGCTGGAAGATAAGGAGAAGTGCTACAAAATGCTAATTTCTGACAAGACACAAGACATTATAATCTGGATACATATGCTAGATCTGCTAAGAATGGGCCTGTTGAGAAGCAATCATGGATAGAAGAAAGGTTCAAGGGACCATCCCCTTCACTGCTGAAATATTTGCTAATGAAAGATTCAGGGAGAAAGTGTTTCTTCAGTTGTGTATCCATTGATGACCTCACAAGTTTCCAAATTATAGTTCCAATTCTACAGTCACAGAAATGATCCTGATTAAACTCATTGGGTCATGAAATGAAGCCAAAAGTCGTGAATCTAGTAAAGTGACAGATAAGGAGCACAGTTTGATAGAGATGGGAGGGAGATAATAGAGGATGGTAGGAAAGAGTAATCAGACTGCATTTTCTACATGTATGAAATTGTCAAAGAATAAAGTTGATTAATAAAAACATCATTTGTAAAGTTTCTATGAACCAAAAAGGATCCTACTCATTCAAAGAGATGCAAAAATGATGTAGCCCTTTGTGTGTTTACAGTCTAGTTGGAAAACTGTATCTGAGGTAAGTACAGCAGATAAAGGATCCAAGGGTAGTAGTACAGGGTATAGATACCATCAGAGGTTAGAGGAAATGGATTATGAATGCTACAAGTAGGAAAATAAACCTTGGAGAGCAGGCACCTTAACTAACCCTTTAAGTAGGACCAATCTAATCAGACTAGAGGAGGAAAGATAAGGAGAGAAAAGGAACATTAGAAAAAGATAGCATCTTAGTTTGCCTTTCTAGTGCTGTGATAAAACATTGACCAAAGGCAACTTAGGGGAGGAAATGATTTATTTCATTTTACCCCTTACAGTTCATAGTTGATGGAAGTTAGATCAGGAACTCAAGGCAGGACTCTGAAGGCAGGAGTTGATGCAGAGGCCATAGAGGAGTGATGCTTACTAACTTGCTCTCCCTGGCTTATTCTGCCTGCTTTCTTACATAACCCAGGCCACCTGTCCAGAAGTGACACTTCCCATAGTGTTCTGGGCTTTCCCGTATTGATTAACAATTAAGAAAACACTCACGGATATGTCCATAAGCAAGGCTGATTCTGACTAGGGCAATTCCTCAATTGAGATTCTCTCTTCCCAGGCATCTCCAGTTGGTGCCAAATGGACAAAGACTAACCAGCACAGATAGTTCTCCATTCTAAGGGGAAATTGAAACTTTGAAAAAGTACAGATGTTTTCAGTTAGAGAGAGGGGGCAAGGAAAGGAAAAACAAATTAGATCCTCTTTCTTCTGTCACAACTAGGGGTTCTCCTTTAGGTCTGATTAGTCATTTCCTAGTGCTGACACAAAATAGCTAAATAAATAAATAAACAAATAAATGAACGAATGGATAAACAAACAAGCAAATAAATGAATGAATAAAAACAGCTTAAAGAAAGAAGGTTGTTCTGCTCAATGTCTATGTGAACATTTTTCATGATAGGGGTAGGGGAGCCACGGCCACAGGAGCATGAGGCAGTTGGTCATATGGTGTCTGCAGTTGGGAGGCAGAGGTGGATGTTGGTACCCAGCTTGCTTTCTCATCTTTATTTGATCCAGAACTCTGGATCTTGGGATGGTGCTATCCACATGCAGGGTGGGTTTTCCTCCCTCTTCTGTTAAACCTCGTTGACAATATTTTTCACAGACCCACCCAGAGATATGTCACCTAAGAGAAGCTAAATCCATCCCAATTAAAAATGAAGATTAACCTTCACAAGACTCTTGGCTGCTTCATCTTCAGGAATGCTTTACTTCAGTGTGTTTGTGTGTGTGTGTGTGTGTGTGTGTGTGTGTGTGTGTGTGTGTGTGTGATATTTTCTTTTATTTTTAACAAAATTAAATATAATAAAACAAAACAAAAACTATCACAGTACCGTTAGACAGGGCTAACCAACAGAAGGAAAAGATCCCCAAGAGAAGGCATAAAAATCAGAGACTTACTCATTCACACACTCAGGAGTCCCATAAAAATACAAAATTAATCTGGGAAGTGGTGGCACACACCTTTAATCCCAGCATTTGAGAGATACAGCCAGGTGGATCTCTGTGAGTTTGAGGCCACCCTGGTCTATAGAGCGAGATTCAGGACTGGCACCAAAACTACACAGAGAAACCCTGTCTCAAAAAAGCCATATATATATGAAAACTATAATATATATATATATGTGTGTGTGTGTGTGTGTGTGTGTGTGTGTGTGTGTGTGTGTGTAGAGGATCTGGTGCAGACCTATGTAGGCCCTGTGCTTGCTGCTTTACTCTGTGTGAATTCATATGAACTTTCCTGGTGTCTTCCATCCCCTCTGGCAGACCTCAGCTTGAACTCTTCCTCATCATTATACTCTATTAGAGGAGAAGACAAAGCATGTTTGTAAATGTGTGCATGCTAGACTAATAAGCATGTTCTGTGAGGCATATGTATGGAATTTCATATTCACCTGCCTTCATATGGCATCAATGCCACATGGAAATGTTTTTAGTTGATCAAACGTTTTTCCAATTTGATAAACATCACTGCATCTGACCCTAGTTCTTAATGCTATTGACTGATCACAAGTCAGTTGCTGGTGCTACAAAATGCCAGGAAACTGTAAGAATAATTTCTTTGGTAGCTGATTTTGAAGCAACTGGTGTCTGTGCCTTATAGTAGCAATTTTGGAGGCTAATGAGCCTGCATGACATAGAAAATGGCAGTAGATTACAGAGTTTGCTTGGAGGGCAGGAAGAATTGCTAGGCCTCAGGTGTCACATCAGGGATCATGGGAAATACCTCAACTCATATTTTTGTCACTGGTTCAGTCTTGTTGCTGAGATCAATTTAGTAACAGCCAAGTAATTCTTGCTGTCACACGGCTGCCCTGTGTTCATGTTAAGCACGTTCATGTGAACCAAGATTGGTGAGAGAAGACCTAAAATTCATTTCAAATATGATTCCATTATTCTGTACCTCCCTCACCAAGTTCCCACTGCTTGTGGTACATGAACACACAAATGTATGCACACGCACACACAAGTATTACATAGATTTCCTGAATACACCAAGACTTCATGAACTTATTACAATCATGACTCTATATTCTCTATTCTTTAGTACATCACTCCTGACTTATATTTGGGACTTAAAATTTTTGTTAAGGGGACCAAGGCAGGGTAAAAAAGAAACTCTCTGGTTATAGAACTTGAGGAAAAAATCAAACCCAGTTTCTGAACTTCAGTGACATTTTTCATTGCAATGTCAAACCCTTCTACTCATAAGTATTTTTCTTTCCTTAGTCCACCTATTTTAATTAAGATTATCACAAAAGTGTAACACAATGCAGGGTGAGGAGGACCCTGCAGGTGATCACAGCAGGAAACTGAACCTCTAAGGGGTGAGAATAAAATCTGTTCAGACTGACTTTGTCAACTCAAATCAAGAGATCAGGGAGTCTAATGTCAAGTGCTTCATTGTCAGCATATTTAAAACACAACACAATTTGGGAACAAGTTTCCACTTAACAATCATTCCGCTTCAGGTTTCCACACAACATTCATTCCAATTCCCAGGGCACAATAAAGCTTAAGGTGTGATGACATAGAAACTCTTTTGCAAAGTACATGTGACCATGTAGTGGGGTTCAATAGCTAAAAGGTCTAGAATCTAGTGGTGTCTCTAACAGAGGATGCAGAGTCAACATTATATGTGACATCTCCCCTAAGGATGGGTTCTATTAACTGGGAGCTAAAAATAATGGTCTAGGAAGGAAGAGTCTGGGATAAACATTTTGGGAAATTTGGGCAAGATCTGCCTCTATAGCAAAAGATAGGTGAGGTATGCCTCCACAGATAGTAAAAAGGCCACCAGGTCATTAACAATATCCATTCCTGGGTATTTCCTCCTTAAAAAAAAACAACTCTTCATGATTAACATTTCTGGTTTCCCTGGTGATCTGTGGTCAAAAAGACCTTTGTGCTTCTAATACCAGGATGTTTAAGTCATCAGCTCACATGGTAGAGAAGCCAAGGAAGGCAGAATGGGAACCTGGAGAGCATGATACAGTGAGAAAAATAAAGCTATCACTTAGAAGAAGGTGAGATGACATGGTCATTCCTATGGATGACCAACACATGATTTAGCTGGGAGCATTTGAAGAATGAAATTGTAGTCACCATCAAGAAATGTAATGAAATTTCATTTCATCGTGAGTTCGTGATTACTCCAAGGGATGTTAACTCTAACTTCAACAACTTGTAAGAGGCTAACTGGGTCCCTCTGAGCATCCCATATGACAATCACAGAAAGTACCTAAAGAAAACAATCAGAAAATTCACTGTCCAGCTAAAGTCAAGGCAGCCATGAGAGAGAAATCTAATGAAAGAAGCCATCACGGTCTACCTCCCAAATTTCTTGGATGTGTCTGTTTCCTGCGTTGATTCTTACCATTACAGATTTACCATTTAGGATATTGGTAAACTCAATTTTCACAAAATATTCAATATAAAGGAATCAGAAATACAAATTATAGTTTTTTCTGCTCCAATTAATTAAAAATCCACATTTCATATGATCATTTCTGATTCTCATCATGCATTCCAAATATCCTTGCATTTAAGGCAAAACTTCAATGGATCAGGATATTTTCCTGATGATGTAACACAATCTGTTCCCTCAGAACTTTCATCCCTTGATTGCCTTAAACTCAGCAGGCCTTGCTCTCTATAATTTTCCATTCCTCGTTTTCAACAAGCATGGAAGTATCATCAGACAGCTCAGCAAGCCATTTGAGTTCGAGTTTCATGGATGATCTTCCCTTTATTAATATTCTGGCTCTTCATAATAATACAGGTCACTTACATTCCAGAAGAACTTACTCATTCCCTCATGTAAATGTTTTCTTCTCTGAAAACCAGAATCTGAAAGCTAACAGTGACCAAGATGTACACATGGCAATGACAAATGGCATGGATAGGACAATTTAGAATAATTGTAAGAGGAGTAAACCCAACATTCATTTCACAGTTTCTCAACCTGTGCTTCTAGCATTGGGGACATCATTATCATATGATATATATGTGTGAGTGTGTGTATGTGTTTTGGTTCAGTGTGTACACAGAATCTTGGAGAAAAGCTCTCCAACCTCATAGAAATTATCTCCATCCTATAATTTAGAATGAACTTTTAACTGTCCATTTTATTGTCCAGTCAATTCTGAGTGATGTGGAATTCTGTGCAACTACATACACCATTCTATAAAAAATATAGGGTCTTGGTCCTGCCTCAACTGAATGTACATAAGAGAAATTATCCTTTTGGAGGAAGGGATGAGGGGGTGAGTCAGGAGGGTTAGACAGATAGACAGAGGTGGGATGAGAGAGGCATCTGTGGTTGGTATGTAAAATGAATAAAAAAATTTAAATAAAAAAGATGAGAATCATGTGCCTAGAAAATGTGGTTTGGTTGAGTATACAAGAGGGTAGAAATAACCCTAAAAATGGATGACAACTATCTGAAACAGATATTAAATAGCCGGAAAGTATGGGTGATAAAGAGGACTCAGTTACAAATAAGCAGTTCAGATTTTGGATTGAGGTAAGGAAATTGAAAAGGCTTTCCATAAAATTCCTAACACCCATATCTAAATTTCTGATAAAACTTTCCAATATAAAGAACAAAGAACTTTGGAGAAAAGGCAGATCTGAAGACTATGTAGGAAGATTTCCAAGATGAACCTGAAGCATCTTCTAATGTCACATAGAATTTAGTGTAATGTGCACTGATGGATCTATGTCAAAAGGTCAAAGAATACATTTAAATGAGTTCCAAATGGCCAAAGAAGAAACTACTTGTGCAAAAATAGAACATTGTATTATAACCCGAAGTATAATAAACATACATGAATCCATGGTGATAGAAATAATAATTAATAAATGAATAAATAAAATTCACCAATGTCCTGTACAGAATTGAAAGTAATTTATTTACTCAGTGCATTCTAAGAGGTGGGCTATAACTTATTTCTCCCATGAGGGATGTATGACTTCCATCCAAAGAATAAAATGGATAATAAAATGGAAATTCATGAAAAAGTGGATATGGCATTATGACACTAAATATACTGTAAAGATTTTGGTTGGAAATCCAGAAGCAGAAAAAAGGTCATTAAGTAAAAGCTAAGGATACCTAATACCAAGGATATCCATTAATGGTAACAAATGCATAACAGTAATATAATGTGTGAACAAGAACAAAATCTTGGCTTCAAGTATGAAAGGACTTTGAAATATTCCCACCACTTTTCTATAAGTATAAGATGGATACCAAGATGGTTTGAGTAAAATATACTGAATTAGTTTTACATGAATAAGGCTTTATACGAGAGAGGACACAAATGGAGAAAGCCTAAGGTACAGCTCACTCATGAAGCATTTACCTGCCATTCACAAAGCCCTGGTTCAATCTCAAGCACCACAAAATGAGAGTAAAATGCTTACACCTTGAAAAGGAGAATGGATGAAGATCAAAAGCATCTTAGCTGGATTTCTCCTGGAAAAGCAGAGAGTAAGATACAGGCTTAACGGTAGCTACTTTATCTGGGAGATGATCCTCTAGCAGTAGCTAGAAACTGGAGAGATGGATAAAAGGAGACATATGAGAGAAAACATGGTGCTAGCAGTGCTTTATTGTGAAAACTATTTCAACAAGCACTGAAGAAACTTATCTTTCTCCTACCATTACCTACCTACCTGAGAAGGCAAAGGGCAAATGACTGTCTTATGGGTGATTTTGACTGCATGTCAAGTGTTATATCATTGGGTGCTACTAGTAGCTCTCTACATGTACAAGAATGATGCAGTAGATCCCCACAAATGTTAGACATAGGACAGAGCAGAGAGTATCTGAGGGAAAAAGCAAGATGCAGGCAGTATCAAAGATTATGTCAGTCTACACTCTTGCAACAAATTCTTGACCATGGAGTAGGCCAAGATAGTCTATAGACAGATCATAAAACAATGAAGCATAATGATATTCTCAATGTGCCATTTAGAATAGTTCATCATATCAACATATGCAAAGAAATTCATGAGAGAAATTTTCAGTATTCTTTGTCCTTTCTCACTCTTAACTTCTATATCTTTTTCTAAACATACTCACCCAGGTGTCTAGAAACTATGTCAAACTATCCTCAATAAAACAGAAAACTTTCCATCCATTTTGTGGAAACATGATGGAGAAATTGAAAACATGCTAAATTACAAGCCTGAGTGAGCTACATGAAGCTGTTCTATTTGTTTACACTGCCTGTTCTCAAAGTTTAGTGTACATCAACTTATCTAGAAAGAGGGTGTGAAAATGCAGATAACTGGGCCCCAGAGCTTCTCATTCAGTAAGCGTCTTGGCTCTCCTAGTACTGGTAGGATATATGATACAACATCAATACAGAAGATAGAAAAATTGATATATACACATGTGGAGATATTATATATACACATATACATACATACATACATACATGAAGAGAAAGACTTTAATGTGAGGAATTGGTTCACATGACTACGGGGGCAAATAATTGCCAAGAGTGTCTATAGACTCGAGAGATCTCAGAACTAGTGAGCTGATGACAGAATTTCAGTCCAAGTACAAAAGAAAACAAATACACCAGGCTGAAAACTCAGACAGCTAGCAAATTCTCCTTCACCCTGTCTTTGTAGCTACCCAGCTAGGGAGAGCAATCTGCTTGCTTTGTCTACTGATCACAATGTTAATTTCATGTAAAACCACATTCCTTGACAAACCCAAAGTAGTGTTTAATGTTTGAACATTGTATGGGCCCAATCAATCTGATGAATCAAATAACCATTGAGTAGGTTCTAGAGTGGGTAGTGACCATTGGCATTTCAAACAAAGCATCCCCTCCAACCCCGCAATCCTGTTTCTGGTAGTCAAGGAAGCATACTTTGAACTCGGGTTCTCTTTACAAAGCATATTTGTGTTGGCTTTACTCTAGATGTAAAACTCTATAGAAGATTTCCTATTAAAAGCAAGAAGCTTTTCCCATTGGAATGTAGGCTATCACCCTGCCTCCCTCTTCCTTTTTCTGAAGGTTAAGGGCTTCTGACCTCAGTGTCATACTTCCATCTCTATTTTTCATGCTCGATTTGTGGTAAGGTTACAAAGCATTATGGAGGATTCAGGCAATAAGGAAATGAATTGAAAAGAGAGGAGATGGAAGGTGATTCAAAACTCATTAATGAGTATAGAACCAACTCTCTATAAAGGCTTCCTGCAAAGGTTCAACCAGGTTGGACAAGCAATGTGGTGTTTTTGTTTGTTTGTTTGTTTGCTTGTTTCATTTTTGTTGTTGTTATTATTGTTTTTGTTTGTTTTACTTTGTTTCCCCTATGAGGGATTTAGAAACCATTCCTTTCGTTAAAAGAGTGACAAAAGACTCAAAGCAACCCTAGAAGGCAGTTCATCAAGTTCTAGCTAATACACAGATGTGGTTGAGAGGAAGATAATAAGCATTCACTCTCATTGCCAACAGGTCTCCAAGTACAGGTCTGTCCAGAGAACAGTAACAAACTAGCATCTATTATATTAAACCTAGTCTACCACGAGAAACAGAATCAGTACAAAACAGGCCTAACCAGTACAGAAAAGAGGAATATAAGAATTGAGTGAATCCCTGTGTCTCAAGATTTATATCTGAGAATATCACATGGCTCATTTTCTTGGCAGGAACAAATCTCCAAGAGGAAGATGAGAAGTCATCAATTATTAAAGTGCCGCTGGGGTCCAGACCTTATCTCTTATAACTGTGTATGTGCTGAGGAGGAGTGCCTGAGAAAGGCCTGACTCTCTTGGCTATGAACAAACTACAATGCTAATCCATAGGTGGAGATAAACCATAGACCCACATCCTGGTATCTAAGAAAGCAAAGCTAGAAATCCATATCAATGCAGTGGTGGCTTACTCTTCTCTCAGTGAACTCACAGTGTCTTTGAACACTCAGGGTTTCAACTTTCCATCCAGAGTGATTCTCTGCAGATCTGCTGCTGAACCTCAGACCAACACTTTCTAAGGATCAGAGGAAAACTATCTAGTCTCTCTTTTGTCAAAGTAGCCTATCACTTGGGTGCCCGCTGGGCTCACCTTCTCCTTGTGAGCATAAAGTTCTTTGAGCAGAAACCTTACCATGACTGACAACCAATGGTCCCAGCGATAGATTAAAGACTCTACCCCAGAGTGGTCACTATTCACTTTCCAGTGTTTTTATAAAAACTCTCCATTCCCAAGCTCTTCTTTCTGTCCTCTGTACCACTTACCATCCTGCCGCCATGCTTTTATCACCCAGAAAATATTAACAAACCATTTCCAACCAAATGAATAGATAGTTAGGTCTCTGAGGCCCTAGGAGGCATATTGTTGGAAGGGAACAGCAAAGCTGTATGCCTGGCATGGGTCCTTCTAGAATCCTTCAGGCTGCCTATCACAGAGCTAATGCCATTTCTAATAAACCTTAGTTTAGAAATCACAAGCATGCTACTTTACTGATTATACTCAGTTTTTCTGAGCTTCCCAGCTCTAAACCTCTATCTCAGTGGTACTCAAAGTGGGGGTCATGACCCCTTGGGGGGTTATTTAATGACCCTTTCACAAGGGTCACCTAAGACTATTGAAAACACAGATATTTACATTACAATCCATAACAGTAGCAAAATTGTAGTTATGGAGTAGTAACAAAAGTAATTTTATAGTTAGGGGTCACCACAACATGAGGAGCTGTGTTAAAGGGTCACAGCATTTAGAAAGTTGATAACCACTTCTCTATGTTCTCTTATATATAAAAACTTCTGCCTCCACCAAAACAGTCACATGACCCATCTCATTATGCTTCCCCTCATCATCAATGCAACTGCTCTTTAATAGCATCAAGGGTCACTTTGAGCAGTTTCAGGTTTCATTTTGAAAATTTCTTTTGTGTGTGTATAGGTTCTGTAATCATTACTCCAAAAAGACAAACCACTCTAAAACTCAATCTCTACACAGCGGAAGTCAAAGACTTCCCAAGTTTGAGATATGTCAGTCAGGGGTCACTTGGAAACTGGCTTAACAAGATTGCCTCCTCACTGTGTAAGCCATTTCATCTCTTCCAGCTCTATTCTGTTGCTGCCTGACTGGCAGAGGGAACTGCTTCAAGGTTACTTTGAGGGGCTCTGTGTACCAGAGTGTGGCATGCTTGTTAGAAACCAAAGGAGAATTATGGTTTAGGTCTTTCCTTTACCCAAGCAAATACACAATTACACATTCTTGTATGCTCTCTTTAAAAAAATGTATCATGTATTTTACACATCCTACATGACCAGTAACCATTTGCCTGATTGTCATTGTTATTATCTGGCTCTTTATCTAGATGTTCTCTAAATGTTGGAGTTCTCTGAAGTCGCATCCCTATTTGACTCCCTCCCACCCTTCATAGACTATTCTTATAAACTTCTCTATATTCTCATCACTATAAGCATCCTAATGCTTGGTGACTTGAAATTAGCATCTCCTCCTAGATCTTTCTCCTGGGCTACCTAGCCTAAGTACCTATCTTTTCACCTGGAAGTTGAATAGTTTCACAGGTGAACTCCAACATGATGTACAATGTAATTCCCATATTTCTATGTTGCCCAATGTAATTCCCATGTTTCTATGATGCCAGTCACCGGATCTCTTCCATCAGGACAGTCATCACCATGCCTATCTGCTTCTCTTCCTGTTCCTGCAATGGTGGTAAATGTCACTCGTTCTCACCTGCATCTAGCTCTCTTTTAGTTTCGTGCAATGGAAAGTTATCCCTCCCATCCATTACTACTAAGGATGACCTTGTAATGAATCTGGTCAATAATGAAATATAAGCAGATTTCTGTGTGTTTTTGTTTCCATGACTGATCTCTTCTTCAGATTCAGTATGTGGAGGGAAACACTGGAACAGTGCCATTGTGGCAACTTCTCTGCACCCTTACCGACTGTGCTAGTTGTTGTTGTTGTTGTTGCTGCTGTTGGTGTTTTGTAAACTTGACTCAAGCTAGAGCCATATCTGGGAAGGGGGAATCTCAATTGAGAAACTGCTTTCATTATACTAGCCTATAGGCAAGTCTGTGGTTCATTTCCTTGATGAATAATTGTTGTGGGAGGGTCCAGACCACTGTGGGTGGTGCTGAGCTTAGGCAGGTAGGTGGTCCTTGGGCTATATAAGAATACAAACTTAGCAAGCCAGAAAGTGCATTCCTCCATGGTCTTTGCTTCAGTTTGCTCCTCCAGGTTCCTGGCTTGGTTTCTATCAATGGATTGTGTGGCTTGGGATATAGAAATCAAATAAACCCTTTCTTCCCTAGTTTGCTTTAAGTCATGGTCTTTATCACAATAGATATCTAATTAGGATGGTGACTGTAGTGCCTATGTCACATAGACTCCCAATTGCCTGAATAAAATAAACAAAGAAATATTTGCTGGGTTAACATTCTGTGAATTGGTAGCTTGCTTGTTAGCACAGTATATCCTGGCCTAATTAGCCTGTCCATGTCACTAAGAGAACCCACATTTCTACAGAACCGAACATCACTAATGTGTTCCTGTCCTTGATTGTCTCTATCTCAGTGACCAGTTCACTCTGACAGTTCTCATATAGAGAGTCCTTGATACTTTTCTCTTCTAGTTTCTGGTATTCTTCTGCAATTTACATTTGTGTGTGTGTGTGTGTGTGTGTGTGTGTGTGTGTGTGTGTGTGTGTTATTTGTTTTTAGTTTTAGTTTTCTTTCCTTTTTTTTAAGCATGCAACAGTAGCATTACTTTTTATTACCCAGTAGTATTCCATTGCACTGATATGCCACATACTGTTTTTTTAGTTCAAGAATAAGTTGTTGAACATTTGGATTATTTCCAGATTTTTCCTTGTTATGAATAAGGATACTTTAATATCTGTGCAGATATACTCATGGATGTTTTAATATTAGGAGTAAATATCTATGTAGTACAATTATTGCATTGAATTCTAAGTAAAGATTTACATTTTTGCATGCCTGTTTTATCATTTTTAAATAATTTTCACTGATATTGAAGAATTTCATCTGTGATACTGAATTTACACCATCTCCTCTTCTCTCCATCTCCTCCTGTTCCCCCAAAACACATGCATTCCTTAAATGTATGGCCTCTTATTCTTTAATTTTTATTTAAACTCACACAATTAAATGGACAGGATAAAGAGGGTATGTAAGTATAGCCTACTGAGTCGTCTAGCATTGCTCATGTGTGTTTAGGACTGACATTTTGGGGTTGGATAGCACATCAAGGGGCTTTTTTTTTTGGAGAACACTGATTCTCTGACTTGTTTTCCTTCCCTCAGTAGCCATTAATTGCCTGTGGCTCTACATCTAGGAATGAGAACTTGTTTTGTTTTCTTTAAGACATGGTCCTGCCATGTAGTCCAAGCTTATCTCAAACTTACAGTCCTCTTAGCCCTATCTCCTGAATGCTGCCATTACAGGCAACTCCCACCCCATCAGGCCTTTACAAAATGAAATAGGCTTCCCATGTCTCCCACCTCATCCTTGCCATAACACTACACGTATGCCCTTCATATGACTGCCAGAGTAAAAACATCAGATTGATCCCATTTCCTCTTAGAAAACCCAAATATGGAGTTCTTTAGAATGTACTCACCTATTTTAAAGAACAAATTTGGGGTAAATATTAAAATAACTTTATGTATAGAACACTACCACCTTAGGAATCAAAAGAACAAAAACAAAAGAAAATATCCAGAGAAAACAATTTTCCTGAAACAATAACTATCCTTCTCAATCATGGTTGTCTCTCAACATTCATGAGTGTCTATTTAGGGAATAATAACAATACACATACACACACACACACACACACACACACACACACAATCATGACGTACTTTTCCCTAAACATTTCAATTCCATGGTCACTTGAATCCACTGATATGAAATCCATGGATACAAAGAGCCAAGTATATGTTTGTGTCCAGAGAAGATCAGGGTCTATAGCAGAGTCTATCAGAAGAGCAGGAGAAGATGATGGAACAGAAAGCTGCCCACCTCCCCAGCTCTTTCAATACCAAGAGTGGATGGCAATGTGATTTCTTCAAAAGCTTACAGGTCAGTCCCTATCTCAGCCAGGTACTCACTCACTGTTTGCCTTGACGCCCTTCTGTAGCTGTGGTCAGTGGTTAGCCACTCCTGTGAATGCAACAAGCCAAAGTTGTTCTCCCTGGAGTTCCACTATAAGAAACCACTCTTATAGAGGAGACAGACTACTTGAATAAACCAATTCTACACATTTGGGGCCCTGCTAGATCACTTCCCAGGGATTCTGACTAGCAGCTAATGTCTTCTTCCTCGGGACTGCCTCCTGCTGTTTCCCTCTCATTGTTACTATGGCTCATGCATAGGCTTAGAAGAAAGTACTGCAGAAGATAATATTACTAAGCATTATTATTAATTCTTTCTTTATGCCTGTGAGAGTCTCCCTAGAGAAGTCCATAATATATTTGGAAGACAGTAACATGGGATATTCAAAAAAGGACTATGAGTGGTTGCTTCATAATACTCTCAGTGGCTAAGTCCCCAGGGCTGTCACTTTGAGCTGTATTTAAACACACACATTTAGATTTAAAGGATAATTTCTAATAGTTGGTCCCCTACAGGGTTTGCTAACTGTTTTTTTTTTTCTACTTTAGACATAAATAACCAAGTGACAGGCAAGAGAAAAGATGTTGGTGCCTACAGTCTCTATATGGAAATTCCTGTGATTACATTTTTCTAAAGAGAAGTTAATAATAAAATAACATTAATAATTAGTCTATTAGTCAATTGCTGCTTTAAAGCAAATTGTTTTGCAATGCACTTAATTATGTTAACATTGCTTTTATTTTCTATAGCCTCGTTGTTTTTCTTAAACAATTTGTAGAGTTGCTAACTACTGTGATTGTATAAATTCTTTTTCAAGACAAATACTATTAATAGCAGAGATCTTACACAGACATCTCCACTAGATTTTTCCTCCAGGGGAGAACTTGAAAACCTCATGACCTCCCAGATCTCCTCAACGAGCTGGTGTGGTTAACATAATGGATGTTAGGGCATACAGAAAAGTTAAGATTAAAAACAAACCCTCAAAAACAAAACAATCTTCGGGAATTCCCTGCTCACCCTAAGGATGAAGTTCACTGAGAGCGTCTGTGACATGTAAAATTAACAAAGACCTCCATGAAGCAAGCTGACAGGCTCCTCAGAAAATGCTATAGGCAGGGTCTCGGTGGTCAGGGTAACAGAGATGTCCAGCCAGGATGAACAATCCTCAGTGTTGCTAGTGTGCTCTGAGCTTTAGAATTGTTTGTGATTTGTTTGTATGACAAGCACCTGTCTGAATGATAAGTCATGATCCAGTTTGTATTGTTGTTAAGAAAGTAAAACTTGCGTCCCTCTAAAGTACCCCTCTTGTCCTCTGCTTGCCTATGGAGATTAGGCAAGTGACTTCCACTGCACACACATCCATCCTCCCTCTCCTGCATAGAGTTCCCAGAGGCTTGCCTCTGCAAGACTCCTTGCTAGGTACATAAGTCAAATGAGAGACAGTCACCCTGATCATTTGCTACCTTGAATGTCATGGTTTTTAATGCATGGTTGTTTCAGTCATGACTGTTCTCTTTTCTATTACATATTCTAGTATGTATCATTTCTCATCCATATCTCCTTCACATCTTAGGATAAAGTCCTGGGGAGAGGCACATGGAAATCTCCAATGAACAAAAGAGAGTTGTTTGGACATGTTTCAGCATAAAGGGGTCAGAAATACAGACATCCTTTAAAATCTATGGAGGATTGGCTGCAGGAACTCACCTCAGATACCAAATTTTGTGGATGATCAAGTCCCTTACAAAGCTGCTCAGGATTTTCACACACCCTATGCACATTATCCCATATACTTTAAATTATCTCTAGATGATACTTGATGCAATGCAAATAACAGCTGCACTATATAGTTCAGGAAACAATGACAAGAAAATTATCTAAGCACACACAGTCCAAGGCAATTCCTTTAAAGGAAATTACTTTTGCAGCACACAGGGTTGGTAGAGTCCACAGAGTCAGAGGTACAGATTCAATGTGTCAAGGATAATAATTATGGGGTTAGAGCAGCAGTAAAAGATGAGATTGTGAGGTGAGTGATAATCAAGAATCCGGGGAATCCCACATGGGATAAAACCTGCACACTTAGCTTGAGACTTGTGGAGCACATTGCAGCCAGCCTTCCCCCAGTTATCTGTGTCTTCTTGCTTTCTATTGATTTTGCAAAGTTGCCAACTCTGGGTCAGCTCATGGGGCATATTGCTCTCTTCTGGAAATGATCTTGTCCCAAGTACACATTGTCCCATTTCCATGACATTTCAGATGTCAGATTAATCACCACTGAGACACTTCATCCACAAGGCTGTGATGGTTAATAGAGCCTCTCTGTCTCTGTCTCTGCCTCTATCTCTCTTCCTCTTCCTCCCTCCATCCCTTTCCACCATTTCTGTCATCTTATTATCCCTTGTACATTTGCACCAGTCAGTTTATAGTGACATGTGTCTTTCATCTACAGAAATACAATGACACGTGATTTCAGCCTCCGCAGGTCTGTCAGTTTCCTGTGGAGCAGGGAATTTGTCTCCTTAATCAGTACCCAGAGTCTGTAAGAGTGCAGAGCTTGACAGGCATTAGGGTGAGACATGGGTCATCACTGAATGAAGAAAGATGAGCACTCAAATGAGAAACTAACAAACCAGAAAAATCAACAAAGGAAACTATGTTAGCAAGAAAGAGTTAGTAGGCAAATACTATTTTAGGATGTATCCAGAAGATAAGCCTAGAAGCGATTTATCTTTTTGTATTTCTGAAGAAATATAATTGCTATCATCTCATGAGGATGCCAGCTACAGCATAAGCAAACTGGATGGACGTGCAGGAGGTGGGTAGCCAGTGATGTACCCTAAGGTCTCTGTGTTGTGACATATACTTAGTTTTATTAAGAAAATTTTGTATTTTTTATGAAAATTCTGTGTCACACCTTAGGACACCCACCAAATTTTCCTCTGGCTTTTCTGGTGCATGCCCTTCAGAGACAGTTCAAATGGATCTTAACATTCCTACAGTAAGTTTTATAGAGTTTGCCAAGGTTAGTATCTCTTGTACCCATATTAGTTGGAGCTACTCAAATTTAGCCTATTCTGTTCTACTGATAGTCAATTTTTAAGGAGACAGTTATGCTATGAAAACAAATGATTCCATTTTTTAAAAGGCAGGCATGAGAGCTTCTGCCCTAATAAGTATAAAACACAGGTATAGTTCTGCTTTAATTCCCGGGCTTACCTCTCTGGAGGACTGCTAACTTAGTAGTCATGGTATTACATGCCATCAATCATTACTAAGATCCTATAATTACCTATACTTAGGTTCATTTTTATACAGCTTTAATATTTCTAGGACCCTATCAAAAAGGTCAGTGCCGATTATCACTGTATTTATTCAAGCCTACTTAGAGCTGTTTAAGGCTTGTATTTGAAAATTCTCTGCTATTCCTTGCTACTGTTACTTTTTCCCTTTCCATCCATCTCTGTCTCTTTGCATTTGCACACTCATGTATCATAATACATTGTTGTAGAAAAGAGTAGCCTTTTTGTCCAAACTGGAGCACCATCTCACTAATGTGTATCTGTTATACCCTGTGCTCTCGGACCCCTACCATATTCTACACTGGGTCCATTTGCTGGCATTATGTTACCAGACTTGTGACTGCTAAGTTATTCAGGATTCTTTCCCTGGACTCATCCTCAGCCATAAGAGGCATGTAGTTCTTAACAAGCTTGCTGCCCACCTTGGATGGTCAGAGCTACAGTTGTGCTTTCTACCCTAGATTCACACTGCTACTGTCACCTGTCTTCATAGACACTCAAGTTCCCATGAGTATTCTGGTTTGGTTGACCCTTGAGTCCAAAGCTAGAGAATCAAGAAACTCATTCTGACTCAACGCAAGAAGGAATACCATTTGGGAAAGGTTCAGAGTGAGACTACTGTTTTTCTGATTGGAGAAAAAAGTATTGTTATATTTCTGTTAATAGATAATTAAAGCAGTCATGCTCAACTTGATGTTTTCATGGGAACAAAAATTTCCTAAGCATATTTTCTTTGTTAAAATAGGCTTAAACATATTTTATCTTTAAAAAATATTTTATATTTAATAAGTATCCTTAAACAATTTGTAGCTATATCTTGAATTAAACATATTTGGCATTTAGGTTCTGCTGATGATTCAAGGCATATTATATTCTATTTTTTTTCTTGTGATTTAGGGTAATATGTATCCCCAGCTGACCTCAAGCTGGTTACATAGCTAAAGATGATCTTGAACTTCAACCTGTTTACACCCACCAAGTACTAAGTGCTAAGTGATAGGATTATAACATTTTCTAGGAAGTGTAGTTTTATGCAGTGTTATGAATCAAAGCCAGCCAAGGCTTTGTGCATGTTAGGCAAGCATTCTAGCACCTGAGCTACACACCCAGCCTCTGTGTTCTTTTTAAAATAAGGATATTTAACTTCAGGCAGTTGAAATATCATTAGTCATACTTCTAGACAGAGGAGCTAGAAAATGCATAGCTCATTTTAATTCTGAGCTCAGGTTCCTTTTGATATCATGCACTGCATTAGAATTAAAATTATTTCCTCTATTAGTATTCTTCTATGTCTACCTATATACCCCTGTCTTTAATAAGCTTTGGGGGTATAGCTAGTTAGATATAGAGAGAGGGGGAAATTTTATAAGGATGAAATAGTGAAATACCAATTAAAGGGCAAGAGAAGAGAATAGAAGCATGTCCCAGAATGTTGACTATAGATAGGCCTGAAGTTTGGAAAATGAAGTTGGAGCTTCCAAGAGACAAAACAGTGTGTTTATTGTCTCTTCTTGTACATACACTGTACACACATATTCCTGTGGTACAGTCATTTTACAGGTCATGGCTTATTGACATATTGGGAACTGAGGATCCTGAGCTTAGTCTGTTACTATATACTTGCCTTCCTATTGTGAGACCATCTATCTGTTTACAACTGTGCTGGTTATTTTACTACAGCTGTGAAAAGACATCAAGGAAACTTTAAAAAAGGAAGTATTTAATTGAGGATTTGCTTCAGTTTCAGAGGGTTAGTCCATCATAGACAAAAGCATGGTGGCAGGCAGGCAGACATGGTGCTAGACCAGTAGTTAAAGGCTTACAGAGAAAGAGTGACTGGGCCTGACATAGACTTTTGAAATGTCAAAGCCCACCCCTAGTGACACATCCCCAACAAGGCCACAGCTCTTAATCCTTTCTTAACAGTTCTACCAACTGTAAACCAAACATTCAAATATATGAGCCTATGGGGGTCGTTCTCATTCAAACCACCATAAGGACCAAGTTACTGTCTCTCATCAGAAAGTGAAGACATTAACAAAACTTTCCAAGCAAGGCTACCAATGCTTTAATAGCACTGTTATGTCAGAGAGATTCTCCTAACTCAATAGCCATGAAGCCATGAAGCCATGAGAGAAGCCGGCCTGTCTTCTGTTGATCCTGCACAAAGCCTGGGACAGCAGAGACTTTCTCATATTGAACTGTTTTACATCAATGTTTCTATGTGAAGAACAAACAAGGGAAAGTGGTGAGGGGTGGCCAGAGAGAACCTACCCTATACATATAGCCTCTTTCAATGACTTTTACATTTTCTGATGTCAGACACTGGCTACTGGCTTGGTGGCAGTATAAGAAACCTGCCAATTTGCTGTAAGACTCCTAAGCAAAATTGGGGTAGTTTTAGATTATTAATGCTGATTTCATGTTGGACAGGGGAGCCAAGAAGAGGTGTCAGCTCACATTTGTGTCTATTCCATGACGGGATAAATGTATGTGATTCTCTACTCACAGGAAATAGCATTTGGCCTGTGCTGGTGGAACTCAAATGAATAAGGGTGAATGATGCAGACAGTTCTGTCAACTGTACTTTAAGCTGTCTAAATGGTCTCCGCAAATTCCCACCTACAACGGACAAGGTCAAAAGCCTCCAGAAGGTACCACCTCATTAAGACTGAAATGCACCTGGCTCTGAGTCTCTTACAACCATGCCCAATGCTAAAATTAGTCCTAGAGACAACCAAGTACTCCATCTTTCCGTCTCTCATTTGGTCCCATTAAGCACAGAGGACAGTTAATAAAGGAAGAAAAATTAGTCTAACTAAATTAATTGAGCTCCAGTAGAAGGGAGGCGAGCGTTGCCATTCAGTCTATTTCAGAAAGAACAATGGGGCTTTTATTGCTCATAATGCCTAGTGCCTGCATTCTTATTTAATGCTTTTATAGTTTTCAGGTGCACTGTACCTGTGGGGAAGGAAATCCAAAAGTATTCTTTGGCTTGGGTTCTTTCAAGAGAAAAGAATGGAAACACATCCAAACAAAAGGAAACATACAAATCAACCACATGAATCCAACAAAGATAATTAATGGGTCATGAAATAATATCAGTGAACCTCGCATGGTGCCTTTCTCTGTTGCAATCTGTTGTCAGGGTGATTGACTTGTGTGAGAGGACTAAAAAATGTGCATGGTGCTCTCCAAATGTGCTGTCGTCAAAAGAAAAGTTCCACCTTCCCCATACACAGGAAGAGTCAACCCCATTTAAGATAGGAAGACACAGAGAAATTATTTATTTCAGTACTCTACCTGAAAAAAAATGGAGGGCCATTAAACTGACCTTCTAGTTTGGGATAGTGCTAGACACACCCTGCTGTCCTTAGGAAGCAGAAGTTGTTCTTTCTGTTAGACTACACAGCTGTTGACTATGTTAGCAGGACTTCTATGTTAATTGTATTAGATATAAAAACAGTGTATTTTCTATCTCATACGATAGCAGACATAAGAATCCTCTGTGCCCTTCCACACCACCAAGGGAGGAGTTCATTATGTATTGTTCTAGGCTGCCATCATAACTTAAAGGGAAACTCAGTGCCCAGAGCCCTACAAATGAAGGAAGGTGGCTTCACATCCCTTATATTCTAACAAGACACATTGAGGAGGCAGCAACCTTGCCCCTCCCATGTGACAGTCTATCCACAGAAGGGAAGTGATAGCATCTATGTAATCATTTCAAGGGGATCATTAGCTATTTCTGCCATTGCAACCATGTGGAACCTTCCTGAGATCAGTGTCTTATCCTGCAGGAATCCGAGTTGCAGGACATGCCAAAACTTGTTGCTATCACAGTGTGCTGGTAACTTCACTCGTGGGCCTTTTACAGACCAAACCCTTTACCAGGTACTCGCCTGGTAGCTGTCATACTTGCCAGTGACTAATCCCAACCCAGACCACCAGCCTTGCATAGAGGCATCTTACATCACCCTGACATCGTTCTTGTAACACAGATTCTCCTGTGTTCCACGTGGGCATTACCATTCCATGCCCAACAAAGGAATACCTTCATTTTGTGTGACACTGAGGATGATGGCCTGACAGGTGCTGTATGTGTATGGGAATCTCTTCCAAGAACACGCATAGGATGTGCTGACCTCTCCTACAGAGATCCTGAGGAAAGAGAGAAGGAAGAACAGATCACAGCTGAAAAGGCTGTGACAGAAGAAATTTCAGGATGAATTGAAGTCACAGAGTGGTCTAAATATATGTTGATGCCCTGTGTGCCCATTCAGCAGGTCCCCAAAGTAATCTAAAGCACCCATCCAGCCACTGAACACTGAACTTCAGTGCCCACCTTTTAACCACTGACTAGCAAATATCAGAGACCAACACTGAAAAAGCTTAAGCTGGCTTTCCATAAGCTCCTAAGAAAAATGAAATAAGCTTGGTGCAAATTAGACATCAATCATTTGAAAAAGAAAATTAGTGTCTTTATAGAAATTCACACTTTTGAAACTTAACCCTCAGAGATTCTGATTTCGGTGGTATTACCCAAAAGCCCAGCTTCAAGCTTGTTTTCAAACCTCCACAATGAGTCTAATAAAGTTAAAGCATGGACCCCACTTTGAGAAATACAGTTTTACGTGACTGGCTGAAACAATGATAAGCAGGCTTAGAAGCAGTATGTTACCTTTTACATTTTATGAGAGACAATTAAATTATCTCTCCTTGTTTTTAACCTCACTAATTGAGAAAAAGTAATTTTTATCTTTTCAATGAAACATAATTAGAAAATATTTCAAAGGACTCCTATCTCCTCCGCTTCCTCCCAGATTCAATGACACTGACTCATGCCTACCTTTTTTTCAGGAGTATATTCTGATACTGAAGGAGATAGAGATGCTGAAAATTGCCAACGCACCTAAGCTACAGCCTCTTTTTATCTGTATCGCTTGATTCTGATTTGTAGACTGTGTGAGGCTGCTCAGAGACTAAAGTCATCCAGTGAAGATCTTCTAGAAGTAGAGGAGACAAGACAGCAGCCCTTGAGGGCAACACTCTGTTTTCCTTTTGAGTAAACTGACAGATGCATTTCTCTATCCTCATTGTGTACAACAAGATGTTTTGAAATGTATATAGACTGCAGAACAGTTAAATCTTCGCAGTTCACTAATGTGGTTCCTCACCAAGTAGATTGAGAACACTTGGCAGCCAAATCTTTGAATTAGCACTTTTTTTTTTTTTTTTTTGACAGGGTCTCACTATGTAGCTCTGGCTGTCCTGGAACTACTCACTCTGTAGACATGACTAGTCTTGAACTCACAGAGATCCACCTGCTTCTGCCTGGTGGATAACAGGTGTGTGCCACTAGGCCTGGCTTGAATTAGCTGTCTTAACTTGGCAATGTAACAGTAACAGCACAACTATGTGATACGTGGTGGCATCAGGCAAGGCTTGGGAAAGCTGGAATGCCTGGTTGAGCATTGAAGAACCTGTCAGGAAGGGCAAGAGGTACAGAGCACTGCCTAGATGGTTGCAGTGTGCTGGGCAGCTTATTTAGATGGCAGAGAAAGAGAAATAAAAAATGGCTGTAAGAAAGAAAGCATGGATCTTTGTTCAGTCTCTGCTTGTAGTTGATGAGCAAAACAAATATTGTAAAAACAACTGTTCTGTGCAGAGTCAGGGTAAGTTGGCAGGGCATTGCCAGGAAGACTTTGAAATGGAGAAAAGAAATCCAGCATCCTGTCTCTAGCCACCTTCCAGTTTATATCTGTATTTCATTGACCTGCTGTTTTTTTTTGTTTTTTTTTTTTTTTTTTTTTTTTTTTTTTACAATTGAGGGAGTTACAGTGTCCATGTAAATGATTCTTGTCCATACACATGTAGATTTTGTCTAAAAGGCATGATATTTCTGATTGCCTAGGAATAGTGACCAATGTTGTCATATATATGTATAAGCTGGTTTGAATATTCCTTTGAAGCAGCTCTAATAGCTCACTGGTTGCCTCATTAAGTAATGAGTTAAGTGCAGTGTTTTCTCATGGGTTAACTTTTATCCATTTATTTATACACTCACGATTTACTACTTTTCAAAAAATGTTCTCTAATAAAGAAAATTGTTCTGCATAATAAAGATTTTTCAACTTCCTCCAGATAAACTAATGAATAAATACATAAAATGAAGGACAGGGAGAATAATTCTTGCGCAAAATGAAGCCTGAGAATGAAGCAGAACCATGATCAAAGCCAGAAGGATCTCAAGGAAACATGAGAATTCCCAGTCCTAGATGATACTGGGAAGAATGATAGACCATTCTATGTATAATACGTAGGTATCTAATCAATACTCATCAATGTCAAATTTTAAAGAATGTGTTAAGAGCAACTGAAAGGTCCAGTCATCCCTTAGGGCAAAACCTGACACCTATGTACCACATTCCATATTTTCTTCAATACTACAGACGTATAGTCTTACTAGTTATGTGTATACGAGACAAAAGTGTAGCTCAGGAAGGGTGGGGAATGGGTATGTTTTAAAGTTCAAACAGTAGTGAATGATGATGACATATGACTGATTGGATGCTATACATCTCTCCTACATTTCATACTAACTGTGAAGATAGTTGAACTTGGGAAACAGTGTAAGTGAAACACATGGCTGTGCTTTATTGAGGTATCAAGCAAGCAAACCTCTGTCTCAAATATTAACAACATCAAGAGTGCCCCCAGATAAGAAAAGATAACAAAAATGGGCACAGTCAGCAGAGCTGAACGTAGGGTGGCACTAAGCGAAGGTACATGGGTGCATTTTAAGCAAGTCTCACAAAATGGACTGATAATTGCAGTGCTCAGACTCTGAGATCCTTAAATACAAAAGATTATGTTCCCAATCCTTGCAGGATGAATGATAATTTACCAGCAAAGAGAGACATATTAGACCTGTCACAGGCAGATTTTGTAATAATCAGCGCTGCGTTTGCAGGAGAATCAAAGTTCCAGGTTGTCAGTTTCTGCTTTTCTAGTTAAATTAACTTCTCCAACAATATACTCTGCAAGGAGGAAATGAAGGAAGGTGGGGGAGGGGATAAATTTAGATGTTACTAAATTCATCTGACTTTATTTGTTTTGAGTTAGAAGAAAAACAGAGAGACCCAAACACAGCTGCACACTGTTGAGAACGCCAGCGCCTCTGTGTGTTTCTTTTGCGGGGTGCCACAGCTCATCTCTAGTCTCCCAGGCAGTGACATAGTCCCACAGTGACTAAGTCTCTCACTTTGGTCTCACTTTCTCCATTCCATTTCTTCCCTCCACTACTTGTCTGTGCACAGGGAGCTTCCCTAAGTACCATAGCTAACCTACCTTGCTCCCTTAGCTGCCCCTCTTCAGTCACTGACTCTTTCCACAAACTTTAATTTTCTGTCAAAGTGCATATCACTGGGGAAAATTTATTGACTTTTAATATGTGTTTGTGTTGTCTAGTACCCATGGTCACTCCTAGCCTCAAACATAATACTATGACAACAAGGCATTACTCATTGGCATTTTCCCAGCACTTAGAATAGTTTCTGGGGTACAACTAATAACTCCCAAATATTTGTTACATAAATAAGTGATAAAATAGTTGAAGTTATGACTAAGGGAGGAAGGTGCCAAAGTACAGATGTCAGTCGATCTAAACTCAGATAGTACAAAAGAACACTGACAAAAGAAAGCATGATGGTGAAAGGAATGGTCCTAGTGTTGCTAAAATAATGTAATATGCCACACAAGTAACATAAAAAGGATTGTTTCCAAATGATAGCTCCAAAATATCTTCTATTTAATAGTAAGGATAAAACATATTTCTTAATTTGTGATACATGCTGTTTCTACTTATAAATTTCTTGTATGGAGAATAACATCAAAATTTCAGAAAGAATGCATTTATTACAATCTGTCTTCAAATACATAAAGAAAAATGGCGAGTCAGCAAAAATGCCAAGTATGGCCCTTCAGGCTAACTATCCATAGCCTTTTACTCCAAAGCTTAGCTTATGACTAAATATAGACCTTCACATCTACAATACACCTAATAGGTGGTTTCATCATCGTTCCATGAAGATCAACAGTGTTTAATTTTATGAGGTATCCAGAGACCTGTATAGAATATTTCTAGACCTTTTTTCCTCTTTTGGATAAAGGCTCATTATAATGACCAGATAGTGTGTCTTTTTGCCCTAAAATGTTGTTAGAGATTAGTGTTTTTAATTCAGATGGTAATCATAGGAAGTAAATGTTTTGTTTTCACCTGCGGTTTCCTACATATAAAACAGAATGATCTTCCAAATCACCCAATGTTCATCCCCATCCAAATGTTCCCATCCAAATTCCTAGCTTTAATGCTCTCCTCGTATACATTCCCTCTACCCTTCTCTCGCACTCTCATCCTCCTTTCTCTCTGGCCCTACAGCAAGGTTTCTGTTTTTTCCATACGTTTCTAGATTTCGGTTTTACTTGTTGCTGGAGGGCTTCTCTCCAGGTTCCCCAAGCCCCACAGTCCCACAATCCACGTATAAAATAATCACTCAGACGCTTATATTACTTATAAACTGTATGGCCGTGGCAGGCTTCTTGCTAACTGTTCTTATAGCTTAAATTAACCCATTTCTATAAATCTATACCTTGCCATGTGGCTGGTGGCTTACCAGCGTCTTTACATGTTGCTTGTCCTGGCGGTGGCTGCAGTGTCTCCTTCCCCTTCTTCCTGTTTCCCCAATTCTCCTCTCTCCTTGTCCCACCTATACCTCCTGTCTGGTCACTAGCCATCAGTGTTTTATTTATATAGAGCAATATCCACAGCATTACTAAAGCCAAACTCTCTGACCTGTTGAATAACACAATCAGACCTTGACCATGTGCACAGCTGGAGTACTGTTCTGCTGCTCACACTTCCAGCACGCTGTTTCTGCCTTGTAGTCAGCCGGCAAGTGACAATGTTTCTGCCTCACACTTCAGTTACCAAGAACTCTGCCATGCCTTCCTCCTCCTGATATATTCAAAATCCCTCTGGAACCATAAGCTAAGTCCTTTCTCCCTTCAGTTGCTTCTGTGCGGTATTTCCGGAAGGGGTGAGAAATGAACCAGACTATCACATCCCCATCCTCTATCAACCAAAATCAGTTCATTTCTCTTGTCAACAACTATATGGTGTCCTTGTTGTATATAGAATACAACCCCAAACTTCTGGGTTTTTTTTTAAAAAATAGCTACTTACAAATTACCATTACATCCTTAGTCTTCAACATAACCCCAGTATTATGTTATGCTACGCACAATTTCAAAATACCCCTTAGCTTGTATCTCAATGTTTTTGCTCCTGCTGCTCTCTCAATGGCAACTCTTTATTATAATTCATCTCTCCTTCAAAACCCAATTCATTTGTCACCATGCCTTTGGATTGTCTAACCCCATGTCAGAAATAATTGCCTCTTAATTTGAATGCCTGCAGTTTATTTTACATAGGATTAGCCCTTATTCCTTTCTTTCTGTGCTTCCTCAAAAGTCAGCAGAAGGGATTTGAATGGAGTATGCTAATGGAATTGGAGAGACCTGGGTTATAGTCACATCTCTACCCATTACTGCTGCATGACCTTGAGCAGCTACTTGCTTTAAACTGCCCCAGCCTCTTCTCATCAGCTCAAAACTATGGAGGATTATCGCTACTCCATATAATTATCGTGTGGAATAGAGAAAACTCTGTGCTTATAAATATCGGCTATCATTTAAACAATTGACACCATAAAGAAGTATTTTTCTCTAGGTGGTTTTCATTCAATAAACTATTCTGTTATTTCTCTCTGAAGACATAAAAAGCTATGGTTCAGAAAATCTGAGACCACACCATCAACAATAACAAAACAGTGTGAATTTTGCAGATGAGCAGTTGAGATAGTTCCACAGACTGCTTAGCCTTCACTCAGGGAGAAGATCACATGAAACATCTTTTAAGATACAGAGGATGGTCTGCAGGGCACCTCCCAGGGGAGACTATTACAATGATCACACAATTTTGCGTGTATCTGTTTACTCTCTCATCCTACACTCTAGATTATACGTTTCTCACAATCTAGGCGCTGAAGAGCATAATTTTATTCATTCCTGGGGAACTTTGATGCTTAAATGGAGTGTGTTACAGAGTTAATAATGTTCAATTGAGTTGAATTAAGTTTAACTGAATTGAAACTAATCAAACCTATGCCAAGTAAATGTGTGCATCAAAGAGAGAAAATCTGCTATTTAAGATACACTTCTTTGCCCTCCATCGATGCCTTGACTTCCTGCTCTGTTTATGTTAGCAGCTAGCTCTCAGCACCCCCCTTTCTTTTTCTTCTATTAGCTTCCATCTGTTGCTTCTGCTGTACTACATCCTTCCCGGGATGCACTGCCACCCCTAATCATTTCACTTTGGTATGCTCCGACTCCATGATGGACATGTTATTTGTATAATCATGTTTCATTAGCAGCAATGTGTATACTGGGAAGGGGGCGTGTTCATTATTCATGTTTGTCATTTTCCTGGAGCTGCAAACACTTTTCTCATTCTGACTGTTCCTGTGCCTCCTCCATTTGTCTTCCTTTTGCTTGTCTTTCTTCCAATACTGCCCAGACTCCAGTTATAATTGTTTGGATTTGTAGCAGATTAGTTGGGCTTTCCAATGTCAATGCAACTTCACAGGAAAGGGAAAATATGCAGAGACCTCATGACCAACAGACTTTCAACTATTTTCCTCTGCTCCCACAACCACACAACACCAGACACTTCCCCAAATGAGGCTACTCCATGTTTGCTGACCTGTTATCCATCCTCTGAAAGCAATCACTGATCTCATCCATCTGCTCTGTCAGTGCATAATCGTCTGTTCTCCAGTAAAGTTGGGAAGACTGAAACCAAGGGTAATTGTAATCCTGTTATCAATAGCAGCCCTTTCACAGCGAATTATATTCAACACATTGTTTCTACCAGTTTGAAAAATAGATGCTCATAGCAGGATCCTTCAAATCATTTCTCTTACATCAGCATCTACGAATCAAGTGGAAGCCTAATAAGCACACAGGATCCTGATGCCAAACTCCAGAAGTTCTATTTCAGTTCACCTAGAATGATGCCAAGGATCAACTTTTGCACCAGGTACTCCAGGTGACTATAAAGCAGGTAGTCTGTAGAAAACACACTGAGTATCATTATTCTGAAGTATAATAAGGGCTTGGGAGTACAGCCCAGTGGTAGAGTACTTATATGGCATATGTAATATTTTTGTATTCTGAATTTAGAGTTTGGTTACCAGCAACACATGGCTACATTGTGTGTGTGTGTGTGTGTGTGTGTGTGTGTGTGTGTGTGATATTAGCTAAGTGTTTCATTACCACTCACCACTATTACTAATTTATTCATACAATAAATCTACACTGAGCACCTCACATGTGTCAAGATAATGAGTGGAGTAGCATTGCTTGTAAAGTAGATACTATGATAGAGAAAGGGGGCCAATTAAGGAATCACAAATAGAGATACAGAGTGACAAGTACCTACTAGGTGTCAAGTCAAAACAACCTTACAACTTGTGGGAGAAATGCATTCAAATGATTAGTGATGGAAGCATCAATGGATAATAGCCAGCCCTTAGATCAAGTCCAGAATCCACTTAAAACTCTAAATGTAGAAGTAAATGTCTAAAACAGTTCTATTTGGTTTTTTTTGTTGTTGTTGTTTCTTTCTTTGTATTTTCTTTGTTTGTTTTTGAAACAAGGCTCATGTATCCCAGGCTAGCCCCAAACTCATTATGCAGCCAAGGTTGGCGCTGAACTTTTATCTACCACCTCCCAAGTTCTTATGTTGTCTACATGTACCACCATGGCTTAGACAATTCCTTATTTGTTTTGTGTAAACCATTGCTGTAGCATTATTTTTACATGTGAAGTCAGCCTTATATTTACTAGTTTAAAAAAATCAGTTACATCATTCTATCTACATGTTGGAAAAGATTAAAATGACAAACCACCATGTGCCTGAACTAAAAGGTTTCCTAGAACTTGGGTTTTTAGTGATAACATTCAGTCAAATCATGTAAGCTTGATCACCTTGGGTGACGTGCCAAGTGGAAGCCAGGGCGTCAATCGGGTCCACAGTCATCTAACAGGGGCCACAGAATCTGCTTCATAACATGGCACATTTACAGGGCCATGGGTTGGGTGTCTCAGTTCCTTGTCAGAAGGTCTCCTTGTGTGGGCTGCTTTAATACCTTCACAGTTAAGAAATACAGCTCATCCAAATGAAGCAACAAGAAATACACTGGTAATGAAGGAAGCTGTAGGCCCTTTTCCATGACTGAGTTCCCAAAGTATTTGACTATTTCATTTGTTGTTTTCTTTTGCAAGACACTTTCTAAGTCAAGTCACAGAAGTTGAAAATGAGCATTTATTGATGGCAAGGAAGAGAAGAGTATCAAAGAATGTGGAAGTACATTTCAAACTACCATGACTTTGGATGTCCCCTTCAGACTCAAAACCTTCCTGGGAGATGATTTAATGGCTATTCCTCCCCGCTAAACTGACATAATTCAAACTAGAAAATGTAATCTCTTCCCGACTTTGCCTTGGGTGGTTGCAATATTACTGACCTTTCTGACTTTCAGAATTATATTTTTGTTGCTATAATAAAACAGGGTAAACTTTAATGCAATTTTACTCAATAGAAGCTCATTTCTAAGGTAAATGCCATAGGTTTCCCTCACAGATGAGGCTAAGGTAAGAGCTTGGCAAGTTCACAGTTAATGAAACCAAAGTGGCCAGTGAAACAGAACATGCCAGTCACATTATTTTCATTTTCATTTTATTTTTCTATTGAGTCACAGCTCAACAGAGCCTGGAAGCCAAACTTTAACAGATTTATTATGTGACCCTAGGCAAAGATCTTCCCTGGGCACTTGGTATAGGTATGAAATGAAAAGAAATGTTTAAAAGTTCCTTATGGTTCTTTTTTGTTTGTAATCCTGGACAACTGTCTCAGCCATTAAGAAATTTGCCAAACTCTAAAGTAAATGGACCAAGTTGTTCCCTTTCTCCACCTGACTCTTGAAGAATCAGTACATACCCGCCCATTGATGAGTTAGTATAACACCCCAACCACTCGTTAGGGCAAACAAAAGATCGGAGAGATTATCCATGACTTGGAAAAGTAACCTACCATTAAAGCATGTGGATCTACTCGAACATCCCCATGCAGCAGAACATCTTTGTGAACCAAAAGTTCATGAGTAACATTATATGTTATGTGTTATATAAAACTTGTTATTCAAATCCTGAAGTCTACAAAAGGCATGCCATATATATTCCCTTTTAACTATTAGGCCTTGTCCAAATTTGTATATTATACATGCCAACTTTCCTTAACAGCACTTACAGCCAGCTTGCATGCTGCAATTATTTTAAATTTATTTTCTACATTGATTTTCCTTCTCTTTTGTGTTTACAAAAAGCTAATTAATTTTATACTGTCAAATGAGTTGGCTGATATTTTTCCTCTAAGTGATTTTTTTCTAAAAGTGTAATGATTTCTTCGTTCTAATTAAAAACGAAGTTGTTCATATATGAGATATCAATAAATAGTTCAAAATGGTATCCTAAAATCATAAAGTTTCAAATATTCATAATATAAATTTATGCCATTTTAGTAAATTCACTCATTTCACAAAAAATGCTTTCCTACATGGCTAATCTTTATGTACATTCAGAACTGAAAAGGCAAGTATTTTATCCTTCCCACATAAACAAGCCCAGAGAGTTTTGGATATCTCCAATGTCACTTTCTCTAGAGTTAAAAGCGTGGGCATATTTGGAACTCTCCCTTGAATATGAACTCTTCTGGGTTTTGGTTACTTTCCAAAGTGCTATCTATTCAAATTCATATCTTACACATAAACCCATCCTTCATAAATCCAAGGGAACATAAATTTTTTCAATGCAGATAGAGAACCAATAACTTTAAGAGAATTACTAGGAGATGGAGTAACATGAGCTAACACTGAATGACAGAACATGACATATTTGATCAAATGTACAACAAAGAAATTCAGCGAAGTGAAAGCTATCCGAGGCATAAAATGTTCCCAAACTCTAATCTCTCCCTGCTGTGTGACATCACTGGCAGTATACAGTGACCTAGCTTTTCTACCTTAATTAGAATTCCAAGTGCTAATATCAGGTATCTTCAGCACACTTTATAGGCTCTAGGGACAATAAAATGACATCTAGTTTGTATGAATTCAAATGTGCAAGGTCAGATAAAAAAAAAAACAAGCATGTTTAGGTGTAACACACAAGCTAATTTGTTATCTAACACAAAGCTCAAACAAAATTTTCTGTCAACAGAAGATAGAAAACTGACCTGTGTTGAACTCACCATGACACTGCAGCATGTATAAGCTCAAATAGTACATTCTTTATACAGAACTGGGGAAAGGAACCTAGAGAAAACATGTCTGCTTGCAGTTTCCATCAGATTTGAGGATTTGGGGGTCAAATTCAAGAAAGAACGAACCCATGATAGGAAAGGTGACAGACAAAAGATTCCTAATACAGTGTTTATCTTCCTAGGAAAGAGGCTGGACTCTAGGCATCCAATAAATTCTGGCAATATAAGCAACATAGGGAACTCAGGTACCAATGTGGGTAAAGGTGTCTGTCACTCCAGCTGGAAGCACACAAACAAAGATGTGACTCTGACATACGAACCATGGTCCACAGACACACGGTCCTCTTCTGACATTGAGATAGATGTGCAGGTGTAATCAGCTCCCTTTTTATTGGCTAAAGCACCAGGAAAGAACCGGATTGAGTTAGACCAGAGGCTTCAAAAGGATCCTACACAGATCAAAGAGACGTATTTTCAAAGATTCTCCAATAAGCTACCTCACACACTTGTCTCCTCTCTGCACTTAACTTCTATCGTATTCCCTCTCCCTTTCTTGGAAAGGCAATCATTTTATTAAGTGATAAAGTGCTTCTTTTCTTCTCACTCATACTTTCTATGTCCACAGCATGGATTTTCATTGGCAATGCTCACTGTGTGAAATTAGGAAAGGAAAAAGTAAAGAGAGAGAAAGATGAGTCAGACCTTAGTAGAGTTGTTAGGAGGGAGTGTCAGTACTTCTGCATAGTGTTTTCACCAGGGCTGAACTACATAAGATAATGGATGGACTCCATCAATCAGCAGCTTCTATGTGACTTCTATTAGAAGACATAGCTAGGTGGAAAGAGCATATATGGCTATATGGCTTAGTTCTTAGTGATGGGTGGATGGTTTGTTGGTGGTTCTTGTCTCCTGACAAAACTCCTAACTTTGTGAGGGTGCATTCCACCATGGAAGGTAAAATCATGGCAGCAGAAGGTCAAGGTGGCTTGTCATACTGCACCGGCAGTCGAGAAGCAGAGAGTAATGTCTGCTCAGCTCACTTTCTTCCTTTAGTGCCCAGCCTCTGGAATGGTACGACCCACAATTAAGGTAGGTCTTTCCACCTTAATGAGTTAATGGAACTGATCAAAATAACCCCTCACATGCAGGCCTGCCCAGAGACTTGTCTCCTAGGTTACTCTAGATCCTGTCAAGTTGATAATCAACATTAGCCATTAGAGGTGGTGGACTAGCTATGAAATTTAGGTAAATCATAAAAAGTTTTGAAACCCCTTTCTTGGTCTATTAAATGCAAATATATTAACATTTGTACCACAAGGTAGCTGTGTTAAAAAAAAAAAAAATGCACATAGAAATGGCTACAAGCCGGGCAGCAGTGGCACACGCCTTTAATCCCAGCACTCAGGAGGCAGAGCCAGGCAGATCTCTGTGAGTTTGAGACCAGCCTGGTCTACAAAGTGAGATCCAGGAAAGGCACCAAAACTACACAGAGAAACCCTGTCTCGAAAAACCAAAAAAAAAAAAAAAAAAAAAAAAAAAAAAAAAAAAAAAAAAAAAAAAAAAAAAAAGAAAAAAAGAAAGAAAAAGAAAAAGAAAAAGAAAAAGAAATGGTTACAAAACACTATTTGAGCCGGGCGGTGGTGGCGCACGCCTTTAATCCCAGCACTCGAGAGGCAGAGGCAGGCGGATCTCTGTGAGTTCGAGGCCAGCCTGGGCTACCAAGTGAGTCCCAGGAAAGGCGCAAAGCTACACAGAGAAACCCTGTCTCGAAAAACAAAAACAAAACAAAAAAAAAAAAAAAAAAAAACACTATTTGTGCAAGACAATAATACATAAAGACTGGGACTACTAGCTAACTGTACAACTCCGGAACACTTACTCTCTAGGTGCCCCAATTTCTTTCATGTAAAGGTCAGAGGCTGTGGTGATGATCCAAGTGCTGTGAATGGTGCTGGACACGCCTGGCAACTTCTGAATGCCAGCTTCCATTATTAAGGAGGTGCTACTGATGCTAATGTTGAGTCATAACAATGACAGCACCTTGACTAAACCAGGAAGAGGTAAGGGCAACCAGAAGGGAAGAAAATGGCAGCACTAGCCAAAGTCACTCTTAAGAAAGGAAGGAAACTGGTGTGTGTAAATAGTCCCATTGTCTCAGAGACGGCTATTTAGAAATGAGGGATTTGAACTAATAAAGGCAGGGCCCAGTTGTTTCAAAACACTGCTTTTTTACTCATCCTGTTTTTCAGCCCTACCTGGTAAGTGTAGAACTCACTTATGAAATGGGTTTCTTTTTACAGCAGAAAGACAGCATTACCGAAAGTCACAACTCATCAAGATGCAGAGAACAATTGACTGTGGGTGCTAGTTCCCAAGGGATACGACTACATCACAACACCTGCATCCAAGGCTCAAGAAACTTGAAAAGGGAGCAGAAAGGTTGTAAGAGCCAGAGGCCCAGGAAATCTGCCATGAGATTATGCCTTCTTGCTATGACAGGGAAGCTATACTCATAAAATTTCAACAACACGGCTCCCTAAGCAAGAACTGAGCAATTCCAACGGCAGTTGGCCTCTCAACATGGATGAGGGTAATCTCACAGTGCCCTACCTCCAAGTGAAGAACTACAATCAATTAACAACTACTGAGAGAAGAAGAATTAGTCCTCCTCTGGTTGGTTACCCAATACCAAGTGAGCAGCCCTAGAAACATATACATGGGTTCAACACTGAACAGTCTCAACTGGTTGTATTTATATGTTTATTGCTTTATATGTTCATATAACAATGGATAAAGAAAAGGAGGCCATGGATTTGGAGCTGGTGAGCAGACATGAAAGGTGTAGGAAGAAAGAGAAAAATGATGTAATTAGGTTTCAATTAAAATTTTAAAAATAAATAACATGACTTAAATTAAAATGGAAAAGACATAAAAATAAATACTGGTTTCTGAGAGAACATATTCTCCAGTTAGACCATCACTGAGTTCTTTTACACACCAGTTGTTCAATGCCCAGTCTCTGTGAATACATCCCTAAATCCATTCAGGCTTACCTGTGGTTACTGGGGGAGAACGAGCTTGAAAACACTGGAAGAGTAGATAAGACCACAGATCAATCAGGGAAGGGTATTTGTGGTACTAGGCAAGGAGATGTTGTTTTTATGGCAGTATCCAGTGTTCATTATAAATAGCAGTGGGGTTTGAATGAAAGGAAAAGGAAATTCTTAATTATCAGACTATTGACAAATAATACAGAGAGAGTGATTTCTCTTGTCTGTGTTCTGGGATTTTCCACTTCATATTAATCCCAACTCCTTTGGGGGATGAGGTCAGTGACAGAACAATAGCTATATTTTCACTGCTAGCATTCCTACAATGTACTAGCACCTTGATAAGTGTTTTATATCTCATTTACTTCCAAATACTCTATGGAGATAGCACTATGGAAGAAAACTGAGTTTTGGAGAAATGATCAACTTGTCCAAGGTTATTCATCTATATATTCTGAATCCGAGGTTCAAACCAAATTTGACCTGACTCCAGGAAAAGTACTTTATATCCATATAACATACCTTAGCTAGGTAACTCCTTATATCTAACAGGAAGACCATATATAGACTGGTTTATAGAGCAAGTCAACAGCACTCTTCCATACCACAGTTGACTGGAGTTGTTAAATACAAAAGTACATGTGGGAATCTGTTCTTGTGATTAATGTTCTTGATAGGTAACATTTACACACACATGGGGGGATGGGAGGAAGGGTTTCCTAAACGATTTTCTGACCAAATGACATAAAAAGAAAAAGCCCAAGCTAGCGAAAGGGATGCAGGCAGGAATGACTCATGGTATGTGGGCTCCCAGGCAGCACTAGAGGTAAGGCTGATCCCCTCAGAAGTGATTGTGGCACAGACTATGTGGAGGGGTTGCTGCTGCCAGGTTTCACTGCTGTCCTACCATAGCACATGGAGAGAATGCCATTAATAATCATTAGCATGAGGCTACAGGTGCTACAGCAGATGTTCTCTGGCAGGAAAATTGGCAGCATCTGAGAACACAAACCAGGAAGTAATTTTCATCATGGGACAAGTCCCAAAAGGTGTCCAATCTAATTCAGAATGTGTTCACTCTTCTAGCCTTCAGATGATGGGAACTTCACCTAGTCCGACTCTCCCAGGTGGTAGATGTCCCTGCCACTTATGCGCCCCCACAATCTTCTAGCCCACGGAAGTGTATTAGTAGATTTTTATTCGTTTTTCCTCCACTAGATTATAAGGTCATAGCGGGAATGGAGTATCTTCCCTTCAGTTTTGTACCTCTAGCACCCAGAACATGATCTGTCCTTAGTTATTATTAGATAAATGAGTTTATAAATGAAGAAATGAGCCAGCAGATTAGTGGACTGGAAGGGGAAAACGGCCGCCTGTAAGAAACATTTCTTCAATCAATCTTCACCCTTGAATCTGACACCCTCAAAAATGACCTGGGTAGCACTCCACTTTCAGAAGAATATCACCTTGTCTTGGAAAACAATTCATCACTTTGCAGCATGGCTGCAAAGCTACAATCTTGTTTAATCATCAAGCCAGTTTTTCTTTGTGTGTGTGTGTGTGTGTGTGTGTGTGTGTGTGTGTGTGTGTGTGTGTGTAACACATGAAAAAAAGTGTGATCACAAACTTTGAGAACAGGTCACAGAGAATGAATGACTGTCCTGACGTGGCACAGTTAAGGACTGACATCAGATTTTAATCAGACTTTCATACAGACCCTGTGGAAGTTTTTTCCTCCTCTACATTCCACTATTAATTACCCAGCATTACTTCCCTGCAGCCTGGGAAGCAGCCCTCACTCACACTGACACTCCCCACTATGACTGCAGCCTGGAAGGCTGATCAGAAATCACTGCAATACAAAGCACAGGGCTCTAAAGCTTCCCTACTTACTCTAGTCACTGCTACAGAAAACTGGGGCTCCTTTCACCCTAAAATTAGTGACCAGATAGCAGTATTTAGAATAAAGAAGTAATACATACCCCAGGAGACAGGAAACTCCATGTAGGGGCAGGATAGTATTCTTCCCGTCTGCAGAACCAATGGCCCATTAAAATTTGAAGGTACCTGGAAGTAGGGGGAAAAAATGACATTTGCTCACCTAATCTAAATCAAGGGAAGCTGCATAGGTGGAGATGAATGAGGGAATGAAAATCCAAGCATGTACAACAGCTGTATATAAGCCTCAAAGCTCTATTCAATGCAGGAAAAAAAAATGAGCGAGTTTGCCAGGAGCCAAATGGAATATTAAAATGGCAGCTGGGCTTGAGTTCTGTGAGTGGCACTTTATTTTTAGGGTCTAGTTTGGGGTAACAGGCCCCAGACAACTGCAAAAAATGTTGTGGAGTGAAAGACACAAGTGAATAATGAAAGGGACTGGATGATCTGTGTCAGGAAGGAGCCAATCAGAAAAGCCAAACCAGCAGTGTAGAAGAAACCAGCCAGGTAACAAGATATCAGCGTACGCGATTGTGGGAGCTGACCAAGCATCAAGTTCCACAGAGTGTGTGGCAGCAAGAGAAGATTATGAATTCACTAAAGTCCACAAGTATAGGGTGAAGCTTGTTGGTCACAAGTCCATCTATCATCTCTCCATCTGCCTCTCCTCCCTCCCCCTCTCTCCAAATAGCATGCAAGTCTTCTTTTAAAAACTGCCAGTGGACTAAAGAAAACCCACTTACAGTAACTCTACCAATTTCAAGGGAGAACATCTTAAATGGACTACCCACAACCCCATCACAAGAACCCAATTAATGAGAACTATGCAATAACATAGTCAACACGGACATTCCTAGAGATTCCATACGTACCCCACAGAGAGCAAAAGAGTTAAGTGCTGGCCACAAGGAGAGCCTCAACAATCAATAGAGATGTCTGTAAAAGTAGACATTAGCCAGGAGACTCATGTCCTCTTGCCCCACCCTTCTCCCTGACACAACATTCCCATGATAGTCACAGACAGGAGCTGCTCAGAACTTCTTCAGAATTATCCTATCCTATCCTGTCTTCCAGGGTTATGCTCAGCCCAGATAGCAGATATTTTATTTAATGTGCATGTGAATCTGACAACCACCCGATAAATCCTATATGTTCTCCTTTCTTCTCTTGAGTATTACTTTGTTAAAAATATTTGCATACCAACATCAACTTCCTGAAGAACCAAAGTAGCACAGTGTTTATAGTGATGTTATAGAGACTGTGTTTATAGTGATGCAATGATGGCTATTACTGGTTGGCAACTTGACTACATCTGGAATTAACTAAAATCCAAATAGCTGGGTACACCTGTGAGGAATTTTTCTTAATTAAAACCATTTTAAATGAGAAGACCCACCTTTAATCTGGATCTTTTGAGGTAAGAAAATCTACCTTTAATCTGGGTCACACCTTCTGGTGTATATAAAGGACACAAAACAAGGAAGCTCTTGCTCTGTTTCCTGCTTGCCCTTACTTTCACTGGCAAGGTCATACCTATACTGGTATTAGAGTCTATTTCAGTGGTTCTCAACCTGTGGGTCCTGACCCCCACTGGGGTCGAACAACAGTTTCACAGGGATCACCAAGGAACATCAGAAAACACAGGTATTTACATTATGATTCATAACAGTAGCAAAATTACAGTAATGAAGTAGCTATGAAAATAATTACATGGTTGGGAGTCATTTCAGCATAGGGAACTATATTAAGGGTCATGGCATTAGAAAGGTTGAGAACCACCGATCTACTCTTTTGAGACTGTGGCATGTACTGAGACATGCAGTCACATAGACTGAACAAATTGCTGGGTTCCTGGGCTTTCCATTGGTAGCAGTCATTGTTGGATTATCTGGACCACCACCTATAAGCCACTCTAATAAATGCCCTTTATACACACACACACACACACACACACACACACACACACACACACACATATATATATATATATATATATATATATATATATATATATATACTATCATTTCTATTTCTCTATACAACCCTGACTAATACAGATACTGAACCAAACAAACCCATTGCACTTACTAATACAATCTATAGCACAGACAATTACATACAGTACAGAATACTTACTAATCATGCTAGATGACTAGATTCCTAGTTTATGTATCTATTATACTGTATATCTTTTCATTAGTTTAGAATGTACTCTTACTTATTTACTGTAAAAAAATATGAAGGAAGGAATAAGACAGCCAAAACATAGAATGAAATATACAATGAAAGGAAGTGAGAACAGAGGAGCAGAGAACTGCAGAGACCAGTCCAATAAAGAGAGGAGTTCCTCCCTAAGCTAGATTTCAGAGATAGAAACTATCCATATGCTGACAACACTGAGATAAATATATATTGCAATGATTCTCCCAGTTCTCTGTCAAAGTGACCTATGGCCACTTAGTTGAGTTAGAGTTAAACCTGCATTGGACTCTTGGCCATTGAAGTAAGATTTATTGAGTGTGGAAGGGTCACATATAATCTTCCCAAACTGAGCTCCTCATTCATGCCTCAGATCATAAATTGCCAACAGTGTTGCATCCTGGGCAAAATGTTAGGCTACTTGCATTCTTGTGTATTTAAAGGATGTAGGAAAGGCAGTCCATGTAGTTGCATTTAATTCTCACATCACTGCTTGCAGAAACTGGGTCATTGCTGAAGGACTGAACCCTACAACAAGCCATCCTTAGCCTTATCATAGCCACCAATTAGGCAAAGTTACTGTCAAAGCAAATTGACTTGGGATGCAGTGAATGAAAGAAGACCAGGATTTGATAAAGGGCCTCTGTCCAAGAACGCCAGAGAAGAATAGTCAGAACAGACCACATGTGGATATATACTGCAATTTTGTCACCCAATTATGCTAACTCTCCTTCTCCTCCTCCTCCTCCTCCTCCTCCTCCTCCTCCTCCTCCTCCTCTTCCTCCTCCTCCTTTTTCTTGCTTCATAATCTGGGTCAAAATCAATGTAGACTAGGTGAATATCTTATATAATCTCACAATGATAGCACAGTACTGACCTATCTGACTAAGCAAGAGGGAACATTCTTGGAGGAGGTCTAACTATAATGCAGACGTCCTGGGGATCTGTCACCTGAGTGACAGAAGCAACTGAAAAAGAAAGTCCCTCTAAAGGAATAGCCAAGGACACAGCAAAAGAACAAAAGAGGACCTTATCTTGTACCCTGCACCAAAATCAATTCAAAATGGATTAAAAACCTAAGCCTGAGACCGGAAACCATAAAAATTCTAGAAGAAAACACAGAAGGAAAACTCCTTGACATTGGCCTTGACAATGAGTTCTTAGATACAGTATCAAAAGGATAAGCAATAAAAGCAAAAACAGATCGTCGGAATTATGACAACATAACAAGGCCTTCAAGAGAAAAGACAATTAACAGAATAAAAAGACAACCTACAGAATAAGAGGAAAAATTGAAAACCAGAAATCTGATACAATGTGATGTATATAATCAACAAGAAATTTCTACAACTCAATAGAAAAAAAAAAAAAACTTAGGCTATTTCTTGAACTAGCTTACAACTATATGACAAAATGTTTGCAATGATTTGGGCATGGTTTGTACCCCAAGGTGTTGTGTGTTAGATGGCTGTTCCCACTGTGGTACTGTTAGGAGGTTGTGGGACATTTAAGAGCTGCACCTAATAGAAAGCCTCCTCTGGGATATTCTTCACCTTTAAGAAAAGAAACGGCTCTGTTATCTGAGACAACATGGATGAGCCTGAGGATATGTTAATAAAAGTAAATAAGTCAGGCATAAAATAGAAATACTACACAGTAGTTCATGTATTACTATGCTACTTTCTATCATTGTGACAAAAATATCTTTGGTAATAAATTTATAAGAAAGCATTTGACTTTGGCTTACAGGTTCAGGGGAATTCAATTCAGTTCAATTGGAGACACTGTCTACAGACAGAGATTAGATAAGCATTTTGTTTCTCGTAAGAGGTTATTATTAAACAGTAAGTCCCACCACTATCCTCTTTAGACTATCTCTTGGTTAATATCTCTTTCTCTTGTGTGTGCTCCCACCATGGTGAGGCCACTCATTGTAAAATGATGTAGCCAGAGAGGTCCTAACATGAGCCTGAGGATATGTTAAAGTAAGTATTAACATTAATACTTATGTTAATAAAAGTATTGTATTAGGTATATATTATTATTATAAGAATTATCTTAGTTATTTAAGTTATTATAAGTATTAAATATAATATACTAAGGTTAGTATAAGTATAATGTCATGCTGTTTGGATTTTCAGCCTCTCAAACTGTAATCTAAATAAAACTCTTCCCCTCATAAGTACTCAGCCCCAGGTATTTCACTCTAGCAACAAAGCACTAATATGGTACTCAATGTCACTTAGCATTATGGAAATAAAAAATCACAAGGAGAAATTGCTCACACCTGTTAGGATGGACACTATTCAAAAATAAACGATAAATGTTAGAGCGTATATAAAAAGGAACCCTTGGGTATCTGTTGGTGTGAATTTGATTTGGTACAATCCCTTTGTGAACCCCTGTGGAGGTGCCTCAAATAACTTAAATCTCATCTCTCAAAAAAGGCTCAAAAGAATTGAAATCAGGAACTCAAAGGGACATTGGCACATTCAAGTTAACTGCAGCCTTATTCACAAAAGACACACATGAAAGCAATGTAAATGTTCACGAATGGATGAACAGAGAAAGGAAACCTGGTGTACGCAACACATGTGGTGGGCTATCGTTCACCTTTAAGTGAAGAAAAGGTCCTGCTGAGACAACATGAATGACCCGAGGATATGTTAATATAAGGAACACCCCCAGCCTTCTGATATGTAGTAGATAGAGCATGCAGGAAAAGCCCATGTTATACAAATGACCAGAAGTGTCTAAATCTTGGCGAATGCCCACTAGCCTCCTTGCTCTGGCCCCATCTCACCTTGGTAATATAGTATTTCTTACATTCTCTTGTTTTGCTTGCTGCTATCACATGTTCCTGTCCACTTCTGTGGTTGGTCCAGGATGTAAGAACCTGGAACTTCTCCAGAGGTGCTCATCAAATGCTGATGTCTGCAGACATTCAGTGACAGTCTTTGCTTTGCTTTCTGCTCCTCACCCATTAGGCATGCTGAAGCAACGATGGCCTGATCGGACTTGCTAAGTGGGACTGTGTCATTGATCCCTTGCTAAGTGGGAGTCTATGCTTTTAATCCCAAGGAAGGTTTCGACACTGCCACTATGTTCACGTGCCCATTTTTCCAGCAATTAAGGGTGGCAGCTGACAAGCCTGGCTAATATCAACTGACTGATTCAATTTATCTAATTGGAAATTTACTGCCTCTTTGTGGTAATTGCTTTCTGATAGGTGTTAATGGGTAATGCAAATATCATCAGAATCATAAGTGTGCCTGTATTACCCTCTCATGCTTCTGCCCATATCTCCTCGTCTGCCTCAATCTACTACCTTCTTGGCCTTGACCGGGATCTAAGATGCTGCTGGTAAGTCCTTACACACTCATGTGCCACACAGCAATGTTATGCTCAATGATAAACTGTATATGGGTTGCTGATCCCTCCTACTCTATCTGCTACATATCAGAATGTTGGAGGTTTTCAAGCTTTTCCTTTTTGAAAATACTGTTTTCATATGCTAATTTCATAGCCTTTATGTAAGGCTTGGATCTCACTCTCTACCCTATTCTGTCTAAATGCTTCTGCAAGAGCCAGAAATCCTCTGGAGTAGCCAAATAACTGTTTGAGGGCCATACCTCCTGCCTAAGAGAGACCACAAAGTTATCCCTATACTACCTTAAGAAGAGGGTGTCTACCCCCTGAAGGACGAAAGGGTTGGAATCCCTGCATCACAGGGAATTCAGTCTCGAAACTGTGTGGTATCAGAGAATAGTCAAAGTTGACCAGAAGGCTAAAAATACAAGGTCCAAATAAAAGTAACATGATTATAGCAACCAATGGTCTCAAAAGTGTAAGGTCTAAGAAAACCATGCCTATATTTTGCTCCCAAGAGAGCTATCCTTATGTAGTTTACTCCCAGTAGTGAGATTCCCTTAGATTGAAAAAAATAAATAGAGTAAAATACTGACGGTTATATATTAAGACTGTGACAAAACAAAAAGAATAATTCTAAGAAAAAATGCAAAAGCGGGGAGTGGGGGTAGAGACAGGCAGCAAAGCAGCTTGACCACACAGCTGCCATGACAGGCTTAGAGGTCCAGACACAACTTCCATGACAGGCTTATTGCCAGGCGACATCCAGATCCAGGAAAACCATAAGCTGACACCACCCAGGGATGCACCCAGAGATGGGCTAGCATCTAAGAGGAAGTACCTAGCATTCCAACCATTAGGATTAGATAAGATAGACAGATGTCCCTGAGCCTAGCACACACACCTATTTCCCCTTTTTACTAAGATACCTCTAAACAAATGTCAGCCAATCAGGGGCCTGAACCCTGGAAATCCCCTCACCCCAACCTCTGCTATGATAAAACCCTGCTCTGCCCGGGCTCGGGGCTCTCTACTCTCACTGCTGCATTAGACAGAGAGACCAAGTTCAAGCTTGAATAAAGGCTTGAATATGGTATTTGGTCTCCTTGGTGGTCTTTTGGGGGTCCCTGCGATCTGGGCATAACAGAGTAGATTAAAAGGAAAGCATGTGAAATTGTAATCAATTAGTTATACCAGGAGTGTCAAAATAAAAGAAAAAAAGAGAAGAAAACCAAAACATAAAGGAAAGTTACAACTCCTGACAAATTGATAAATATGAGCTATCTTTGTGTTAGAAATTAATACATCAGTTTTTCTTGTTTGAAGAGAAATTTTAAGTCTTTGAATAGTTTATAGCAGTAGTTCTCATCCTGTGGGTCATGACCCCCTTGTGAAATCTCTGACTTCAAAAACACATTTGCATTACAATTCATAACAGTAGCAAAATGACAGTTATGAAGTATTAAAGAAATAATTTTTAACTTTTTTCTTATTTATTCTTTGTGTCTTTCACATCATGCATCCTGATCCCATTCATTTCCACATCCCTTTGTATCTGCACTCTGCCCAAAATAAAATAAAATTTAAGAGAAAAAAAAAGGGAAAATCTCACAAAGGAAGTTGTAGTGTGACACAGTGAGTCTTGCGGTAAACACTTTTATCCATATATCTTTGCTTGTAGGTGTTTATTGTAAAGAGCCATTGATCTGGTTTGAGGCCTCTGGTTTCTGCTACGCTATCAATGCTGGACCCTCACTGGGATTCTCCTTGCATATCCTGTTGTTGTCCTGTGTTGTGGAGATCCTACAGCTTGGGGTCTGCAGGATCTGCCCCTTCATGTGCTCCTGTAGATCAAGGGGTGGATGTTGGGGTGGGTCAACTCATAACCTTGGTTCTGGACCTGGGTAGTTACAGGGTTGGTCAGCCTGTCTGCTCTCCCCTGTCCTCACCACCAGGGTGAGCTCTCCTGCATTGCCCTGGCTAATTCACCCCTTGCAACTAGGAACAAGGGATGGGGCCAGTTCTCCTGTTTTCACATGCTCAGAGTCAGCTCTTCCACACCTAGACCAGGACACATCAGGGCCAGCTCTGTTGTGCTGCCCAGGCAAGGTGCAGGGCTCACTTTCCCAAGTGCTGCAGCTGGTAAGGGGAAAGGCCACCTCCCTTGCCCACCACAGGTGGCAGTGGCAAGGGCAGAGAGGGCATCTTTCCCTTGCCCTCTCCACCACACAGCAGCCAACGGGGAGAGGGCAGCTATCACACCCTCAGGGCCAGCTTACCCGCGCCTTCACCGACAGGGTCAGCCCTACTATACTGCCCAGGCAAGGAGAGGGGCCCACTTTCCTGAGTGTTGCAGCTGTAAGGGGAAGGGATGGCTCCCTCGTGGGGAACAGGTGGCGAGGGGCATGGGGAAAGGCAGGGACATCTCTCCCCTGCCCACCCCACCACATGACAGACAAGTCGTGGGGACAGCTCTCCCACACTCTCAACTTCGGGGCTGGCTCACCCACACCTCCGCCAACAGGGTCAGCTCTACCGTGCTGCCCAGGCAAAGCACAACGCCTGCTCTCCAAAATGCTGCAGCTGGTGAGGGATTGGGTCGGGTTCCCACCTGCTGTAGGTGGCAAGGGGACGAGGGAGGAGGGCATCTTTCCCTCACCCATGCGGTCCTCGGGGATGGCTCATCCATGCTTTGCAAAGCGGGTCAGCTCTATTGTGCTACCCAGATGAGGTGTAGGACCCGCTCTCTTGGGAGCTTCAGTGGGTAAGGGACAGGACCAATTCTCCCTAGCATTGCTTCCAGTGAAGGCAGGGCCAATTCTGTACAGCCCTAGCCTCTCTGCCTTTGGTGGTATCAGGAGCCACAGCCTTCAACAGAGACGGTGGCTACATTCGCGCCATGAATCCAGATATAGGTCCCACCAGCAGGCCAGGCCCAGATATCACCATGGCCCTGGGTGGAAATCAAGCACCCACCTCAGCCCACTCCTCACCTCCTTACCTCTTCAGATATGCCTCTGTTCACAGGACAGGAACCATTCTGTCTCTGTTTTTCTCTGTGTCTCTGTCTCTCTCTTTCTCTCTCACACCATACATTTGCTTACCATAATAGAGCCTGTCTGCTCTGCGCCATAAGATGCTGGTGTTGTGCCCAGATCGTGACCCCCAGAGAGACCACCAAAGATGAGCATGCCGGAATGCATGCAAAAGCAAGGTTTAATTCTGGATATCCAAAGGCAATACAAGCCTAGGCAGGGATTTCGTCCAATACATCCAATGCAGTGGAGGCTGGAGGAAGTTGCCCACCTGTCTGCAAGCTCAGTTTTTAAAGGCAAAAGTCACAAGGTTACATCATTTAGGGGTGCTAGTATGGGTACAATTCTGATTGGCTCACTTCTAGGGGCTTTCTAGAAATCATGGCTTAATCTTACTTCTAAGGGAGTGGTTACCCGCCACCATTTCTCATTGGCTGCCCTCAGGTGGGGACATTTCTGTGGTCAGTTACTATGGAAACCAGGGAGAGGACATTCCATAGTCTGGCAGTCTTTACCTTGTGACTACCTTGTTACACTGTACTTTTACACTTCCTGGTTTCTGGAATCTGAACTGACTGGTTTTAGTTACAGTTCATGGCCTGTATCTAAAAGGAGAAAACTCGGGCCTTAGTTTTAGGATAAAAACATTTTGGTCTTATTTTTAAGACAGCTCATTTTGGTCTCACACTGGGTGGTCCGTGTTTTTAGGACAGATCTTCCCAGGCCTGTGTGGGTCTCCATGTCCCGCTCAGTCTGTCATGGCACTGGCCATGATCATGCTTCCTCATCACAAAGAGATCATAATAGTGCCCAACTGCCCAGTGCCTCTGGCTCCTAGTTGGTGAGGAGGTGTTGCTGGAGTCCTCTTGATGGTTAGGGTTAGGATTCCCAGGCTGTATTTGGTTGAGTTCCGCCCACCCCAACAGCATGGCATGGGGTGGAGGTATTGTTGGAGCTAGAAAGTCTGGACAGCCACAACAAAATAATTTCATAGTTGGTGGTCACCATGATATGAGGAACTGTATTCAAGGGTCATAGCTTTCAGAAGGTTGAAAACGGCTGATATAAGTGTTTATACATATATAGATATAAAAACAGATGCAGATATAGGTGAATATATAGATACATATACAGATATAGATATTGATAGATATTATATAGTTATGTATATAACCACAGGTATAAGCAGGCTTGCTTTCAAGATGCTCTGGAGGATCTAGAGACCCACAAGGGAGAAGTTTTATTTTAGAAAAGTAACTTTTTGTCTTTCTTTCAGCCTGGATCAGAAAAGTATGAGAACACACCAGAAAATATTTGTAAGCTTGACAAGGCTTATCTCCCAACATTGCTTTAGCTGCATAGTTTACAAGTACCCTAGCTAATAGCCACACATTATGGGGTAGTTGGAGAAGTAAAATGTGAGTCTAGAAATGTCTCTTAACTTACAGGTGAGGGTGTGAAATGTCATGCTTTGTTTTTAAGCCATTTTTAGAGCCACTCCCAAGGTTGGAGTTGATGATAATCTTTGGCTTTGGGGCATTCACACCAACATTTGCTAGTATACTAGTTTCTTTATAAGGGATCTTATGCTATTGATTAAAATCGAGAACAAAACCTCAATGTTAGAAAGAAAAAAATATCATTTTTTTTGCCTGTTGTTAGCCAAGGAGCCTCAATGCTTGCCTGCCTGTAGTTGCCTGTGTTGGGGCTTTACTCAGGAACCTGATACTTCGCTCAGGGCAGTATCAAGCCTTCAAGTACAGCCATCACTGTGGTCTCTCTAGAGTGTGAAACATTGTCCCTCACCGTGCTTTCCCTGTTTGTAAAGGTGGCAATTTCCTGTTTCTGAGAAGCCCACTGAGGGCCGTTCTATTGCTATGGCCTGGCTTATGTGAACTATTGCAAACATTTTTCCTTTGGAGTCTTCCTTGTTCAGCGTAGGCTCTGATCCGCTTAGGGAAATGAATGGTTCCACAGTGCTAAGGGTATCAACTGGGTTTCCTCTTTTGCCTGTAGTCACTTCCATTGGCTTTTTTAGACTCTCCGCTTTTGTTCTTGAAAACTTGAAAAGCCAAATTTGAAAGTTGACTTGGAGTACCAGAAGTCCCAATATCTCTTCTTCCTTGAATTACATGCTTATGTTCACACATAAGCACATCAAAGCACAGAGGTAAGTTATTGTCTCAATCCTTAGCTCCCAAAGACAGCAAAGCCTAAAAGGACAGCCTTAGATGAGGCCAACCACCCATGAGGGTAAGGCTGGACAGTGGAGAAGGAACAGTAATCTCCTGACAGCCAGACCACTCCCTTAAGCAATAAGAATATCTTCAGACATTCTTGCAACACCAAACTAAGACAATGATCACTGACTAAAACCAGATCAAGGCTGTCTGATTACACATGCATCTTGTATGCTATTTAATATTTTGTTGTTGTTGTTGTTGTTGTTAAATTAAAAGTTTATATCAGTTGGCAAAGCAGGCCAACAATGGGACCAACCCCCTACTTGTGATAATCTCTGTTGCCCACTGGGGCATGCACAGGGTATGTAGACCCCCATTTTATTCGCCTGTGATACATCTGAAGAATTAATCAATCCCAATAGAAATTATCTCAGTCTTTGTACAACTGTTGCCATAATTCTTAAAAAGACAGCTCCTAAACAGGCAGCTAGATGGCAGACTCCTTGAGATACTGTTGTTTTAAAAAAGTGATAAGCACCAATGTTGTTTTAAAAAATGAGAAGCAGGCTGTTTACTGTGCGGAAAGGTCATGAGGCATGAGCCATGACAAAACCCAGTATCAGGGCTTTATTTGGGGGTGGAGGGATGACTAAAGAACCAGGCCTGGGGAAAAAGCATGGGGAGAAGAGAGCAGAGAGAGAGAGATAGTGGGAGAAGAGAGAGCAGAGAAGAGAGAGGAGGAGAGAGCAGAGAAGAGAGAGGAGGAGTCTATGTTCAGCTTTTTAAGGATTCCCATGAACATGCGAAGGTAGGCTTACAGAGCTACACCATGCATGTGCTGATTGCGTGACCACACTGTGCACAATGTATGATCATGCAGCACACTGATGACACAAGACTTAAGATCCCTTGCTCAAGTGATGAACTGCTTATGTGTGGTCATACAGCTGGAGTGTCGGCAAAATCCTAACAGATACCTCCCACAACTAATATGGGAGTCTTATTCTTTCTTGCTTTTTCTTAATAAACGTAGTTTTACTCCTTCATTCCTTCATTTTTTTTGTAATTTTTTTTTTTTTTTTGGTTTTTTTGAGACAGGGTTTCTCCATGTAGCTTTGTGCCTTTCCTGGAACTCACTTGGTAGTCCAGGCTGGCCTCAAACTCACAGAGATCCGCCTGGCTCTGCCTCCCAAGTGCTGGGATTAAAGGCGTGTGCCACTACCGCCCCGCTTCATTGTTTTTTTGTCTTACCCCTCATCCATGTGAAATGATGCCCTCAAGAGTCACTGCTTCAAGTTAACTCTTGGTGACCATTAATTGCCCAGCACCTTAGTCCCTGGGTCAACCTCGTCTTCATGGAGAAGGCTCCATTAACTCTTAAAGATCTATCTCACTAAGAAATAAAGCTAGGTAATTTAGGAAATGCTAAGTTTCCAAGAGAGGAACCAGGCTGGAGAGGAAATTTAGAAGCTTTAATGACAACACTACACCAAAGATTGGAGATTATACGGGTCATTTGCACAGCGTGTGCTTTTTCACACACGCTCTATTTGTTCAATTTTAACCTTGGTCAGGAGGTTTCCAACCTTACTTTTTGACAACAGGTTTATTTCTTATGCTGATTTCAAGCCTTTGTGTAAGGCCTTCTTCAGGACCCCACCTCTCCATCCTCTTTTACTGTCTATCATGATTCAGGAAGAGGATTCAATTGCTCAGATGGTAGCATACTGGTTTAAACCCAGAAGAGACCATGACACCTTCTCACCATAAATAGGTTCTTGGTCAGGAGTTTGTCTTTTATGCTAGTCAGTCTTCAGTCATCGTGTTCATCTGGGGCCAAGAAGGACTCTGACTCCCACCCTAACGTGGTATTTAATCAAATGTCCCACTTTCCTGGGCATGAAGCTCCAGAACATGCCCATGATCACAGAGGTGATGGAAGTAAAAACATACAGCAGCCCCAGAAACAGCTGGACTGATGCAGTATTGCAATGATTTGGTTTGTAAGCCTTTCACAGCATAATGGCCTGGGAAATTTAGAATGGCATAAAAGTTAGACTGGACAGTCTTACAAACTGAAAGCATTCTGGGAAACCACACACTCTGCCAACACGAATTAATTAATATCTGTTCTCACAGGGGAGAGAGATTTGGCAGAGCAAGGTTGGGAGCAGCAGCTATAGAAAAATAAAATCATTCATGTTTGTATCTTTCTTAATTGAGAGTGCTGGGGAAAAGTGGCTGTACTTGTTGTTTTCTGGCCGTCATCAGCTGGGACCATTCTGGGAAGGCACAGATGTTTCACCCCTAGTTTACAATCTGATGCCCACGGATTGACATTCTCCAAAGATTTCCTTTTCTCTAGTGGCTGCTGAATGATTCATGGTCCCCAAGTGCTTTCCGAGCCCGCTTGTCATTATTGAGTGTCCTCTCTGCAGCACCCACCCTCTCTCCCTCATAATAGAACCTTCCTCCCTATTGTCTTCTTCATTTGCAATTCATTCTCCTAATCATCCCAGCTTTGTCTGGACTGAAGAGCACCCCAGACTCTTTCTATACAATTCCTTCTCGCTTCAGTTCGGGGAGGGAGAGGCAGCAGCTGACTCGCTTCAAAAATCTACTCTTTAAAAAAAAAAAAAATGCGTTGCCGTCTGATTGTAAAACACTCTAAATAAAGTGCCCTAAATATACTTAACTGCTCCTTCATTTTAATTTAATATTTTTTTTTTTAAAAAAAGACTTATTGAGCTTTAACAATAACTCTTTTGGAAGGTTGGAAATTTTTAAATGGTTTTATAATGCTGCAGGGTTTGGAAATGTCATAGAATGAGCATTCCTTCATCTGTTACTATTTTCAACCCTAAAAATACTGTCTCTACTATATAGATGTGTACACACACATATACTCCTTTGGCCATAGCACATAATAATATATTAATATATATGCAAATGTACATGTGTATACCCCAAGTGGGTCTTTCATTTATTTTGTGTATATATATATGTGTGTGTGTGTGTGTGTGTGTGTGTGTGTGTGTGTGTGTGGTGTGTGTGTGTGTGTGTACTTGCAATATACACACATGTGTACATATATAAATACATAAATGAATATTGTATTGCAAACTGAAGTTCTCTACAAAGATCCACAGCTATGCTGAAGAGTTGGCAAACAGACTGTTAATGGTTGTAGAGATTTATCATGCTGTACATCAGAGCCAAAATGATCTTAGATATCTTTAGTCTCCCTAACAGTCAGTTACTGGCTCCTTCTGTACCAGAAATGGTATCTTCTTTAGTGTTGGGTAAACTTTTTTGACTGTGCTAACACAGTAGACCACTAGCTTCTACCAACCCTGTAGAGGTGTTTAGTGATGGTTAAGAGTATCAATAGGTAGCATCTGAAACCTATGAAGAGATTTTTTTTTCCTGCTTTACTGTTACCTCCAACCAGCCATCACCACCAATATCCTTGGTGTATGATTGATTAATGGCTTTCTTTGTTCTCTGAGCATAAAAATTCATTAAGAATGTCCATAGAAGGTCATATCACTCAAGGCAGTCTGAATCCATGTTCCTGGGTCATGGTCACTCATATTTGACTGAAAATAAATGATCATTTATTTCTCTTAGAGTACAAGCTGTTTTGTACCAACAGAATTATGTATACATAAGAATACACATGTATATACAATCATCACATACAAATTATATGTGTCTACACACACACACACATGTAACTAGAGTTTTCCTGCCTTGCCCACAGTCAGGACAAATCTTTGTCACCAGCCAGTCCCACAGTCGCTCAGACCCAACCAAGTAAACACAGAGACTTATATTGCTTACAAACTGTATGGCCATGGCAGGCTTCTTGTCAACTGTTCTTATATCTTAAATTAATCCATTTCCATAAATCTATACCTTGCCACGTGGCTCATGGCTTACTGGCATCTTCACATGCTGCTTGTCATGATGGCTGCTGGCAGTGTCTCCTTCTGCCTTCCTATTTTCTCAATTCTCCTCTCTGTTAGTCCCACCTATACTTCCTGCCTGGCACTGGCCAATCAGTGTTTTATTTATTGGCCAATCAGAGCAACAGATTTGACATACAGACCATCCCACAGCGAACAGTGTGCGTACACGCGCACACACACACACAACAAAAATTTAAATTTGTGAATAAGAAATAGTGCACATATACCTTGACTTGCCTTCCTAACCGTGACTCGTCTCATGCTCCCACCCAGAACCAACTCAGCTCAAACATGCACAAAATCTTACCTCTCCTCTCCTGTACAAGGACATCTGAGCTAAACCTCTCTTAATGCTGTGCATTTCCAATTCTACCTCCGATTTGCTGCAACTTCTCAGGTAATAATCCAGCAGCTACCCTCCCTTAGTCTCCCTTCTGTCTCTAGCTGCGGTCCAGTTTCTGTTCCCCTAGACATGAAACCTCCTGGTAAGAGTTGCCTTTCTTCCTTGTCTTGAGCTTTTTTCATTCCATCCTTTTCCTGAATCCCTGCCAGTAGGTTTGTGTTGCCATCACCACTAAAACTGTTCTTGTCAAGGTCACACTGTAAGTCTTGGGTCAATATTAATTCCCATCTTATTTAAGATTACAGTGATTAACACATTTGTTCATAATTTTCTTCTAAATACTCTCCCACTTCTCATTCTGATTTCCTTGAGACTCCAATCTCACTTTTAATATTGTCTACTAGATCCTATTTTAAGCCCGACTTTAGGCCCCAAAGATGTAGTCCTCGAATTCCTTGGTGTTCTCCTCCTATTTCTTGGTTTTATATTCCATCCAGATGCCAACCACTCCCAGTTGAAAAAAAAATCTCCATCCAATTTCTTTGAACTATATATCCCCATGTCCATCGGCCTAGGGAATGGATGCTTAGTAGAAATTTTGAATTTAGTCTACCTAACAATAAAATAATGACCCTCCTTTCCCCACCAAACCTGTTCTACTAACCACCTCGTTGACTATTATAAACCTCCAACCTCCCTTAGAATCATCTGAGTTCTCTCTCATTGGCTAGCTCTGTTGCTATCTCTCTAGTCCCACCTCCATTACATGTGTAGATTACTACTATGGCTTCCTAATCTCACCCTCCAACTGCTTTTCATTTCATCACCAGAGTCCTTAGAGAACCTTACAGATGCCATTCCTAAGCTTCCTGACTATATCCCCTCTACCCTCCCACTTCCTCTGCACCTTTACAGTAACCTTTTTGCTATTCCATAACGGGTCAAGCACATACATCCACACAAGGAATTCATTTAGTCTTTGCTCAAGTATGTTCTTCTCACTGAACCTCCTTCAATAATGTCCCTTCTTCTTTAGCCTGTCTTGCTTTCTTGTAGTATGTGTGACCTAACATACTAGCTCATTAGCTATATCCTTATTAGTCTTTTTCTAAAAAAATATAAATTACATGCAAATAAACAACTAGTTTGGGTTTTGTTTTCTACTAGCCTATCTCCAGGGCCTAGAAAAATATCAGTCAGGTTGTAGGCATCTTATGAAACTATGTTGAGTAAAATGACGATTGAGTTCAGCTCTCCTTAGCTGAGGATTTACTTTGTGCAAAGTGCTGCACTGGGCACTATTAAAAAGATTCTGGAAGAACAGAATAAGATTCCTGCCCTCATAGAAGGTATTGTAGTCAAGTGTTAATAAAGTTATCTTAGCAAAGAATGCCTAGGAGGCAAGGTTGTTCAAGTCCTAAAGAAATGTCTTTTTTTCCCAATTTACTTTACATGCAAGTTTAGTGATGCTTGAAATTCCATAATTAAAGATTAAGCATTCTGCACTCCTATGACCTTGAGCAAAGTATTTAACATCTATAAGTTGTGGATGTTGTAATTGTATTGTGGGATAATAGTACCCATCTCTTGGCTTATTGTGAAGACTAAATGAGTGTATCCTTTTTAAAAAGCTTAGTGCCATCTCCTGAATGTAGTAAACAGGACTGAATGTTAGCTATTATATCCATTTTCTTGAATAAAAATCGTTATCCTTATTAAAATGCAAAATCACTTTATAGTGATAATGGGTATATTTGAAAACCAAATGGACCAGTTCCTAACACCATGCACACACAGTTTAAAACAAGAAGACAGAGAAATAAGTATGTTAGTCTTATTCATCACCATCCTCTAATGGGGCTGTTTGTTCTTGACCAGTTCTCTGTCAGTTAATTCAACAAGACCCAAGGGGGAAAAATCGCTGAAAGAAATAATACAATCTCCTCCCTTTTTAGAAGCAATGGACATTTTCTTCCTTCTTGAACTTTTCCTCCTTCTTAAATTCATTTAAGAACAAGACTAAAAACCTCCAGGAGGACCTCAGATTTCCTGGAAATATTAAGGTGTAGTGAAAAGCAGTTGGATACTTCACTTCATCTGGTAAGATGGGGATAGAATGGAATGAGGGTACTAATAAGACAAGCTAAGAGGTAAAAAAAAAAATTATTCACACTAGAGGCACTGATAATTAATAGCTCAAAGGAGGGGTTGTCATGAGGAAATAAAATGGAGAAAGTAGGGTCAAGTGTAGGAATGAGAGGAGGAGTATATGAGAAGAAGGTAGACAGCATAAATATAACTGGCCTGGCAGGGACCAAGATCTTCTGAAGAGACACTTGTGTCTGTCACTTTTTAAATAAGTTTTCCTTCTTTAAATCTTGTTTTTAAATTTTTAATCACATTTTTTAGAAAAAAAAAACCAAAGGCTTATAATTAGTGCAATATCATGAATTTGATGAATTAATGGTAAGATTTTTTTTTAATTTATTGAGAATTTCACATGTGTATAGAACATGTTACCAACAGATCCACCCCTCACCCCCTCCCTTTCCACTCCTCCCAGATAACCCAGCACTTTTCCATCCCACTTGCATTATCTATTTTATAGTCACAGAGTCCACTCAGTGCTGCCAGTATATAGCTGGGTGAAGGCCATCCACTAACACTTGAGCAGCCTATCAGGGATCATACATCTGAAGAAAATTGATGTTCTCTCTATGGCAGCAGCCATCACAGATTCTCAAAAATCTTTCTTGGTTCAAAATAGAAAATTAATTTTTGACAATGGACATTTTCGATGAACTCATTCATGGTTGGTATTTCATACTTTTCTTTTTTTAACGAAGCAGAAGCAAAAAAAAGGGGGGGGGATAGGTACATATTTGCTAAGTAAAAGCCAGTTCTCAGAAAAGGCTCAAAGAATTTATTGAGCCACAAATATGCACCAGTTTCTTTAACATATTTTACACAATCTTATTTCTAGAACATGCCTAAGAGTTACATGTTGTCTTCACTTTATAGTCAAGGAAGCAAAGGCTTGGTGACATTAAACTGTCCTAAATCATAAAGAGTAAGCAATAGAAAAAAAAAACAAAAAAAAAAAAAAAAAAAAAAAAAAAACTAGAGTCAAAACAAAGGTTCTGTCGAAACCCTGAGGCCCAAATCTCGTCTTTCTTAGTGGAGAGTGTGGGTTTCGAAGCATGCAATGTGGGAGCCCTGAGGCACCAAGTACTTGAATCTAAAACTGCCAGATACCAGTGCATCTGGCAGCCATTCAGAGATTTGAAATGACCAGATGGATCCACGCACACTGGCATTCAAGTGTGCCAGTCTCCTGCTACCCTGGGAACATTCCAGCTATCAATACCACATCCTGGACAAATCCATCAGACCCCTTTTTGAAAGCTGGTCTCATGGGGGCTGGGAGAGAAGAGAGGAGAGATTCTGAGGATTCTTGCTTCCTGGAGGAGAGAATGGAGGAAGACTCATCCTTTTAGCAGATAGTCAAGCCTGTGGCAACTGTAGACAATCTCACTTTTATTAGTAGAGCCATGGCTGGCTCTGGCCAGACAAGAAGCCAGCAGAGATGCTGTCGCCTGGTGTGCCTGGAAAAGAAAGGCTGTCTATACTCTGTCTTATTCACGCTTCCTTTTGTGCCTATAGTCAGACCATTCTTTTCTTTTCATTTTAAGCAATGAGGGATGCTGAATCATAAGAAGCACACCAGGTAATGATGACTTAAACACATAAAGACCAAGGTCTAGTCACAGACCTAGCTTGTGTTGCAAAAGCTGAGATTTACCCAGCAAAATGGAACCTTGTCCTCTTCTAATAGAGGAAGTGCCCCTCCCTAACCAGACTTCCTGGATTATGGGATAAATAAGGAAAGAGCCCAGAAAGATTGTCTAAACCACCCAGAGAATCTAATAAGGATTTGCTGGAGAGTTATTTTGTTGTTGTTGTTGTTTGCTTGCTTTTTTGTTTTGGGTTTGTTTTGTTTTATGGTGGTATTGGAGGGGGCGGGGTGGCGGTTTTCTAAATCATGTTTCTTATTTCACTAAGGGGGAAGAGAATATCAAAAGGGTTTGGTTGGTTAAAAGCGGCTAGGGACGTATTTCTTCCTGACATCTAGTATTATTCAAATGACAGCAGATATGACTGAAAGCATTTATCACATACTCTGACTCGCTTTAATCTCCCACAAAGGAAGCTGCGCTCAGCGCACCGGGCAGGAGGGGGGATAATGAGGCTGCAGACCAGGCTGCCAGAGTGGGGCATTGATTTTAGGTGCCAAATATAGAACCTGCTTCAGTTTCCAGCCTGCCCGGTGTCTTGAAGTAGATTATCAGCTGAACAGCACCAGTGCAAGGAGATGTTTCCAGGCAATCAGACTGCTTATACACAGGGCATTAATTCTCCAGCAATATGTCACGTTGCCCCATCAAAATGGCTTCCTCTTTAAATAAAGCTTATATTCTCTGAGGCGCCATTCGCAGTTTGGAACAGCAATAATGACCTCTGCTTGCAGGGCATGTTCTAGGAATTAGCACCTGGGTAGGGTTAATGATATAAAGCACAGCTGCTCCTAACTGGTCATTAATCCCAAGTAAATACCCAGCAACTCGATTTCTGCAGCTTTAGGATAAACCTAAAATCAAACGGCCTCCCTCAGACCAAGTAGATTTAGTACAGGAAAAGCTAATGACCACAATAGCCTGTCCCGGGGCGCGCGGGGGGGGGGGGGATTTACACAAGACAGCAGAGAGGGAGAAAGCTAATATAAAATGTGTTTTACCTTTCCTAATATTGAAAATCCAGGTTTCCTTGCCTCAGTTACTACGGTGCATTGGTTTGTCGCCAGCCACCATCCGGGAGGATGAGCTCTGTGTTGTTTTCCTAGTTAGTGAAATGGATTTAGTACGGGCACCTTCCTTTCCCCACAACTATGATTAAATAGCCTGTAACTAGTCTCACATAAGCTGCTGTCTGGGACTAAGTGGCCAGCCAGGCTAACCAGGGTCAGGAGGCTTGGCTGGACTCCAGACCCATTGAGTGGCAGCTTCCCGACAGAAGCTCACCCGCATCCCTCAGCTGTACAGACTCCATCTTTTCTTTCACCTCTGCCATTGCTGGCCATCATCACACGTCAGCATCTTTAAATGGAATCTATAATCTATCAAGCTTCGTAGGGGAGAGTGAAGATTTTTGAGAGTGGGGAGCCCGCAGGAGTGTGAAGACAAACCAAGAAGAGGGAGAGAGAATAAGAAAGCTAATATTGGGCAAGGCTAGTATAAGCCCACATTATTTTCTTTTTTCTTTTCTTTTCTTTTCTTTTTTTTTTTTTTTTTCCAAGACAAGAACTTCTCTCTGTAGCCCTGGCTCTCCTGAAACTGGCTCTGTAGACCAGGCTGGTCTCGAACTCAGAGTTGCACCTGCTTCTGTCTCTGGGATTAAAGGAGTGTACCATCACCATCTAGCTAAGCCCATATTTTTACATGTCTTATAAGCAGAATATTTTTGTAGGGTTTTCATCTGCAAACTGCTAACATTACAGTTCAAAACGATCTGACTCGGGGCAGCTGTCTCACCTGATGGATGAGGAAATTGGTTCTTGGCTTCCTTCATTTGGGCAGCCCTCCATGTCCCTAAGTTCTCTTGCTTCAGTATCAACAACATTCTCACCTGTTTAATTCTCTTGAAAATTGATATCACATATAATTTTGTTAAGTATCATTCTCTCTCTCTCTCTCTCTCTCTCTCTCTCTCTCTCTCTCTCTCTCTCTCACACACACACACACACACACACACACACACACACACAGTGTCCTTCAGAAGGCTAGGACAGCAGTGAATTTTCTTACTAACTTTAGTGCCTGGCACCAAATATTATCCAAAGTAAATACTGATTTTTTTTTAAAGAAACAATCTGTAAGTGATTTGGTCAAAGAAATGAAGAAGGTTTTAGTGAACAGTGTCTTAAACAGTTTGGTACACTTATTGGTCATTTCGAGGCAGAGGTTTCCTCCAGGTTGGCCTTGAACTCCGTCCAGATTCTCTTGCTTTAGCTTCCAAAGTGCTGAGATTAAGGTGTATATCTGTTCAATTGTTTATTTTTCCTGTTACAATTTTAAACATCATTAAAGTGGTAAGCTTCTGACATTGGCTAGTGGTTCAATGACACAAACATCTGTCTTTACCTAATTATATCCAAACTAGCTTTCAGTTTTTCACCCATGCTGAAAGCAGGTAAAAACTAAGAAGTTATACCAAAAACAAACAAACCACAACAAAGAGAACTCATTTTATTAAAAGTTAATTTTCCCCAAAGTTTCCTAGCATAGCTGTTGGGACATTCTACCTGAGCAGGTGATTTTCTGAGCTCTCACCCTACTTGCCATAACACATCAGTTTGCTCTAGCTTCATGGATATAGACAAACATGAGCTTTATGAGTCAAAAAATAAATGATTAGTGTTAGGGTTCTGGATAAGTCCCACAAAGACCACCATCCACATATGCAATCAACAAGAGCGATTATTATCTCAAGAAAGTTTTCAGCACGCTGGGGCTGATTATCCCACACAAAGGCAAGATGGTGAGGACCCCCAGAGGGAAGTGAGGGTTTCTTTTAAGCCTAACTAAGGGGTGTGTCCAAGGAAGTTTGCTCATCTTAGATATGATTGGCTTATGCTAGTTGCAATCATGTTAGTAACTTCTAATTGGATAGGGTGAGTTAGGGTTTGGTCAGGGGTACAGTTTTCCACGTTGGGACAAGTTCCAGGCTTTGTCCTATTTGGTTATCACCTTGAGCTATTTATGGAGTAGGCAACCAGGCCTCCTTATCCTTGCTGTTGGGGATATTGGAGATCAATGGCTCAGTTCCAAAAGCAGGGACTAAGACCTAGTTCTTAACTAAGTTACGAGGAAAGGCTGTCATGATATTTGCCTGGCCCTCTCAATTAGTACTTGTAGAAAAGCAAGAGACATGAACACCAGTGTGGTTGTGCCAAACCCCAATTCCCAAGTCACAAAGAGGTGACAACAATGGACCCAGATAATGACACAAGGATGGGTGGCATTACAAAAGAGAGACCCTCAGCTGAAGGAAACCAAATCTTTTATAAAGGACAATAGGACTGTCTGTCCTCTGCTTCAGAAGGAGAAACTAGCTCTATGATTCACAACCAAATACTGTACAATCTCAGGCAGACACCCCAGAAATGCAAGCAGTGTCTTTTCTCCTATAGTATGTAGAAATGTATTAAAGCCATAGAGAATTGCCCCTAGTCAAGCCTTCTAAGCAAAGACCAGATCCTATAACCCACCCATCTGTATTTAAACCTGGTGATAGAAAAATTATCCTTTCAATAGCATAAGGGCAATCATATAACATTCAAAAATAAACACTATCTTAATTTGTCAGCTGGCACTAATTTAAATATTTTTATAGTTACCATAGTATGCATTCTGATTATTGGTTTTCAAAGTGTGTAATTAACCCATGTGAAAACCACAGATTCCTTTGTGATTGCTAAAAAGATAGTAAATATCACCAATTCTGAAGTTCCAGAATAATGTGCTGAGCTGATAAAGACACACACATATCATCACTTCAACCAAACTGAGAAAGTTGAATAACATATAACAGATTTTTGATGAAAATAACCAATCTTGGCTTCAGGAAAGGAAATTCCCCAGATACTAGACACAAAAGGAAACTCAACAATATAGCAATAAGTGTGAACTAAAAACAAAATTCCTTGTGCTATTTTGGTAACCAAAACACTAGGGAAGGAGTTAGATTCTGACCCCTGCAGAGAATAGATCCAGGTCATTGTTCTCAAAAGCACAGGAGTCACCAAGGCTTGTCTGAGTGATAAACCAGGATTACACCTGCATTTCTTGGCACCCAGGGATGAAAAACAGTATTCAGGTCATTTTAAAAACAAAAAACAAAACCCACATTCCTCCCCCACCCCCCAGTAGTTTTGGTGCCTGTCCTGGATCTTACTCTGTAGACCAGGCTGACCTAGAACTCACAGAGATCCACCTGGCTCTGCCTCCTAAGTGCTAGGATTAAAGGCATGCACCACCACCACCATCTAGCCTAAAAACCCACATTCTAAAGTCAGAACAATGCCATTTGGAAAACAGGAATCCAAATCATACACTAAAAGAATGTATGAATTCTAAGATTTTTTTGTTAGACTTTTTCTTATTGTGGGGGGGGAAATCAACAAACAAACCAACAAAAGGAACAATGTAAAAGGAATGATTCGTTTCACCTCACAGTTTCAGAGGTTACCCTCTGTGGTTCCAGCTTTTCTAGTCCGTGTGAGGCAGTGAGGCAGAGCATCAGTGCAGGTAGAGGATGAAGCGGGAACGTTGGTCCCCTCATGGTGGCCAGGAAATGGAAAAAGGAGTGTTGGGAAAAGACAGTGTGAGAAGTAACAGTTAGGACACACTTGTAGGGACCTACCTCCTATAGCTACAAATTCTTAATTTTCCAGAACTTTTTAAAATAGCACAAACCATTGGAAACTAAGACTTTAACATAGACGCTACAAGGGACTGTCATATCCTAACCATAACATTCTTCCCTTAAGTGTGAGAACCAACAGAGACCCCAGCTTGTTTTCATCTTGACTCAAGGTCAGAGAGTCCGAGCTTGTTTTCCCCTGCAAGGCCACATAATAGAATGTTTTGGCCAAAGGCATGGTTATCTTATACCTCAAGACCTATTTACAGGATACTTTGCTGTAAAGTGCGGTCCCCAGATGTCTTGAGTACTAAGGAGGTGTTTACACTTAATTGTACTTTGTACCTTGAACTGTGATGTCCTTGAAAGTGGGGGGGGTCTTTTTGCCCCCCTTGTTTTGGGTATATAAAGGTTGTGAGCAGTAAACTCAGGGCTGGTGATATTGACCCAGAGCCCTCCCAAAGCCATCCTGTGTCTCTGTCTTTTTCTTCATCTACGTCTATACTTCATAGCTATCATTTCTCAATTCTACACTCCTCCCTTCAGAACCATTCAACAGGCCGAGTGGGGTGCAATACCTAAGATTCATAGCTATCTCATAATGCAAAGTACATTTTACCCATCTCAAAGCATCTCCAGAGGCTTCAGAGTTCCAACATGGTTCAAAACCCAAGTCCCAAGTCTCTCCTGAGAGTTAAACTTAGATGTATTAAAAACCTCTATAGAATAAAAAAACAAGGAAATATTCCCAAGATACCATGGTACAAAATGTATGTCCCCATTCCAAAGAAGGAGGAAGGGAGGTTCTGACAAGAGGCATGGGACCAGGACAAAACTGAAACCTAGGAGGAAAAAAATCTAAGCCTTGTAGCCACATATCTAACTGTATACTCAGCCCATATGGCATTTAAGTGAGCACCAGGAATCTAAACTCCAGTCCGCACATTTACATGATGGGTGTTTTGTCCACTGAGACCTCTCCCTAGCCCCTGTCTACAATTTTAAAAATGTGCCTGTCCTTTTTATTTTCTGTGAGATGGGGACTGGTGTATCTCAGGCTTCAGATTCATTATATAGTTAAGGATAACCTTGAACTCCTGCTCCTCCTGTCTATACCTCTCAGATGCTAGGAGTATAGGGTATAGTGTGAACCACCATACTCTACTTCAAACATGTTCGTTGCCTGACCAAACTGCAAGCGTTTTAAAACTGTATGCTCTGCTCTTGGGTCCACAACTCTTAGTCCAAGCCTGGCTCAATCAGACATTAATGCCCACACCACAACCTGAATGCTAGACTGCCCTTGAAATGTGCTCTACCAGGTGAAATTAGTCCATCATTTTTAAATTGAGCATTCCACACACTCTCAGGACAAGGACATAGTATGCACAAGTTCTTTAACAACATGTAACACAAATAACCTCTAGTCGAAATTCCAGTGCATCCTTGCTTCCACCTAAAAGTTCAGGAGCCATCATTTACTGTCTACATTTCTGTTAACACATCTGTCTTCTTCTGAAGGACTCCCCAAAATTGTCCATTAAGCTCCACACACAGCTATTTAAGCTTCTTTTCATGTCACTTCCCCCAATCTTCTCCAATTCCTCCCCACAAACCAATTCCAACATTCTTAGACACACAGTCAGTTTGTTATAGAAGTAACTCCACTTCTCTACTGGAGCTATCAGGATTATGGGGTATATCCTTAAAGATGCACTGGTTCACTCTGTGCTGTGCCAAGATCATGAGCTTTGTATGCCCGAGAAGTAGAAGACAATGATTTAACGTGAAATTTCTTCCCAAAGCCTCCTATATTGAAGTTTTGCCTCCATATGTTGGTATAATTTAGGGTTCTAGGAAATTTAGGAGCGAGTTGCTGGGGGATGTAGGTCACATGTTGGGGACTGTCTACACGGTAAGCATGTTTACACACTGAGCCATTGTTCTTACCCTCCACAACACTTTTAACCAGCCCCTGTTTCTTCTTCCACTTCACGCAAACTTAACCATCTATAATTCAGCTACTAGGTATCATTGTGTCCTAAACATGTTGCCTGTTTGCCTACATATGTGCATATCCTTATAACATAATCTGCCTAGACTTTTCCTATCCCCTTATTGGTTGGTGTGGCAAGATTCCCTCCCTCTTTTCAGGAGTCAGTTTAATTTTTTTCTCTGTGATCTTCTCCAGATTATAAAACCTAAAGTGATTATTGTCTAATGTATACTAAAAACATCACTTTATTTACATATTTTGAAAAACATTGTTGTCTCATTATTTCTGTCACTGTTATCTCTAGATTGTGAATGTCAACACCAGAAGTAGTTTCCAGACCCTAGTATAGATAATAGTGCCATTTATTTCCTACAACCAAAGAAAATGATATGGACCCAAAGGTCATGTAGATTAAAGTATGTTTTATAAGCTGCCAAGTGTTCTGAAAATGTATGTTATGTCATTATTAATATAATATGAAGGTTAAATTAGATACTCCAAAATTTCCCATATGAAATGAACTGTATCTGCTTTTAAAAATGCTGAATGTGCACACTCTAGGATATAGAATTAATCTGAGCTGTATGAGGACAGACAAAGTTTATACTTCCTCTGAGAGGAGAAAACAAGAGGAAGAAAGAGGTAGCCTCTGGGAAGTATCAAAAACTCTAGACTCTTGCTGTGAGTTCTCTATATAAATCCTTCTCCCTGTTTCCCCCTCTCCCACCCACCCCCTGCCCCATCTTCAACATGACCAAGCAAATAAAATGACTTGGAGGAAGACAATAAGACCTGGCATATGGAACTCGAGGAAATAAAGTATTTTGTCCCAATCTGACATGACCCTTGGCTACCTTACTGTTGGTTTTAATAGTGACTGTGATGGCAATGGTCCCTGTCCAGAAACCAGCTGAACAAGATTCATAAAAGACTCATTTGCTGAATGAGGACTAATCATTCTATTAGGAATGTGGAGAATGGTTAGAAAAAGTGGTTTCATTAATACATTTTTACAATCTCCTTAGTGCAGAATTCTTTACTAATAATATTCACTGCCAGTCCCAATTATACAAGGAGTTACAAACAATAAACAGCTGTTCTGGAGGGATTAATACTGCATAGTTTGATGGAAAAGAATTTACTGCTTATATAATAGAATGTAAAAAACTGAAGCTTTGAATAAAGTACTGCTACTAGAGATACAAATGTTAATGTGGGTGAGTCTTGCATAAGAAATATATGAGAAATAATTGAGATATGGCTCCATAAATCTCAGATTTTTAACAAGAATCAAGGAAGGAAGAGATGGGGTCAGAAAGTAGAGAAAGAGATTTGAAAGCTTTTTTTTTTTTTTTTTTTTTTTTTTTTTTTTTTTTGCCAGAGAGCTGTTCAACTTCTGAGACCCTTTCCAAAAGGAGAAAAGCAATGTTGATAAGAGAGAGGCTAACATTTAACCCACAGAGAGTAAGACGGCTTCAAAAGATATCATTCCCATAGATGTCTGGATCAAGCATGCGCCCTGTTGCAGCGTGATAAAATGACTCTGTTGTTTAACTCCTTTGTAATTTGGAAAAAAAGTTATGAGACTGTGTTCTGGATAAAATATGGATAGGAAACAGATCACTGCCACAGGCCTTTACAATTCTGCCCCAGTCTTCAATAACATCATAAGCACCCAGGAACGGTAGTGCGCGCATATAATCCCAGACGTAGGGAGATGGCAGTGAGGGGAGTATGAATTTCAGTCCCGCTTGAGCTATATACTAAGTTCCAGGTAGTCTATGGTATTTAAGGAGACTTGTCTCAAAGCAAACACACACACACACACACACACACACACACACACACACACACTCAGAGAAGAGAGAGAGAGAGAGAGAGAGAGAGAGAGATCTCAAATAGGAGATATGGTGAACCACTAAAGACTTGGGTGTGGTGATATATTGTATAACCTGATAAAGCTTACCTGGGGATCAGAGGAGGGTGCCATCCTTTAAATTAGACATAGAGGTCAGGCAGTGGTGGCACACACCTTTAATCCTTTCACTCAGGAGGCAGAGATCTGTCTGGATTTCTGTGAGTTCAAGCCCACACTGGGCTACAAGAGAGAAACAGAACCAGGCAGTGGTAACACATGCCTTTAGTCTTATGAAGTAATATAGCAGGGCACAGAAAGTTATGTAAGGTGTGAGGAAACAGGAACTTGCTCTCTTGAGGCTGAGGATTTCATAGAGGTAGGGCTACTGGCTGGCTGTTCTGCTTCTCTGATCTTTCAGCTAAGTTTTATTGGGGTACACAATATATCACCATACTTGGGTTTGGGACATAGGAGGTAACCTTCAAACAAAACATGTCACTTCTGCCTCTGGAATTACAAAAGAATAGAAACACTGATAAACCTATGACAGTATCAAGAAAGTCAACTCTGCCCATTTTCTAGGCTCAGAGGGCTTGAAGTTGCCCATCCACATAAGATCTTACCTTATTCCTTTGTTCTAATCTATCATGCCTGACAGAAGGGCCCAAGGCTGTGAAATTTGCTAACTTGTAAAGGGAATGAATAAGGGAAAAAAGAAACCAAGCGTGAAGGTAGGCTGCTACCAACTCCACACACAAGGAAAAGAAAGATGTACTTAGGTTAAAAGATTGAAGAAAATTGATTAACATCTCAAATGAGATACATCCCAGTTACCAAGGAAAAGCAGGGTTAGCACTTTATGACTCATGATCATATTATTGTCACTTACCTGAAAGAACAGAGAAATTATGGGATATGTCAAATTTCCCATCTAAGGACAAAGAAGAATAACTCATCCATGTAAAAACATGTTAATGGTTTAGAGTTAGCTACAAAATAGAGTTTCATTTTTATTACCTCCAGGAGTCCCACCTTTACTCTGTTAGCTAGATATTTACAAAAGCCTAGAGTATCTCTCTTAAACTCCAAGAAGACTAGAATCCTGAATATCAGAGATCTAACAGGCCATCCAGTTGTCATCCTTTATTCAGTGATCATTAACTGAATGCCAACTTTGGGCCAAGCACTATATCTGAAGTTTTTACCTACATAATGTAATTTATAGCTGCAATATTCTCTGATGCAGTAAATGCAGCATTCTCCATTGATGCAAGAGGCTAAAGCCAACTCACATATTCAATTTTACTTAACACAGTACTCAGTACACAAACACAGTAAGCTGTAGAGAGAGTGGAACTATAATCTCCCTCCTTTCCCAGGAAAATAAAATGTGAAGAATTGGATGACTTACCAAATAATAAAGCATGAGTGATGGACAGGGCTTCTAGCCATCATTGTACCTGATCTTCTCCTGGACTTTGTCCACTAAAGCAATCACATTCAGCTTTTCCTTTGGCCACTCACATACCTCTTGCAAATAGCAGCATAACATGTCATTATTGTGGTGTTATATTGTGTACCCCAATATATTGTGTACCCTAATAAACTTATCTGGAGATCAAAGGACAGAGCCAGCCACTAGATTAGACATAGAGGCCAGACAGTGGTGGCACACACCTTTAATCTCAGCACTTGAGATCTCATGCCTTTGCTTGGGAAGCACACACGCCTTTAATGCCAGGAAGTGACATGGCTGGGTGGAGAATGGTATATAAGTCATGAGGAGACAGAAACAAGGTGGCAGTTCAGCTAAGACTCTTTCAGGTGAGGACTCAGAGGCTTTCCGTCTGAGGAAACAGGATTGGCTGAGGAGTTTGTGAGGTGAGGTTGGCTGTGGCTTGTTCTGTCTCTCTGATCTTTCAGATAAGTTTTATTAGAGTACACTATTAGGGTACACAATATATTCGGGTGCACAATATATCACCCCATGTAGCCACTTTCATTTGTTCTGTTCTACTCTGGTGCCATAGTTAATCTCAATTGTCACCTGGATTGGGTTGAGAAAATACCTGGGAGCTAGGAGTGTCTGTGGGAGTGTTTCCAGGGATGATCAGTTCAAGAAGGTTCTGACCTAAAAGAAGATAGCCCACTGAAGTGGGTGGAGGAAGGAGGTCACAGTAGGCATGCCTTTGATGATTAAATGGCTCCCTGCGCCTATCCTTTCTGCTTTTCAGCTGCTATGAATTGAGTAATTTCTGCTGATACTTCTGCCATCATGACATTCCATCCAACACACAGGGTCCATGGAACTATGAGCAAAACCTAAATTTATCCTTTCTTAGGAGGCTTCCAAAATGCATTTTATCACAGCAATAAGAAAATTAACTAGCATACTTGATAAATCTTCATATGCAAACTTTATCCCTTATTTTTTTGTGGCTTATTTGACTAGCCTGGGTACAGAAGTTTGGGCCTTCATCCCCCAAACTAATAACAATAAAGAGAAGCTTTGAGAGCATATTATTTTCTCTTTGTTTGGTTGTAGACCCATTTCCTTATATTTCTTCTAACTTACGTATGAATATTAATTCTTTCAAAGAACTCCTTTCAGAGGAATCTTACACAATGAAAATTTTTACAAAGTAATCATTTCAATTCTAGTATCTGTCAATCACTTCTGAGCTAATAAACTCTTTCTGTCCATTTTTTTCTATTATCTTCTTTGAAATATGAATCTGCATCCCATATCCCTGGACAATATTTTCCATAATACCAAACTCTTTGGATGCTTGAATCCAGTGTATAAAATTGCAAAGGATTTGCATATGATCTGTACACATCCTCTCATATACGGTGGTGGTATTGTGTTCCCCAAAATATTGTGTACCTTAATAAACTTATCTGGGGTCAGAGAACAGAAAAGCCACTAGTTAGGCAGTGATATTACACGCCTTTAATCCTAGCATTCCAGAGGAAGAAATCCATCTGAGATCTCTGTGAGTTCAAGGCCACATTGGAAATAGCCAGGCATGGTGACTCACGCCTTTAATCCCAGGAAGCAAGCCTTTAATTCTAGGGAGTGATGGTAGAAAGCAAAAAGGTATATAAGGCGTGAGGACCAGAAACTAGAAGCATTTGCCTGGTTAAGCATTCAGCTGGTTAAGCTTTCAGGCTTTGAAGCAGCACAGTTCAGCTGGGATTCATTCTGGATGAGGACTCAGAGGCTTCCAGTCTGAGGAAACAGGACCAGCTGAGGAACTGGTGAGGTGAGATAGCTGTGGCTTGTTCTGTCTCTCTGCCCTTCCAGTATTCACCCCAATAACTGGCCTCAGGTTTGATTTTATTAATAAGAACTTTTAAGATTCCTGCTACAATATACCATCTCTAAGTTGCTTGTATCTCATGCAATGTAAATTCTATGTGTGTGTGTGGTTTGTTTTTGTTTGTTTGTTTGTTTTTGTTTTGTTTTGTTTTTACTATATTGGCAAGAAAATGAAGTGTACCTGTGTCAGTACAGATGCAATGTTTTCACGTATTTTTCAACAATAGTTGATTGAATCCACAGATGTGTGAAATGGATATTGGAGGCCAACTGTACTCTAGTCTCCATGGGCATGACAGAACCCAAGACAGGCTGCTTAGACAACAGAAATTGATTTTCTCAATGTTTTGGAGGCTGGAATTCCAAGAGCTTAGAAGTCAATAATTCTTTCCTCACAAGTAAGATTCTGAACAACCTGAAAACCAACCAGTATTTTAGATGCATTGGAGAATTGAGGTCTCAGGAAAAACTACTACCGTAAAATTAGAGATGGCTGGCTGGCTACAACTTAACAGACCGGAAGCCCACAACAAAGGACAGTATTTCTGGGAGTACTTTAAACTGACAAGTTACTAAGCTCACTAAAAATTGATTCACAGGATAAAACCTCAGAGGGACCCCAATCTAAGTAGCACTGATACTTCAGTTTCACTTCCAGAAGCCCTATCTTGTGCTCAGTTGTTACAGATTATGAGTAAGGGAATGAATGACAGGAGTGAGTGAGGAATATGATGTTGGAATATGTTTATCTTAGGTGTGATGTAGTTCAGCATTGTTTGAAAATAGACCAGGAATGGTCATGTTCTTTGGTATCTTAGGTACTGTTCTATGAAATGAGAGCCAAAATGGTGTATATATGAATATATGTATCAATTTATTAATGGGTGCTATGGGAAAACAGACTCATAGATATAGGATAAGGTAGATCCAGTTGCAGAGATTTCTGGGGGTGAATGGAACCAAACTGTAGTGGGTAGCCATTCCAGCTTGGATCTGGAAGTTCCAACCCCCATTGAGACTCTGGCAACTGTCATGCCTATGAGGCGGGGCGAGGGGAGGACGAGAGCTGGATGGACCAGCACTCTGTCGGTGCGCTCTCTGTGTGCCGGGACACTGAACCGTGAAGGTGGACTGTGCAGAGCTCTGGAACACGCTGATGATTAACCAGACTGCGACTACTTTAATTTGTGAGTTAATTAAATATCCTTTAACTACTATCCAATATTTCTCCAAACACCATCCACCCCCAAGAGAGAGCATGTGTGTCCTCCTCAGTTTTAAGCAGTCACCTATCCAGAGAAAATCATACTTCTATCAGGCTGGCTACTCCAAGGTCATTAGCAAAGTGAATTCCCACAACAGTTCTATTGCTATGAAGAGACACACCGGGATCAAGGCAACTATTATATGAGAAAGCACTTAATTGACGGCTTGCTTAGTTTCAGATATTTAGTCCATTCATATCAAGGCAGAAAGTACAGTGCCTCATACAGACTCTGAAGCAGTAGCTTAGAACTCTATCCTAACCTGTAGGCAGGTGGATAGACTCTAGATCTCGTATGGGCTTTTGAAACCTCAAAGCCCATCCCTGATGATGGTGATACACTCTTCCAACAAGGCCACATTTCCTGATTTTTCTAATCTTTTCAAATAGTGCCACCCCCTGGTGAGTAAGCACTTGAAATATATAAGCCTCTGGGGCCATTCTCAAACTACCATATATATGACAACTGAGTCAAAGAATTCTTTAGGACTAAAGCTCCATGATGGTGCTCTTGCTAAGCTACACAGTGCCTTGGATTCAACCCCCAAATTGAAGAGGAAAAGATAAAAGAGAAGAAAATGGTTTTGTTCTTTTTTTTTTAAGTAGTATAATTGATATACTTGAAGAGGCCTAAATTAACATTAGTGCACCCATGACAGGCTACAGACTAACAATACTGGGATTAGGCCTCATCATTACAATAAGCAGGAAAAATCACAGACTCTATCCTGCTGTGGGATGTTCTGTATAGCAAATGTGTTACTCTGATTGGTCAATAAATAAAATACTGATTGGCCAGTGGCTAGGCAGGAAGTATAGGCAGGACTAACAGAGAGGAGAAAAGAAAGAACAGGAAGGCAGAAGGAGTCACTGCCAGCCGCTGCCAGGACAAGCAGAATGTGAAGATGCCGGTAAGCCATGAGCCACGTGGCAAGGTATAGATTTATGGAAATGGATTAATTTAAGCTATAAGAACAGTTAGCAAGAAGCCTGCCACAGCCATACAGTTTGTAAGCAATATAAGTCTCTGTGTTTACTTGGTTGGGTCTGAGCGGCTGTGGGACTGGTGGGTGACAAAGATTTGTCCTGACTGTGGGCAAGACAGGAAAACTCTAGCTACAGTATCCTGCAGGGGATCAATCAGAATTGAGACAAACAAGTACTAGATGCTCTAGAACATTAAGGATAGCTTACATAATCCATATATAAATTGCCAATTTCCTTGCAGCGATGCCTGTACCAATCCATGTTTGACAAGACTTCTGTGCCCCAGTCCTGCCCAATCAGGAGTTCAACCCCCATCTGAATCTGGAATTCCCCTATCACCATCCCATCCTTTATTCCTTAAAAAAATCCTGCCATAACTGAGCTTAGAGCTCTCCCTGATCCAACTGCTCTGGCAGAACAGATTGGAGAGCCCAAGCTCAAGCTTGCAATAAAGGCCCTTTACTTTTGCATACCAACTCGGACTCCTGATGTCTCTGGGGGGCTCATGACACAGGCATAACAATGCTAAGAAAAGAGAAAAAACAGAGTCACATGGTTTGTTTGTTAAAATCAAACAGGGGAGAAATATGCAAAAACAGAATCATAAAACAGATGGGAAAAAACACTAAAATAGAGGGCTGAATATGTTGCTTTTCTTAATGGCTGTGACAAGATTTATTAGAAAAGCAACTTCAAATCTGGGTGATGGTGGCACATGCCGTTTAATCCCAGTACTCAGGAAGCAGAGGCAGATGGATCTCTGTGAGTTCAAGACCAGCCTGGTCTACAGAGCAAGTTCCAGGAAAGCCAAGGATACACAGAGAAACCCTGTCTCAAAAAACTAAGTAAGTAAGTAAGTAAGTAAGTAAGTAAGTAAGTAAGTAAACAAACAAATACAGAAAAGAAAAGCAACTTCAAGAAGAAAGAGCTTATTTTGGCTCACAGTTCAAGGGCTACAGTGTATCAGAGCAGGGGAGTTCTGAATCAGAAGAAGCTTAATGCACAGTCAGGAGGCAGAGACACAGTCAGGAAGCAGAGACAAATGCAGAGACATAGACAAGAAGCAGGAGCATAGTCAGGAAACAGAGACAGTCAGGAAGCAGAGATGAACACTGAGACATAGTCGGGAATCAGAGACAAATGTTGATGCTCAGTTTGCTCTCTCCTTTTTATTCAGCATAGGATCAAAGCCCATGATGATGGAGGGGTCCTCATAGACACACCCAGAAGTGTGCTTCCATGGCCACTGTAAATCCAGTCAAGTGGACAATGAAAATTGATCGTCACAGTAGCTCAACAGTATCAAAAATCACTTTAAATATGGATGATATAAGCATACCAATTCTATCCACTTGAGAAGTAAAATTCTGAATAAACTAAAAATCTACCCCTCTTTTCAATAACATCAGTGATTTGAGGTTCTAGGAAAAACTACTCCTCAAAAATTAAAGACTGATGGGTAGATATAGAGAATCACAGTTTAACTAACCAGAAGCCCACAGGAGAGAGCCATGTAGGCAGCAAGAACTTCCATCTACTAATGGCATGTATCTCTCTGAGGAGCACAGTGGCTGCATGTGATTAAAACTCAAGGGTAGATGCAGGTGTAGCTGGAGTTTTCTCCAGTCCTGCCTGGCCCACGGTCAGGACAAATCTCTCTCACCCACCAGTCCCGCAGCCACTTAGACCCAACCGAGTAAACACACAGAGACTTTATTTGCTTACAAACTGTATGGCCGAAGCAGGCTTCTTGTTATCTAGGTCTTATATCTTAAATTAACCCATATCTATTAGTCTATAAGTTGCTACGTGGCTCATGGTTTACCAGTACCTTACATTTCGCTTTTCATGACGGCTGGCAGTGTCTCTCTGACTCAGCCTTCCACTTCCCAGAATTCTCTTCTCTTCTTATCCCACCTATACTTTCTGCCTGGCTACTGGCCAATCAGTGTTTTATTTAGTAACCAATCAGAGCAACACTCTTAACATACAGAACATTCCACAGCAGTCAGGTCCCAGGGAATGCCACACTTCTGTGTGCTAGTTACAGCTGGTGCAGGATAATCCACAGGCCTTTGTGCTGATCTTGGCTATGGCCATTAGCCATTAGGAGAGAGGACACAGACGTTTAGGAAGTTTCCGGAGGCTATAATCCTGACTGTGCTCACTTTGTAAGAATTCCATTCATAAATTAAAAGGCAGAGATTGTAAAAAGCATATTATTACAAAGTAACTGTATATTACTTGGAAGAAAGCCGCTTGAAATATAAATTAAATGCAAACAAATATATAGAAATGCATACAAATAAATTAGAACTGAAGGGATAGAAAGTATGGTGTGTCCTTAGTAATCAATTAGATTGTACACATATATACACTTGAGGGAAAATCAGGTAATGATGTGTAAATGTTCTATCACATGATGGTATAGACTTTCTTAGATGGCAGAAAATTGAGCATTCCAACCTTACAACAAAATCTAGTCAGTTTCATGTTACGATTATTACCAAGCCAGAGATGGGTCTGTGGATAAAAGCATTGCCAATAAACCTGATGACCTGAGGTCCATCCTCAGGACCCTCGTGGTAGGATCAGAGAATCAGTTGACCCCAGCAAGCTATCCTCTGACCTCTACACTCATGTTGTGCCACACAGGTATGAGCACATGCACACACAAATAATTAACTGGAATATTTTTGCTTCAAAAATATTGCTCTCATTACCCCATCTTCTCCTAAAGGCATTTTTCCAGTCTCTTTAAAGGTACATTTTTGATTTTGAATGCCATAGCAAAGTATGAGTACTGACTTTTCCAGTTCACAACATAAGTTAATTTCCAAACAAGTCAGGATTGTAGCTTCCAGAAACTTCCCTGGGATCTGACAGCTGCTCAGAGTTTTTAATCTCATGCAGCCACTGCGCTTCTCAGAGAGCCCATGCCACTGGGGGATGGAAACTGTCATTGCCTACAGAAGACTCAGATCAGGATGGATTCAAGTTTCGAAGCTATTATACCCTTGAAGACTCTCTGTAAGAAAGTGAATGTGAAATTTAGAAGAAAAAAATGAGCATACTAAATGAAATTTTTTTAAAAGTTATTCAATTCTAGCAGATACCACAACAAGCATTATAAAAATCGAGAAAACAGCATGACATTTAATATTCTCATTAATCTTCTGACAAATATATATAATATTCCCCCACATTTTTGACTGCTTATACTTTGATCGCCTCTTTATGTAGTAATTTTATTTAAACAATTTTCTATAAAGTAAACAGGAAAAGATGAGCAGTTTAGCTTTGGCTGCTCATCACGCCCTTTTATTATCCACAGTTCAGAGATTTTTCTGTACCACCACTCAATATTGGTGATATCTGTGTTTTTTAATTGTCAACAAGGCTCCTTCAGGATTCTTCCAGCTTGAACCTGCAGGACTTAAAGCATCTTAAATGTCCGTGTGTACTAATCAATTTAATCTGCTGTCAAGTGATAACAGCTTATTAACTAGGTAGGTCTGGAGGGGGCACAGCCAATTGCAGAACTTATTCCTTGAAGCTCCCCTAGTGCAGGATGACTCGAAGCAATTGTGCATGGGAGGAACAGATAGTCTGTCTAATGAATGTAGTTCCCTAAATCAAAACTAACTGCACTCTCAACCCTTTGGGGAGAGCCTTAAAAATTCTAAGAGCTATGAAGTTATGGAAGAGTAGGAGCTCACTGTATACAAGGTCTGTTCCAATCCCAGACATGCCAAGGACCATTGGGGACTGTAGGTCATTCAGAAAGTTGAAATAGAGAAAACAATCTCGCACTGAAAATAATCTTACTTCTACAAAGTTTACAGAGATATACCCTTGTAAGAAGCACATGAATGGACCTTTCAAGACCTTGAGTGAGTCCTAAAATTTGGGCTTAGTGGTGTATCTATCTACAGGTGAGAGTCTAGGTACATTGCTTGGACGGAGGCTCAATAATGCAGGCGTGCATTTCTGTGAGCCAAGGGCACCACTGCTTTTTTCATTCCTGCTCCATGTGCACAAGACTGTTTTGATATCTTTTAATTTATTAAGGCCTACATTCTCATTTTGCCCTCTTTATTCATTAAGACCTCCACCCCTTTCCAATTCTTCCCTGTGGAGGGAAATGCTTTTAAATCCTTCCCTTTCCACTTCACCTTTACTAAACAGGATCAGTAAGTCTGTTTTAAAATGCAAACTTCTGGTTTCCAACAGAGGGAAGGTAAAAACAATGGAAATAAAAAGGTCAGAGAATCCCTCAGGTGTGCCACGAAGCTATTCGTGTGTGTTCAAACTTTGTGGCTAAGAACTGACTGAGAAGTGGCTATTGAGAATGATTGAATGGGAAAGGAAAGAAAAGCCACAAGCCTGTGACATGAGGGGCTCCAGACTTGGCCTGTCCATAGTTTCCAGAATTGGGTAGCAATGCAAAGAAGATATGAGAGTCATGGTCATCGCCAGAACAAAATAGTGTGAAAAGGAAAGGTATATCACAAATGAGGCCACAGGGCAGGACCTGCATGAACGACCAGGAAAAGTAGGAAGAAACACCCAGACCACAAGCCCCAGGGCCCTGACCCCATCTTAGAATGATGTTAGTGGGCACAGGGAGGCACCAACATAACTTTGTGGGTCATTTCAATAGTTCAGGAGGCATTAAAGCAATAATGTCTCCATTTGACAGTGACTTGGCTAAGAATTTGGTACAAGAACACCCTTGCCCTAAAAATAAAGGAATAAGAAACAAATCCTCAAAGGCCTATCTGTTCATGTGACTGTCAGCTCTCTGAATCTGAGGGTCAAGAGCCATGGATTCAACCAACTTCAGATTTAAAATATTTGCACACAAAATTTGTTTCTACTGAAGATCTACAACCCCTTTTCCTTTTTATTCCCCAAATAACACAGTATGACCAAACACAGCAATAACACCAAAGTAATCAAGAGATGACAGTGTGCCCTTGTTAAACTTGGACAGTCACCATTTTGAGTAAGGGACTTGAGCAGCCTCTGTTTTTCAAATATGCTTTTGTTGCCTTAAGCAACTCTGAATTTATATAGAGAGATATAGAAAAGACTCCCCATGGATACATAATCTATAATTTATATACCTTTCCAGCAAAATATATTTTAATAGTTTTAAGAGCACTATTTAAATGTGGTGATAATATGGTTTTTTTTATTTTCTTTGCCCTGAATTTTGTTGAAAGTATGGAGACTTATATTCAAAGCAGAGCATTATTTCCTGAAATTTTTCAGAGGCCATCTCATGAGAGATGGAATTACTTAAAGAGCTGGATTCCAGCATAGCATCTAAAAGCTACTATGCAGGTAAATTCAGTTTCCCAGTCACCAAGTGCCAGGCTGACCCAGATACAGACTGGCGTGAGCCCCTAAGTGCCACCAGGCAGTTTGAATGCGGATTCAATAGAGATTCTATTTTAATTTTTAAACTGGCATTGCTTTTTTGCAAAGCCCCAGGGCACGTGAAGAGTAAAATATACCAATCATTAAAATATTTAAATTCAGCAGCAGTGATTAATAAAACATCAAACTGGAACAGTTTACAAAAAGTGGTCTCAGTATGTCTTGTCTCATGCACCCCAACCCTCTTCACCTCTGAACATTTTTTGCACTTCAACAGCTTTATGCTAAGCATTTTCACATTTTTAAAGTTTGAAATGTGATCATCTCTCATTCTTTGAGCATTTACAATTAGTAGATCCAGTTTGTTCTTGCTTGTACCATGTGTATGGCCCCCCACATTCTATATTGGGAGGGTCATAAACTGGGGACATGGGACAAAGGCAGTTTTCAGGCAGGCTTTTTTTAGGTCAACCATTTTTCAAAAGCATTTAGTTATTTATTTAGTATTTCTTCCCAGGTGCATGTGTTTGGACATGTATGTATATATGCAAGTTTACGTGTGGGGGGTCACACATGTATGTGAGTGCATATGAGTTTATATGCACTTGGAGGCCCCAAGTCGATGTTGAGATATTCATTGACTATTCTTCAATCTTTTTCTTTTGAGGCTGGGTATCAGGATCAAAACCAGAAGTCATTGATATGAGGAAGCTCAGTATTCTTTCCTGAAATTTTTCAGGGGCTTTCTCATGAGAGATGAGACTACTTAAAGAGCCTGATTTGCTCACTGGCCAGCTTTTTCTAGGGGATCCCATGTCTCTGCTTTCCAAGGCTGGAAATATAGGAAGACAACCATGCCCTTGAACACTTACTTGAGTTCTGTAGGTACGAACTATGGTCCTCTGCTTACAAGGCTAGTGTTTTAACCACAGCTTCCCATTTTTCAAAAGCACTTAAATTACTTAGTAGTTTTTTTTTAGAGTTAATACATCATCATCATCATCATCATCATCATCATCATCTCTCTCTTTCTATCATAGTGATAGAGGGTACACATACATAGAGAGAGGGAAGGAGAGAAGAAGAGAGAAGGGATATACAGGGCTCAGTTTCTCCCTTTAGAATGCTCAGTACCGAGGAATAGCTATGATTTGGATAAGGATCTTGGGGTTCTCTATGATCTTGTATGTGGGTGCACATGTATATGCTTGTGCACATATATACGTGTATATGTGTAGGTGCACCTGCCTGTGAATGTAGAGGCCAGTGGCTAGTATCACATATCTTCCTTCTATTGCTCTCCATCTTATTTTTTGAGATCGAATCTTTCATTGACCTTGGAATCCATTGCTTTATCTAGATTGGCTTGCCAGGAAGCTCTACAGATCTACCTGTCTCTTACACACCAATGCCCAGGTTACAAGTACATGCCACCACACTTAACTTGGACTTGGGTGCTAAGGATGCCAACTCATGTTTGTACAGAAAGCACTTTTCCTCCTGAACCATCTCCTCAGTCTCTCTCAGTGGTCTTAATATCTACCATTTTCCCATTTTTTTTTTTTTAATACTCAACAACTTCCCATTTTCAGGACACCAAGCTGGTTCATGCATAATATTTGGGCTTGCAACATAGGCTATAAACAGGACGCAAGATGCAATGGGATTAGGTGACATGCTACTGTAGACAGAGGAAACATGGCTCATGTCATGGATGAGGCAGCACATGAACCAGAAGCTGACAGAAATGCAGTGTTGTACAGATAGATATAGATGGAAGGGGCTTCCTGAAGAGAGATCCACATGGGCAATATGGGAGAGATTGGAAAGAGCAGAGACTAAATATGTCTGGTAGTCTAGTATACACTTTTGCCCCATATTCATGATGGGAAATTAAAAAAAATAAAAGCTGAAATAATTGGCAACAGCCAGCATGGACTACTTGACCCACAGTTTGACTGTCTAAGTCTTAGAGATGTGATATAGTGAGAAACAGGCTTTAGGATAACTTTCTTTTTAACCTCAGAACTCACAGGAATCCCTTCAGATACTGTGACAACCATCCCCAATCAGCAGTCTTTATCCATAATTGTATTGTCTGTTCTTTCCAGAATGTGAACCCATCAGTAACATCACATCCAACCAACAATTTAGAACACAAGAGACCACTGTCTTCCAGAGAAAGATGGAACATGGATGTGGTAGAGATGATAATCAAACTTCCTATCAGGGGACCACAGCATTTATCAAAACCTGTGTTACTGTGCTTACAGGCAAGTGCCAGTCCCTCCATGGCATAGAGCATTGAAGAGGATAATCTTCTTACTACAACCATTGTTAGAATTCAATGTAACAAATGGTGAGTGTTTGAAAACCCTTTGCAATGTACTTCAGATGAAATGTACAGTATTTAGATGCATGGGGTTAGTCAGCTTCTAGTTAGATTTCTTTCAATTCTGTGTACTTGAAAGGAGACTTTTATACTTTCAATCCAATTCTTCTGCTTTTTGTTTTTGTTCATTTATCTGTTTGCTTATTTTTTGTGCATACATGTAGATTATATATTCATCTTCACGTACAGATTTGTGTGGGTGTATTTGCACATATGTATATGCCAGAGGACAACCTCATTCCTCAGCATTCCTCAGGCACTGTCCACCCTTCTTTTTCTCAATGGCCTCCAATTTGACCAGCAGATGAGGATGGCTGGCCAGTAGTCTATGGATGTAGCTCCCTAGCACTAGGATTAGAAGCCTGTACCACCATATTTAGCTTTCCTGTGTGGGTTCTGCAGAAGAAATTCAAGTCCTCCTGTTTACAAGGCAAGCACTGAACTAGTTCCTCGTCCCTCTTTGTCTTTCTTTCAGTGTGGCCTTGAGAAAGACTGGTTCCTGAATTGGTTCACCTTAGAACCAACTGCTGGATTCAGCTGAGTGACACAGTTCATTGTCCTTCCCAGTGACCTACCACTCCACCCCAACATCATTCCTCATAGCTTCTGGTATGATTTTTAAAATGTTCTCCCTTTCCTGAACAGAAGCAGAGGAGGAGTGGATTGGGGTTGGGCGGTGGGAGCAGAGGGGAGTGGGGGCAGGGACTGGAAGGAGAGGAGGGCGGGAAAACTGTGGCCAGGATATAAAATTAATTAGTTAACTAAAGAATGGACTCCTTTTTCTTGATTCTGGTGTTATCAACATAATTCTTGCTATTGATAGCAATGCCCTACTTTCTCTAGCTAGCTCATATAAAATATCCCCAAATAAAGAGTTGGCTACAATTTACCTAAATAAATAAACTGTGGAAACACTTGAGGATTGGAAAAATACACAGAGTAGTGGAGAGTAATGTTTTGAAAGAATGACTGTGAATCGATGGGCAAGGTGAGAATTGGAGCCACATAGTAGTATTTGCTCTCAGCGTAGCTTGCTGGGTCCACAAACATCATTCTTGGGTGAAATCATTGCCAATGACAGGATGCAGATTTAGAGGTCAGGGAGAGTGGGGCAGACCTTCCTCAAAGTTGAGGCCAGTTAAGCCAGAGTTCAGCAGTTCTCCTTCTTCCTCCTACTTGCAGAACCTTCAGAAGGCTATACCATTGGCAAGCTCTATGAGGAGAGGAAAAGAAAACACAGAGCCACCCCTGTTTTCCTGTTGCCCACTGGTCCTATGGAAGTCCATGATGATCCTGGGTGTCATACCTATGTCCTGGAAAGCTTAGAGACACTCCATCGTTAACCTGATATGTGGCAGTTCATTATGGAGCTGCCTACTGGTGCCTGGCACAAACACAAAGCTTCTCCATTCTTGCAAATGATTTCTCAAGAATATTAACTAGGAAACAGCCTACAAGGATGGCTTTTCTGTTGCTGCGATAAAACACTACGATCAACACAACTTAGAGAAGCAAGAGTTTGTTTAGGCTTCTGTTTCCCCAGGGTTAGAGTCCATCATGGCAGGGAGCCATGACTGCAAGCTGACCTGGTGTCAGGAGCTAGGAGTTCACATCGTCAACAGCAAGTATGAAACAGAGAGCGCAAACTGAAGTAGCTCACAGTTTATAATCTCAAAGCCCACCCCAATCCACTCCTCCTCCACTGTTTCTTCCAACAGTGCCATACCTCCTAAGCCTCCCAAACAGCCCCACCAAGAGGGGATCAAGTGTTCAAACATCTGAACCTATGGGGGATATTCGCATTTAAACCACTATGTTTGCATATTGACATATATATATAAAACACTGCATACCACAAAACAGGACTGTACAAACATAAACAAAACTTGACAGAAGAAACAGGCCAATGATGACTTTCTTTAACCTAAGAAAGGGTAAGCATGAATATAAAAAAAGTAAAAAAAAAAAAATAATAATTGGACAATATTCAAAATGAAAGAAATCTGAAATATCACATCAAAAGGGATCTTGGCACTATGATCATGTCTCACCTACTCAAGTTGTTTCAGGAGAAGGGAGGGAAAGAGAAGCATGAAGAAAACATCAAGCAGGTAGAATGATGGAGATCATGATAGCATATTAAAGCTGTACTATTCCAGCTTCTTTGTATTTTTGCTTTATTTTCCTTTTTGAGAAAGTCTTTAACCATATAACCCAGGCTGGTCTTGAACTCCCATTCTTTGTGCTGTAGTTTTTTAGTACTATGATTACAGATACATGCCAACAGTCCCAACTCACTTCTTAGTTTTTTCTGAAGCTGAATTTCCTCATTGTTATCAGAGACACCCACTATGCCAAGAAGGATTTTGGAAGGGTCATGAATGGGTGTCTTAATAACTTTTCCATTGCTGTTCTAAAATACCCTGACCAAAACAACTTACAGGAGAAAGGGTTTATTTGGGCTTACAGTTCTAGAGGGATATAGACTACCATGGTGAAGAACACATGCAGCCAGTAGGGAAGGCATGGCAGCAGAAACTCACTGGTCACATTGTAGCTGAACTTGGAAAGCAGAAGAAGAACAGGAAATAGGACAGGGCTATAGAGGATTCAAGGCCAGCTTCTAGGGAGCTAGTTCCTCCAGGGAGCCTGCACCTCCCCAAGATTCCACAGCTTGTCCGAACAGTGCCAACAGCTAGGGACCACAGGTTCAAGCAAACAAATCTGTACAGGACATTTCACATTCAAACCACAATAGCTGGCCTGTGTAAAATAGTTGCAATACTGTCAGTATTCAATAACATCAGCTACTTTTTCACAATTTCTGACTAGGAAAGGATAAATCACAGGCATCAGACTGCTATTATACATTATACAACTTAACTATTACATAGGATTGTTATAACGCTACGTCATATTACATATCTGTTAAATAGCTTATTGTTTTAGAGAATAGAGTGATTCTATATTCTTGCCTCAAACATAAGCTGCTATATGACTTCTAATCCTAAAGAAGTCTCATGGTTTTCAAGTATCTAAGATTCTATTTTAATATGTAGAAAAGGCTGGTCCAGCCTTGTAATCTTGGAGCTGCTCCCCTGGTGGTCAAGTCTTCCTGACTGTGGTAGGTAATCAAGTTAGCACAGAGCCATCATGATCACAGAGCTTCTTCCACCTGCGACTACACTGGGAGAATGGGCAGCCACCAAGACGGAGCCATTTCTAGCAGGTGCTCTTATAAATATGCTTCAGTCATCCAGAATAATTGCTTCCAATAAAGGCCAAGTGTACAGTTCTGACAGGGTTGTCCTTATGAGTTTGCAATGCTTATAAACCTGTCAGAATAAATGTCTTCTTGCATTTCTATCCTTCAACCAAGCTAACAAGCTAGGTTAGTTTTTTTTTTTTTTTTAAGGGAAATAATTCCATAAGTTGCATTCAAATTTTGCATTTCATAGGTTGCATTGAGCCCCAGTATCCTATCAATCAATTTGGCTGGGTTTCTTGGTTTATTTCCATAAGGTTGGGGTAGGAGCCCCACCTAGACATATGCATCATTTTGTATTTATCTTGGTAAACCTACCACTATTTATATGATGGTGCTGGAACCCTGGAGCCATCTTTTAATTGTCTTTGTTCCAAAAGACTCAAAGTAATTGACCATTTTACCTAACAGCCCTGTCTTCTAAAGACTTCTAATCTGTGACTATGGCTTTACCTGAGTGTCGCTGTCCAGGCAGCCAGCACCTCTCACTTGAGGTAACTATAAGTTGCTCACTATCTTTCACCATTCTGTGTTCTACCCTTCACCTCACCCCTTTGGACGCACTATCCCCCACCAACTGATCACAAGAAAACACAGCTTTGAGAAGTTACCATCTTGCTTAAAATCATAGACTGGATCACCACTGCGTTCAAAAGGCAGCCCAAGAACTCTGGCCTGGCCCAGAGTTCTCTGCATCACGCTTTCCTTGCCCCCACCTCCACCACCCAGATTCTATGTAAGCTGTTGATGACATTTCTAATTCAAGACACATTGTTCTGAGCTCTGTACCTCAGTAGCATGTCTTCATTAAACACAGTGTTCTGAGATACTGAAGTTGAGCAGCAGGCTCTGAAAATGAAACGCGAGACAATAATGCTCTGCTGGAAGAAAACAAAATAATCTAAAGAAAACCTTTAAATGCCCATTAGACTGAAGGCTTCCACCCCATACCCATAACAATGATACTCTGCCCCAGTGCCTCACTCTGCACTTCCTAGAGTGAAACAGTAGCTCACTTTCTGCCTCTCCAGGTCCCAGCCCTGCAGATCAAAGCCAAGTTGTAAGAATGATATACTTTGGAGCTTAAAATGGACAGGTTGTACCATTAGGCATTTTCAAAGCCATACAATTCATATCCCAGTAGCCTTGGGGCTGAGGTAACCTTAGCTTTCACAACACGCTGAGAACAAGGCTGCTGAACCTTGAGTCCCAACCATTGATAAAACCTTTCCCGTCATACGCACTGGCAGAAGAGATGGAGATATACTTTCATTGTTGCCTGTACGAATTCCCTGAAAAGGGAGAAGACGTTTGTTATCTAAAAGGCTTGACTGAGGTGAAGTAATAGATCTCTTGCTCTTCATTTCTGAGAGAGAAGATAGGAGCTGTTGGCTTTTGGAGCAAGTGCTTTTGGAACCAGGATAACATATAGAGAAGAATGCTTCCAGACCTTGTGGTTTGGTGAACCCAGATGTGAAAATGTGATGCAGAAGTTTTCAAGGCATCTGCTTTTGTACAAGCCCCCCAGATGAACTTCATAGACCAGTTGAGAGAAAACTGTCAGAACTCCAGAAATGTGTGAAAAGAATTTGTCAGGTATCTTTTCGATCAACTGACCAATAGGGTAAATTAATCTTGGAAGCACATACAGCATTGTTGTTTCTGAAACATGCCCTGTACTGAAGAAACACTTCTTATATTTCTAACATCAATCTTTAGAGTACCAAAGCTCACCGAGGTTGACAGGAGAGCCCAGACAATGATATGTGCATGGTACAACTTTCTGATGCTGTGTTTGGAAATCCTTGCAACTACCTATATTTTAGAGCCAGGAGGTGAGCACCTTCCCTAGACAAGCTGGAAAGACACTCCTACAGATCCCCACATAAAAAGCTCTGCTAGGTTTGTTTGCTTCCTTCGGCCTGTCATGCATTTAGCTTTACATTTACAGCTCTTATTTTTACTTTTTCAATGGACTTTTTTCTTATGCTCAGTTATTCTTGTTGAAATGATAACTAACAAATGGAGATACATGTCTCATATATGACAGATTACATGAAACTTCTAATGGCATGTCTGATTCAAAAAAACATAGACCTTATATAATTAAAAAGCATGGTTCCTGATATTGTCTAATGCCTATAAGAGTTACTAACCTAGATTTGGGGACCTAAGGGCTACTCAGATTATTTGTTTTATTTATTGTTTATCACTACATCATAATGCTGTATATTTAATTGTGATTGTTATCTTCTATTATCCATAGAAAGACTAGCACTTATGCTGATACTTTGTTTGTACTCTAACAAATAAATTTGGCCTGAAGAGCAGAGGACAGGCCAGTCACTAGATTAAACATAGAGGCCAGGCAGTGGTGGCACACAACTTTGGACTCCATGCCTTTGCTCCCAGTATTTGGGAAGCACACATGTTATGAATCCCAGGAAGGTTGAGACAGGAAGTGATATGACTGGGCCAAGAAAAGGAATATAAGGCTGGAGAAGAAGTGAACTTAGTCCCTTTTGGATGTGGACTCAGGAGCATTCAGTCTGAGGATTCATGGAGATAGGATCTTCCCCTTTCAGCTGAGAAGCTGGCAAGGTAAGAAGTGGTCATGGTTTATTTCCTCTAATCTGTCCGCATTTACCCCAATATCTGGCTCTGGGTTTTTATTATAAGACCAACTAGGTCTTATAATAAGTGCAACAAGCACTACCTACTCCCCTATGATCCTAAAGATTTTTTTTCAGGGTTCATATTATCAATAATTTACATGTTAAACACTCAACAACTTCATAATTCATTTTTATCCAAATGAATGGGCTTCTTGTGCCTCAAAATTATCCACTGTAGATTACAACTATCTTTGGTTTTCTGTACAATTCATATCATTGCTCTAGATACAAAGAGAAGAGAGACATTTAAGAGGAGAAGGATGGAGAGTTCAGCTGGACACATTCTCTCCTCAAACTAACTGCTCCCCTTGTTAGCACCCCTCTGTTCCCACTCCACTTACTCCTAGAATTTGAGTTATACTTGCCACCACAGTAAGTGCCAAGCCCAGGGAGCCTGAGTTGGAGTCTCCATCCCCTTGGTAATCAACACATAGTTCAAAGTCAGTCTATGCAAAACTAAGCTCATCTACATTTTGACTTTCAAACTTTCTGGGCAATGTAGCTAAGTTAAGGACACGATAATCAGATACATCCTCTAAACCAGAAGTGATGAGTGACCTTTGACTCATTTTTCTCACTCATCTCACACTCAGCCATCACAAATCTGGCAATTCTCTCTCTTTGATATTTCTCATATTTTCCCTCTCTATTTTGGCCACTACGCTGTGAATTCAAACTACCACCATCTTTTGTACTGTCTGACCATGGTTACTCTTCCCTTACTCTGACTATTTCCAATTCAGTCTTCATGCTGTACCTAGTACAATCTCTCTAAATAGAAGATAAAACCTGCCCTTCTCTATTTTAACCTCTTCTGTTTCTCCCATTGCTATGCAAGGATTTGGCCCCTTCTTCCACATCGAACCTAAACCATCACCAGCCACTCTACAAATCTATACTCCAAATACACTGGATCTCTTATTTGCTAAAATGCATACTTTCTTTTCTCAGTACAGTAAGGAAATGCTCTCTTTACTCAGAAGACACTCTCCTATTGCCCTCTGCCTCATTCAGGCAACTGCTGCTTCATACTGCTGTGACTTTGCACGACTTATACAATTGGCCTCTATTTAATCTGTAAAATGGGAATAATAATAGTGCCTAGCTTTAAAGGTAACTCATGAGTTAACATGCATAATGCACAAGACAATGCCTGATATATAATGGTTACCCAATAAGCTGGCTAATATTGTTACTATCATAAGAGCCTTTTACAGTTCAAATGCCATTTTTTACTATTATCCACTGACATATATGTGTGTGTACATTTTATTTTATTTATTGTTTTATTTATTTTTTATGTCAATTTGTAATTATTATTCTCCTGTTAGCCTTAGAAAGATTAGCAGTTCCCATTCTCCCACAGTGATTCTAAATTTTTTTCAGAGTTCATTAGTCCAAAAGCAGATATAACCTGCTTTTCCTTATACATAGAAAAATAAAGTCCTCTTCCATACCCATATACTAGGAGATTCAATTACTTTATGTTTTCTGTATAAATGTTCATTAAATTGTTGAGTCATCAGTATTTTATGCCAATTTTTCTCCTCTCATATTTCTAAACAGAGATTATCAACAGTATTTCATGTAAATGATTTAACTTTTGGCCAAGCAGCCATTTTTATTTATGGCTCAAAACAGACAAAAGAATACGCCCCAAATGAAAAATACAGGAGTTCCCCAGCTTTAACTTTGTGTTACCCCTAATCCTAACCTAATGTCCTAGTTTCTTCCAGCAAGCTAGCTTTCTCTGCTTGGTACTACATGTCCTAACTGAGCTGTGATGTCAATAGGCAAATTTTGTTCCTAGGCTTTGTGTTGAATTGGTTGGAATGTGCTAAAGCTGAATCCAACACCAGTAGCAAACAGTGTTCACTCAGAAAGTTCTTTTGCACAGTTGCACATGGCTTTGAGCCCATAGTCTAAACTCTCAAATGTCTGCCTCAGTATCAGGAGGGAGACTGTGTTGCGGAGAGGTATAGTTCCTGAAAACACAAGATGTACTAGGATTTCACACCTATCACTTACTGCAAATTCATTTTTTTGTGCCAGAAACTGCATAAATGATTTTTGTATATTATTTTTTTCATCTTCACAGATCCTTGAGCTTTTAATCTCATTTTAACCTTGAGAGAACCAAGAAAAGTGATTTCTCTGAGGTCACAGTAGCAGAGCTGAGTGGTGTCTCCATTCCTCACCTGACACTGCAGAACCCACGTCTTCACTCACACTGTGGCCTTTTCAGTATGAGTGCTGCAAAATCGCTAGGCACAAGGTGGTCTTGGACTTTGCCATTCTGCTTCTCCCAGACTGTCTGGATGAACTTGGAAAAACATTGTCCATTCACACTTGGGTATAACAAGTAGATTCCAGTAGAGGACAGCGAAGACAACACTACATCTGGAACATCACAAATAGCGCATTCTTGTTGTCTCTGGCCCTCCCCTCCTTGGGTTCCACACCTAAATTCTCCCAGTCTCCCATGGCTTGAAAAACCACCTGTCCACCTTGCTGTCTGATGCTCACTCTTCCCCATTACTTCCTTCCCTACGTGTCTCACAGTCTCAGACTGAAAACAGACCGGTCCATTTCCACATCCGTTAACTGAGCCACTCACTGTAAAGGGCTTTGGAGTAGATTATCTCTCATGTGACTTTGAGCTCCTATAAATGATCGTTAATAAAGTGCTTCCTAAAATCTTACCAGAGATGACTTCACTGGAGAGAGCATTTTCCCCTGGAGGCTTGCCTCCCAGCCCATGCTGTATCTACACTGGCATACCACCTGCTCATGTGTGAAAGACTCATACTTTAACCCAACAGGATTCTTTTTTTTTTTTTCCTGTTACCAAAGTTAAAAAAAAAAAAAAGGCCTGGTCATTATGCATTCATAAAATTGTATTTCTTGAGTGAATTCTGCCCAGAAACATAGAATGGAATATAAAATGTGAGGGGGAAGGAATCAATTTGGAGCAGCTCTATTTTCATATTATTGTATTTAATCAATTTGATCTACTCATCATTGCATATTCAGTTCAAAGTTTTCATGGCCAAAAGGGGGGAAATGGTAGAAAGGATTAATTTCCCCTTGTTCTACTAATGGAGTGATTTTCTACTTGTCATTCTGAATGTCTCAAAAGAGCCAGCATTCCCAACCACAATCAAATGGAAGCAAAATTGCTTGGGGTGCGTGGGTGTAAAGACATCCACCATCTTCCTGGCGCTGAATCCTCACACGCTCCTCTAAATGTCAACTTCATTCTGAGCTTCATACCTACCCAAATTAAGAGGTCTGGCATCTCCCCAGGAACATCTTCACAGATTCTGGAGACAGGAATATACCTATTCCTCCAGATGTCTTTTGAGCATCAGCAACAATGATAATGGCACTGTCATTTAACCAGCTACTGAATGTGCCCTGGTTGTGTCATGTTTCTTGTTTAAATGACTCTAGAATGGGAGCAACAAGAACTCGCTCACAGACCTGCTTGGAAACCAAACAAGGCCATGGAGATGGCTATACTTTACAGGCAGAAGATACAATGTAATTTGGGACTCACATTTTCTAACTTTAGTGCCTAAGCAATCATTTATTGATATGACATTTCTCTGTCACTGAAGGCAACTCCTTTTAACTCTCTAATCCATGTATTTCTTATCTATTGACTGGAATAGATAATAATTGCACAGGCCGTTATAATGATGAAATTGCACAAATCTATTTAGTGCCCAGCACAGAGTAAATGGTCAGTAGGTATCAGTTATTGTGAATTCTAGCACGCAACTGTGTAATGGACACTTAGGACCAATGGCCCATCACGATTTCTGCCAGTGTTTGTATATCCTATGTATGTGTATTAAATGGCAAGGAAGTGGAAAAAGAAAATGACTATTTCTTAGATAGGCAAAAGGAGAAAATACCAAGAGTAATTTGGTCTTAATTCATGTGTTCCACAAAGACAAAGAAAATAAAAACTTGGCCTATTTCTAATGAGGTACACTGCCATTCACCTACCTCTAGCCTTGGCCTTCTCTGTCTTATCACTTATTAGGTTTTGGTTCCTTTTTTTAAAAAACAGTCAACTGAGGAAATTTGGATGGAGTCTCATTGTGAGTCTTTAAGAGTGCATCAGGTCATAAAAACAGAGTGGTTCTATCTATATGGAAATGTAGATTTCAAATATATCCATCCTAATAATCAAATTATAAGGCAAATGTTCTTCTAATAGGAAGCTAATAAAAGTTGATTCTTAAAGCTGCCTGGAGCTGTAAGCAATAAGAAACAGATTTATATTATAAAGCTTTTCTGTTTTGTTCTCCTTTTCTCCCCACTTTCATGCCTATTGTAATAACTAGATGGCTCAAGCTTCAGCTAGCAGGAAATAGATTTAAAAAAAATCAACATTTTTGACTGAGAACTGTATACACACATGTATACATACACACACATACACAAACACACAGGCAGAGGGGGAGGAGAGAGGGTTTACACATTCAAAAAGAGAAACACGGCATTTGCAAAGAGAAAGGAACACATGCACACAGGATAGCCACCCTCAGAATACAGAGAAAGAGAGAAACACACATGTACAGAGAGGGGGGGAGGGAGGGAGAGAGAGAAAGAAACATATACACAGGATACAAAGAGAGAGGAAAAACACAGGTTATACACAGAGTGTAAAGCGCGCGCGCGCGCATGCACACACACACACACACACATTTATTTACATAACGGTTTGCCTAAAGGCACTAAATTTACTCCCTTTTGAACTGGATTCTCCTCTTCCACACAATGCACAAATACTCCCTGTGAGGTTATCGATTACCCATTGAAGCTGCTTTGGATAATGAGGAGACTGTTAACAGTACACAGAAAAGCAAATTTGGCATAACCAGCTTTTTATGTAATACACGGGAAGGGCAAAGCAGATTATTTTCAAGTTCTTAATTTTCCAGATGCTTCCCTCAAAATGTAGTCATTTAAACATTATGTATCATAAGGAGCTGTGTTATTGCTGCAGACAGAGCAGGAGGTAAGGTGAAGAGAAGAAAAAAAGATGAAAATAGGTACTATCTGAGGGCCACAGGGAGACACAGTAACTCTTCCGCCTGAGAGCAGACACAGATTTCCTCACTGTTCATCATGATGACAGTAAGACACAATAGCCTGAGTACAATGGCAGCGCTGCCGTCCTAAGCAAATCCAGGCTGCAGCCCATCCTTACAGTGAGTGTTCCCAGCAGCTAAGGGAGAGCATAGCCAGGAGACCTCTTTAGCGAGGACAAGGGGCTTTCTCATAGTTGTTTGCCCTGTGACAAAAGTCTGCATGGTCAAGAAAGGGAAATACCAGAGGATCCCCAAGGATAGACTCCTGACTGTACTACAGCTGATGGTGGACATGTGGCACTTGAAACAGAAATTTGAACGATGACGTTCAAAATGGGTCGATATAAAGTGACCGCTTGCTGTGTCCAAATAAAATCTACCACAGGAAATATTTTAGAGTATTGCATATTAACTAGATACATTAGTGGGCTTGGGCATGATGCTTTCATACAAATCTACAATATGCAGGTATCAGTTCCAGCCTCTTCCTCCAGCCCTTCTCACCCCTGAGCACCTTTCCCCATCCTTACTTTTAGGCTGACTTTCCTTAGCCTCCCCTCATGAGAGAGCATGTGACACTTATGTTTCCATGTCTAGCTTAACACAGTGTCCTGCTCCATTCATTTTAGCGAAAATTACAAGACTTTATTCTTCTTTGTGGCTGTACAATACTCCACTATACATATACATTTTGAACTTTTGTGTGTGTCTTTGAGATAAGATTTTGCTAAATAATCCTTTACTTCCCAAATGCTGGAATTATAGGTATATGTCACCATATCCAGCAAATGCCATATATATACATATATAATTTTACCACTTTGCTGCTGATTGGTACCTAGGCCAACTCTGTATCTTAGCTATTGTGGTATGAAGTTTTTTGTTTGTCTTGTTTTTGTTTTTAGGTTTTCCAAGACAAGGCTTCTCAATACAACAGTCCTGGCTGTCCTGGAACTCATTCTGTAGACCAGGCTGGCCTCCAACTCACAGAGATCTGCCTGCCTCTGCCACCACAGTGCTGGGATTAAAGGCTGCACTACCACTGCCCAGCAGTAGTATAGAGTTTTGTTTTCATTTCTGTGGTTACTTTCAATCTGAAGTAGAGCCCACATTCTTTAGAGTGCCCAGAAGTTCAAACATTTCTTGTATCTTACACTTGGCTAGAGAGTTACACATTTGTGTTACTTGTCTCTTCCTTTAGAATTTCACTTTGAGACTCTGGGAGAGATTGGTTGTCCCTAAAGACTTTTTAGAGCGGCCATGCTTTCCCTTAAAATCTACTGATGGGTGAGTTAGAATTAGTGGTACGTTGCTTGAGTAAAAATGAAAACATCAATTTCAAAGCTTAGAGCAAGAAGCCATGAGAGAAAGGCTCTGTGATGACAGTTAGGGTTTTCAACCATCTGATCACTGGGGTAAGCCAGTTCAGGCACCTTCTCCACCATTGCCAGTAGTCCAAGCTGGGGTAATCCTTGTGGATTCCTGGGAACTTCCCTAGCACCCGATTTCTCCCTATCCCTATGAGGTCTCCCTCTATTATGGTATCTCTTTCATTGTTTTCCTACTCCATCCCTGTTCCAGCTCAAACATCCCATTCCATCCATGTTCTCATCCCCCACCCCTTCCCTCTACTGCTCCCCCATCCCCAGTTTACTCATGGAGATTTCATCTATTTCCCATTCCCAGAGCAATCCATTCATCCCTTGTTGGGTCCTCCTTGTAGGAGGGAATGTGGGGTGCGTTGGAGGGAAGGCTGGAGGGGCAGGAAGAGGGGAGAGGGGGATCTGTGATTGGTATGTAAAATGAATAAAAATAATTTAATAAAAAATTAAAAAGAAGCCATGTAAGATCTGAAGCCAAGACTGGCTTTTGAATGGCAGCCACTTACCAAGTGGAGCTATGGAGTACTTGAAACGTGGCTTGTTCCCACTGAGATATGATGTAGCAGACATAACCATATACCAGATTTTGAGAAAAAAATGTAAACTACCTTTTAAAATTGCATGATTATTGTGTGATAAAATAACAAATGTTATTTGGGGTGTATTGTAGTTGGTTGTAATGTCAATTTACCATAATTTAGAATTACCTGAGTGTGGAGCCTCAACTGAAGACTGTCCGATTCCCTTGAACAACGTGGGAAGACCCAAGGCCAGACAGAAAGGGTGTAGCAGAAGGAAGATGGCCAACGAACCTTTTGCTTGCCTGGCTTCCTATCTTGCCATCACATGGATTTATCCTGTTGAAACGGTATTGCCAAGCTCCCCTGGATAACTCAGAACCAGGAGCTCCATAGAAACCTACTGTGTTTTGTGGTGTCAGAGTAGGGCTACTGAGGTGCCCAGCCTCAAGGACTGAGCAACTACCTGGATTTTCAGCTTCTTGGAGTATTTCAGCTACTGTTATGAAAGCTGAACTAATACATTTCCTCTCTCTCTCTCTCTCTCTCTCTCTCTCTCTCTCTCTCTCTCTCTCATCCCATTGGTTCTGTTCCTCTAGAGAACCCTAATACAGGATAAAATAAGCTTACTATATTTTTTAAATTATCTCCATTTTTAAAATGGAACTACTAGAAAATTGAGTTCTTTTGTGGCTGGCATGATGTTTCTATAGGCAATGTTGTCTTAGAGGCAGCCATAACCACCTCTAGATGCCCAGACTCATTAGCACTTGCCAGAATTCTCTAGAATAGAAGGGTCAAAGGCTTTATTAGTTACTTTCCTCATCGCTGTGAGAAAATGCATGACCAGAGAAACTTAAGGAAAGATGGTTTATTGTGACATGTGGTTCACAGTGAAATTCATCCCGGAGGAAAGGGATGACAGCAGGCTCTTGAGGCAGCTGGGTACATTTCGCCTCCAGTCGGGAAGCAGAAAGTGATGAATGTTGATGCTGAGGTTGCTTTCTCCTTTTCATGTAAACCAGCCCATGGAAGACCACCACTCACATTTAAGATGGACCTTCTAACCTCAGTTAACCTAATCTAGAACATCACTCTCAGCAGTGTCCAGAGATTTGTCTCCTGAGTGATTCTAGACCCTTGTCAAGTTGACAATAAGTGTCAACCACCACAGAGACTGATGCTCAACACCACACCTTAGAGTTTCTATGAGCTGAACTCTGTTGCTCTGGGGATTGTTTGTGGGAGTCGTCCTAATCCAATCTGACCAGTATGCAATAAAAGGGCATTAGACAGGGTGCATGCCTGTGAGGAAAGGCTGTGTGAGGACACAATGGGAAGGCAGCCACTCACAGGCTCAGAAGAGAGTTTTAGCAGAAGCTAGCCTTGATTATACCTTGATTTTGGATGTCCAGCCTACAGACAATAAGAAAGTAAGTTTCTGCCTGTTGTATTTTGTTATGGCACCCTAATTAGACTCATGGGATAACTTATAGCTCATAGGGATATGTAGTAAATCATACAATCAGCCTTCCATACCCAATGGTTCAGGGATGACAGTTTTCCTTTAGTGATGGATCATTTTTTAATTGTATATATGTACAAGTGTGAAAGTTTTTCATTATTCCCTAGACAATGCAGTAAAATGACTACTCCCTCAGAATTTATATTGTTTCAGGTACTAAAAACAATCCACTGATGATTTAAAGTTCTTGGAGGGGTTTATAAGAGTTATAAGCAAGGACTATTCCATTTTATAGGAGAGACATAAATGTCCACAGATTATGGCAGCTGCAAGTAGAGGTAGGGATCCTGGACCCAATGCCCAAGTATACTGAAGACATCTACTTATGGTTATTTTTACACAGGATGGATATGCTTAATATCTTTTTTACTTTAAAATATACACTATAATTGGTACACATGTGCCGAAGAAATGGATGGACTCTATTGAACTAATTAAAAGAAAATAACTACAGAATCACAAAGTACAATGATACTTTAATTACCATACTGCACATGCCATCTTTATTTCTGTGAGTTCTCTGAACTCAAATGGGAAGAGACCATAGATTTTGAAATAACCCATTTTTGATCTTCACAGACCACCCTGATGGAAATAAAAGTACTGAACTTCCAATCAGATGATGGACATTGACACTGTGTTTATACACACTTCACTGATGACCCAAAACACTTCAGTTAGCTGCAATCGGATTCCACTCTTCCAATACAGATCTGAGAGAATTACTGCGCATAAGAAGTGAAGGTGTTTGTAGACTGCAGTTTTACTTAAAAGTGTGGTGTTATATGCATGAGCTGAAAGCTGCTGTCACACCTGTTTTGAGGAGCAGAGTATGCAGCATGTTATGATCATAGCTTTCTCCCCATGTCTCAGGTAAGGTAACACACCCTTTGTCAATTGTGTTCCATCGGGCAACCCAAAGCCAGACATCAGTGTGCACCAAATAAGCCCACTACAAAGTGGACAGCAGCTTCCATCAGCGACAGGAATCAGATGAGAAGAAATCTTTCCCGAGTAGGACAACTTCTGAGACATTACTCCAATCTTGTTATTTTCCTATCATCCAGGAAGCCTGCCTGTTTCCTTCCAGAGCACCAGAGGAGAATGTATTGTGTGTGACACTACTGTCTACTTTTTTTTTTTTTTTTTTTTTTTTTTTTTTTTTTTTTTTTTGGCCTACTTCTAGTCTTTTGTACTTTGATGGCTACACTACCTCCCAGGTTTCCAGTCTCCTTCCTTTTTAAAAAGAAATCACATAAGCTGAGTGGAGAGGCACATCCCTGAGAACTCGGCGTTCAGAAGGCTGAGGCACAGGGATAATGAAAATGAGGCTAGCTGGGGTTATATTGTAAGAACCTGTCTCAAAACTAATCATCTCCAGGTAAGTCCTTACTGATTTCTTCACTGCAGATATTTCTGGAGACATTCTTACGTCTCTTCCCAGAGATACCAAGGAGGATATGAACCAAGTTTTCATGACACAATGCTCATGTGTGGGCCTCTTCTCCATTCTTGTGAATCTTTTTTTTTCTGGTATAATTAATTTACTAGCAACTCCATTGCACAAAGCTCTAAGACAGTCCCTATTAGTCATATTTTCTCATTACTGTAACAAAGTACCTGCCAGAACACACACAACTGCTCACAGTTTTACAGAATTCTGACTATCAGCAAAGAAAAGTAGTTCAGCTCACAACTTGACTTGCCAGGAAGCAGGGAAATAATGCCCCTGTGCCCAGGTGCATTGCTTCTGCGTTCCTCTTTTATTCTGTCCTGATACCCAGCCATGGGATTATGTGTGCCAACCACTTTGAAAGTGAGTCTTCCTCCCTCCATTACTCTTCTCTGAAAATACTTTCATAGCTATAACCAGAGGTGTCCCTCACTATTCTCCTAGGTGATTCTAAAGCCAGTAAAATTGGAGGTGATAATTAACCATCACAACCCCTCTATTTTGCTATGACCTGCACAGTTTAGGGATTGACCTGACTGATGAAATAGAGAATAAAGAAACCACAGTCACACATAGAGAAAAGTTGGGACCAAGTGGGCTTTGTCCTCTGATGGAGATGCACCAGCAGTCCAGATACTCAGCATGTTTACTACACACAGATGAATGGAGAGGTAGGTCAGCTGATCTCAGTAGGATGTCTCAGTAGAGGAACAGTCTCACACTGTAGTCATCTCTCATCCAGGAGGAAGAACTGTGCTTAAAACTTTATGCACACACTACCAACACACATATTTGGATCAGAGGAAGACTTTGAAATTCCCCTAAGCCCTGACCCAGGGAATGTCTTGCCATCCCCACGGATCTGAGATCTTGAGGTCCTTGACGTGCTCATGCTCATGTCAACAACACATATACACTCAGGACTTCAGCCAATTTTTCACTGCATCATGGTAAAGAATTGTGGAAAATCCTCTGCTTTAGAGAAGTTTAATCAGGCGTCCTTCTTTTCTTTTACCCATACTCTCTGTACAGAGATTTCTCCCTTCTGTTCTCATGGTCCTCACCTCCTTAAGCACGTTTCTCTGACCTCCCCACAGAAGACACCCTGCCTTCTATGAACACGCTCACTCAGTTACTCTTTCTCATGTGTTCAGAGATTTTCCAGTGTTCCCAATAGCTGCCTGACTTTTGGAAAATCGTCCCTGAGCGCTGAACGAAGCTGAGAAATCCTGGATGAACTTAACCTATGGTCTCAAACCCCTTATAGATATACAACAGGCAACAGCATCTACCAAAACAAACAAGCAAACAAAACCCAAATACACTTGTGATTAAAATTAATACTGTGGGAATTAATCATTAGTCACTACCACGGCAACATAATCCTTGGAGGATATATAGTAAGTGCTTTGCTTATTTATAGGATAAATTATGAACTCTGTTATGCTAGCCTGTATTCCTGTTCACCAAACTGAGAAAACACTGTAACTATTCACTGAAGGTTTACTGCACATTCCAGGCTTTCTTCATATATTAACTCACTATCCTTTACCCAACCCTATGAAATATATATGACTATGTTCGCTTCATCAGGTAAGGAATTCATGACCTATGTATAGTCACAGAATCAGGAGTAAATACTTTGCACATGAGAAAAACAGGATTTAAACCCTAAACCCATGCTTCCAACTGCTGATGATACTTATTTGGCCCCCACCTGAGGCTCTGTCTGCCTGTGTGTCCTGTAGATGTCACAAAATGCATTTCCATTTAATCTTTACTTAATGAATGGGACACATCTCCAAGGAAAGACACACATATTTTAGAGTTTTAACCGAATACATAAAAACAATGTGATTGCCCCATGAATCCTTGGGGGTAGGTTGTGGTGAAGTAAGCTGACCTGCCTTTCTCTCATTTGTTGCCATTTCTTTCTCATGAATGAAAAGACATAATAGCAATAAATTGCAGGCAGATGTCTCATTCCTCCAACTTATTATTCTGGGGAAAAACATTGAGTGACATAATGCATCACAAGACTGTCATGACTGAGGATGGAACAATACATCAAACAGGCATGGCTCTTAGAGAAACTTCCAACCAGGTCTTATATAAAGATGGATTCTGTTATTGGGATGCCATTATTAATACTATGGAAAGTAGGAGAAATGTTTGCTGACAGCATGCGTTCCTAAACAAATGTAAAACAGGTTTCAAGTTTGAAATATCACAGAGCTGAGATATCCTTTGATAACAAAAGAACCTACTGAGGTCTCATTTTAGCATACAGTTTCTGAAGTAAAGACTTCGGCGTGTGTGGGAAAGAGTGGCGGGAATGTGGCCTATGCAAGGAAAAGGGCAGAAATGAGCTTAGAATAGTGTACGGGGAGCTTAGCCTTCACCAGTAGACAGCAGAGTCACCACAGACTCCTGGGGATGAGGATGGCATCCAAGTGGCACATAATTCTAGATGGAGCAGCTGACATTAAAAGAAAAAACAAAGCCATGTCAGGAACAGAAGGATAAAGAGATTTAAGAAAACTATATAGAAGGAAGGATCAGCCAGACATAATAGCCAGCTGGATAACATCATAAAGTGTGAGAAATCAGGTGGAAGGCAAAGAGGTAGAAAGATTTGAGAGGAAAGAAGACAATCTATCTCTTGTGGGGCAAAGAATGGGACTGATGGGGGAGAAAGGCAGCTGGCCTCTAGTTCCTGATGTGGTACCACTCTGTTCCTTGATGGATAAGCAACAATAAGCCCTCCAGTCTGTGATCTGGTGAGCTATTCGGGCCATGACTGTTGTCACCTGCTCCACACATGTTGCTGCTATTGGTAACACTAGGGTCAATGAAGGGTCAAAAATAAAGCACCTGGGTTGTTATTTTTATTTTTGTGTTGTGTTCCTTTATTTGAAAAAGCTTTGCTCTACCCCTGAAGGAAATCCCCATGCCAAGAACTCTGAATGCCGATGCAGTCTCTAGAGACAGTGAATGGGCACTAGTTCCTTGCAGATAATAACTAGAATTTAATTGATTATTTGGTTGACTAACTTCCCTAAGTCTCCCCCACCCCACTTCTTCCAATTTTCTATCCCATCAGCCTATCCTTGATCTCCCACATGCCTGTCCTTGGGCAGAGCAGAATTAGTAGATGTGTCAAACTAAATTGACTTTTCACTTTCCTCTCTGTAGTGGTCTTTGTAGTGGTCTTTGTTATTACCCTTTGAAAATTGTTCTATCGCCATACTTTCTACACAATCAAGGAAAACACTTTGGACATTCCAAATTTTCCCACCATTTCTTCTGCAAATGAACCTGTAGGTTATGGCTTCTGCACAGTGTGAATTTGCCCCCAAGTGCTAACCTCTTTCAAAAGAAAGTGGGCTGTCACACATAGGGGCCAGTGCAAAGAACATAAGTCTGTCCTGCTGCAAACAAATGGAGAGAGGGCAGGGAGAGAAGCTGGGGAAAACATGGAAAAAGGGCTGCCCAGAGATTTTCCTGCATGACTTAAATGTTTCTAAATGCTAATTTCTCAGAATGCATCAATCTTGGAACAATTTGATTTAATCCCTGCTGAAATAAAAGACGTGGTTTAGGTTTCCCTCCAAAGTTACAGAACATAGCCATCTGAGAGTTTAAACAAATGGAGCTTTGGCACCACACTTGTTACCTCCCTCCCCCATTCGAGGAGGCAGCTTTACACAATGGGAATCCTCAAAGGAACCCAAAAATCTCATCTGATTTCTACCACTGAAGTCTGTGCTGCTCTAAGGCTTGATTTCCTTGGTGGTTAAAATGAAGAGGGACCTGTTAAGCTTTAAGTTCCAGTTACCTCTCACTCACAGGCTCATGTGTTAGAAATTAGAACCCTAGCAGGTTTTAGGGAGGTTGTGGAAATGTTAGATGGAAATAACTAGAAGAAGTGGTTCACTGGGCGACCTACCTTTGAATGTTCTCCCTGGACTCCGGGCCTTGTTTTGTTCTCTGCTTCCTCTCTGTCACAATGTAATAGTATTCTTGAAGGTTTTCCTTGGACCCCAGCCCTTGCCTTTCTGAGCTGTTTCCTCTCTGTTATGACATAATTTTCTTCTTTTATTACAAAGGCCAATGGCTATGATGCTCTACTTGAGTTCATGGAGCCAAGCATCCATGGACTGAACCCTCTGAGATCATGAAACCCAACAAAACCTTCTTACTGTAAATTAATTCATTTTGGGTATTTTGACAGTGTTGAAAAACAAGTAAGACAGGTTCTAACCTATATTAGATCTAGCATGAGTCTGACATATTGTAGGCACATAATAATTTTAAACTATTATTATTAACTGGAAGTCTGAGCAATGACCAAGCAATACTCCCATCTCCCTCTCTCTCTTCCTTCCCCCTCCCCACCTCTTCTTCAAGTGAAGTGTATGTAGGACAATGGAACCTACTTGGTGTGGAAGGAATAGGTTCTTCTTCCCTCTCTACTTTTAATATTCTTGCCAAAATTGATTTGCCTCTTGTTTGCTTTCAGAAACTTCATTCCCCAGGAGTTATTGACTCTCACTCTTTTCTTTCCTGATTTTCTTTTGAATACAGACCATCCTTGGGTCCTACCAGCACCAGGCTAAATCTTTCCACAGCTACTTGCTCATCCCTGGGTGATTAATTTATATCAATTTTTCATGTGTACATAACCAGCCACCAGTAACAAGGCCTTTTCTTAGTGATACAGAAGAGACTAGAGACTCTGCCATTTAAGAGTTTTTACTGCTCTTGTAGAGGACCAAATTGTGCAGTTCACAACTATTTATAACTCCAATTCCAAAGAATCTGTTACCCCTCTTCTGGCCTCCTAGGGCACTTTCAAGGATGTACACATAGAAACACACAGAGACACATAAATATAAAATTTAAAAGGATGAGCAAATTTACATTGATGGTTAGTAATAATTACAATGCTATCTGACCAAAAAAAAAAATCATTGTCAACCTTGTGCCTGACAAGTAGCAGTTCCCAGACCTAGGTAAGGTGTGATATGGCTATTCACATTTGGGCTCAAATGCTTCCTACCAATGGCATAGCCTGCAGATGTATTTGGTTTTGCTCCCACAATCTCCACCTTTGTTCTGTTCTTCAAAAATGAACAAACAAAAATAAATAAACAAAACCTTGATCTGTGTGCTGGCTAATTTTTTGTCAACTTGATGCAAGCTAGAGTTATCTGAAAGGAGAGAACCTCAATTGAAAAATGCCTCTATAAACTCCAGCTGTAAGGCATTTTTATTAACTAGCGATTGATGGGGGAGGGTTAAGCCCATTGTGGATGGCACCATCCCTGGGTTGGTGGTCCAGGGTTCTCTAAGAAAGCAGGCTGGCAGGGAGGTGGTGGCTCACGTCTTTAATCCCAGCACTCGGGATTAAAGGCAGATTTCTGTGAGTTCGAGGCCAGCCTGGTCTCCAAAGTGAGTTCCAGGAAAGGCGCAAAGCTACACCGAGAAACCCCCATCTCAAAAAAACAAAATAAAAGGAAAGGAAGAGAGAGAGAGAGAGAGAAAGAGAGAGAGAGAGAGAGAAGGAAAGAAGAAAGAAAGAAAGAAAGAAAGAAAGAAAGAAAGAAAGAAAGAAAGAAAGAAAGAAAGAAAGAAAGAAAGAAAGAAAGCAGGCTGACCAGGCCATGATGAGCCAATCAGGAAGCAGCACTCCTCCATGGCTGCTGCATCAGCTCCTGCTTCCAGGATCCTGCCCTGCTTGTGCTCCTGTCCTGACTTCCTTCAGTGATGGACTATAATGTGGAAGTGTAAGCTAAATCAACCCTTTCATCCCCAACTTGCTTTTGTTCATGGTGTCTTATCATAGCAATAGTAACCTTAACCCCAGGACAATTTGCTTCCAACTTTTAAAACAGAAAAATAAGTAGGTTTCTCTTTTTAAAAATATAATCTTTTAATCATTGTGAAAGAGAGAGAGAGAGAGAGAGAGAGAGAGAGAGAGAGGAAGGAAGGAAGGAAGGAAGGAAGGAAGGAAGAAGAAGAAAAAAAGAAAGAAAGAAAGAAAGAAAGAAAGAAAGAAAGAAAAAAAAAGAAAGAAAGAAAGAAAGAAAGAAAGAAAGAAAGAAAGAAAGAAAGAAAGAAAGAAAGAACTAGATGCGCCACCAGCAGCGCTGGGCTTGTTTTCGTCAGGACAACTCTGCGCAGTCACTAAGGGAACCCATGCCCTTCAGACAGTGGGGTGAGTGTGGCTTCCAGCTGACCACAGTCCTCACCACTCTCTTATAATGTATTTCCTTAGACTTCACTCTTCAATCACCAGTCTGACACTGTGACCATTCAATTCTGCCCCCTGTACTTAAGCTCTGTTCCTAAGGAGGGACAGCATGCCTTCCTTTCTGGTAGGAGTCTCAAGAGGTGGCCGGTTTCCACCTCCTCATCTGAACCCTATGAATCCTTTCCACCGAGATATTCCCAGACCTTTGATCATCAGGGTTAGTCTGAGTTACAATCTGAATTACTCCTGAGATCTGCCCTCACATACCCTATGGATTCCCATCCTACCTACTGCTCCAAGCCTCAGCCTCATAGGGGCTATTTTCTTGCCCCACAAGACTAGCTAGCCTGAGTCCTCAAGTTGCTGGCTTATACAGAAAGGCTTTTCTTCTCATCCACCATTTTCTCATCATTAAGGCTCTCCAATGTGGTCCTCACAGCAGAACAGAAACCAGGGGACTCAAGACATAAAACCACTTATCTGTGTTCCCTGAACGGTACAAAATGAGGAAACTTGGAAAAGCCCCCTGAACTTCATGCATCAAGGATATTTTGGGAGAAACTTGACAGAGACTTGTAAAATACATTTCATATAAAGAGTAAGTTGAAAAGGGCAAAACAAGCTTCGAGCCTGACAAGAAGAAAAAGAGAAAAAGGTGTACATTGAAATATTGAGACCGAAAAACCCTATTGGAAACAGAGCTGTTCTGACCTTTGCGCCTCCCTAAACGACAAGCAACTTTTCCTCCTCCTTCATTTCAGGGTTTGCCCTGTGTGATTGATGACTTGCTGTTTGCTAGGGACACTGCTGAAGTGCCCCGCATATAAAAACGGGGCTCACATAGCAGCCCTTCCCTACAGAAAAAGCATGCTGCTGTAAAAGATAATGTGAGGCCTGCCAATGACGAAGGGTATAAAAAGGAACACAGAGCCTGGCAAGCTGACCACTGCCGACCTGGAGCCAGCCATCTACTTCACGGTGACAGTCACTGTCTTTAAACTTCCCAGGGCAAGATTCCAGGGCACAAGGACACTATCCTGTCCACTCTCCAGACACTCTCAAGCCAGAAAAAACCAGTGCTCACCCTTTCCTATCAGTGCTTCCAAGTCTTTATGCCTCTCACACCCCCATCATTTAAATCCTACTTCCAATTCTACCTCGTGTCTAGATTGTCTCCAGCTATGACTGCCTCTCCTCCTCCTTCTAAATTCTGTAACCCAAAAAACCTGTGCCCATGTCACATACCACACCAATTCCATTGTAAGCAACTCAAAACCAGGTGAATACACATCTGCCTTTTTACACCAAATGCAATGGCTGACATCTAGCAGACGCTCATGTTGAGTTGAATATGGGACTTGGCTGGACCCTTCATTACTTCCCCTCCTAGATATAACTCTAAGTCCAATAGTTAGAAGTTTCTTGACACCAAGGACCCTGACAAAGTGTAAGTGGGACAAGCCAACAACAGGTAATCCACATTTGCTTGACTTTAGTGACCTGAAGGAACTCAAAGCCTTCCCTGGAGTCACACTGCAGTGGCAAGTGCTGTGTCCCTTAAATAGTAAAACATCAGCTTGTGCCTGGAACACTGTCCGGGCTCTGAACAGCACAGAGCTGCTCAATGCTGTGTTTTCACTAAGCTCCAGGGGAAATCCCCAAGTTTGCCTCACTGTCAAGTCCCACCTCAAAATGGGCAACTGGCATCAGGGTGGGCAGCCACACTGTGGGTGGCACCTCAGATCTCCCTGAGCTGATCCTCAAGCAGGGAAGGGCAGGTCACATTTAATCAGTTCACATGCCAAAAGACAGTTTGATTTTATAAATGTCTTTGCTCTGGGTTCCACTTGGGACTTGGGACTTGCAAATCCACATGAGATCTTGATTTGCACATCACCACTGGATGCAGGACTCTAGGATGAGGCACAGCTGTCAGAGGGGAATGAAGCAGGATGCCAGCCTTCTCCTCCTTGATGCTTCCCCTGACCTTTGAACCTCCTTGGGGAGACTGAGGAGAAAACAGTGATGATAAGTAGATATATTTTCAGGCCTGGGGTAGGAATGCACATGGAGAAAGAAAGACAATCAATGGGATGTTTTCCTGTCTGTCATAGCTGCTCTAAGACCATAAGCTTTTTAAGTAATAAGTTTTTGAAAACCAAAAATTTTGGATACAATTTTGTATAAGCAAATCATTTGTGTGTACAAAACTCTATTTTTTCCCGTGCAAACAGCATTTTCACATGCAAATTGGGCTGTTAGGGCTTTAGCTAACTGAGCAGCGGGTGGAATTCAGTGAGTTTTGCAAACACCAGTGGGAAGTAATAGTGGTACAGTACCAGGGAATGCTGGATCGGGCAGCTGACAGGCTGGCTGCCCACCCTGATTGCCACTGCCATGTGCCTACAGCTGGATGGCTTGGATGCTTTGCAACTCTCTTAAAAGGCAGAGTGGACAAACTATCGGAGGTGAGTATATTTTTTCAATCGAATTACTGGTTATTTGACCACTGGAACTGCCCTCCCCATCAGCTAAGATTATTTCAGCCTCAGACTTTCACTTACAGCCCAAGTTAGCACTTCAAAGTAGCTCAGAAGAAATGGTCCAATGGGATGCTGACTGAGTGCATCTAAGTGCTCCCGCCTGGCTGCCAATTTCAAAACTGCTTGAAAAGGGCAAGTTGGACAATTGAAGAAAGTGTCATAAAATGTCTTTACAAGCGAGTGGGAAGGGACTCAAAGTGGCAAGAAGGGTTTGAAAATGCTTCAGGACCAAGGATGCAGTTCCCAGAACCAAAGAAGTAATGAAGTGTGTTTGCTCCCACAGCCTGGAGACCAGGCATGCAAAGAGGATGCTGGTCTTGAGTTGTGGCCTTTTGAATGATAGAGGGAGCAGCCCCATCTGAGTTCCCAGTAGGAAGCCAGAAGTTTCAACCTTGACTTCATTCTCTCTCATTCTGCTTTCTTGGGAGGGTTCCACATTGATTAAATCCAATGGAAGAAAGAGTCAAAGACATCTTTGAGTCCATCTGTACTGCTCTATCACCCAGACACAGGACTTAGAACATATCAGGAGGGACAAACTTGCCCACATGTCCTGAAGCTTCTAGGAAGTTACTTTAATTTACATTTCATTGTTTCTGGGCCATGGTATCCCAAGGTCTGAGTGTTACACCACACCATACTTTGTACATCACTAACACCTAAACCACACAGGGAAACTTCCTTGATTAACAGAGTTTGTTTTCAATGTGTAGAAATCATGAAGTCCCCAATAATATTAGCTTATAATTCTAATGTAGAAAAGGATATGGCTTTTGTCAAACAAGAACTGGTTAATTTGATGTATTCCCAAATTGTTGCCCACAGAATATAAACTGAATATGAACAGAGACATTTTCTAATTCTTTATCTTCTACCTGGCATGTTTTCTAACTCTTCCTATTCTCATTCATCATTTAAAATAATTAATATTCCACATTTTAGGTTCAATTGTCTGGTAGTAACATAACAGACAGGAACCTGCCTTTGGATCATTCTCATATAAGCATGTGGTAGCTTAAGAGTAGAAGTCTAAAGAAAAGCCCAGCCACTCATCTCACCAATACCATTTTCATTCCTAGCCTATTGAGTTCCATTTCCTTCCCAGCTCCCTGGAGTCTCCCCATCTAGCTATCACTTTGGGTTCCAGGAATAAAACATATAATTGATGTACATCTTCAACAACTGGAACCCATCCCTAAGTGACAGGGACCTTCTGGATACCAGCAAAGCCCTGTACTGTATCCTAAGAGTGACAGTTAATCTTGATTATCAATTTGACTAAACTGAGAGATGTTGAACATTAGTACTTTTCTGGGTCCATCTGCAAGAAAGTATCTGGGGATGACTGACATGTGGAACAGTAAATAAAGGAGGAAGAACTGCCCTTCGTGTGGGTAGCAACATCCAATAGACTAGAGAACCAGGTGGAATAAAGTCAAAGCCAGCCAGCACACTTGAGCTGTTCTGTCCCTTAGCTATTGTGTCCATTACTGCTATCATCACTTGTAGATATAAGATTTCACTTCTTTAGCCTTTCAATACAGACTCAGTAGCAACTTTCTGTGGGTCTTTTAGACACCAACATTGATACAGGACTAAATCAATGGTGTCCCCAAAAAATGTACTAATAAAAACTGTAGATAGTTCTTGGTTGGTTAATTATCCAGTATTGTTCAAGTTCTGATAGCCAGCATGCATAGAAGAGCTTCCATGCACATAGCACTTTAGAAAAAGCATGAGCTGTCTCAAGACATTGGATCATGTCGAGCACAAGGCCTGTTTATATGGCTGTGGTTATGTTTAAAGATTTTGAAATGGAAAGAAGGGAGTGGAAAAGAGGAGGAGGAAAGCATGTTTCTTATCAGTAAAGACACTGCATTAAGCCTACAGACTGTTCTCAGACATGGAGTAAGCAGAATTGCTGGAAGATGATTGACTTGATCCATAACCATAAGCTGTATAGCAGTGCCAAAATGCCAGGAAGATAATTGGCCTCTAGGTATTTAAGATGTGGTTTTTGTCCTTCCTTTTATAGATGATTCTGGACATCTTTATGTGTAATAAGCCAACTAGATCTAGGCGATGCCATCATTTAGAGATGTGTGTCCTAGGAGTTATAAAGACACACATCAAACATACCCATAAACACCTGCCGGATAGTGAGCAATAAAGAAGACTTCCTGACCAATTAATCAAAGCCTCAAAATGCAGCCTCAGTGCACTACTGGCCTTAGCAAACACAGTGGGGGAATACGGCTGGGTTGAAACTACTCAGTCGAGCATTAGCTGCCTAGAAGTTTGGGGGAAAGGTATTTTCCTAAATAATATTTGCACACATTTATTAAGAAAGATCATCATCTCTCAATTCCATTTTGACCTGATGGACACATTCTTTGAGTGAAATAGTAGTACTTTTTCTTCTTACAAGGCTTGTCCATACAGTCAAGGACTTTTGAGCAAAACACATTTAAAGACAGAAGATTTTGAGGAAAAGTGATAGATACTAGTGCATTGCTTATTCAGCTATCATTATTTAAGACAATTAAAATTGTATGCAATTTTATTCACTTATATATAGGTAATAAATTAATCACACGGGATAATGAATGTTTATACTGATTTTTAACTTGACATAATTTAAAATCACCTAGTAGCTAAGTCTTTGGGCACACCTTTGAGGCATAATCTAGGTTAGGTTAACTGTAGTAGTAAAACCTACCTTAACTGTGGACAGCACCACTTCCTGGGTTGGTGTCCTAGACAGATTAAAAAGGAAAAGGAATCTGAGATCTAACATTGATTCCCTTCTACTTCCTTGCTACAGATGCAATGTGACCAGTTGATGGATGCTCCTTCGGCCATGTATTCCACACGTGCTGGTCTGTCTTTTTTACTGTGATGAGATGATCCCTCAAAGTGTGAGCCAAAATTAATCCCTCCTTTCCTAGGTCGTTTTGTCAGACATTTTGTGACAGAAGCATGTAAAGTAACTAATTCATATTGTGCTCTAAAGACACTGTTATTCTGGTCTGGGTAGATAGCTGCTTCCATCCTTCCACACTGAACCACGGACAGATTTGGGGCTGCTGCCTCTGTCTCCACTCCTTCCGCAGAGCCAGGGACTACCTGAAACACTAACTTTCTGAGACAAGCCTAGGAAATGGTCATTCCGTGCGCCTGTCCACTCTGATGAATCCATGTCAAAACCTCAGTCTTGGTTACACCCACACCTTCATCATGTTTCCTGACACAAGCATGTGCTATGGCTGCCCCTCTTGCCAGTGTACCTATTCACTGCTCAGACTGGGTGATAATTCAGAGATGTCCCCTGACTTTTCAATCTCTGTCCATGTATGACCTAATGATCATGATAGCTCCTTCTAATCTATCTTGTCTGTCAACCTAGCTTCTTATTCGTCTGTCTGTCTATTCACCCATCCAATTAGTTCTTCTCTCTGGAAAACTCTGATGAACATAGACTATATGACTATAACTGTTATTTCTCTTGTATATTATCAGGAACTAGGTATGAAAATAGTGAGGTAAAGAGATGGATCAATGGGGCTACATTGTCAATAGGGTAGTCCCAAGCCATGTGTGGTATTGAATTCAAAATTTAAATTAAGATTAAATAAAATTTAAAACTAAGTACTTCAGTTGCTCTGGCCATGAAAAGAAAAATAAAAACAGTTGGTAGAATATCTAAATACGATTAAATACCAAACATATGGCGAGTGGTTACCATATTGGTCAGCACAACCGTAATACAATCCTGTCCTCAGAGAACATTTTGTGACAACACCATGTGGTACTAACCCTCATGGCTCAGATTTCAGCTTCATTCATACAGATAGCAGTTTATACTCTGCCTGGTATCTTTTCCCTTGACTGTGTCTCAAAAGATTCTTGTGTTTATTAGTAGCTGATATCTTCACATGCTTTGCTGTATAAAGTATGTTTTTAAATATTACCTTGGACACTAATTAGTGGGATTGGAAAGTGAACAGACGTTGGCATTGTTGAGGTTAATAGCTTAATCCTTTAACACAGGAGAATCCTTCTAGGGCTTATTGAAAAGACTTTTATTGGTGCTCAGGGAATGCACTGTTCTATTATCCACAAGCACTATCTGTTAGGACGTACCATCCATACATCCTCTGAGTGACTGGTGTTCAAAAAATGCTTCCAGATGCTTAAATTTCTTACCAGGAAAGTAAACAGCTAATAAAAAGAGATGAGATTTTTCTCAGATACTACTAGAATTACCAATATCTAGATTTGGTTTTTAATCTATAACTTTAGAACAAGAAGTAAATAGTTAATTATATAGTATAGAGATAGTATAGGCAAAAGATTGGAAAACTTCTAGATCTTGTATCTACATTATTTAAGCATTTCCAAACACTTGATTCTGAAGAATAAAGATTTAATGGAGGAGATGAATGTTGACTAATTTTTTTGCAACAAAAGAGCCATTTAAAGTTGTTTTGCATGGGTCCTCTGATTCTTTACTTGTCTGAATTATCCCTGCACAGAGAATGCATATGGTGATTTAGCTGATGAAAGTTGCAGATGCTTTTGAAGCCTAGTGGTATAGATGAACAAAACTATCCAAATGTCAGAAAATAAAGAGTGGATGAGGACAGAGGAGGAATAGAAGGGAAATGTCTTCACCAAAGGGATATATATATATATATATATATAGATATAGATATAGATATAGATATAGATATAGATATAGATATAGATATAGATATAGATATAGATATAGATAGATAGATAGATAGATATAGATAGATATATATACATATATATGTATATATATCACAAGTTGCATTTATCAACTCTCAATGTGTGATGTCTAAATATCAGGGCATTCACCCATTGTTCTCTATGTAGTAGTCTTTACCACTAATTAACAACTGCCCATATTACTTGAGAGCAGATATTCTCTCTCTCTCTCTCTCTCTCTCTCTCTCTCTCTCTCTCTCTCTCTCTCTCTCTCATGTGCATGCATGTGTGAATGTATAGTCACATTTGTGTGGGTGTATGTGTGTGCAGGTGCACATGAATAAATACCCATGTGGAAGCCAGAGACTGATAGCAGCTGTCTTATTTAATTACCATCCACTTTCATTATTGAGAAAGAGTCTCTTAGTGAACCTGGAGTTTGCTAATTCAAATAGTCTATCTAGCCACCTTGACCTGGGGTTCCCCTCTCTGCCTCCCTCACATGTGGGCTACCACACCTGACCAGGTTTTATGTGGGAGCTATGGATCCAAACTCTAGTTCTGACACATTTTCAGGGCAAGCCATTCATACAATGAACCTTTTCCCCAGCCTTTAGACATCATTTCTTAACCATCTCTTGCATCCTTCAGTGTCTATCACAAAGATAAGAACATATCAAATGTTCATCAAAGATTACTACTAATTGTTGGGTAGTGTATATGTAAAGTAGTAGCCCTGTCTCTGAAGATAGCCACATTCTGAACTCCAGAACCTATGATGCTATATCTTGAGACAAAGAGAAATTAAAGTTGTAGATTAGAGTTTTTGATCAGCTAACCTGGAGCTTAAGAAATCCCACAGAAGAGAGAGAGGAAGAATTGTAGGAGCCAGAGGGGTTGAGGACATCAGAACATGGTCCACAGAATCAACTAAACAGGGCTCACAGGGGCTCACAAGAGACTGAAGTGGCCATCACGGTGTCTATATGGGTCTGAGCTAAGTCATCTGCCTATAAGCTGTGGTTGTGTAGCTTGCTGTTTTTATGAGACTCCTAACAGTTCACCTGTGCTTGGTACCTTTTCACCTTACTGGGTTGCCTCACCCAGCCTTGATATGCAGCTTTATGCCTAGTCTTATTGTAAGTTGTTATGCCACACTTGATTGATATCCCTGGGAGGCCTGCTCCTTTCTGAAGAAAAATGGAATGAGTCTGGGGGAGAGGGAAGGAGGCACTAGGAGAAGTGGAGGGAGGGAAAACTGCAGTTGGGATGTATTATACGAGAGAAGAATAATTTTTATTTTTTTCACTTTACCAACCACAGTTCCCCCTCCTTCCCCATGTTCTGCTCCCCCCACTTATCCCCCACCCCATCCTCCATCCACTCCTCAGAAGGGGTAAGTCCATTGATTTGCCTACAAATTTCATGATGTCATTGTTTTTTATCACTGAGTAATAAATACTCCATTGTGTAAATGTACCACATTTTCTTTATCCATTCTTCAGTTGAGGGGCATCTAGGTTGTTTCTAGGTTCTGGCTATTATGAATAATGTTTCTACACACACAGTTGAGCAAATGTCCTTGTGGTATGATTGAGCATCTTTTGGGTATATGCCCAAGAGTGGTATTACTGAGTCTTGGAGCAGGTTGGTTCCCAATTTTCTGAGAAACCACCATTCTGATTTCCAGAGTGGCTGTACAAGTTTGTGCTCCCACCAGCAGTGGAGGAATGTTTCCCTTACTCCACATCCTCTCCAACATAAGCTGTCATCAGTGTTTTTGATCTTAGCCATTCTGACAGGTGTAAGATAGTATCTAGAGTCATTTTGATTTGCATTCCCCTGGTGATTAAGGATGTTGAGCAATTCCTTAAATGTCTTTTGGCCATTTGAGATTCTTCTGTTGGGAATTCTCTGTTTAGATCTGTATCCCATTTTTAATTGGATTATTTGGTATTTTGATGTCTATTTTCTTGAGTTCTTTATATATTTTGGCTAGAGAGAAGAAAATTTTTTAAAAAAGAGAAGATTACTATGCATCATTCCACTATGCTCAGTGCAGTCACTTAATCATTAAGAAAGGAAGGAGACAACAGAGGAGTCACAGCCTGGCAGCAGAAGTCAGTGACATGATGTGGCAATATCTTGATTTTGTCTATTTATCGCTGACTTTAAAAGAGAGACCCAAAGACTTACAACCAGAGAACATGATAACCTCCAAAAGCTGTAAGGGAGAAAAATTGATGCTACCCTTGAGTCTCCAAGACGGCTTTGGCAATGCCTGATTTTAGTCCAATAAGACCCCTGTTAGGCTTCTAAAGTATAGCACTGTGAGCTGATAAATTTGTTTTTTGCAACCACTAAATCTGTGATAAATTGTTACAGCCAACACAGAAGATGAATGCAATTGAGATCTTTCTCTTTGAGTCTTAAGAAACGACACTATCAATTTGTTATTCTAACCTCCCCTCACAACCATCAAATATTCAGTTGTCAACCCAGAGTGCAACGTTGATGCAAGTATGTGCTGAAAGAAAACATCTGGAACATTGTTCAAAGGAAAAGCTGCTTCCTCATTTTAAAATTGTGTCTTAGTCTCTACCTCTACAATTAAAACATAATTGTCCACTTAAAATACTCCTGTGCCAGCAACTTGATTCCAGGTAAACATTTGCTTGCCTCTCTGTCTCTCTCAGGGGCCAGGCACCAGATTGGTAGGTACATCTGGCGATTTAATTGATAATTATTAAATTAAAAAACAGAAGAGCCAATGCTATCAGTTAAATTGTTAACCAGCAATTCTAGTGTACTTGTTTCAAAGCAAAAATTCTTCCCTTGCTCATAGTTGAGGGTAATCAGACTCTTCCAGCAGATTAAAAAAAAAAAAAAAAAAAAAAAAACCTTGATCTAATCCCTACAGACTCCAAAAGAAGTCATGTATTTTGTAATAATCTCCCCTACACAGCTGTAATCTTTTTCTTCAGGATGGAAGGTGTGGCTCAATTATACACTTAGCTTCTCTAAAGAATAGGGAACTAGTGAATAAATGAAAACTAGCTGAGATAACTATTCTACTGAGAGGGAAGAATCCAGGAGCTGCTCGGTGGCTAAGAACATGTCCAGTTCTTACAGGGGACCCCAGTTTATTGTTTATTTCTCAGCACCTGTGCTGGGTGGCTCACAACTGACAACTCCAGCTCCAAGGGGACCAGGGCATCTACAGGGACTGATGTGAACATAAACACAGACAGACACCACACACACACAGATACAGATAATTAAATATAAGATTAATGTTTTTAAACGGAGAATCTGATTATATATATAATAATAGTACAATTAAGCTCAATATTGAAGGAAAAATTCCTTCATAGTGTACTGTATTATTGTGCCTGGTGATACCTAAGGTCTCTTGGCAACATGGAACATATTATGGGAACTACCTATGTGGCCTTCCCCAGGGAAGAGCACACCAATTGGTTGTCCAATGCCAGACAGTCATCTCCGAAGGCACACATACAAGTAACATGATATGGACTGAACAAGTCATATTTAGGAACATATATGTATGCATAGTGAACAAAGAGACTATGAATTTAGATATGGGAGGGCTTGGAGGGAGGAAAGGCAAGAAAGAAGTGTTGTAATTTTGAAGCTTGTATAACTTCAAAAATAAAATAAATGCCTATTTCTAGCACGATTGTCATTTCTCTGTCTCTCATCTGCCTGGCATACCCTTCCTTCCCCTTCCCCTTCCCTGTGCTTCCATATGACCATTTACCCCTGTTCACATTTCTTAAGTATTGCCTCCACCTTGGATAAAACATACCAAGCACCTACATAAGTGATACAAGCCTCAACCTACACTGAAAGGGTTCTGCAATGGACGCCTAGATCTAACCAGCTCCAAAGGTAAAAGAGGTAAATGACTTGCTCCATGATGTCAGCTTCCAGTAGTGAAACATAGGGTGGGAGAATAGCAAAGAGATTCAAAACGATGGATACTAAACAGCCAGCACAGGTCAACTGAAACTCATACATTTCAGCTTTTGAGTCTACTGGAATGCTAACTCATCTCGGTTATATTCCCACTGCATCTGTGGTATAATTTTCTTCAAAACCACAAGGAAACAATCATGCTGCAGCTACTCCATCCCTTCTTTCTGTTTTTCTTCAAGGTATTGTAAGTGGTTACTTTGTCTAGGATTTCCACTTATTTATTTATTGTTTATTTAGTGTGTATGCTACATTTGTGCAGGTACCAATGGCGGCCAGAAGAGGGCATCAGTTCTCCTGGAACTGGAGTTGCAAGCAGTTGAAAGCTACTGGATCTGGGTGTTCAGAAATGAACTCAGGTCAACCACTGAGGCATCTCTCTGGCCCCTCTCTTATAGTACCTATTGCTCTCACTTTCACTACATAAATGAACCTGACTCCTCTTTTCTTCTCTGTAGCACTTTGTCTTTTGCATATTTACCATCTCTCCACCATGGGCAAGTGCATTTCAAAGATGTTTATTAGCTGTTTTTATTTTCATTTCTCTTCTGAGCAATCCAGTACTAATTAAATAATGAGAGACTCTTGAGATAACAAGGAAATTTATAGATTAAAAACAGCTTCATTAATTTAATAAAGATTTTAAAGCTAATTTCCAGTTTATTAAAAGAAACAAAGAGTGTCATAAAGAAACAAGCTAAACAACATTTTTTTAAAAAAAAAAATCAGACAAATTAGAATGTGGGGTGTTCTACAGGAAAATGTTTCTTTTCTAACAGTCAAGGTAGCATAAAGGGGTACAGGGGACTTTTTATATGAGTTCAATTAATGTTTTCTATAAAGGGCAAAATGGAAACTACTTTTAGTGTTCAAAGGCTATATCATCTGAAACTACCCATATCCAAAATCCATAGATGACACTTCAGGAAGTAGAATCGCCATATCCACTAAGCCTTTATTTAAAAAGAAGCTGGAGACCAGATGTGCCCAGCTGTTGATCCTTGCTGGATGTTTAAAGACTTTAAGAGATTAAAAACAGGTATAAAATATAAAATGTGCACTTTGAACTGAGAAGTTTTAAAGAAGTCTCAGCATTGGGGAAAAGGTGGGAAGGGCAGCAGGCTGTTTCAGGAAGTAGCCAACAGGAGGTAGGGCTAGAACAGCCCTGTTTTGGAGGAGGAACTAACGAGGCACTTCCTGTTAGTTGTATCTTTTTATTTGTGTATCTTGAGGTTCTGAATTTATACATATTCTTCTAACTTCTTCCATTCTGGATTTCAAAACATTATGTACAACATACATTTGCAATGTTCATTTAAAATGTAGCAATATGCCCAGTGTGTTAAAGGGATTGTCCACCGCTCTTCCCATTCCACGTCTCCCAACTACCCCCATCTCTCCAGGGTGGCAAGTATGACCTATGATTTATTCCCTTAAAGTCCTTTCAATATTATGCCAAGGTAAGGACTTCTTAATGTCATTGAAACAGATTGTGAAAAGTTATAGAACCTCAACTTAACTCTTTGCAGAAGACCATGGGGCTTGTAGTTCTATTGATAATAAAGGTACAGTTACTTCAAATGGTGGAATCTTCCTTAGTTACTATATAGCAGAAGCTACAAGTTTAATATATCTCAACTTCAAGATTTTTCATTAACTATATACAGAGCAAGTATGAACCACATGTACTTAATATAATTTGGTAACTTCAAAAATGAATATAATGTATTTAGATCACATCCACCACCCACCCCCTCCTCCAACTTGGATTTTTGTCTAAAGCCTTTAACTTAAAATTAATAAGAACTCATATTCAGAGGATTAACTTAAAATTGTACTATTAATATTAAGATTTCATGAAATACTTCTGTATGATAACTAAGAGGATACATATTATCTTATTTAGAAAAATATGTCAGAAGATATTAAATAAAAACTCTGAGGCCTATGAGTCATTGCTTAGGAAAATTCACGATAAAAGATGAGACAAAAAGGAAGTTGCTTTCCAAACAGAAGGGATTTGGTGACATCTGAGAAAGTAATTGAATACTATGAGGGATCAGGTATGGAGAGGATGGCCTAGACTGAGACAGAGGCAGAATCAAGAAGGGAGGGGAAGCAACAGACAGAATTATCCCATCAAAAGAAAATGTGATTAAAACAATGGAGTAAAGACACATAACAATATGACTTCTGCTTGGCATCTTAGGTATCAAGTCTGTCATTTTTCATATCCATTTTATTATAATCAAGATTTATTTCACTGTTTTTTCCTGTTTAAGTTTTCAAGAAAAGTGAACTGTATATTTTTATATCTGTACAGGTTCTGGATTGTTTGGAAGAAAAATGCTATGCAAATCTAAGATATAAATGAATCTCATCAGTTACACCATCTGTGAATTTTAAAATTAGAAATATGCAATTCAGCATTGAATGAGCTTATTGTCCTCACTAGGACACATGGGTGTGATCCAGATTTGCAAAGTCTATTCCTTCTTGCTTTCTATGATGTGTTAGATACACACCCCTATGCATACACATTTTAATTAAATGAAAATCTATCACCATTGGGTACATAGTGGGCTGGTATGGTTGATTAGTCTTTGGCTCCATATCTAATTTCTCCTATCTAATCACTAAATCACAGCCTCTCTTATTTTCACTGCTATTTTTCTGGTGGCCTTTGATTTCTCATTGTTCTGAGGGCTTCCAACACAGTCAGCCTTACTGTGTTTGTAGGCATCACCCAAACCTTATCTTTCAAATTTCCAAATCATCTAGTTTTAATTGAATTCCCACCATCAGAATATTTTCCAATGTCTCAGTGGAGAAGTTTTGGCCATGTGAGAGTCAATGTTCTGTCAGTGTAACAAATCTGAGATAATCAATTTACAAAAACAGAAGAAGGTTTATTTTGGTTCACAGTTTAGCAACTCTCAATCCCGTACCTAAAGACCCCATTGCTTTGGGGCGGGTGGCATGGCAAAGTCCATTCAGCTCATGACCAAGAAATTAAAAGCAAGGAAGAGCTTGGAGTTCTACAATACCTTTTGAAGGCAATCCCAATGGCCTAAAAGCTTCTCACAAAGCTCAAACTCTCTGAAGTTTACCATCTTCCCAAAACAACTCTAAATGGGAAGAAGCTTTTGGTACCCAGACCTTGAAGAGACACTTAGGAGCACACTGTCTCACACCACAGGCATTCATATGCAACCCACCTTTTAGAAAGTTATTCTCTTTGCCCATCAGAAAGTAAGTTAGTCCCAAACCATCAACCTGTCTTCTCTCTTGGCCCACACTAACACATCAACAATTTCTGTCTTTCTGAAAGGTGATGGTAAAACAAATGAAGAGTGTGAAATTATTAGAAACAAACATAGTTAGATACCTTCAGACCATGATGAATACTTACAGCTGCAGAAACCAAAAGAGAAGAAAGGAGAAATTGACAAGTCTTGAAAGAAAGGTGATGATGGGAAGGGGAAGAAGTGATGGGAGGATTTCTCTGGTTAAAGCACATCTAATGCTTGTGTGGAAATGTCAGGATGGAACCCATTATTTTGTACAGTTAATATATGTTCATTAAGAGATGAATGCAATAGGAAAATAATGAAATAAAATGTCATCATATTGTATGAAAGTTTATAAGCCTTTCTCATATATAAACATGTATTTGTGAGTTAGTTTTTCCTCAGTAATAATCTAGTATAGTCTTGTAAAGAAACAGGAAGACAAAGATGAACATGAGGACAAAAAAATATAATCATATTCAACAACAGCAAAATTTAAAGACGTCTAGAGAGATGTCCAAAACCAAAGTCCTGCTGAAGAATCCTGTAAGGTGGGCAAAATGGGCTGGCCTTAAATCCTTTGTAGACTCATACTTACTCATTAGCAGGGAGAAGCACAACACACACACACACACACACACACACACACACACACACACACACACACACACGACATGGGTGGATGTAGTAAGAATACATGAAGTACATCAGCTAGAACTGTTCTCATACTACACACAGCAAAAGATTTGAGTAGCTTATATCCACCTTTACTCCGGGCTCCTCTGAGAATGTCAGCACTACCGCCACACATTAATTTTTATTGGCAAGCCAGGTGAAGAGAGCAGCAGTCAGTGAGGTGATGTTTGGGAGATACCTGAAAGACATTCTTACATTCATTTAAAAGTTTCTACCCATCTGTTTGCTACAGGGAACTCAGCCAACGCAAGGTGAAAATGAACTTTTTTTTCTAGATGGACAGAGTTAATACCTTGCAACGTAAAGATATTTGCACTTTGTGACTGACTACATAGTGAAATAAGAAATAGTAAACAGGAGGAAAGATCTTAGGAAAAAATAACCATTAGGAAACTAGGCTCAGATTTGCATTGCCACCAAACATGTTTTCTGATCCTGAGGCAGCAACAATTGTCTGTTCAACATTGAGTTAACATAGCCAAGTTCCTGGCACTGCACTAATTGGTGGTGGAACACAGTCCCTGCCATTTAAAAGCTTGAGTGTGATGGAGCTTTGAACCAAACGCTTTCTAAGGTAGACTTTACTTTAAAATGTTGTTTCACAAATTTCCTTTAAAAAAAAAAAAAAAGGAGTTGCAACCAGTAAGAATGGAAGCTGAATGTTTTGCATCACATAGAATCAGAGATTAGGTAATTTGGCAGGCCTGGTGTAAGTGAAATGTGTTATCATTATCAAGGCAGGGTGCTCCAGACATAAATCCCTAAGGAGTAATTACATCATAAGTGATTTTGTATAGCTGTAAAATAGTCATTGAAATTTTTAGAGTCATATTTATATCACTAAGGTTCAAGGGCTTTACCTATCAAACAATGAAACTGTTTTCAAGCAGAGCTGGTTTCAACATTTCCCCCTTTCTCTTTCTCCTCTTTTAAGCAATAGCACACTGGAAATGAACTTTTCATTTTTCTCAACTGTCAAACAAGTATAATTACAATTAGAGTCTTGCAGAGACATTTTGAGGATTTAATGGGATATAACATGTGAAATACTTATTGTGGTGTCCACCAAAAGCATTCAATGCACATTCCATCATTTTTTTTAAACTAAAGAATATTTGCCTGAAGACACAGATAATTATCAGATGTACATATTGTTTTGAACTGGGTTTTTTCAAGAAACAGATTCAGAGACAGTGTATATGCACCAGTTTTATCATAAGGTATCCTCTGGGTTGGTATTTATTTATTTAGGGAAGTAAAGGAGATATACTTGAACAAAGATGGAAACGGTACTAGCCACAAAGACTGGCTTCAAAAGTGGAATTATTCTTCACAGGTGCATACAAACAATGAGTGGATACAGACTATCCCCGCATAAGGGGTATTGTCATAGAAAATGTCATGCCACCAGCATCCTGGAAAATCAGTATCTTAGGCCTTGAAGAAAGACCTGGGCAATACTGCACAGAACGCACTTCCATGCCCCACTTCACAGACCTATGATCGGTATATAAGATGTCCTTGCAGCAGAGCTTCCAGGATAGTGTTTGATCTGTTTCTCAAAGGAAATTTGTAAGAGAATGATTTATGGAGCTAAAAATGGTCACTACCTTCATATACAATTTCATGATTTCCACTGACAGCCTCCAGTCTCCTACTATCCTTTCAAGATTGCCATTGTCCTCCGTCAGCACCTCTCCAGACTTAAGAGGCATGTTTAGATAACAGAGGACACCTCATAGACCGTGGTTGATTAAAGTATCTGTTTACTCCTGACAATGAGAAGAGTATGTGAAACACACACACACACACACACACCACACACACACACACACACACAAGAATCTGAAGGTCAAACACTATTCTGTCACATTTTGTAATGACAACTGTCCTCCTGATAAGGAGGGAGTTAGTGTGATACTCTTCATGGGAAGACATCAAGTCACCCCAGATAGGAATCCAATGACAAGCCAAAGTAAGGATTCCACCACAGTCCAATTCAGAGAACCAATGAATGTTACTGGGGTCTTATAGGAATATGGATGAGGGATTACTTACAGAAGCAGAAATTACACAAAGACAGTTCACTCACCAAAGTCCACCTCAGAATTGGAAAGCAGCCCACAGAAACTAGAAACTATGAGTCCACTGCACAATCTCCAGGCAGCTCCACATGTCAGAGACTGGAGAGTTGCCCTTTGCAGGTAGCTCAGCTGTTCTGACTCACTTCCAGGTAGCTTGGCTGGGCTTTGCTTCTTCTAGACAGCTCAGCTCCTCTGAACCTCTTCTAACCAGATCAGCAGATGTCTGAAAGCATCTCTCTGCAGTCCTTTTCTGTTTATAGGTGCTTGAGGGAGGAAGAGCCTCATAATCTCATCAGTTTCAGGTACTTCCTGGAGTTATTGCATTACTTTGTAAACTTAATGAGTTCCCTGCATGGTGGGATATTACACCTCTCTTTGAACACCCTGTATCTTGATGAGCTTTGCCCTTAAACAATCCTGTCATCTTTCTCACACATACTCACACACCCTTTTAGCATCCTATGTCTTAACAAGCTTTCCTCTGAGACAGAAGGGTGTAAATTCAGAGAAAACTGCTAAACAATACAAGGAAGTTACTCTTTCCTTGTCTGCTGGTCCCTTTTTGGGAAGCTCTCAAACTGATCAAGGATCAGTTGCAGCTTAACAGGTCCTCTTGCAGTATGCCCCCACGAAGTGTCCCTTTCCTTGGAAAGAGGAGCTTTAAAGTCACAGAGCAGTTCCAAGAACTGGAAGTATAAATGAGTCACTGAGAATGATCATCAGAGCCATATTTCTTCCTGTTATTTTCTGGATTCACACATTTTATGCATTAATGACATTGCCTGATAGATGGTTATAGTCTAGAAGTCACTGCTTATTCTTCTTGTAAGACAGGGTCACACTGGAGACTAAACTTTGGTTTATATGTGGCAGGTTGGAGAGCTGAAGGAAACAGTAGCTAGATAAAGTTCAATGGGTTACAAACTGTGATCATTTCATGGTCATTGGTACTGTGGATGGGTCAGATGAATGCCTGATATCAGATATGCCCTCTTACGGCAGGGTGGTACTAGGTCCATGCTATTTAATTGAATCTGATAGAACTGAGGACTCAAGAGCAACTATAACTACCTAGGATCCTTAGTATCTCTTGATGAGGCAATCTGATTCTCCCAGGGTCCTGTAATATATGAACACTTATCTAGGGGACACATTAATTCTCCACTCCAGAAGTCATGACATTGCTCTAAAATCCTAGAAGACTGGATTATAATTCTCCCTTTCAGCCTCATCATTAGCTCTCCCCAGTACCTTTCTACCCCACAGAGAACACAGGGCCATATGGTTTACTTGACTCTCATGGAGCACAGAGTGTCATATGATTCAGAGAGCAGTCCTTGAGACTGGAGTTCAGAGTTCTTTCCTGCAGTGAATCCTGGTCTAACCTACAAGTCTTTCACATTAGTAATATGGACAAAATTTCCTCCAAACTCTCACGAGGTCTGTCTGCTGTTGTTCTGATTTCTGAATTTTTGAAAAGAAGGGACGCAGTCATTTGCCCCTTCATGTTGGATGGCTTGTGTTGATATGTCACGGACAACTGGGCCCCTTCACTGATGCAACATTGCCTTCTGGGTGATAAAAGAGGTTTATTTTTCAGCCTCTGGGATTCATGCACCTAACCAAATTATTTACATTTTCATGCTCATCTGGACATAACATGAGTACAGTGCACCAATGTAATGTTCCATGAACTATCCACATGGACCAGCTTCTTGGGAATGCAACATTACGGAGAGCGAGACTGAGAGTGTTCTTGCTGTTTTCCATCTGCAGTGGATGTGAACCGGATTACAGATTTTCTAATAGGAGTGGAAGGAATGCATTTTCCAATGGCTGTCTCCCATGTGTCTGAGACCTGTTAATTTGATTGCATGAACCTACTACATCTGGCAGAGCTAGGATATGTTTCGTTTTCATCAAGGACAAAATGGAAAATTAAATGGCTGTCTAACATGGTTCTCACCCTTGCATCCTTCACGATGTCAAGAATGTCACCAATTTTTTTGCCGTTTTATTTATCGTGGTTTTTCAACTATGAATACTACATTATTGCTTGTATAAATTTAAATATATTGAATTGTGGTATATAATTTCATTGATTCCCACTTGACTTCTCTCACTACTCAGTCCTACAAACCACAGACAAATGTGGAAATTCCACCACCTCCAAAGTGTATCAGTCAAATCATGTATGCAGACCTAGAAAACTGGTTACTAGAGGCTCCCTGTGAACCACTCAGGTCCAAGATCCAGTTACCACACACACAGCCTCCATATATTGATATATGAGGTCCACAATGACACTTTATATCAGAAACTATTTGTGTGGATTCTGATGACTGACCTATTTGCACATTTCCTTATGTCTAAAACTGTCCAAGTAAATGCCCACAGACTCACAAAGTCCTAGAAAAACCATTCTGGTATATAACTGCTAGAGAACTACAGGCTCCTTCCTCCTGGGCACCAGCTACTCCTGCAGTCACTAGTCTCTGGGACAGAAAACTTGTCCTCTACCTGGAACCCTTGTTTTAAGACTCCTAATTTCCTTGACTGTCTTCAGTCTAAATTGAACAATTTCTTGTTGGCTCCCCCCTTTAATCTTGTCTTTAGGAAAATCACAGATTTTGAACTCTTTCCACCATTGACAGTAAAGCAAGACTCCAACTATTACTCCAACTTTGGGCACAACAACTGTGCCCATCTTGCTTCTGGCAGTGAAGCACTGCCACCTGGCTTTATTACTTAGAGACCTGACCATCTCTATTCTTCTCAAAGAGCCAGATTCTGCCATGACATCCGTTACCACTGCCTCTGACTTACGGTGGTCAGACACCACTGAGCTTCTCAAGCAATAGCCTAGATCACTGGCCTCCTACGGGTGAGTTCTTTGCCACTTGTTATAAGCACAGTTTCTCCTGGAATCATCCTGGGAGACAGTATTGCTCACTTAGCCTGTCATATTCTCCATGTGTCTAATGTTTGGTACATGTTTCCTCAGCAGCTCTCTCATTTCTAGTTCATTCAGAAAATCCAAAACCCTCTCCAAATTCCCAGCGTCACACCAACTAGTGACACAGTCTGAAGGTTCCTGCCAGTTTCATTAATTCAGTATTATGAGGTTCTTCCCCACTAGAAACTGCTGCCCTAGCCACCTCATATTTCATTTCATGCCTTAAACAATCACAGACATTAGCTTTTAGCAGGAAGGAATGGGTCACTTCTGTGGTCCAAAATTATTCAAAGGGATGTGTAGATTTAAGAGTTTCAAGTGTATTAACCCAGATGTCTTTGTCTCATGCCTGAGGAAGGCCCTGATCTTGCAAAGCATGGATGCTGAGAATGAAAGTTCAGCCATTTCTGCAGTTCAGCTACACTGATCATTCAATGCTGGGAAGGATCCTCGGTGTTTTCTGTTCCCTAGAGAGAAGCATTCCTCAAAATCTGTAACAGATGACTTCCTGTGTTCAAAACAACCCTTTAAATGGTGAGAAAATACCCCCAAGTCTCCCTACCCACTATTGTATCCTTATGTAAATTGTCCCCAGAAATTCCAAAATCTTTGATTACTGCCCTTTCAAAGTCTCTAGATATCCCAGGTATTGCCTTTACCAAGTCTTTCCACCAGTATAGCATTGTGGTTTACCACCAGAGACAGGTGTTTTTATTTTCAGATTTATTTTATATGTATGATTGTATGCCTGAGTATATGTGTAACACCTTGTAAGGATCCCTGCAGAGGCCAGAAGAGAATGTTGTATCCTCTGGAATTGGAGTTACAGAGATTGTAAGCCCCCTGATATGGATACTGGGAACCAAATCTAGGACCTTTGCAAAAGCAGCAAGTGCTCTTCATTGCTGTGCCATCTCTCCAGCTCCAACCAGTGACAATCTAAACAAGTTAACCTCATCATACTGGAAACCATCCATGCCGTTCACCATTGACTGGGCCTTATTGTAGATCCGCCTCCTGGTATAATTCTTGGCATTAATAAGTAGTTCAGGGACAGACTCTGGGATGAATCTGGCTGCAGAAAGCTTATCAGAAAGTGTCTTTGGGAGCTACAAGAGTGGATTATCCTGTTAGCAACTCCAGACATAGAACTCCTCATCAGAGTTGTACTAACTCTAGACAGGGAACTGTTATAGACCTGAATTGACCAGCCATTGGCTATGGGCTGCTCCTGGAAAGGATTTTGAATTTGACAATTCTGCTTAGCTAAACCAGGGGTTCTCAACATGTGGGTCATGACCCTCCCCACAGGGGTCACCTATCAGATATTTACATTGCTATTAATAATAGCAAAATTACACTTATGAAGTAGCAATGAAAATAATTTTATTGTTAAGGGTCAACACCACATGAGGAACTATATTAAAGGGTCACAGCATTAGAAAGGTTGAGAACCACTGCACTAGAGGAAAGTCTTGGAAAGGAAATCAGCTGAGACTTGTCACTACCACCAAACACTCTGCATCTGGGGAAAATCATTGCTTCTGTTCTGAAGGGGGAACAAATGGTACCATTGCATCCAGTGCATTCAGCTTATCTTGCTGATAGGCAGAACTACGGCCCTTGAGCGAGATCGACCTGCTGAACAGCACAACCTACCAGTTTGTTACTCAACATGGTAGATGACTGCAAATACTATAAGACTGGGGACCTTGGAAAGGGGCAGTTGTTCTGGATTATCCATGTGAGCCAAGCTTCATCATGTGCATCCTTCAATGCTTCCTTGTCTCAGTGTGCACAAGGGTCAAGAAGAGACAGGACTATGGAGTCTAATCAGAGGAACGGAAGGCAGCTAACCTGGAAGACAGCAAAAGAGGCTGCAAGCCTAAGATGTGGACACCTCTAGGAGCATGCTTTCCTACTTCAAAGATCTGGAGTAGACAGAGATCTTCCTTCTTCAAATTAAACACACACAAAAAAATCCCTCCCAGGTATACCTGCCATTTGGCGGGTTTAGTTCCAGATGTTACCAAGGTGACAGCCAAGAGCTGTCACATTCTGCATCTAGTTTTAGTCTCTAAGTATCAGAATACGAGATGCCAGATCACAGTCATACATTTGAATCATTTTTAGTTTTCCAAGGAAAAATTAAAATGGTGGAGATGAAAGGACTAGGAATTAACCTTTTGCACAGGTATGAATTAACAATTTATTCAGGTATAGCAGAATATCTCACTCAGCCCCACTGGGACTTGAGGACAGACATATTTGTTGTGACAGCTTGCTCTGCACATTGCCAGAATATCTGTCTGCTTTCTGCTGTCTTCCCAAGACATACCACTACCATCTCTCCATTTCTCCCCAACCACTGTGATGTTAATAAGGCCAACTTGGCTGAACTGGAAGACACCTCTGGGTCTGTCTTTGAGAGCTTTTCTAGAGCAGATTGACAGGACAGACAATAGATGTGAAAGACCCGTGCTGAATGGGGGGGGGCACTGTCCAGTGGCTTGGGGAACCCTGCATGGAATACAAGTGGAAGGTGAGAGGTCCAGCCACAACATGAAACCTGCAGTCTTCCAGGTCAGGCATGTTCACTGCAGCCACTGTTGTCTGTATAAAGGACAATCTGATTGCTTCGGCTTTTTAATAGAACTCACACCACCTACTCTTCAAGGAGTTTCCAGGACTTTTGTGTTGGGTTGGGACTGCTACCTCTTAGATCTGAGGCTCCCAACTTCTTGAATTGAGAAGCTATCAGGTTCTCTGCCTCTCTGGTGTATAGATGGCCATTGCTACACTACCATTCCAAACTAGGTCAACCTATATATATCATATATATATATGATTCAGATATTTTATTGATTCTATATGTACATATATATATACATATATGCTCTGTGTTTTATATTTTAGTCATATTTTTTTATTTATTCATTTTTATTTGTCCTATGCATTGTTGTATCTGTGTGAAGGTGCCATGTCCCCTGGAACTGGAGTTACAGTCAGTTGTGAGCAGCCATGTGGGTGCTGGGAATTGAACCTAGGTCCTCTGGAAGAGTAACTAGTGTTCTTACCTACTGAGCCATCTCTCCAACCTCATGTTATGTATTTTATAAAGATAAATGTTCTATTCTATTCTTCTAAAAAAAAAAAACCATTAACAAATATATCCAATAAAAGTATCCCCAGGTAGGTATGGTCTTGTTGGAGAAAGTGTGTCAATATGGGGGTGGACTTTTGAGGTCTGCTATGCTCAAGCTATACCCAGTGACACAGACCACTTCCTATTGCCTGTGAGTCAAGATGTAAGAACTCTCAGCTCCTTCTCCAGCACCATGTCTGCCTCCATGCTGTCTTGCTTCCCACCATAATAATGGACTAAACCTCTGAAACTGTAAGCAAGCTATCCCAATTAAATGTTTTCCTTATATGAAAAAAAAAAAACTCCAGATATTGTGAAATATTCCCCAGAAGAGACAGCTGGAACTGTCTGAATATGCCCACCACTGGAACAAAGACACAATTGCAAATAGTAGGACTAGTTAGAGCCTTAGACATTATTCAGTGCTGCAGTCTAACTTTAAAACATGGGATGCGCATCTCAAGGAAGTAATGTTCCTTGTCCACGTCCCACTACTTAGTGCTATGTTCCATGGCTATAGACCAGTCTGCCATCTCCCTGGACTTCTGGAATAGAAACTGCTTCTAATTAGCTTGCTGGGCTCCATTCACATATGCAGACAAATCAAATAAAGCACAGGAAGTTGACCCAGTTTTCTTATCCTTTCAAGTATCTAAAGTTTCCTCTTCAGAACTTTTGTGGATAAATTGCTGCTAATGGTGGTTGTCAGGGAAGCATTTCTGCTAATTAGCATTCGTGACATGACAGAGATATACAGAAGCAAATAGGTGCTTCCCATAACGTCCACCACCCTCCCTTCCTTGAAGTGAAAATCCTGTTCTCTTTGTGCTCTGAGGCATGGGGCTCAGCAGTCCCTCCTTTCTGGACAATAGGTCATTCCTAAAACTGCCTCTGAGAGTCCTTCATCAATAAGCCATCAGTTGCCCAGGGTTGGTTTGTTTTGTTAATTTGCAGTTCTATTTTTACTGAACAGAAAAGTAAGATCAATAGCAACCATGGGGATTTCTAGGCAGCTCCACTCTCGGCTCTTACTTGCGTTTTGAAAGCATAACAATGTCAGCAGAATTAATTAAATTGCCATCACTGTGTCTCTCTCATCCATCACTCACTCATACACTCCTATGTTAACACACATTGAAATCAGCAGAATACACATTTACATATGCACCCACCTACGCTTGAAGGAAAATATGCTAATTTTTTTCATTTGTGTCTGTGAGTTTCGATCACTTGAAAGCATATTTAAAGCATACAGGAACTGTGAGACAACTCGGCTTTCTCAAAACACCAAACATGGAGCATCTTGAGGAATCTGTCAGCCCCCTGAAGAACATGAATCTGTTAAATGATTAATCAATAACCTAATCAAACTTTGATCTATAACGTCAAGGGGAATAGGGTACTAGATCCCAATTAATTTGTGTGATGTGGCCAAGCTGAAACCAGGAGAGGGGTTTGAATCCTGAGGAAGGAACAGCACTACCCAATGATAAGGTGGTGTTTGACCAGAAAATCTGTTCATTTGGCTGGTCTGCAGGTCAGGAAGGCATGAGGGAGTACAGGTATAGGCAGCACAGTAGTCATGGGGGAGTGTAGTTATGGATAGCAGATCAGAGGGAATGGAGATAGTGTAGATATGGCCAGCAGAGTAGGCAGGCATAGGGAATTGTAGGTATGACCATTCATGGGCTGTAGAGGTTAGGGTCTGTAGGTCAGGGAGGCATGCGACAGTGTGCACCACAGAGAGGCACAGAGAATGCAAATCTGAAGTGCCTGGCACCCAGCAGAATCTTAATCAGAATTTCCTTGATGCTTACTCTATTTTCATGGAAAAGCCCAAAAGAAAGGAGACCCATAGCTGAGATTCTGCATGGTTTATAATGGGGCTGGCAAATTCTTTGACTGCAGCCACCATCACAGTTTCTGGCATCGATGCATATCAATTTAAAACTCCCTTACATGGTGATGCAACCAGGATTCAATCACCCTTCATGGATACCAAGGGCATTCATAGTGGAGCCTATATGTTCCTTTCCTACCCCTGATAATACAGCATAGATCTTTGAACATTGCCAAGCACCACATCTCAGCCTGTGGCTCACAGGTTTACAACCTTGGAATGGGATCCCATGTGACCTCACAGAATAGAGCAGATCATACTCTCCTTGCAAAGAATAACTAATCTAAGAGCCCAAAATTATTATTTGCTTTCTGTGTCTGTGAGGCAAAGAAGCGCTAGTTAATATGCATTGGTCATTAGCAATATGGCTGTAATTATGGTAAGGGCCTTTCAATTTTTTGTCCTTTGACATCCAGAACAACTACATAGCATAGGTATCATCATTGTTCACATTTAAAATATGAGAGAAGATTTAGGCCATGTTTGCCCAAGGGCAAACAAAATATCTCTAGTCCCTCATTTCATTGACCATCAGCAGGAAGCACCAAAGAGCCACAGACATTAAGCAGCCTACATGACTGCAGCCACCATTTTACACAGTTAAAGAAACAAAATGCAGACAGCTGCAGCGTTTCTTTTATGGCTAAGGAGATAGAATGCTGTGCACAAGACCTGCTGTCTGGCTGTAATCTCTTCCTGTGTCTGCTCTTTCTACCCTCCCATCCTATCAATCTGCAGTGGATAGTGACCCATCCCTGCCATCCCTTCCTACTCCCACACTCTCAGCATTGATACAATAACTGGCCTCGGTGATAGAGAGGATTTGGAATTTCCTGATGGGTGGGATAAAGGAGTTAATGTCTGAATTTAGAACCTGAAAACTGCCCTCAATAAACAGAAATGGATTTTTTTAAAGGAGTTTTGAAAAATAGACTATCTTTACAAAACGATGTTCTTTTTCCACCCCCAGGAACTTCAAGGTTGTCCAACAGAGATTTCCGGGACACAAAGCCTAACAACTCAAACTGGGTACATTCTCATATAAGCTTAGCAACCTTGACAGGTCCCCAGCTTCTCCTTCAATGTGCGGACCCAGGATTAGTGCTCGAAAGCCCTCTCCATACTTTGCCCTTTTCTGTCTTTTGTGCTTGGGCAACTGGGCTTTCATCTTTAGCAAATTGAGGAGAGACCCAAATGTTCCCTAGGCAGGAACAATAGCAGCTAGAGGACAAATGTCGAGGCTGCCTGCCACATGACAAGCCTCACATTTCACTTTTCTTCCCTCTTTTTTCCACGCTTTGCTTCATTTTGGAAGAAAAACTATTTTTAAAAAGCACCAAACCCCCTTGCTGTCAAGGAGCTTGGCAGGATTGATAAATAAGGGGAGTCATCTTAATGGGGGTGCTGTCAGCAAACGATTTCTTTTAAACAAATAAATGTGAGAAATGAGAACATTCGAGAGGTCCCTGAGTTTCTCCAGGGGGTGGGTGGGGAGGCGGGGAGGGGAAACAAACGATTCATTTCTTCAGCAATAGGGACTGGACTTGGTCCATAAGAACCTCCCTTGTTACCAGAAAGTCTTGCTCATTAGCATATGAGAACTCATCTGGCCCCGCCCCTCCTCTTGCACAGGGAATGCTTTCTACAGCTCCCCCAGGCTGCTCCGGGCGTTGGCACCATTCTCAGCCGGCCCCATTTCCCATCTTTTTTTTTCTGGTGGGCTCCAGGTGTTGCTGTCTGTTTGAACACATGTCTGGTAACCACAGATTCGCCGGGCTTAAATAAGAATCAAGACTGCTCTCGTTTATCTCCACGCAGACAGTGCAATTTGTCAAACTCAAAAATGCCCATCGGTGTAAAGGATTTAGGGAAAGCAGAGGATTGAGTGAGTAACAAGAGACTGGGGTGTCAGATGAGCCTTTGAAGCAAACTGCTTAGATCAATCAACTGCAAGACATTACTGATGTCCTCCTCCACCTTTAGCGAAACAGCGTAGAATCCTCTCTCGGCGATTCCACAAAGGAGGCAGGCCACAGCGTTGCATCTAGAGAAAAGCAGACACCGTGCCGTTCAACCGGAAGAAGAAACATTTCAATTAAAGACCAAACTGAATGCTTTATGGTCTCAGATCATGACTCCAAAGAAAAATATTCCTGACTGTGCCCTGAGAGTCCCACCTGGAGAAATTTGGATCTTAACTCCAAGGGTGTGTCAGTCACTTTCATGTTACTATAACATAATACCTGAAATCATCAGCTTAATAAGAGATAGGGTTTATTTTCATTCTGTTTCAGAGGTTTATGTCCAAAGCAGTTGATTCCGCTGCTGCCCAGAGCCTTGGGTAGCACATGACACATGTCGTAATAAGCACTGGGCAGAGTCTGTATACCTCATGGCATCTGAAAACAAATAAAGACAGAGAGGGGCATTGATCTGAAGATCACCTCCAGGAAACACTTTGGTGCTCTACCTTTCTCTCACTAAGCCCCATTTTTTTTCTTTCTTTTTTTTTTTTTTTTTTTTGTTTTTTTTTGTTTGTTTTTTTGTTTTGTTTTGTTTTGTTTTTCAAGACAGGTTTTCTCTGTGTAGCTTTGTGCCTTTCCTGGAGCTCGCTCTGTAGACCAGGCTGCCCTCAAACTCACCAAGATCCACCTGCCTCTGCCTCCCAAGTGCTGGGATTAAAGGCATGCGCCACTACAGCCTGGGCTGGAGGGATAGCTCACCCATTAAAGAGTAGGTTCACAACCAAAATATAAGCCCCATCTCTTAAAAGTTGATTTTATCTCCCTGTGACTCAACAGGCTCTGGATGAAGCATTTAATAAATGGGCCTTTGAGGTACACTAATCAAGACTACAGCAATGAGGTTGCCATCAAGGTACCAACAAACACTTTACCACTGAACACAACTTGCTTGTCTCCTGTGCACTAGATTCTCCCTGATGTCTTAGCGACCTGGTTCATGTTTTTTCCTAAGTGCATACTCCTCAAAAAATGGGAGCCTGTGAAAGACAATTTAACTAAATTTACATCAAACTTGTACTTTTCATTGTGAACTCACAACTAAACTACATTGCCAAGACTCCCTTGAAATTAAAAGGGATGCTAAGTCAGAACTTGTCCAAAGAGGGGATGGATAGAAATGCTTTTGGCCACTCTAAAATAGTGGTAAAACCTCACATAGATTTCTTTGTTTATCATGTCCATTGTCTTCCAGCATTATTCAAAGGAAAACACAGAGGAAAGAGAACTTGAGGACTGCAGGGAATTGAGATGCTAGAAACCAGAAACTGATCCTAAATGTGTTTTTGAGAAACAGGGTTCCTCAACCAGCATGTACTGTGTTCTGACATGAGCAGAAACCATGAACGCTTACTAAATGATCTATTGGTGCTTAGGAACTGCTCATCACAGCACTAGGGCTACCCAAGCGAACACAAGCTGGCAGGGGCAGTGTCCATACCTGTGCCTACCCTGTGATTAGCTTGAAGGAGGCTGTGGTGGTTTGAATAAGAATGGCCCCCATAGACCATTTAAATACTTGGTTTCCAGCTGCTGAAACTATTTGGGAAGGATTAGGAGGTGTGGCCTTATTGGAGGAGGTGTGTCACTGGAGGTAGGCTTTGTGGTTTCAGAAGACTTTATTCCCAATTTGTCTCTGTCTCTCTCTCTCTCTCTCTCTCTCTCTCTCTCTCTCTCTCTCTCTCTCTTCTTTCTGTCTCTAGCTCTCAGCAACTGCTCCAGAACCATCCCTGCCCTGCTGCCATGTTCTCCTCTATGATGGTCATAGACTCTAACCCTCTGAAACTGTAAGCACCAAATAAACTCTTCTCTATACTACTATAGTCAGGATCTCTTATTGTAGCAAAATAAAAATAACAAAGACAGAAGCCAAAATGATGCCATTTTGTATCTCAGTCTATGACAGAGAGCATGTCATACTATTATTTAGCAGAGTGTAAAAGGATTGTGGAGGACAAGGAAATAACTATGAAACTTAGGTAATTCATAGATATATGTGATATGGCAAAATGAGATTAGCTATACAACATACTAGAAAAATGGATGGTGAGATGATCTCATGGGATAATTATTATCACTGGGAAAATCTACAAACTTTTCATGGAAGAATCTCAAAGGATAAGGTGTTTTTTCACAGTTGAACAGTAGAAAGGACATTGAGGGAAAAGATAATTGTAAGATAAGTAAAGCCATCTTTGGAAGCAGGGCATGGTGGTTATGCCTGTTGTACTGGCAGTTGGGAAGTGGAGAAAGAGGGTCAAGAGTTCAAGGCTAGCTTGACTACACAGTGATGCCAAGGCCAGCTTGACTACACAGTGATATCAAGGCCAGCCTGACTATACAGTGATGCCAAGGCCAGCTTGACTACACAGTGATGCCAAAATCAGCCTGAACAAGCATCATCTTAAGTTTTGTGGCTGTTCTAAGAATACTAACTGAGAAAGTATGGTATCATATGTCTGCAGTCCTAGGATGTAGAAGACTAAGGCAAAAGGATTGCAAATCCAAGGCCAGACTGATCTACATAGCAAGACCCTAACTCCAAGAAAAAATAATAATAAAAAGAAAAAAATATTCTAAAAATGGCACGTGGAAACCTGAAGAATAACCAAAAGTGTTCAAAAGAAGCAACATGATCTTTACCAACATGTTGGGAAATTGGCTCTGTTGATATTTTAAAGTCAGAGGCAGGGCATTGATGCTAGACATCATTTAAGGAACCACTACAATAATAAATGGTGAGGGGGACTTACCTGAATGCTCTGAATGGTTTCTGTGATAGATGAGTTGGGGAAAAAAAAAACACTCAGTGTACCATAAAGTTGTCACAGGGTGCCAGAAAGATACAATAAACACCACCATGCAAAGTAAGTAAGGCTTACTTATATTTGGGAGCATTTCTAAATTGAATCACAACTGTAACACGAATCTTAAAAGGTCTTATTAATTTAAAAAAAAAAACAGAGACAGATATTGGGGTGAAAGCTGAAAGATCACAGAAACAAAACAAGCCAGCCATATTCTTACCTCTATGAAATCCTTAGCCTCGAGAGAGTGAGTTTCTGTTTTCTCACACCTTATATCCTTTCTCTGCCCAGACATCACTTCCTGAGATTAAAGGCATGTAGGCTTCCCAAGCAAAGGCATGAGATCTCAAGTGTTGGGATTAAAGGTGTGTGCCACCACTGCCTAGCTCTGTTTCTCTCATTTAGCCCAGTGTGGCCTTGAACTCACAAAGATCCAGATGGATCTCTGGCTCCCAAGTGATAGGATTAAAGGTGTGTGTGCCACCACTGTCTGGTCTCTATGTCTAATCTAGTGGCTGACACTGTTCTCAGATCCTCAGACAATCTTTACTGAGGTACACAACTCATATATACCACATCATAACTATATATTTCAATGTATCATAGAAGATTTTAATGTGTGACCACTGTACATTGTAACTCCAAGGAACCTTTGCTTTCCTATTCTACAAATTATTGCCCATGGTAAGAGTTGACCGTGACCAGTAAGCAAGTACACAAAACCAGGTTACCAAGCACAGCACCAGTAAGGCCAAGAGATGAAAAAAAAAAAACAATGGAAGAATTCATCTGATTAGTATAATAGAATCATTTAAGACACCTCCCAGCTTCCAATCTACCCAAAAGTTCCCAGGTGGCAATTTTGGGGTCTCATGCATGTGAACCATCTGAAATACCAGTTAACTAGGCCCATTTCTGCTCACATCTTGGGCATGAGTTAACAGTTGATGCCAGAGATAAAACAGGAATTTGCATTTTTAACATTCTTATCCCTTTAAATGATCTTCAAATGTTCTGAAGTTCCGGAAGCACTAACCTGCAGATATCGTTTGAGTTTTTCAGCGTGGTGCTTATCAACACCTTCATAAGCTTCTCTAACTGTGCCACCTGCATCCTCAGTCTCCCCACTCATGCTATATACTAACCCAGAAATTCAATGAACACAAGCAGAGAGAGCTTTTCTCCATCCTCACAACTCAATGCTCATTGGTCCCCTTGCCCAGGCAGCCTCCTCCTCTAACAGTTTCACAGACTCCTATGCATCTTAATAAACAACAGATACTTTTATGACTCTGAAAATACATTTGAAAATCAGCGCTCAAGACTCTGACTAGAGCTTGAATGTTTCCTGTTTGAAGTGTTGAAAGAAATGTAACTTAGTAACCATGGAGTTGGGCTTGGGTATCCTGTGGTCATGCAGACTCAACTGACGTAGCCCTTCTGCTTCTGAAAACCTCTCTCTCCCTGGAAGAGTAGATGGTTTTAGTGACACATGAAAGGTTTTCATTAAATGTTTGAATGAATGATTAGACCAGAAGAATTATCTTGATCTCCTGTTTCATTTTGGCTCATTCAGACAGTTTTCATGCCCATCCAAATTATGGCCAATTCAGTTAAATGATCAAACTGTTTAAATGTTTTGAACACTAAACAATGGGTTGATTGAATAAAATTTTGACTCTAAGCTGAGTTTTGCTTCTGAGAGCAGGGCTAATACAGAATGCAAGGCCAGACTCTCATCCTCTGCCAAACAGCTACTGCAAGTACAAGGCAGACCTTGTAGATAATTCCAAATAGGCCTAGATTATTTACACAGGTGGAATGTGGCCCATCATGCCCATAGCCCAGGCAAGTAAGTGAAACTACAACAGGGAAAGATGTGTGTATGTGTCTCTATGATTACTCAACATAGTTCACCACAAAATGTAAAGAGGCCAAAAGCTAAGGAGTCCTGTCCTTTCTTTACAGATGATATTAGAGGAAGATTTCAGGTTGGCATCACAATTATCATCATTATTGAGAAGCTAAGAAACATGCTGTGGTGGTTTGAATGGGTATGGCCCTCGTGTGTTTGAATGTTTGGCCCATAGGGAGCAGCACTATTAGGAGGTGTGGCCTTGTTGGAGGAAGTGTGTCATTGTGAGGGCAGATTTTGAAGTCTTATATGTGCTGAAGCTATGCTCAGCACACAGTTGCTTCTGCTGCATGTGGATCAAGATGTAGAACTCTCAGCTCCTTCTCCAGCACCATGTCTGCCTGTATGTTGCCATGCTTCATGCCATGACGATAATGAACTAAACCTCTGAAACAATAAGCTAGCCCCAGTAAAATGTTTTTCTTTGTAAGAGTTGCCATGGTCATAGTGTCTCTTCACAGGAATAGAAACCCTAATTAACACACTTGCCACTGCTTCATTTATCTTCTTCCTCCATTGAGCCATGACTGTCCCTGTAACCAGCAAGTTCTTTGTTTACCAAGAACTAACTACTATATCAATTAGTTTGTCTTCAAACTACCAGTGAAAATACACATCCCTTCCATCAGAACAGCTCTCCGGAGCCAATCAAATTAGTGTTTTGATATTTTAGTGCTCTCCCACCTTGTTCATGTTGCTCTCTTCCTTTAACTTACCTGGATCACTCTTTCCTTCCTATAGCAAGATGCATATCAATGTCCCATTGTTGCTGGAGAGGGCTTCTCTCCAGGTTCCCCAAGCCCCGCAGTCCCACAATCCACTTATAAAATAATCACTCAGATGCTTATATCACTTATAAACTGTATGGCCGTGGCAGGCTTCTTGATAACTGTTCTTTTATCTTAAATTAACCCATTTTTATAAATCTATACCTTGCCACGTGGCTGGTGGCTTACCAGAGTCTTTACGTGCTGCTTGTTCTGGCGGTGGCTGCAGTGTCTCTCCCTCCTTCTTCCTGTTTCCCCAATTATCCTCTCTCCTTGTCCCACCTACTTCCTGCCTGGCAACCTACTTCCTGCCTGGTCACTGGCCATCAGTGTTTTATTTATATAGAGCAATATCCACAGCATCCCATTGGCCAGATCCCTACTACCCCACTCATCTGTCATATAATCCCTGGCACTTCTTACCTACCTGTCTCTGTTCCTTATCTGTTTCAGAATATAATAAGCCCCATGAAAAGAGGATGTGTCTGGTATTTACTACTCTGTTCACAGTGGCTAATCTATGTGCTTGGTGTGTAGAAAGCACTCTGCATTTATTGCACGAACAGGCAACCAGGACAGCCACCTCCAGAAGGATTTAGATTTTGGGAAGTGTGTCTTCTTAACCATCCAGACCAAATAATTACTGGTGAGCAAAACAAAAGATTCCCTATTGACCTTTTCTTTGTCCACTGTACCTACCTACCAAATGTCTCTAAATTACAGTTTATTGCCATGAACATACACACAACAGCACACCCAGAGACTCACTCTAGGTGACGAATCTATTATGCCACGTTCTAACGCAAAGTTCACAAAGCAGACAAGTGTCTGCCAGAGGACAATATTTCCATAGATCTTTCATTTCACTTTCATTGCCATTTTCCTGTCCCAGACTGGACCAGATTCACAGTGGAGTGACTCCAATGGCTTGAAATAGCAGCTCAAACTACTAAGGTGGCTGCGGTGCCCACAGAAGTGGACATACATACAAACAGAGAATGAAAAAAAAAGTGTCTGTTTTAAGTTCTCGGCACTTTGCCTATTAGTGTTTACTATCACCCAAGCTTGATAATACAAAGTAAAATATTAATGCACTCACTTAAAACTAATGCCCATAATGATAATGGATGCATTTGCAGCCAACTTAGTGCCTGGAGAACATAATGTTATAAACATAATTTCTTAAGCTTTGTTTTATGATTATTAGTGGTAGATGGCATTAAATCTCAACTATCCAGCTTTAAGAGAGCATGGGAAAGCACCAAACCCTAACAAGAGTTGCCTTCAGGATAAATACACACTGCAATCTCGTGATGAAAAACCTACTAAAAGAGAAAACCTGCTTCCTTTTGTCATCACACACACACACACACACACACACACACACACACACACACACATACACGATGAGGGTGAACACTAAGGAAATATAAACCATGCCAAACAATGACAAATTCCCGTCTTCTTCATGGCTAGAAATCAACATGCTCAGGGGAGTGCACAGAAAAAAAAAAATCTGCAAACAGCTAAAAGAGCCTATGAGGGGAACAGAGAGCTATTGTGATTTTAACCTCCAGTGAACAAAATGAGCTTCTTAAAAATGAGAGTCAGAAAAAGAGCTCCAGCCAGTCCCCTAAAAAAAGAGAATGCACAGGGTGTTGCTCCAGAACAACTTCACAGTTGCCTAGAGCCCTCCTGGGGTCAGCAGGACCTTTGCTGCCTGCCGGCCTACACTCTGAAGCAAGGATTCTGGAAGCAAAGCATGGCCTCCAAAATGCCAGCAGGAGCTGCTACTGAAGGACTAAGGTACATTTTTTTAAATTTCTCCATTTTTACCATAGATCTGTAAGTCCGAAATTGATCCTCCATCTGCCACCACAGGCCGCCAAGTGATTCTGTCAATGCTGAGATGGGGAGAACACTGCTCTGAGCCATGGTGGGGTAGGGTGGGAGTCTTAGGTCCCGTGGGATATAACTCCCAGTATAGTATTACTTCTTCAACATTTCTATGGAATATGGGTGATAAATATCCAAGCACACTGGGGCGATGACACTTGACAGCACTTTGTCCCATGTGATCATCTTAGTGATACCTTAGCAGAGACAGCAGAAACCTTGCTTCATTTCGTGTGCACATCATTATGGACTCAGTCATATACTCCAAACTCAGATGCTATCCCAGCCTCCAAGACCTCAGCATATAACGGTATTGAGAGACAGGACTGGAAAAAGATGACTAAGTTAAAGTAAGTCATTATGACAGGCTTTTAATACAATATATGGCTCGTGTCCTTAAATGATTAAGACCAAAAAAGAGACACCAGAGATTTGTACACTCACAGAAAAGTGAACACTATGAGGACACAGTGATAAAGTGGCCATCTTCAAGCAAAGAAGAGAAGACTCCAAAGACTAGACCTCTCAGGTACCTGATCTGAGATTTCAAGGGTTTACAGCATCAAGGAAATACATTTCTGTTAGTCATGCCAGCCAGCTGTGGTGTTCTGCTGTCTAGCTGACTTGCCACCCAGTTATGGTGTCCTGTTGTCTAGCTTGCTTTCCCCCATCACCTTCCAGGTCTGTCATCAGCTTCTGCACTTTTCCAGGTTTGTCTGGGTGCTCATGTGTGAGTCATCTGCTGTAACAATAGCTTCTGCTCAGCACTCTCTTCTAAGACTATATCTTGTCCATCCTTGACTCTCCAACTCACAGTGCCCTCACTCAACACAATCATATCACTTATACAACAAAGAAGAATAATCACTTCAGTTGTTGAGTAGACAGCATTATCTCATTATACTCATGAAGGCTAATTCATACAATAATATTATCTATGCTGGCTACAGTTCTAGAGTATAAAAGCCTTCAATGAAATCTGGGTCTATGTTTAACCAGGTTTAATATGACCAGAAGAAAATCCAACTGACCTTTAAGTCTTTGCTTTGTCACTTACAAGTCATGTGACAGTGAACATATTTCTGACTCCTATTTGCCTGTTTGCTCACAAAGTGAGTAAATAGTAAATTCTCATAGGTAGATGTAGTAAGGGTTAATCAAGATAATTCTTTGAACAATCTAGTGTTGCTGTTTACTATAGGCAGCTAACATTTGCCAAGTATTAATTATAAATGAATAAGTACCTTTCAGAAGAAAATAATTCATGTAAAAACCATCTTCCTGTTTGAGTTGAGTTTCTTGTTTGTTGTTGTCAACTCGGCACAAGCTGGAGTTATCTGGGAGAAGGGACCTCAACTGAGAAAACGTATGCAACAAATCACCTAATGTAGTAGAATATTTTAAGGTGTGTTACTTTTGTTTATGTTGCATTTATTTAACTCTGTGAAGCTGTGTTACTGTGACTGTCTAAAACACCTGATGGTCTAATCAAGAACTGGCCAATAGTGAGACAGGAGAAAGGATAAGCAGGGCTGGCAGGCAGAAAGAACATATAGGAGAAAACTGGGAGGAGAGATCTGAAATCTGGCAGCCACAGAAGGAGGAGGACTCCAGGGTCCAGCCACCCAACTACACAGCAAGCCATGGAGTAAGTGTAAGATTTCCAGAATTTAGAGAACAGGAAAAGCCCAGAGGCAAAAGATAGATAAGTTAATTTAAGGAAAGCTGTCTAGAAACTAAGCCAAGCTAAGGCCAGGCATTCGTAAGTAAGAATAAGCCTCTGTGTATGATTTATTTGGGAGCTGGGTGGTAGGCCCCCCAAAAGAGCCACACAACAACCTACAACAACCTATGGTCATGGGTTGTGTAACAAAAAAAAAAAGAACCAGATTGAGCAATTCATGAAGAGAAAGCCAGTAAGCCAGCAAAAAGCTTTCTTTCACAGTCCCTGCTTCAGTTCCTGCCTTGAGTTCATGCCCTGACTTCCTTCAGTGATGAAATATGACCAGAGACTTGGAAGATGAAATAAACTCTTGACTCTCCAAGTTGCTTTAGATCATGGTATTCTATCATACCAACAGGAAAGTAACTAAGACACCAAGCTATCACACATCACTACTTACATAAAATAATACAAGTTTCCCAGGTTCATAAATATATTTCTGACCTTCTTGGTTTCTTTTTCTATGCCTTTCAATTTGTGCCAGGCTGGCATTCCCTATTCTGTTTTTTACAATCCTTTGAACTACTTCCCAACTTCCCAGGCTTTGTCTCTTTTATATATGTAAGAAAAATACCTTGCTAATGAACACTACAATTTGAAAGAGGTACTTTTTCATCCTAAGGTAGTAGATAATGTTGTATTTCTTTTGAAATTTTTATTTCATATGTATAGATGTCTTGCCTGGATGTATGTCCTTGAACTTGTGCCTTGTACTGTAGTGTCCAGAAAAGGATATCCAGTCCCCTGAAATAGAAGTTACAGACAGTTTTGAGCCACCATGTAAGTGTTGGGAGTCAAACCCAGATCCTCTGGAAGAGGAGCCGGTGCTATTAATCTCTGAGCCATCTCTCTAACCCCTAGGATGTTATATTTCAAAGTCCAAGTTTTAATTCCTTGGGATGATAAAATTTGCTGTCAGCCCAATAGAATTGAAGCAACATATGAGAAAAGAAATCTAGCGAAGGGCATGCCATATACACTTGCATTTTCTAATACTTAATTCTGAACTTGGACAATGCATGCTACTCCTTTGGGCTTCACTTTCCTTATAGTAAATGGCTTACTGAACTTTTATGTAAATAGAGTGTTTTAAAATATATTTTTCCTCTATTTCTCCTTTCCCAGAGTGATCCATACATCCCTCTTAGGGTCCTCCTTGTTCCCTAGCATCTCTGGAGCTGTGAGTTGTAGTCTGGTTATCTTTTGCTTTACATCTAGTATCCCCTCATGTGAGAGTACATATCATGCTTGTCTTCCTGAGTCTGGGTCACCTCACTCAGGATGATATTTTCTAGTTCCATCCATTTGCCTGCAAATTTCATGTCTTTTTTTCTGCTGAGTAGTACTCCATTGTGTAAATGTCCCACATTTTCCTTATCCATTCTTCAGTTGAGGGGCATCTAGGTTGTTTCCAGGTTCTGGCTATTACAAATAATGCTGCTATGAACAAACTTGGGCAAGTATCCTTGTAGTATGATTGAGCATACTTGGGTATATGCCCAAGAATGGTATCATTGGGTCTTGAGGTAGATTGATTCCCAATTTTCTGAGAAGTTGCCATACTGATTTTCAAAGTGGCTATACAAGTTGGCAGGTGGGGGCAGGGAGGGCAGTAAGGGTAAAGGATGGGGGATGAGAACATGAGCAAACAGGATGGTCCAGCTGGGGGAGAGATGGAGTGGAAAGCAATGAAAGAGATATCTTGATATGAGACATTATGGGGTTAAGGGGAAACCTGGTGCTAGGGAAATTCCCAAGAATCCACAAGGATGACCCCAACTTAAGACTACTAGCAATAATGGAGAGGGTGCCTAAACTGGCCTTCCTCAGTAATCAGATTGGTAGATACCCTAACTGTCATCATAGAGCCTTTATCCAGTAACTGATGGAAGTAGATATTGGTGAAATTATTAAGGCCACTCCACATAGTTAAAAGGGAGGTTTATTTAGGGGCGTAACTTACAAATGAAGGGATAGGTAGGTTGCAGGGTTTAGGAAAGGCGTGGCACAGTCCGCCGGCGGCGGCGGCGTTCTCTGGAGAACTCTGCTTGGTCTACCTCCAGCGTCCAGGGTCCAGGAACCAAGAGAGCCAGCACATCTGGATCTCGGGTCTTCAGGGCCCTCTCTTGGCCCCGCCTTGAGGTGTGACAGTTACTGAAGCCTCAATGGAGGTTGGAACTTCCAGATCAAAGCTGGAATGGCTACCCACTACAAGTAGATACAGAGATCCACAACCAAGTACCAGGTTGAGATCCAGGAGTCCAGTCAAAGAGAGGGAGGAGGGAATATATGGGGGGGGTGTCAAGATCATGATGGGGAAATCTATAGAGACAACTGAACCAAGATCATGGGAACTCATGACTAGACTGACAGCTGTGGAGCCTACATGGGACTAAGCTAGACACTCTGCACATGGGAGACAGTTGTGTAGCTTGGTCTGTTTGAGGGGCCCCTGGCAGTGGGATCAGGATCTATCGCTGCTACATGAGCTGGCATTTTGGAGCCCATCCCCTATGATAGGATGCCTTGTTCAGCCTTGATGCAGGGGGAAGGGGCTTGGTCCTGCTTCAACTGAATGTGCCAGGCTTTGTTGACTCTCCATGGGAGGCCTTACCCTTTTGGAGGAGTGGATGGGGGGGTGAGTCAGGAGGGGAAATAGGGGAGGGGGAGAGGGAGGAGAGATGGGAGGAGGAACTGTGGTTTGTATGTAAAATGAAAAGAAACTAAATTAAAAAATTTTAACGTATTTTTCCTAATTTCTTAAGATCAAGTTACATCCAAAGGAATTAACTGTTATCAGGTAAAGTGTGGTGATGTATTGTATACCCAAATAAAGCTTGCCTGGGGATCAGAGTACAAAGCCAGCCACTATATCAAACATAGAGGCCAGGCAGTTGTAGCACATGCCTTTAATCCTAGCATTCATGAGCCAGAGTTCCATCTGGATATCTGTGAGTTCAAGGCCACACTGAAACAGATCCAGGCATGGTGGCATACACCTTTAATCCCAGTACTAGGAAGGAAGTAAAACTGCAGAGCCCAGAAATGTATATAAGGCATGAGTAAACAGGAAGTCTCTCTTGAGGCTGAGGATTTTGTAGAAGTAAGAACATGGCTGGCTTGTTCTGTTTCTCTGATCTTTCAGCTTTCACCTCAATATCTGGCTCCAGTTGGGTTTTTTTTTATTAATAAGACCTTTTAGGATTTGTGTTACAGTAGAGGAAGCTAAGAATACTATGGTATTTATATGAACCAGAGAAGACGTAAGAGATACAAATCATTTGGAAGAAGACACAAGTTTTTACTGGAGTAGTTGAAGCTTAGAGCTCTACTTGCATAACTTAGCCTATAGTTACTGCCTATCTGACAGTACAACCAAGAACCATGGAACTAAGTAAGACCTCTCTTCCAAAGAGACAAGTCACTGTAATTCATTAGATTCCAGAAAGGAGAATCTGGATCAAACTATGGCAGGCATGCCCCTCTCCGTCAGTATCACAGGATGTGCTTATTCTGCATATGTCTGTGTGGTCACCACCCTCACATTCTCAGGCTCATACAGTCATCAAGTATTACTCATAATGACTGCCGTCTTTGTAATCTCCTTTCTAGTAAGTAAAATTAGCATTCTCTCATGACCTGTAAATTCTAACTCAATTGCTAATAACTTCCCTGGAGTTTTCTTTGCATGATGAGTCCTTCAATAATTTCATCAGAGTTTAGAGTATTAAAATATCATAACTTATACTCTTAAGCATAATAATTCACTTAAGGATTGATCAAAAAACTAGTTACTTTTTAATTAACTCAAGAAAAATCATGGATAAACAATAATCAAGTGACTAATCCTAAAGAAACTTCTCCTCCATTTCTGCCTCCTCCTATCCCCTGCTTCTTTCTCTTCTACTTCTTCTTCCTTCCTTATCCTCCCTCTCCTCCTCTCTATTTTCTCCTTTACCTCCTCCTCTTCTTCTTCCTCCTTCTATTTGATCACTCACAAATAGAAATGAATCACTCTTAAAGAATTCAAATTTTATGTCAAAAACTAAACAACTGAAATTGTAGACAAAAGATGTAATTTTCATAAATCATTTTAAAGGCCATATATATTATAAGCAGCAGGGACCACCCATAAGGAGTAAAATTTTACACTTTGTCAGACAAGTTCCAGGTACTGAACATGATGGAACCTAATTTAATCCACTAGAAAAGAAAAAAGAATTTACAATAAACCAATGCAAATTAACTTCTATTTTGCTCTATGTCAGGGACTCCAGAGAACTAAGATACACTAGAAAAGTGGCAATAAAGATGCTTATTTGCCTATGTCTCAAAATACAATTCTGCTGTGTTTGAAATCCCTATGAAATAAATCTACTAATTATACAACCTGTTTTGGAAAAAAAAAATACCTCCAGAAAAATCAAAAGCATTGCCAAAACAATTAAAATACAGCTAAGATTCCAAGAGGGGCTGAGTAAAAAAAAAAAAAAATGCTACCTTTTCGGTATTTATAATTGAGTGATGAACATGTTCATGCCAAGTGGCTGTTTTGTTGAAAGTGACTATTGCCATCTTGAGTCAGCAAAGTTGCAATCACCCACAGGAGACCCTCAGAAGACTGAACCACTAACATTCCCTCATGGAGGAAAGATGTTGGGAGCACAGAAGTCCTTGTGTTCACAGATAAGAACGAAGGAAACCAGGAAATGTTAAACATGCGGGGTTGTCTCTTCAAAGGAAGAAATGTATAACCTGTTTTCTGCCCAGAAGGCTGGAGATGGAGGTAATTAATAGCCTAGGTGACCCCTGTGCTGTCTGCATGACTAAGACCACACAAGATCCTCCCCTAGGCCCTTAAGATAACACATGTAGCCTATCTATAGAACCTATCTTCATGGAAGCAGTGACATGTATTTTGGAAATTATTTCAATCTAAGTGTAGTGGGTAGCCATTCCAGCTTTAATCTGGAAGTTCCAACCCCCATTGAGGCTTTGGCAACTGTCACGCCTACAAGGCGGGGCCAAGGGAGGCGCCGAGAGACTGGATGGGCCAGCGTGCTCTCTGTTCCTGGACCCTGGACGGTGGAGGTTGACCAAGCAGAGCTCCAGAGAACACCGCTGGACTGTGATACACCTTCCGCAGACCCCACGACCTACCTATCCCTTCATTTGTAAGTTACCCACTAAATAAATCTTCCTTTTAACTACGTGAAGTGGCCTTAATAATTTCACCAATATCTAAGTATGCTTTATTGTGCACACAAGATTGTGTTGCACCCAGGAGACTTTTTTTCCAAATTGGACTGTACTAAAATATGCCTAAAATTAATTGCCTGGTGTCAGACTCTAGAAGTTTGAATGAACATGGACTATTGAGTCATGTTGAACTGGACTTCCTTCTTGTCTTACATGGATCGTTACACTGCTGACCATAACATTTGCAGAGAACCCCCACCCCCACCCCCCCACCCCCTGCAGGAAGAGAGGACACTAAGTATAGCTGATACAGGACACAGGTATAGCTGTGTGTAAGTCACTCAAGCCTTCACCTATGCTCCTATAAGTGACCCCAGTCACTTCATTGCTTCATTAAACTAGATTTTGGATAGAATCATTTCTTTGGTTTCTTGTTCTCTCTCTAGCTGCAATGAATAGACAGAGATTCCCTAAGGAAAGGTACACAATAATAATGGATGTGTCCCTATTTTCTGAAAATAGGACAATATGAGGGTAAAACTTTATCACTCCTTGGTCTAGTCATCGATTCAATACATGTTTAGTATCTGCTTAGTATCAAACACTGCTAGGTACCAGAGATTTGGTGGTAAAAAAAAAAAGAAACAAACCCTACCATTAAAGACTAAGTATGAAGGGTTTGGCAAAATTGGTGCCTCACTATTATAACTGTGGGAGGCAATCCTGGTACTCAGAATGTGCTCTGGTAATGTGACCTGATGGTGGGCAGTGGAAAGATGTTCTTGAGGCAGCTGCAGTCTCAAGGGAAAGCAGCTATTTTCTGCTTTACCCACAGAAGAAACTCTAGAACACTTCCACAGACTGTTTTACTAGGATATTATGAAGCTAGGAGGAATTAACCCAGGAAGCAAAGATGGAAACGAGCCAAGAGAAGTGCAAAGCCTAACACTTCTACCCACACAAGAGTGACATTTACTGTTGATGAGAAACCTTCCCCAAGCTCTATGGTGAAATGCTTCCCTGTTCCTAAGAAGTACCAATATCCTAGGTACAGCTAACTACTACTAATGAGACAGGGTGAATGTCTAATCTTCCCAAGGCAGCACTATCAGAAAGAAGTCATCATACTTAGGCATAGAAGTCAGCTGGCACAAAAGCCAGGAAGGACAAGTAGAGGGAGGAAGCTCTACTAAAGAAAGGGGCTATCAGCAGCCCTGGAGAACTACAGACCAATTTTATTGGGAATAAGAAAGCTGAAGTAGAATATGAGGAAGAATCATCTGGAAATTCCAAATTTAGTGTTTCAAAAGAGTACACCTATCATACTCTAAAGGGACCCCTGGTTCCCATGCTCTGAATGTCAGTGTCTTTCTGAACTCATGTGTTGAAATGTGATCCTCACGGTGGTAGTATACAGAATAGGAAACTTGAGCATATGTTTAGATCATCAAAAGATGAATAACAATGTGAGTATCTTTATTTTTAAAAGGCCCCTTTCCCCCTGCGAGGATGCAGCTAGAGATCGTCTTTTGTGCACCAAGAAGTAGACCTTCACTCTTCTCCGAGCTGATCAGAACCTTAAATCTTTGATTTTCCAACCTGGAAAACTGTGAGTGCCACACTCTTCAAAATACACTTTTAACTAAAATATAAAACATCGTTCTCCTCCTTTTCTTTCCTCCCTCCAGCATCTCTCAAGTCTCCTCTCTCAAACTCCTCTGTCCCATCCAAATTGGGACATTTGCAAATTGATCATCTCTTCCTCCCCAAATATTATTGTTACATATATGTATGTATATGCATACTCAAATATATAAACACAATCTGATGGGTTCATTTTTGTTGTTTGTGTGTATATAGTTTCAGGGCTGACCATTTTATACTGGACAACCAATTAGGGGATTCATCATTGGTATAGTTCCTTTTCTCAGGGTATGATGCCACGAGATTTCCCCCCTTCTACATTAGCATGTCTATTGACATTGCTATTAACATCTCATTTATGCAGCAATTTCTGCAAGAAACTGTTTCATAGCAGAACTCCTAGTATTTTCTTATAATCTTTCCACTCCATCTTCCTTGATCTTTCCAGCTATGCATACGGCAGAGGATTAGTATCCAAAATATACAAAGAACTCAAAAAACAAAGAGTCAAGAATTAAATGGCTCAATTTAAAAATGAGCTAGAACAGTTACAAACTCTTTGATCTACAGCAATGACCTGCCTGTAAGATGCGGTGATGCAATAGTGGCACAAAGCTTGTACAAGCAACCAGCCAATGTCTGACTGGATTGAAGGCCCCCTTTCTGAGTGGACCCCATTCCCAACATTGCTCAGGTAGCCAACAATCTGAGACCAGATAGGCCAGGGACCTAGAGAAAGACCAAATACTATTGTTCTGCTAAAGAAATGAAGCTCTGGAACAGCTCCTAATGACATTCTGGTATACTCATAGGACAGTTTTTTTTTTTTCTCAGTCATCATCAGAGAAACAGTAGATGGGAACAAATGCAGAGACCCACAGCTGGACAATGTGCAGAGAGTAAGACACCTTGGAACACTCAGCCCCACATGGGATGTCTCCCTTAAATTCCTCACCTTAGGGCTCAGGGGACCTTGCTGAAGAGGAGGTGAAAAGCCCCAGTGGGGATGGTGATCACCAAGGCAACAAGGCCCTCTAGATCAACAATATCAATATACAGATAAACTCAGGGACTGTGGAAGTATGTACCGGGCTCGCACAAGTTTGGTCTGGATGGAATACTATTCATCTATAAAGAGAAATTTAATCATGAAATTTGCAGATAAAGGGAAAGACCTAGGAAAGACTATATTAAGTGAGGTAACCCAGATCCAGAAAGACAAAAACCACTCATTCTCTCTCAGCTGTGAGGCACACATTTTGTTGTGGTGGACAAAAGTAATGATGATCGCTCCTCACCATGAGCAATCCCCATAGTGAATCATTACCTCCTTTGCCTAGACTGTCTCAGTTTATAATTACTACATCAGCAAACTTACCAAGTGCCTGATTACATCTGCAATAGTGTCTTAGCTGCAGAGAAACAACTCCTGACTTGCTGAAGCTCTGGGCTTTTCTAAAGCACCTAAAATCAGTGAAAAGATTCAAAGACATATCAAACCCATACAAGAGAGAGCTCTAAGACCATATACAGGGGGCATATGACTGTAATCCTATAATCCTAGCACTTTAGAGGCAGAAGACATTGAGTTCAAGGCCAACCTGAGCTAGATTAAAAAAAAAAAAACACTGAGGATATAACTCAGTGGTACAGTATCTACTTAGCACGTTCATTACCCCCCCCCACACACACACACATATGCACGTTTACCCCTTAGGAATCAAGCCAGTGTTTACCACAGATAATGGACAAGATATCTCTGGTGGCAGGACATAGCCAGCTTCATGTGAGCCATCCATGAGGAAGCTTTACAGCATGAGGTCCCTGATCAAGAATCATAGCTGGTTCTGAAAAGCACCCCACTCTGATAGTGCAAAACCTTCACAGATGTCATAGCTGGATTTGAAAGATGTGTCGAGGATCTCAGGTTTACACAAGGCTACTGAGGGTGGCCAAGCAGAAAAAGTCTATTAAAGTCAGTGAACATAACAAAGTGGTTAATCTGAAAAGCAGGCTGAATCCCTTATAGGCACCTTTGCCCATGTTACATTAACTCCTTTCTAAAATAGCCACTTCATGTTACAATGTCACAGCCTTTCTCAAAGTTATTTGAATCTATTTCTTGGCCTAGTCCCATATTCTGTACTTGTTATCAAGTTAACTTTTACATTATCTCATATCCCATTTGACCAAAGTCATACAGAATAATTCTAATAAACCCATGGAATGCTGAACATAAGTCAAGTTTTAAAACTGTGGGTCCAGAATGTGAGCCATGTTCTGGAGTACCCAGAGGGGGGTATGAGTTGTCAAAGAACACATTTAGTCCCACTTATTAAAAATCTACATTATAGCCAGTGCTATGGTCTCACTTGTGTAGAAATCTATAGTCTAAAACAAGATAACAATGTAAATTTAATTTGAATGACAACCTGTTGTATGAAAACAGGCCTTATAATTGCATGCTTCATTATTATGACTTTTGGAACAAAGAAAGCAAAATAGTCCAAAGTCAAATGGATATTTTCTTATGTTTTGGTCTTCAAATTACTAAATAACAGACAATCTTAAGCTAAGACATTCATGCAAGTATTGACCCACTGCTTAATTTTCAATAAATAACAATATGTACAAAATATGATTAAAGTAAGGAGTCTTTTTAAAAACTTCATAAAAAGATAGGAGGAAGGCAAATGGGAATAACAGGGCACCAGTGATTTGGAAGAGGAAGTGGGAAAACTGGGGGCTCCTTAGGGACTGGGAGAGAGGTTAATACAGAAGATGAGAGGAATGTAAAGAGGTAACAGGATACAACTGATGTGAAAGGAGAAGTGAAGGGGGGTGCTCCATCGGAAAAGAGGGAGGAAGGTAAATACAGAAGAAGGGAAGCAGGCAAAATAACAATATGGATGGCAGAAAAGGTCAGAAGGAATCATACTACTAACTGTTTACACCCCCTCAAAAAAAAAACACCTATAATGCATGCAATGTAGTTAATAAATGTATATATATAATTTTTCACCCCCTCCCACATATATAGTTTTAACAAATTTTTCTCATTTGGGCTTCCAGTGCAACCTCCAAAGCTGAAGACCACCTAACAAAAACCTCAATACCAGAAATGAGAAGCCCTCTTTTGGGTTATTGGCCAAGGCTGTGCAAGAGACTCTCCAAACATACAACATATGCTGTTGTCATTAGTTAACCCCCAGAAGTGAATGGTAAGTCCCTACTGCTGAAGACACCATGAACTTTAGAAACAGGGCCCAGAGATTCCTGAGTTAGAACTGATCTGACTGCCCCCTCCTTGAAGACTAGCTTCCCTGGTACCAGAAAATACAACCTTCCAAAAGAGGAAGGCAACCAGTAGTCCTACCCAACTATGAGGCTGTTACATGATAACATGTTTCCTGGTGAGATGCAACACCCATGTCTACTCACCCCAGACTGGGAACCCATGGCTACAATATCAGTTCCTAAATACCAAAGTCCAATGTGGTGAATCAATGAGTTTTATTTATTGAGGTTACTTATGAGAATATGGGTAGCTGTTACTTACAGGAATAGAAATGACTCAAAGACAGCTGCATCACCAAGCCTACCCCAGCATGAATGACAGCTCACAAAACTCGGAATCTGGAGCACACTGCTGCTGTTGGTATTTTACTCTTTTAGGGGGGCCTGCCACCCAGCACCCAAATAAATCACCCACAGAGGCTTATTCTTAATTATAAATGCCCTGCCTTAGCTTGGCTTCATTTCTAGCCAACTTTTCTTAACTTAAATTTATCCCATCTACCTTTTGCCCCTGGGCTTTTCCCATTCTCTTACTTCTGTAAATCGTACTCTTACTCCTTGGTATAGCTGTAAGTTTCCCTGGTCCCACCCAGCCCCACAGTCCTGTGTTTCCCTGGTCCTGCCTGGCCCCATGGTCCCACAGCCACTCATAAAATAATCACTCAGAGCCTTAATATTAATGGCTCAGGCTTCCTACTAGCTAGATCTTATAACTTAACTCAACCCATAACTATTAATCTGTATTACCACCTGTTCCATGGCTTTACCTGCATCCTCTTACATGTTGCTCCTTGGATGGTGGTTTGGTAGCTTCCCTTAATCTCCTTTCTCCTTCTACTATCTCTCTTGGATTTTCCCACCTTGTTCCATCCTGTCCTGCCATAGGCCAATTCAGCTTTATTTATTAGTCAATGGACTTTTATTTATTATTAGCCAATTAACACATATTCACAGCATACAGAAAGACATCCCACAGTACTATGGCTTGCTATGTAGCTGGGTGGCTGAGTGGCTGGCCCCTGGAGTCCCCATCCTTCTCTGGCTCCTTCTTTTTCTTCTCTCCTCCCAGATTTCACCTTCTATTTATCTCTCTACCTGCCAGCCCTTCCTATCCTTTCTCCTGCCTTGCTATTGGCAGCTGTTCAGTTCTTTATTAGACCATCAGGTGTTTTACACAGGCACAGTAGCAATGCTTCACAGAGTTAAACAAATGCAACATCAGCAAAAGTTACACATCTTAAAATAATATTCTACTACACACTGCACAGCCTGCATGTAGCTCTACAGGTTGGAGAGTGTCTTTTCCATATGTCTCAGTGGGTCTAAACCTCTTCCAGGCAGCTAGGCTGGTTTATGCTTCTTCTAGGCAACTGTTCTGGTCTCAGAGTTTTTGCAACTTTTCTTCTCTAAGAATCTTCCTTGCAGCTCAGCTTCCTTTCCTCTGAGGATAACTCAGCTTTTTATTGCCTGTGCTGGTGAATCTGGTCAGTTTCAGGGACTTCCTGAAGCTATATTGAGTTGTTTACCTTCTGCTTTAGGAGTTTCCCTGCAGGATAGAATGTTTTATCCTCCAAGGGAACTGTTACACAACAGAGACCTATGAACCACATCAATAACCAGCATGGCATGATAACCCTAGGGGTACGGTTACACACCGATCTTTAATTGATTTAAGACTTGCTCAACAAGAGAAAAATCATGCCTAGTATTGGAAACCAATTACCTACTCAGTGCTTATAAAGTTATGATTATTGGAGGAGAATCTACAACCGCTAATTTATTAAACCATCAATAACCATTATTAAACCTTAACAATGACCTATAAACATTTGTCATATCCCCACAGATAAGGTTAGTCTTAATCTCTTATCAGGAAAATGGCTCTTTGGAACTATTACAGAAAACCACAACCAATCAGTATGTAAAGTTGTGGAACCCGGTCCCAATGGATACCTCTACAAAACACTCCTTCGCCCACAGCTCAGGGAACACTGAAGAAGACTGTCAAAGCTGTGAGAGTGTATCTCTTAATAATATCAAAAGCTACACCCATCAAGTCTCGCCAAATGACTGCCCAAACGTTATCTGAACAAGGAAGACACCAGCAAACCAGCCAAAATGGATAAGGGAGAAGCCTATGAGGCCTCAACCCTTCACAAAGAAACTAAAAGCAACTGAGTAAAACTGGGAGCAGGAGAGGCGGTCCTTCCCAGAGAAGAGCACACCAACTGTTTGTTCAGTGCCAAATGGTCTGCCCTGTAACATATATACAAGTAACATTATATGTACTAAATAGGTTATATTTCAGAATATAAATGTATATACACATACATGTGAATGCAACAATAATTGATGAATAAAAAGACCATGAATTATAAAAGAATGGAAGGAGGATAGGGAAGGAAGAAATGTTGTAATTAAAATACATTCTCAAAAATAAAAAATAAAAAACTTCATAATAAGTATCTAAATGAGTACTTTCCCTTTGAAGTGGTTATCAATGTATGTATTGTATAGATAATGTCATTGTTTGAAATATTTTTGACACTTCTTTAAAACTGGTTTTAGAGCAGAGTCATTCTTTCAGAATTCTTCAATGGTTGAAAGCTCCATAAAGTGGTGATTGTTTTCTCTGGAAGCAATAATAGTTCAGGATGATGAATAACTTTTGTCTAAGGTAAGTAATCAGAATAAAAAAAAAAGCAACTCTAATAGGAAGAGATTAATTCATTTGTAGTTCCTTAGATAATGACAAATTATTGGGATAGAGGTAGTTTCTTAATACCCTGAGATATGTTAGACATGAAACACTTCAGAAGGAAAAATAAGCCACTCCCATCTTCTTCTTTTTTTTTTTTTAGGATCCTTTTGTGCTATTTCTAAAATGCTAGGATTGTGTGTGGGTGTACAACACAATACCTGGCCACTCAGTAAACTTCCACAGGATGAGAATATAACGGATTATTAAAACTACTATTGCGTTTACAGAAGGCAATTATTATAAGTCTTAAAAGTTAGGAAAGCAAGCAATAGTCATTTTACCCCCCACCATTCTCTGATGTGATTTGTTTGCCACATCAGTAATCCCTTGCACATATTCAAATTCTTGGTCTTATCCTTTAATGTATTAGTTGTCATAATGTAAAATATTAAAAAGTTCAAGGAATAATGTAACCACCACCAATGTAGAAACCATACAGATTGAACAGATACTGTCCTCTATCTGTTTATTAGGTCTCGTCTGTCTGTCTGTCTGTCTGTCTGTCTGTCTCTCTCTCTCTCTCTCTCTCTCTCTCTCACACACACACACACACACACACACACACACACACACTATACTAAACAATATTAATATTCTTATTGTCATAGTATAGATAACAAGGAAATGATATCAAAATACATGTGACAAGATACAAAATTAACATGAAAAATCATTAAAATGTATACATTAAAAGGTATACATAGGGCAGTTGCGACGCTTAATAGCACTCGAAAAAGTGATCTTTGTAGTTCGAGCATGCTACAGAGTGAATCAGAAAGGAAAGTAACAAAAAGTCTCAAAAATAAAAAAAAAAAAGGTATACACTAAATGTATACATTAAAAATAATTTTCCTGTATAGAAACATGCTGGGAATAAAATTAGAAAAAAATCCAGTAACAATAGCCTTTAAAAAAATACTTTGGAATAAAGCTAGCCAGGGAAGTAAACAATCTCTACAATAAAAGCTTTAAAACACTGAAGAAAGAAGCTGAGAAGGGCACTAGAAGGTGGAGAGACCTGAACTTGTAGATTGGAGTAATTAATATTATGTGAATGGATAGCCTACCTAAAGCATCTTATTTTAACTTTAGTAGGTCATGTATATCTAGAATTTGTTGTGTGATATTTTGATGGTGTCCTAACAAATGAAGTTTACTTGGAGTCAGAGGGTGGAGCTAGCCACTTGCTGACCAAAATTAACCATACAGGTTTGGAGTATTGTAGGTAGATAGGAGACTGTAAGTAGTAAGATGGGGCTGAGAGAGGATCTTGGCCATTTTTGGAGGAAGGAATGGAAGAGGTAGGAGATGACTGGTGGCTGCTTCCTGCTTCTCTGATCTTTTAGGTTCTTACTCCGGTATCTAACTTCTGATTTTTATTGATAAAGATTAATCAGATTAACGCTTCAATAATTCATTCATTTACTTTACAGTTTCCAATTTAACAGGACAGAAGTTTTTAAGATACAGTCTCAGCCCAGGTGGTGATGGTGCACGCACCAGAGTTCCAGCACTCCAGAGACAGAGACAGGCGGACAGATCTCTGTGAGTTAGAGGCCAGCCTGGTCTACAGAGTGAGATCCAGGACTGGCACCAAAACTACACAAAGAAACCCTGTCTTGAAAAAAAAAAAGATACAGTCTCAAGATTTTCTGAATGTCATTAGTGTCTGTTGTAAGGTCTCCCTTTTGTTTCTAATCTGAGTAATTAATTTTAGGCCTCTGTCTGTGTCTTTTGGTTAGTTTAGCTAAGACTTTGCCAGTATTGTTTATATTTTCAAATAACCAACTCTTTGTTTCATTAATTTAATGCAATCAAAATCTAAATGCCACTCTTATCAGAAATAAAAAAAAGATCTTAAATTCTATAAGAAAATATAGAAGACCATAGATAAGCCAAAGCAGTCTTGAGCAAAAACAATAATGCTATAGATATTATCATACCTGATTTCAAGTTATTGTACAGAGTTAAAATAAATGTTTATTTAAGAATATATATATATTCAAGAAAAAATTATTAATATATATGTATATATGTGTGTGTTGTGTGTGTGTGTGTGTGTGTGTGTGTGTATCTTAGTTAGGGTCTCTATTACTGTGATGAAACACCACGACCAAAAACAAGTTAGGAAGGAAAGGGTTTATTGGGCTTATACTTCCATATCATTCACTGCTCAACACTGAAGGAAGTCAAGACAAGGGATTCAAAATAGGTCAGGAACTTAGAGGAGGCCATGGAGGAGTGATGCTTCCTGACCACTCTTCATGGCTTGCTCTCCCTGATTTCTTATAAAAACCAGGACCACCAGCACAGGGATGGAACCACCCACAATGGGCTGGACCCTCCCTCCTCAATTACTAATTAAGAAAATACCTTACTGCTGGATCTTATGAAAGCATTTTCTCAATTATGGTTTCCTCCTTTCAGATAACTCTAGCTTGTGTCAAGTTGATGTAAGAGTAGCCAGCACAACTGACCCCTTGTCAAGTTGACAAACACATCACTATTAAGCCACTACATTTTCTTTCTGATTTGTCCCCAAGATCTTGAAAGGACCAAACAGATGCCATAACAGGCTATCAGTCTTCTCTCAGAAATCAGGCCTCTATTTCAGTTTCCTGAGACTTGAGCAAGCAGTTTCTGGGAGGGCCATGAACAAAAGGTATAGTCCTAGCTGTAGCTCCCTTTCTGCACATACTCATACTCTGACTGCTCAAGGTTCAGCCAATTGTTTACTGTCTGGGACTCCTCACCAACTTAGAGCTATGTGTGCTAAGTCAGTACAGGCTAGCCAGCCAGCCTCCATAGCAGCTCAAGACAAAGCCTGGCACTTGTCCAGACCTGCCCAAAAATGATAACTGTAACCCCCAAGCAGTAAATTCAAAGGTTACACACCCTCACCCAATCATATGACACAAAGGCTTATACCACCCTGCTTGCAGTTTTCCCTTTAAAAACCCCTCACCCATGGGTTGGTGGTGGTTGCACGCCTTTAATCCCAGCACTCAGGAGGGAGAGTCAGGCAGATCTCTGTGAGTTCGAGTCCAGCCTGGTCTACAGAGCAAGATCCAGGAAAGGTGCCAAAGCTACACAGAGAAACCCTGTCTTGGAAAACAAAAAAAAACAAAAAAAAAAAAAAAAAAAAAAAAAAAACCACCTCACCCTGAAAGCTCAGGGCCATTCTCCTCCACTTGCTTAGTCAGAGGTTTGGACATAGACCAAACCTGGGCTTGCTTGTTATCAATAAGCCCCTGTGTATTTTGCATCGGATATCGGCTCTGTAGTGGTCTTGCTTGGGGGTCTCCCAACACAGGCACAACAATCTCACACTAAAATCATAAAAAAAAAAAAAAACTTTTAAAAGTCTCACAGTCTTTACAAATTCAAGCACATTAAAATTTCAATCCCTTTAAAATGTTCAATCTCTTTAAAAATCCAAGGTCTTTTAAAATTCAATCTCTCAACTTTAGGCTTCAGTAAAATCAAAAGTAAATTAAATATTTTTTTTACTTCAAGAGGAAGAACCAGGGCATGATCACAACTGAATCAAAGCAAAATCAAACTCCCAAAGTGTAAATAACTAAGAATCCAATATCTGGATTCACTCACCATATTCTGAGCTCCTCCAAGGGCTTGGGTCATTCCTCTGCCTCTACCCTCTTCAGGACATACAGCTTGTCTTCTAAGCTCAGGCAGGCTCCACTCCACCTCTGCTGCTGATCCCATGGTACTGGCATCTCCAAAATGCTGGGGTCTTCTGCTACAACTGGGCTACACTTTCACCATTAGACTCTCATAGGCTTATCTCCATGGTGCCAAGTCTCAGCTTCTCTATATGACCCCTTCAATCCTTCAACTGCTACTGGGGCTGCACCTTCACCAATGGCCTCTCCTGGCCTTTCACAGTGCCAAGCCTCAGCTGCTCTCCATTAGTGAGCCTTCATGCCTTCAAAACCAGTACCACCTGGGTGACTCTTAGACTACCAAGTTTTCAGCTGCCAGCATGAAATACAACCATAGCCAGTTCTGGAACACAGCTCGCATTGGAAATTTTCACCTCAATGATCCTGGTCTCTTCTTAATTGCCACTAATTTCTTAGCTCCAGCTAACCAACATCAATTGTGCCAGTAACACAAAAGTTTCCCTTCAGTGGTGCTAGTCTCTTGTTAATCCCTGCAGACTCTTCAACTCACCAGAATAACAAAATCTTAATTCAAAATAGCAAATGGCCCTGATAGGGTCTTAAAACTTCCCTCTGAAATTTCATAAGCCAGACCTCCATCATCTGTACTGCTCTCAACATTCTTATCTCCCAAGCTCCTAAAGAACATCCCACTGAGCTCTCATCACTCAATGGCTTTTCTAACCCTAAGTTCCAAAGTCCTTCCACAATCCTCCCAGAACAATGGTCAGGTCTGTCACAACAATACCCCACAATCCTGGTACTAACTTGTCTTTTTTGTTGGAGTTTCTATTGCTGTGATGAAACACTTTAACCCTTTTTTTCCCAACTTGTTTTTTGGTCAATTTGGCTTACACTTCCACAGAATTGTTCATCCTCAAAAGAAGTCAGACTGGAACTCAAACAGGGCAGGAACGGGGAGGCAGGAACTGATGCAGGGGCCAAGGAGGATCACTATTTACTGGCTCTCACCTTATGGCTTGCTTAGCCTGCTTTCTTATAGAACCCAGGACCACTGGCCCAGGGATGGCACCACCCACAATGATCTAGATCCTCTGTGATCAATCCTAATTGAGAAAATGTCTTTCAGGCTGGATGTTATGGAGGCATTTTCTCAATTGAGGTCCTCTTCTTTCACATAACTTCAGCTTGTGTCAAGTTGACATAAGACTAGCTGGCACAATATATTCAAAAATATATTCAAAGAAGACAGCCTCTTCAAAATAGTGCTGAGAAACTAGGTGGCTACCATGTAAAATAATGAGACTGAATCCCTAACTCTCATGTTTTATGTGAATCAACTCCAAATGGACCCAAATCCTTAATGTTAAACTTGAAACTCTGAAACTGTCTGAGAAAAAAAAAATAAGGAGAACACTTGAAGATATAGGCATAGATAATGACTTCCTAAACAGTCTTTAGTCACTCAGGAAATAATGCAACAATTGAAAAATGGGACATCATTTATGCACAGCAAAAGAAAAAGTTAATCACGTGAAGAGACAGTCTCCAAATCTTTCTAACTATATATCTGACAAAGAATTAGTACCTAGAATATACAAAGCACTCTCAAAACTAAATGAAGTAAATCAAATAACCCAATCAATAAATGAATTACTGAAAGAAACAGACAATACTCAAAATACAAATGGCAAATAAACAATAAACATGAAAAACTGCAGTCTCACTATTCATCAGAGAAATGCAAATCAAAACTACATTGCAATTCCACTTCGCCCTCATCAGAATGGCAGTTATTAATAAAATAAATAACAACAAATGCTAGCAAGGATGCAAAGAGAACCCCTCACTTACTGATGGTGCAATTGGAAAGAACTCTAGTCGCTATGGAAATCATCACAGAAGTTCCTCAAGAAACTAAACAAAGATGATTCATGTGACCTAGCTATACCTTCCTGGGTATTTAGCCAAAGGACCCCAAAGTCAAAAGATCACTGTTGTTGGCTGTGTTTTACTCTTTGCTCTTTTGGGAGCCTGCCACCACCCAGCTCCCAAATAAATTACACATGGAGGCTTATTCTTACTTATAAGTGCCCAGCCTTAGCTTGGTTTATTTCTAACCAACTTTCCTTAACTTAAATTATCCCATCTACCTTTTGCCTCTGGGATTTTTCATTTTCTTTCTTCTGTAAATCTTACTTTCACCCTTACTCAGTGGATGGCTGTGTAACTGAGTGGCTTGCCCCTGATATCCTCCTCCTTTTCTCGCTCTTTGATCTCTCCCTTCCCAGATTTCTCCTATTTATTTTCTCTGTCTGCCAGCCCTGCCTATCTTTTCTCCTGCCTTGCTATTGGTTGTTCACCTCTTTATAAACCAATCGGGTATTTTAGACAGGCACAATAACACAGCTTCACAGAGTTAAACAAATGCAACATAAAAGAATGCAATACATCTTTGCATCATTAAACAAATGTTCCACAGCATAAACAAGTGTAACACATCTTAATATTCCACAACAGATCACAGGGATAGTTGTACATTGATGTTTATTGAAGCACTATTCAAAATAGGTAAGCTCTGGGACCAGCCCAAGTGTTCAACACAGAAAGGATAAAGACATCTATGATCTACTTATACAATAGAATTTTTCAGGCCTAAGAAAAATGAAGCTATGCCATTTATAGAAAAATGGGCATGACAGAAAGACAATCATATAAAGCAAATTAAGTCAGTTTCAGAAAGAGCAATATCATGTTTTTCCTTTATTTGTGTTTCCTGGATATAATATAGATACATAGATTCTCATGTACATTGGTGTATATGGCATAAGAATAGAAGTCAAAGCATCTATAAGAATAGTGTGGACTATTGGGACAGAAAGGGGTGATAATTGGGAAAGTAGAGTGTTATCAGAAGTTTCTCTCTGCTACTGCCTGGCCCCATGGTCTCACAGCCACTTATAAAATAATCACTCAGAGGCTTAATATGATTTACAAACTGTATGGCCTATGGCAGGCTTCTTGCTAGCCAGCTCTTATAACTTAACTCAACCCATAAGTATTAATCTATGTATTGCCACCTGTTCCATGGCTTTACCTGCAACCCATTACACGTTGCTCCTTTGGCACTGGCTTGTGTCTCTCTCCAGACTCTGCCTTTCTCTTTCCTGTCTTTCTCTTTGGATTTCCTGCCTCCTCTAAGCTGCCTTGCCATAGGCCAAAGCAGCTTATTTATTAACCAATGGGAACAACATATATTCACAGTGTACAGAAAGACATCCCCGAGCAATGGAGTCTGACAGGAATACACTCAATACATTATATACTTATATGAAAATGACCTTATGTATTATAGTACAGGTACAGTGAATACATAGTAACTATGTGTATGTGTGTGTGTATAATTGTGCATATATATAATATCTCAATATAGATAAGTAGATATCTAGATGATAGGTTGATAGATCAATAGATGATAGATAGAAAGATGATAGATGATAGAAGATAGAAGATAGATAGATAGATAGATAGATAGATAGATAGATAGATAGATAGATATATATTGAGGGAGCAGAAGACACAGAGAGAGGTACTTCTCCCCTATCTTGCTGTCTCTGTGGCTCTCCTATTTACATGTTCCCCTCACTTCTTAAATTACACCTTAAAACTTCGCTTTTACTCTGCCTCCTTCTGGCTTCTGGGAAAGACTTTTGGTAATTTGATGTTAATGGCATATTTTGAACTGTAATCTCCATTTCACTTATTTGAAGTACATTTTTTTCTCCTGAATTTCTCTTCCTTTCCATTTGGCCCAAACTGCAAATAATAATAATTTCCTCCAAACTCCCACCTTTGTGACTTTGTATAAATTCTACGTTACTCCCATCTCTGTCCCCCATCCAAACCCCTTAAAATAAAAACAACAAAAAGCCTCTCATTTTAAAGGAAGTTGGGCTGTTCATTATGTTATGTGTTTAGGTACTGTGTTTATCATGTGCCAATATTCCATGCATCTTGGCATCAAAGAGTGCTGCTTTATTGTGACATTTTCAAATAAAAATTACATGACAGTAGCAGTTTCCAAAGAACTCTCATTTACCTTGGCAACATTTATGAGTGGTGGGGGAAAAATACATAAAACCACTGCTTTGAGCAAAATGCTACAATGATTATTTAGCAAACAAGCTCACATATTAGAAAGTAGAGAGAAAGATTGCTTCTGCAGACTAAATTACACTTTACACACAGGCACTGCTGAATGGCTTTCTACAGAGGTTACATTTAAATTATAGCTCTTGATAAGCAAGCATCTCAGAATTTGTGTGTGAATTTGAATTATGCATGTAACAGGGAGCATGTTTATAGAAAAAAGTCAAGTCTATAGATTGCTAAATTGCTACAACACTTGTAAGGGACAGAAATAGCTGTAGTGTCGGACAACGAAGAAGCTTGGAGAGAGGTCTCACTTACTCTCTAGAAAGAAAATCAACCTTTGGCTTCATTTAGAGACATCTAAATATCAATTTAGTTCTGTCCTATTAGAAATACAATTTGATACCTTATGCTTGGAGAGTGGACCCCTAGAGTAAGTACAATGAACAAGATATAGTTGGATTAAGCATATTGGTCAACGTGCAACACCGGGATTAATGATCCGTTTAACCTTTTCAGACAATGCCTCTCTCCCGACCATACATACAATCTGAAAAGTCTGTAAGTGGGTTGCAGCAGAATGTGTCTTCCCTATATCTATCTCTGTTCACTCATCAGACAATAAATATTTCCCTTGACTCCAGATCCTCCTTGGTAAAGAAGATAAGGAAGAATAAAGTACTGATCGTCATACTGTGCAAACCAAAAGAAGAGAATAGTTGAGAACAAACACTCTGTAAAACCCTTGCCATTTCTTAGCATAGCAAATCCACAGGAACATCTCACTATATGCTACATATGTATATGTGTAAGTGCAATACTTTGGGCCATGAAATTATCTGTATATACAAAAAGACCATTTGTATAATAGTCTTCAAATGACATAATTATAAAATGTGCTTAAACAAATTTTCTGTATGGAAACAGCACTATGTCATATATAGATAAATAGATAGATGATTGATAGTAGATAGATGATAGATAGATAGATAAATTGATAGATTGATAGATATGAAAATATAGAGGAGAACACTTGAGTGGTATTCTAAGAGTTCATGAGCATGAGGAAAAGAATGGAAAGGATTATCCACGGCTATAAAATGATCCTTATTGAGACAGAACTAATCTTTTTGTCCAGTGGAAAGATACCATACAAATCTACTATGTGACAGAATTGCATAGGATTTCTTTTGTAGTTTGGGCCCACCCACTAAACTGGGTCCATCAAAATAATAATAATAATCAATAATAATAATAATACATCAAAGTCCCAATACTTAAGACATTAATAAAGACATTCAACCTTTTCATAAGATGTCAATTATGAAGTCTCAAGAATGGCTAAGTGTATTGCAATAAATGTTTATCCCCTCTACCCATGTGAGTATACCTTCAATAAAAGGAAGAAAATGCGAAGACCGGTTTTCACACTTCCAAGTAACTCTAACATATCCATCCTCATATTCTCATTGTCTTTATACACCATATACAAGTTGTGGGGCCAGTCTATATGCGCACTAACAGATGAATTGATAAAATGTGGTATATGTACACAATTGATTATTTTTCCGCTGTGGAGTGATTTGAATGAGAAATGTCCCACATAGGCTCGTGTATTTGAACACTGGATCCCTAGTTGGTGGTGCTGCTGGAAAAAGTTATGGAATCTGAGGTGTTCAGCCTTGTGGAAGGAAGTTTGTTGCTGGGGCTAGTCTTTGCTTGTTTAGAGGTTCTCCCTATTTCTTGCCCCATCTCTGCTTCCTAGGAATGAATGAAATGTGGTCAGTGAGCTTCCCGCTCCTGTAGTCATGCTTGCCACCACACTGTTTTCCCCTCCATGGAGACGGTCCCTCTGGAACCATGAGCTAAAATAAAGTCTTTCTTCTTTAAGTTGCCTTTAATTATGCTATTTTACTGCAGCAACAGAAAAGTCACTAATATAAACCGTAGTTTAAAAAAATATATTTTGTAATTTTCAGAAAAAAAAATGGATAGAACCAGAGCTCATTATGTTTAGTAAAATAAGTCAGACTCAGAAAGACAGATTTCACATATGTTCTGTACTGTGCGGTGTCTATGCTTCATGTCTTACTACATGACGGCCTGTGCTGCTCCAGGATGGGATTCCACCAACATGAAAGCCATGACCAGTGGTGGCCCCCAACCTCTTATGCTCTAAAGGCCCTGATCCCTCAATCCTTCATTCTGTCACACCCTCAATTCCTCGATGATCATGGACCAGAACTAAGCTCAAATAACCTATTTTACTACTTCCCTTGTCTATGATATTGTGTTATTAGCAAAAGAAAATGGGGTGCTATGCTAAGAAATTAATGACAGCTGGATGAGACACGGAAGGCTCCTACCCTGGAGTCTGGGGAGGAAACCCAACCCCAGAAACACCTTGATATTTGGATGTCTAGTCTCCATCACAAAGAAAAGAAGTTTTTCTATTGTAAGCCAGGTGGTTGATTGTATTTGGTTATAGCAGCCTGGGGAAATTAAAAGAGAACTAGATGTACAAACATGTGCAAATAAATGTACATGAAACTGGTATATCTGAACAATGTCAGTGAGTAGAATACAGTGTCCCACTGTGATTGCGCAACCATTCCCATTGGAACCTGGAGCGGGAGTAGGGGGCAGCAGAATACACAAGACTGAACTATATTGTTTCCCCCAACTACATGTGAATCTGTAATTATCTCAAAACAGAAAGTGGGCTGCTATCAAGTATATATTGGCTCCTCAAATTGTCCTTGGGAAATAAACCAGGAAAACACGTGTAAAACCCCAGTTTTAAAATGAGAAAACTGGACTGATGGGATGGCTCGGTGAGTAAGGTGCGTGCTGCCAAGTCTGATGCCCTAAGTTAAATCCTAAGAATCTACAAGATGATAGGAGAGAACAGATGCCTGAAAGTTGTTTTCTGTCCTCTGACATCTACATACACACACACACACACACACACACACACACACACACACACACACACAATTTAAACATAGAAATTAGAAAATCACCGATTTTCTAAAATTCACAAAGACAGTAAGAATTTCAACTTTAATCTATAGCCTCTATCTGTAATCTTCACATGCATGCATCAGTTGCTTAAATTTACTAGAGATGACAGAGACTTCCAGTTGGTAGGGGGCAGTCCACAAGGTCAGAAAACCAGTAACCACTGCAGAAGAATGAGGATGAAAAACCTGGCAGCAGGGATGTAACCCTTGCTGCCTTTTTCCCAGGGAAAGGAGAGCTGGTGCTTGTCTGTATTATTAACTAGGGATGATGAGGAAAAGCTGCTCCAAAGCGGTTCTCAGAGAAAAGGCCTCAGGTCTCACATGGTCAATTCCCTCTCTGCAGAGGAAACAGAGCAGAATTTGCGGCTGAAGATCCCAAAAGCAGATCAGGAAAGGAAGCTGTGAATAAAGGAGTGGTATGCATCAAAGCACCTAGAGTTTATTCACCACCAAACTGCCATGCATCAGCAGACCTCACACAGGCTATCACCTCTTAATTGCATCCAACAGTGTCAGGAAGAGGGATCTATTTGTCAGCCTTATTACCTGCTCCGCCCAGCTGTTAGGTGCATTTCTTGGGTAGCCTAGGTGGTTTATATGAATGTGGAAGACACAGAAACATTAGCAGCTGGACTGTAATTTTGGAAATAAAGGAGATAAGGAATGAACCCCTACATACACACACACACACACACACACACACACACACACACACACACACACTGAGAGAGAGAGAGAGAGAGAGAGAGAGAGTTCTTACCAAGGCTTAACAGGAAAATGGGGACAGATGCAGCAAATTTCATTAAGTAAATGCATGCATACATAAGAAATGATAGACAAAAGATGATACCAGTGTTGCAGGGTTCTTGAATTAATATAGAACTTTTTCTACATGAGAGGGTTTACAGATGTAGAAAACCCTCCCTAGACATCTCTGGGCAAATGGATCAGAAAGAGAGAGATGCTAATATGCCACTCTCAAGGAGGTTGAACAACAGGATTACAGGTGCTCACACACAGTTTTAGGAATTCTTCCCCAGATCCTAGGGTTTCTACAGCTACCATCGATTTGCACTTTCTGAAGAAGAGGCTTTACTGGTTGACAATTCCCTTCTGCAGGTCAGTTGTCTCCCTAGCGAAAGCAGAAAGCTGTTTAAATGAAGTCTGAAAACCCTGAGCCAGAGGAAAGCCAGAGCAGAATCCTCAGACACTTGGTTTCTACCTCTGCTGAGCCACTTCATGTTCCTGGAATTGATAAAAGGAGATACAGAAACAGATGTACACAAGCCCATACAAGTCTTTGCTTGGAGTCTCCTTACTTATTGACTCACAGGCTACCCACCCTGAAATAAATGTAAGTGTGGAGCTATTATCCTATGTTCCTCTTGCGATGGAAGTGATCCAAGGATATGTTCTGTACAGCCATTTCAGTTACACAGACTGTGTACATGCTCATAGTTACAACTGCACAGGAAGAAAACATTTGTACCCATACACGTGTATGGCTGAAAATGCAATTGCCCTTTTGTTTTTTACACCAGTGTTTCTGAAAGCCTTGTGGGGAAAAAAAGAATTACCTAGAGATTGGGTTACTGTCTTGGTTCTGATTCAGACCCTTTGGCATGAGCCCTGGCACTGCATTTTCCATGAGCCTCAAGGCACCACTGAGCTCCTTACTCTCAGAATATCCTTTGTGTGCAAAGGTTCCAGAACACAGCATCTGGTGTGCAATTCAGGTACATGGGTGCTGTTTTCAGGACGTCTGTGTGAGTGTGTTTTTCTCCTCGGGTGTATCCATCATTTCCTTCAATTTAACTATGAACGTGAAGCAGGCTAAAGTAGTTGAAAGACAAATGCAAGTTACCTGTATACTCATCCATTCGAAGCCAGAATTGCTGGTGTTTGCTTCTCACGAGTTCCAATGCTTCCCTCTCCATTTCTTCTTCCTTCATTCCGCTCTGTTGCCTCATTGCTCACACACACACACACACACACACACACACACACACACACACACACACACACACACGTTCTCCCTTAGCATCTTCTCCCCCTCTCTTTTCCCTCTGCCTCTCTAGGTACGGACCTTTCTTCTCCAACCATATGAAGTCGAAAATTCTGTGATTCTCCCTCATAAATTCTTCACCCTGTATCTGCCAAGGATAAAACTAATTTCAATGCAATTATTTCACTTCAGAGAATATAGAGTAATTCCAGTTCTGTACATTAACCATGCATATTCAGGTGCCCTGAATGTTGTCCATACTGTCTTTTGTAGCTACTTTAAAAGGATGTGTCATGGTTTAGGAATTGCTTTAGCTGTGAAACAGTCCTCAACTCCACCCACCCTCGGCCCCAGCTTTCTCTCTGTATCTGTCTGTCTGTGTGTATCTCTCTACCTGACTTTCTCGCTGTGTCTGTCTGTATATATCTCTCTGCCTGTCTCTGCCTATCTCTGTCTCTCTGTCTCTCTCTGTCTCTCTCTCTCTCTCTCTCTCTCTCTCTCTCTTTCTGCTTCTTTTTGTCTTCCTTCTTTTCTTTCTCCCCACATTTACTCTTCTATGACAATAACAATTTTTAAACCAAACCAATGATCTCTGAGGACATCTCATCATACTACATCAGTCTTTCCTCATGTTATTATTGAACCTTGCCTTTGAATGAGCACTTTGCCTAGATACTTTTCCCTTAGACACAAAGTCTCATACTACAGCCTAGGCTGGTCTGGAATTCACTATGCAGCTCAACTAGCCTCAAGCTCACAGCGGCCCTCTTTCTTCAGCCTCTAAAGTGCTGGGATATTACAGGTATGCACCCCTTTGAAGAACTATGCCTTGATCTGGGAATGGAGTTGCATTAAGTTTCTTTGGCCAAATCCAGCTCATAAGTGCAATTCTTTGCTTTGCATTATGTCACCTCAAGAAGATCATGGGGTTAGCTTACCCCACTGTCTGTAACCCAACATCCACCAGGTTACAATATTACCTAGCAGATCTCTCTGTTGTAGAATGCATTTTTCCTTTTAATAACTAATCTGTAAGGTGATGCGCTTGTCTTTCATGAGTATTTTACTTCCAAACAGTTCATCAAACAGCATTAGCGCTGACTGCTGGTGCTCACCTGAATTAAAGAAGCCTCTGCTCTGGGTGAGTCGAAAGGGGGATTTCCAATTCTATCATTCTTCTACATTTATTAACTGGTATTGCTCTGTACTAAAACCGGCCCCAACCTGACATTTTGTTCATTCCACACACTGTAATAGATTATAGTCATTAGTTTTTGATCTGCAGACTGCCCCAAATGTACTCAGTGGCAGCTCCTCACACTGACTTTTCTGTCCCTCAGAGAGAATCTCATTAGTCTTTGAGCACTTCCTTATTTTTATGCCACAAGCTATCCACAAGACACCGCATGACATCAACCACTTCTTGGAGATGCTCTGGCTGTCTTTGCTGGGAGAAAGATGCCTCGACTCCAATGAGATTTTTCAGTCTAACCCTTGTCATTCAAGTGTCCATGTTTCAAAAGTAATATTCACATTGGTATTTCTAACTTGAATTCAGATTGCAGGAGTTTTAATTTTTTTTTTTTTTTACTTTCTCTTAGGAAAAAAACTGAATATATTAACTTAATTTACTTTAGCCTATAATGTATTTCATAAATTTACTTCTAATCTACAGTTTTTACTGCTACCAATAAACTACTTGATAAAATCTAAGATTTCATTGCAGACATTTTTCCCCTTAAAATACATTTTACTAAATATGGACAAAGCAGAACTTTGAAATCATTATTTCCCCTGTCAGTTTGATATAGATTTTCTTTTTCTGTTTATGTTCAATTTCAAGTAGGTTTTGGAATGTGTCAAACACACATGCTTAAAGTCAAAGCTGCCTTCTCAGAGGTATCTCAGTCCATACCACACACACACACACACACACACACACTCACTTACTCACTCACACACACACACACACATTCACATACATAAAACTGTTGGTGACCATTTTCATTAGTTACTAGTTTATCCTTTCTGTGTTTCTCTTTTGTAAAGAATATTTAAATATTTGATCTAACTTCTCCTTTCTCACACAAAAGACAGCTCCAGTACATTCTACTGTGACTTGTTTTCCCCCTTCATTCTACTGCCTAGAAACTAGCCTCAGTCCATGAACATGCCCATCTTGGAGCCACATCGAGCTTCATTTGGGTGATGTGCTAGAGTTTACCCAAGCAATAGCTATTGAAGAGCCCTGGTTGCCTCCACACCTTTGATGTTTCAAATAAACACGCAATGAGTAACTGAGCAGATTTCCATTATGTTTCCTATAGACTCCCCTCCAGATAGACTGAGAGACCCTGATCAAAGGCTAAATTCAGTTGTGTTGGGTAATCAAGTAAATCCCTAACACAGGACTCATTCCTCTACAGGTGGTCAACTCCCATGGGGGAAAGCCTGTTTCTCCAGGGTCTTGCCAATACACTGGATTTTGCAAGTGATTAAATTATTTAGATGTTATAGATGAGAAATGGTATCTCAGGGGAATTTCAGGAAGCATTACTCTCATGAATCAGGTTAAGATCTTTTCATAGGTTTAAAGGCACTTTGCCTTGCTTTTCCTATAAAATGTCTTTTATCCCTTTTGTTCTTTTATTCCTCATGTCTTAGGTCTTTTTGCTTGGTTAATATTGCCGTATAAATGTCAGGCTGTGTATACTTCCTGACAAAAAGCATTATCAGAAGTATAAAAGGACTGTGTCTTAATGGTGAGAAGTCCATTTTGGACCCCACTGGCCCTGAACACACAGAGACTGGCCAGTTTCTGCCAGCATCCAGAGTATTGGAATTAAAGGGGTGCACAGCCATGCTTGGAGGGGAAAAAGTTCTATTTTACCATGAGAACTATGATAAATTTAAATTTGCATTTTTATTACAATACAGCTTAAAAATATATAAAGTATGAAAACTGAGTAGAGTAGACATGACCACAGTCTAGGAGGTAAATTTTGTATCTCTCTTGCTCTCTGGAAGTATAGTGTAAAACAGAAAAAGTTGTTAAAAGTAGAAAAAGTTTAAATGATAGTCTATGCTTCATGAATTTGATATATGGAAAACACAATATCCAGACAGTTGCAGAATATATTCTTACATGAAGCCAGTAAATACAAGTTCTCAAATATTATATAAAATATAGTGCTCCTGTCATGAAATATGAAACAATCAACCTAAAGACACAGCTTCAGGCATACATATGAATATACCATGACCCTGTAAACAACTACCTAAGAATTGCATGATTTTCATCTCAAGAGAAGGGTGGGAGGCAGATGGGGTAATTAGGCCACATGCTTAGATGAAGACAATGCAAAGTTCAACACTTGGCATGGGATGGTATTTTTATAAGCTTTTAAATAAAATTAGTAATCAGATAAATTGGTATGTCAGAAGCCAAAGATTGTTGGTGAGGCACTTCTGTGTGTCTCAGATGTAAAGAAGACAAACCAAAATCAAACTTCAACACATGAAAGCTAATAAAAGAACACTAGCCAAGGAAATGAGAGGAAGAAAGATTAACAAAGATAAAAATAGACATTAATGAAATAAAGTAATAACATAAAAACAGTTGAGATGATCAATGTGAAAGAAAAGCTTGTTCTTTGAAAAGATCAATAACAGAGGCAATTCTTGGGAGAATATGATCAAGAAAATAAGAAGAGAGTCAATGCCATGCTAGAATGTGTGCTAAATATACAATGAGTCAGATTTTGACTTATGGAAATACTGTTCAGTTTAGTCTACAGCATACTATCCTACCACAGAAGCAAAAATAAATTTTCTCAGGTCAATAAACATATGACTAGCCCAAATCTATTTCCAAGTGCTTTCAAAACTTTGTGTGTACTAAATCACCTATATTATCTAGGCCTAGGTCTTTATACTAGCCTTTATGGGTAATGAAAGAGAAACTGTTGTACTTTTTAATTCCCCAAATGTTTGGTTTACGTCAGAAGGAAGATGAGAAGTTTAGAACATATCTTAGAAATTCTGAGTATTCTTCCTGACTGTATTTCCTTTCTCTGTTTTACAATGTAAACAAGAAGTTAGAATCATAATTGTTTTACTTCTTCCCATTAAGATATGCAATTAAAAATCATCTTAATGAATAGATATTAATATCTGGCAGTGGCTGCTCTGACCTCCCGTCTAACCAGCCCCACTTATGTCTTGTTTGATGAAAGTTCTCCGCATCTGCAAAGCAAAAGGGCGAACTGATTTATGAACAAGACTTATTGTCGCAGCAGCAGATTTGTATAATGAGAAATATATTAAATCTAATGAAGGGAGAGCGTGCCTACCAAGGCAGTAAGTCTGTGTTGTGATTAAGTGATTCGATATCCCTCAATGGATTAATTTAGACAATGCATCGGGGTATGGAGCTGCTGGTGGACCCTTTTGCTCTCATGACAAATGCTAAGTAATGCCTCACGTTGTGCATATGTATTGGGTTTGCAAGGTGTGATGATAAAGTATAGTGTCATCCTAGAAACCTGTACATTAACAAGATGGATTCCCAGAGACGCCTGTGTCCTACTGCTAGAGAACCAGGTAGATCTATCAACAATGTCATCTTTTAATATCTGCTTACAGGAAAGCATTTACTATAAAGGAGCCACACACTTCTACCTCTTAAACCTAGCCCAGCTTACCGCATCTGACAAACACTAAATGCAACCCACATTAATTCCCTCTCCAGTCCTCAGCAGGGCTGAAGTCAGACACAGGACAATCAATCACGAGCTCTGCTTTTTTTCAATAGGAAAATGTTAGCTATTATTTAATTGTCTTCATTTGCAAACCTGTACAATAAGCAGTGTCATTTGGTGGATTTAAAAGCATCAGTGAACCTGTCAGAACTCAGCAGTTACCTTTCTTCAGTTTGGAACAAGTCCAGTTTCCAGTTGTTTCTTACCTTTGTGACTACATAAAGCAAAGCTCTACCCACAGTGAGAGAGCATGGCACATTAAAAAAACAGCACAATTCCAACACAAGTGGGCACCACCCACATCATATAGAAGAAAACATCTGTCATTGAGGCCCTTGGAGTCACATGGAATAAATATACAGCCATCTAAGTGCCTACAGGTAATAGATTGAAAAATTCTATCATCCCCCCCCCATCCTTTTATTGTCTTTTACAGGGAACAACAAAGAGAAAAGCATCTTGAGTTAAAAGAGCAGAAGAAAACAGCCACTTGCTTGGTGTCCAGCAGCCTTAATCAGAAGTGGGGTCTCGTGTCCTCACAAATCCTGATGACTCAAGAGAAATAAAGATAATACTATAGATTCCTGTTTGCAGTTATTAGGAGAAAGGAAAATGAGACCTCTGAGTCCCATGGCAGAACCTGTAACAGACACTGCTCTGCATGGCCTCTTTCATTTGTCCCAAAGGCCATTGTGTTGGAGGCTTATTCTCTAGAGTTTTGCTATTTTCAGGTGGCAAAATCTTCAGGAGATGGGACCTAGTGGCAGATTTTAGTCAATAGGGGTGCTCCCTTGAAGTCTTGGATCATCAAGTCCTGGTCTCTTTGTTTTCTTCATTCCTGTCCTGACTATGAAGTGACTGATTTTACTCTGTTCCCTGTTTCTGTAACAATATACTGCCTTTGCACAGGCCAATAGGTTGAATGCTCTCAAAACCATGGGCCAAAGTAAAGCTCATCTCTGGATAAGTTGTGTCTTGGCCACTGTTCTATTGCTGTGAAGAGACACCATGACCACGGTAACTCTGATAAAAGAAAGCATTTAATTGGGGCTGGTTTACATGTTTCAGAGGTTTAGTCCATTATCATAGCAGGGAACATGGTAGCAAATAGACAGACATGGTGTCAGAGGAATAGCTGAGAACTGCAACCTGATCCATAGGCTGAGAAAGACACTGAGCCTGGCTTGGGCTTTTAAAATCTCCAAGTGACACACTTCCTCCAACAAGGCCACACTGCCTAATCCCTCTAATCCTATTAAAGAGTTCCACTCCCTAGTGACAAAGCTTTCCAATATATGAGCCTAGGTGGGCCTTTCTTATTCAAACCACCACAAACTGGTTGTCTCAGGTATTCATTACAGCAGCAGAAAGTTAACTCTGTCACACACCTGCTTAAATCAGGAGTCAGGCAAGCTGAAATTCAGGGCCTCTGTATAATCTTATTTCCTTTGTTCCTTAAAGAATAACTATCCCCATTAATTTTATCACTCCTGATACAGTGACACTGATGTAAAGAAACAAAAATAAACCTCTTTCTATTTATTAATAACCCTTCCCTGATCTTGAAAGCGGCTAGCTGTCTGTATTAAAGAGGTTTTGGGTTTTGGTTTTGGTTTTGGTTTTGTTTTGAGGGATGTGATCAGGAAGGAAATGAAAATGAGAAAATAGAAGCTGGGGGGAAAAAGATATATTGTTCCACATAAGTAAATTATAATAAATTGAGAAGCCATGGAGAAGATCTTGCCAAGTGTGCGCTGAGATCACAGTGGCCAAGTGTGAAGGCTGTCCATGAGAAAGAGAAAGGGGCAGTTGATACCCAGGTCAGAGTCTCTGTGAACAGAAGAAGGGCTTCAGAAACACTAAGCCCAAAGCAACAACTCCCAGGTATTCTGAGATCCCCTCTGGCAAGACTTTTCTCAGATGGCCAGCTGCTTTGGAGAAGATACTACATGACACAAACAGAAATCCTCAGTCACATGGATTTCTCATCACCTTGGGTGTTTTGGTTACTTTCCTATTGCTAGGAAGAGGTTTCATGACCAAGGCAACTTACAAAATAAAATATTCATATGGGGATCATAGTTGCAGAGGGATATAGTCCATGACCACGATGGTGGGGAGCATAGCAGCAGGTGGGCAGGCATGGCACTGGAGCAGTAGCCAGGATCTGACATTCTTATCTGAAAGTAGAAGGCAGAGAGAGCTAACCGGGGGTGGTAGGAGGGTTTTGAAGCCTCAAAACTCAAACCCAGTGACACTCCTCCTCCAACAAGGCCACGCCTCATAATCCTTCCCAAACAGTTCCACCAACTGGGGAACCAAGCATTCAAATATATGGGCCTATGGAGCCATTGTCATTCAAACCACCACACCAGGAAATAGCAAATTCACTTCCAAATGTTGCTCAAAGCAAGGCCCAATGGTAGAGACTCAAAAGACAAGAAAAATAAACAAAGCAATGCTAGTCTTGTAGTTCCAAGGATTCAGTAAGCTCCTCTGGGACCTGATGTGATTGGCACAATTTACCCAGCACCTGATATGTATACCAGGTATTATTCTCTGTGCCACACCTTTTCTTCACTATAAATTTACAAGGTAGATGCCGATACCATCCTCACCTTGTACATGAAGAAACTCTGACATATAAGCACTAGACAATTTCCCCAGGGATACAGAATACTTAGAGAAGGAGGCACGGATCCTGAGCTCCCAAGTCTACACTTTTAAATGTTCTGTATTTAATATCTGTATCTTTACCAATGTTGATAGAGATGTGAAGGAGAAAGGAAAAAGTGGATTGAAAGAAACAGATGTGCATAGATTCCTACATAAACAGGAATGAAGTAGAGATAAAATAAGATATAGATGCTTATACAGAAATATAGATATAAATTCTGATAAGCCACTAGAATATATATATATATATATATATATATATATATATATATATATATGAAAGTCAGGGGGGAAAAAAGGACTCGAATGCAGAGAAATATCCAATGCCACCTTTGTTTCTTTCTTCAAAAAGTTATTTTATACTTGGGACACTGGGTTTTTTTTTTTATCATTTTGTGGAAATGAATAAGTAAATGGTGTTTTGCTGGTCCTAAAGTCTAATAATGCAGGTAGTGGAGTATAGAGATAAATAATGATCAGGAATACTGGCCACGACGGAATAATGGTGACTTTGCTCTCTTGCTATAATCTAGGAAACAGGGTGATTCATTTAAAAAAAAAAAAAAAAAAAAAAAAAAAAAAAAAAAAAAACAGATTTCAGATCCTGAACACAGGCAGCATTGGCTGGTGACCCCTTAGACAAGAAAATAAATAAGGCTTTGAAATCTGTCTCCCAAAAGACACTTTTCAACCTCAGGAACCCAGCAGGGCAGCTCCATGGGGCTGAGGAGAACAGGAGTTCAGCCAGACTAAGGCCGCTGAAATCTGTGGAACATGGCAGTGTCACACAAGGAGTGACATTAAGTCAGAGACCCCGAAAACTGCCTGAGGCTCCTCAAAGGACGGTTGCTAAGACCACACTACAAGACTGTGCGTGCGCAGAACTCCACAAGGTGTCCTTGAACGCTCGGCATCAGTGAAGTCCAAAGTCAGGACCCGCGTGCCTGCTGGGCTGAAACCACTGAAGCCCTTAACAAAACTTACATGGGACCACATGTAGCAAGGTGATATACACATGTTTATCCTGCATACCAGAGCAAGCATAAGGGATTTAAAGAAAGGCAAAAAATACAAGCTCTCAATGTCATAAGAATACCAACAGCCAATAAAACTTACTCTAAATGCAGAAACAGAAAAAAAAAGAAATTTTGATCTATAACCAGAATGAAGACTCATGATTTCAATAGGTGACAACTTTTAAAAAGTTGTTAGAAAAGTGATTAAGGACAAGACAGAAAGAAAAGGATGACTGCAAAAACAAGCGTATCATTTTGATTAGACATTATATAGACATTATATAATTTATATTATACATTATGTAGAATAGGTATTCTATACATACCTTTAGTTTTACACTTCAAATAGATGTACTTTGTTATACATAATTGGATATCAACTAAATTGATGTTTTAAAAGGAAACTGCCCATATTCTAAGTAACTTCTGTCACTGTAGACGTTGCTGTTCTGCACTGAAGCTGGAAAATACTAAGAGAAAAGAGAAGGGAAGGCTGAAACAAGCACAACAACTCCAACGTTTTATAAGTTTGAGGTAAACTGCATTTAATGGAAACTTTTCAAGATAGTCAACAAATTCTGAGCACATAGACACGAACAAACCCCATCCCTGGGAAGATCATTCTCAAGTCACTAAACCCCATAATAAAGAGAAAGCCTGGTCAGAGCATGACTTATTGGTCAAGGCACCTGTCACCAGTTAGAAAACTTGAGTTGAGTCCCAGACAGTGGAAGAAGAGAACTGACCACCACAGTGATCCTCTGATATCTGCACATGCACTGTAATATATATGCAACACAAACCTCCACACATAAGCACATATGTAAGATAGAAATGCAGAAAGAGAATGAGAACCCCTAAAACTTGGGTGGGCACTAAATGGAGGAAATATAGGAAGATTTACTCCTGAGTTCTTGATAGGAAAAACACAACTCAAATCAAAGTGTCTTTAAATCACAGAGAGGGTAAAAACAAATGATACTATCAACTCGACATATCCAACCAACATGTAGTTCAGAAATATAAGGATATTTTTTAGGCAGCAGAAAATGGGGAGGTACTGCTACTTGGAGGCTTGCACCATAGGCATGTGATTAAAGGTTCTGCAAGATGAATCCATTGTTTTGGGGCTGAGATAAGATAGAAAGTCATGGCAGCAGGGTCCTGTGACATGTTCCCTTCTCATGGTGGCTAGGAACCATAGAGAGAATGGTATCTTTGTAACTTAGGGGGTGTTCTTATTTTCCTCTTTTATATTATGTGGTTCCCCAGCCTGTGGGAGGTAGCCATATTCATACAGGGAGGGTCTTTCTATCGGATTACCCTTCTGAAAATGTTTTCACAGATACTACAGGGATATGCTTGGTCAGTCTCCAAGGTGCTTCTCAGTCCAGCAATGAACACTCAGAGTAGCCCTGGGGAACATTCAGAGGTAAAGGAAATATTCTATGTTGACTTGGGTGGTAGATGTATGAATGTACAAATCTGTAAAACGCATGAATTCCTACTTAGAGTGGTTTCGTTTTCCTGAACACCAACATTCTAGTGCATGAGACATCTTGTTTTGACTTGAATTTTGTCAGGAATGATTCTGACTGGGAAGGGTTAGCTCTCTCTCTACAGGAAGGACACTGTGTTTTTTTGTTTTTTGTTTTTTTTTTTGTTTTTTTCTGATACGGATGGATGGAGGGGTGACATGAGGAAGTGGTCCCAGATGCTTATCTGCCTTACATTGACCTACTCACTTCCACGTTCTATTTTTGTTTTAACCTCACAAACTTTTTGTTGACAATTTCAGACACAAACGTTGGGTTGACTCTATTGTCATCTGGTCCCCTTCTTCCACCTTCTCCTATGTCACTCAACCCCCTTTGCAGCTCATAACCTCTTCTTTAATTATTCAGAGAGAGAGAGAGAGAGCCTACTAAGCATGTTTAGCATTGCTTCTATATGAATTTGTTTAGGACTGACTACCTGCGATTGATAACCTACCACCAGTCTCATTCCCAGAGTCAGCTAGGGTATTTTTCCCCTCTCAGAAGCCACTCATTGCCTATAGCTCTTCATCCAGGAGTGGCACATTGTGAGATTTCCACCATCCGTGTTTGCTGCAACAGTCTTACACCAAGAGAAATATTCTTTTTTTGCTGTCTCAACAAAGGCAAGGCAAGACTTTCCAAAATATTTAGTTTCTTTTTGTGAGTAAATGCATTTTTTGGGGACAATTGGTCCATTTTAGTCTTCTTTGTTCCATGCTTCCCTATAAGAAGTACCATGTTCTGTCTTATGTAATACATGTCACTCTCTGCTATACTGGAAGGGCATGATGACATTGATTGAGCCATTTAACCTCTTTGGTCTTCAGCTCCCCGTGGAAGAATAGAGGTGGGGCTTAAGCATTTTCTGGGCCTTTACAAACCCAGCAAGATGCTTCCAATTCATGTTCATGCCATCAGTAGGGGTTGGAAAGGTGGCTCAGCTGGGATCGTGCTTACCGTACAGTTAGTGCTCAGGAGACAGAGAAAGGGGGGTCTCAGGGATGATCTGCCTAACGGTTCACCAAACTGGTGATCTCTGTTCAGGAGAAACTCTGCCTCAACATATAAAATGGAGAGTGACAGCCAGCGTCAACCTCTGGCTGGCACACACATGCATGCATACCCATATACATGTAAACACACTACACACAAACACACACACACACACACACACACACACACACACACATACACCCCTCACAAATGTGTTCAGGAAAAACACAAAATACCCATTCTATACGTATGTACATATACACATATTGAACAATGGAAAAACTGATAAGCTGTAAATGTGGAAAAAGTAAATAAAACATTGGAAGTAGTTGGTGTCAGCGGAAGGACTACTAAATGGAGGGGTTATCCATTAAGGATCTTTGCTCATCCCCAAAGAAGTAGGGAGTAGGATAAGATGGGAGAGATAGAGATGGGAGGAAAGACAGGGAGAAAGGAGGAGAGTGCAGGAGTGTAGTCTGCTGAGCTAAAAGCCTGTCTTCTCGTAAGCACCTGCATTGTGCACACAGCTCTCTCTATAAATAGTGGCCACAGGCACTGTGTGATGAGATAAAATCATCTATTTTCCTGGAGGAGACTTACCTGTCAAAACTCAAATTACCAAATTATTGAGAGCTGTCTCCGTGCTTGTACTGCAGGCATCTCAAGAAGTACTTTAGCACTTCCCCACAGCTACAGAACACGACCATATCTCTAGCTTAGACTGCATGGTCCCGGGGAGACTGCACCGGCACTTGCCAACAGTGTGACTGTGACAACCAAGTCTCTGTGCCTCACCAGCAACATCAACCAACCCATCTCAGAGTGGGGACAGATGCTCATGAGCTACCTCAATCCACACGCCCTTCTTCCAATGGCCAGGGTTCTTCTAGGATCTCAGCCCAGACCCCTTCCCAGGAACCAAACAAAATAAAGCCCCCACTTCAACAATGATGCTGTCCATGGAATGTCTGGAAAACGAAGGCTGGAGAAGCCAAACATTGATAAACTTAATTAAATTTCTAATGAAAACAGAGGCAGCCTGCCGTGATTACTCTCTGTAACTGAGACTAATATTCCAATTAGGCTAATTCATCCCCTGATGCTCCAACACAGTTATAGGTCTAATCCATATTTCTTCCTTCATGTCAACAATAGATTTCCATCACTTTGGAAGCTGGTTTTGGCACTGAACACAACAGCACTTGGGTTTTGTTTTTGTTGTTTGTTTGTTTGTTCTAGGTAATTTTGTATGTGGCTGGAGTCTGCCTGGGGCTTTCCATACAGTGAGGTTAATTTTTCTCTCCTTTTCCTTGTCTTAGACAATAGGAACTTTCTGTATCTCTCAGGAAGTATCCCTTAACTTTGTCTTATCTTCCACTCCCAAATTAATTTTCCTCAAAACTTAGAAATAAAATACATAACTGAAAATAGGTTTTTTTTCCCTATAATTTTTTTGCCCTATAATTAAGACCAAAAAGGTATAAAACCATGTCTGATTTTTTTTACCATACAAGGACCAAGTGCAACTGGCAGATACTACAGGTCTCCCCTTGGGGTAACCTGTAACACAGAAGTCACCCTGTTGACTGGCACCAAGCAGAACAGAGTTCAGCAGGAGGCTAGGCAGAGCCAGGCTGGCCAGTTTGGGGCACACTTCCTCCACTTCCTCCCTGGAAAAGTCACTCCCCATTAGTGACCCCATGTGTTCTACTGTGTAAAATGAGAATAATGACAATTTTCTTGGGTTCTGCTAATTGGTCAGCAAAACAGCTGCTTTGGGTTGTGGATTATTATGTGAAGGACAGCAGCATGCACCTTACCTGTCTAATTTCATTTCATCCTCTCCAAACCTCTTTGAGAAAAGGAAATCACAGGTCATGGGAGGAAAATGCTTTGCCCAAGTTCTCAAGCAGGGCCAAGAGAGCTCTAGGCTGACTCACATCTGCTCTTCCTTTGACCAAGACCTCCTGATGCGATGTGTTCACTTATGGGATAGGCACCAAAACTGCAGACTGCAGACTACTTCTAAAAGCTGTTTCCTTACTTCCTATTGAATACATTCACTTGAAGTGATCACTCAGGGAGAGAAAAAGGTGTCACACATAAGTCTTCCTCACTCTACTTTAATGAACATATAAAAGTCATTTGTAATGAGCACATTGCTTATATGTCAATGGGATTATGAAGTGCTTGGAAATAGTTTGTTTTCTTAATTAGATTAAACAGGCTTCGTACAATCTCCCTGACTTTATTGATTTACTTAATGAACTTTTTTTTTTCATAGATAGTACAAATGTAAATTTTAGCTGGGCCTGGGAACAAATTATCTTAAATTCTGAATCAGTGGGGCCTTAATTAATGAGGCTTTACTCTTTATCACTAGTGAGGCAGAGAAATTTATTTTGTGCAAACAGTCATAATGAGGGCAGTCCTCCAAAGTGTGACTGTGGAAGACGGCCTTGCCTGGGTCACTAAAACAGGAGCTGCTTTCCTCCAGTTCCACTCAGGTCACATAAGGTGGCAGCAGCTTTGTCACGCAGGGGCTCAGTTAGGTGGAGCATCCTGGAAGTGAGACTCACTACGAGGAGCAAAGGCTGAAGGCAGAAAACAGGGACAGTCATATCCTGGCAGCTGCTTTCTCTGGACCAGGGGCTCTGGCACTGGGAGTACGTTGTAGCCACCCCTGGTCCTGGCTCCAAAGTGCTTCCTAGTGAAGGTGAAAGTGCAGCAGGATACAGCAACAAGTGTGTGCAAGGCGAGCAATGACTGTAAAAAGGTTTTTCTAAGGAGAGCTAGAAAGGGTATAGATTCAGGTAGGAGGCGAGGCCGGGAAAGTTGGCAGAAGGGAAACGGTAATCAGAATATATTATACCAAAAAAAAAAATTCTATTTTCACCAAAAGGAAATTCAGGGGGAGGAAAGGTGATTTTTGGAGGCAGCTGAAGTGGTCTCAGTAAGCGTATAGCAAAGGGTTAGAAGCATGAGGACAATGCGCAGTGGTAACTAGGGCACCCCAGTCACTGCGGCTTCGAGAATAGACCTCTTGGGATCTCTCTGATCACAGCTCTCAGCCTCACTTCTGACAAGACCACCTTTTCTACTGACTAGTAGAAGTAGCTGGACCAGAACCAAAGGAGGTAGACACTCAAGGTCTCAGACATCTGCTTCCCACTTCAGGATACTTTTCCAAGACAAGTGTCCTAGCACACGGGTAGAAAACGAGCTAAAACTGAATCACTCCAGAAGGAAATTTTTATTCTATTTTTGACAAGAACTGATTCTCACAACCGCCAAAGTGTATAAGAACCACCAAGATCTACGCAAGAGAGAACTGAAGCTTGACATTCTCAACAATGTACATAAAGCCCTTCTGCCTGTAAGTTTACAGTCAGTCTATATCCAGTTAGGAAACTGTCACCAGTTGGTACGCTGCAATGAATGAGGCTACAGTTTGAATGTGCGCCCCACACACTTGTATACTGGAAATTCAATCCCCAAATTCTATGCTAGCAGTTTTTGTGGGGGACCTTTGGGATTCCATAAGGATATGAGTGTCCCACTCCTTGGCTGGCCTCAGAGGGCAAACAGAAGAGGAAGAAAAAAGCCTGAACTAGGAGGCCTGTTCTGTCATGTGGGAATGAGGCAGCACACATTCTCCAGATGCAGAACAGGGGCTGATTCTTGGACTTCCGAGACTCCAGAACCATGAGCTAAACAAACCATGCTTTCTAAGTTGCCTGCTTTCAATGATTTGGGTCTAACAAAAGAAAACAAACTAAAACAAGAGAATGGGAATTTGGGGGACAAGGAAGCCTACCCACAGCTAAGGAGTGGTGAGCAACTGAGCAGGTAAAGCCAGGTTTCAGGAACCCAGCATGTCAAAGCAAGGCTTACATTGCCCGCAGATGACTGTGGTCCAGGAATATTACGTGGCAAGTCTTTAGTGTAAGCCAAGATGAAAGCTTTGCCTCCCCATGCCTCATGTTCACTCTGGGAAGTCAACACTGTGACACCACCCCTGACGGACCCCACTACACTCCTATTCCCAGTACCCCAGGCCCAGGAAAAAACAGCTGCCAGTGTGACTCCTACTGCTTCCTGCTTTGGGTCAAAACATTGCCTCAGAGTGACAAGAACCCCCGGAACCAAGTGTGAAAAAGTCTAGCGTCAAACCCTAAAGCACAAAACAACTCATGCATCTGCTGGTGCCAACATGGGGTTATAAGAGCTCACAACAACATCTGGCACAAGGTAACATATGTCTATACATATACATGAGCTACCATCACTACCCCTTGGGGTAAGGTAATAAAATGCTTAATAAAAAGCAATGGGAGGTACTCACATGGAACTGACATAACACTGCCACTCAAAACTTACATCACTGCTTGACTAACAGTCACTTAAGTGAGACTGGAAAAGCAACTTACACCCTTAAGGCCGTCTCCCCCATGTGTAAAGTATTGATACTAAAAGTAGTGTTGTACTTCATAAAACTGTCATAAGGATTAAAATATGTGAGCAAAATGCTTAGCCAAGTGCCTGGTACACAATGCTCATAAATGCCAGATATAATTATTATTATTATTTATGCTTTTTGAAACTCTTTCATAGTCCCAGTTTCATCTGAATTAAGCAAGCAAGCCTGGTGCTCAACTCAGCATACAAATACAAGAGTATGTAGAAGAACACATCAACGTTTTTTGCTGTGGGCTCTCCATGTGCCAATCTTCCCATAAGAGGCAGTTCAGATAAAGCTGGTAGGCAAGTGGGTCATGCTAGTGACCATTTTATGTCTTCTCTATGCAGGTGGAAAAGAACAGAGAGGATATCATTACTTGAAATTTAGAAGATTTCAATAGGTGAACATCATAACCTGTTTTCTTGACTATCTCTTGGCACAGACTCTGAGCAACTACAGAGAGCAAGCCTGGCTTCGCCTTCATGAATTCTGGGTCCTTGCCTTCTATGTATTTATAACTTAGACTAAGAACAAGTCCCTTAGGCATGTCTCCTGACACAAAATAGCTGAAGCATGTTTTCCTATTTTAAAGTAAGCATAGGCTGTCTCCCTGAATATTGTATACTCCATGAAGACTAAAACTTTGACTTCTACTCCCTCCACTTTCCCTAGAGCTTCTAGAATGGTAGGTACATTAAAAAAACTACCCAATAAAACACACATTGACTCATTGAAAGAAACATTCGATATTCAGAAAAAAAAAATACTATCTCATTGTGGTTAAGGGAATCTGTGAACCCTCATTTACCAGTCTTTAGTTCCAAGCAGTCTACATATGCAGCTAATAATTTTATGGAAGTCTTCATCTGAGAAGCTTCTATTTGCAGTAGATGGTAATTTACACAGAGACCTGCAACTGACAACCTGGCTGAATGCTCAGCCCTAAATAGAACATGTATGCCATACGCCCTCCTCCTGAGGCTCAGGGATTATTGGGAAGACCAGATAGAAAGAGTGCAAGAGCCAGGCAGTGAGTGACTACAAGGAAACTATCTTCTGGACACTGCAAGGAAGCTAAACATACAAATGCAGCAGTAGTGACAGTATTCACAAACCCTGTGCAAGGCCAAGTTAGACGCAATCCCAGCATGAAGACAGAAGTTGGATGCACCCAATTCCATCGCTGGCCATGGAGCTACTAGCAACTGTTAGCTCGTGAGAGAGAAAGAGACAGTTTTCTCTAAGAGGGTAGCCCCTGGTAATCTGACTACACTCAAATGGAAGGCTTCATATCCAAGAATATTTGGGCAACACAAATTAGACATGAAGGGTTAAAAAAATAAACACAAAGTTGGGTATATAGGGAAAGGGTGTGGTCTGGGAGAGTGGAGGAAAGTGAATCTGATCAAAACATGTTGTACAAAATTTTCAAAAACTAATACATTTTTTAAAATAATAATAAGTCATCAAGGAAACCTCTCTTTGTAGCAAATGGAGACAAATTCACAACCAATTAAAATGCAGACTCATGGAATCCAGTCCCAATGGATACATCTACAAAACACTCTTGCACCTAAAGCTCAGTGACCATTGCAGAAGAGGGGATGGAAAGATTGTTAAGAACCAGAGGATGAACAGGGTTGTGGTGAGATTGTGTCTCCTGGTAACATCAGAAGCTACAGCTGTAAAGTCTCACCAACCTGATGACCTAAACATGAGCTGATCAAGGATGACACCAATGAACATGAGAAACTGGACAAAGAAAAGCCTATGAGGCCTCAACTGTACACAGAATGATAGACATTTGACCAAAGCTAGGATCAGGTCATCCCCAGGGAAGAACACACCAATTGGTTCTCCAGTGCCAAATGTAAGCCCTGAAAACATATGCAACTAGAATTATATGAACCTACTAGGTTTTATATATATATATATATATGCATGCAATAACAATTAGCAAAAACTGAGGCCATGCATTTGGATGAGATCAGGGAGGGGTATACTGGAGGTCTATAGGGAGGAAATGGAAGGAAAATGCTGTAATTAAATTACAATTCAAAAATAAAAAATTAAAGATGGCAACAGTTTCAAAAATTACACTGGTAAATCTTTGGACTTTTTAAACATTAGTGCTAAAATATGTAAAATAAAAAATGATCATTTTTTATGAGAGCAAACATGAAAATTCTATGTGCATTTCCATTGTCTAACCCATCTCTCCTGAAGAATAACTCACTGGGAAAGGATGTTTATCAGCTGGGGAAATGGTGGATTTATTTTTCTCATTTTCTATATTCAGAAAGTCTGGCATCAAAAAAAATAGCAAATGAAACTGCATATGGCAGCTGAAATTTCTAAAAGAGTCATTTGGCCACTTCTCTTACCTGCTTATCGTCAGCGTAAACTTGTCTTGGCAAGTTGAAAAGTTATACCAAACAAATCCTATCTCTTGCAATTAGATGCATTTAAATAAGCAGATATAATCAATTATGTCTTTTAATTTTCCAGACAGCACTTACAGGGCTTAATTTTCTGCTCCTCCACCTTCCAAATTATCTCCAGGTGATGTTTGGAATCTAACAGGAAAATGTGGTACAGTTGTGCTGATTTTATCTATGCTGAATCTTTCATGCATACGTCTTCTCTCACCAACTTGCTGTAGACCCCTGACAGAAATGAAATGCTCATAGAGAAAAGAAGGGAAGTCATGAGGCATTTGCTTCATTTTCCTATGTTATGGCATTCATATTATCCCCTGCTAGCTTGCCCTCAAAATCATATGAAATTGCTTTTAGTAATGATAGACTGCAAAGTACATAAAAAATATTCCACATAGAAAATACATAATGCAAAAATAACTACTCAAGAAATAAATAGGAGACATGGACTGATAGCATTTAGAAAGACAGTTCCCTAGTCAAAAAAATAGAACATAGGATTTCAGTAGCAAAGCACAGGTATACTGCCCTATATGGTGGTTTTGAGTGAAGCTTTCCATAAAGTATTGTTAATAAACGTTATAGTATTTAAGCTAATACAATAGTTCAAGAGAGAGTGTGGGATTCAGGTTAAAGGCAACTGTCTCCATGCAAAAGAAAAACTGTTTCACTGCAAACAAGGCCCACAGGCAGATCTCTGTACACCTGGGAAATATGAAAGTGCTGGTTGGTTCTCAATGCCAATTTGACACAACTTAGAACCACCTGGGAAAGGAGTTTTAATTGAAGAAATCACTAGATTAGTTTGGCCTATGAGCATATCTGTGAAGGGTTATCTGAACTATTGTCTTAGTTAGGGTTTCTATTGCTATAAAGAGACATCATGACCACAGCAATCTTAGAAAGGGAAACATTTAATTGTGGTAGCTCACTTACAGTACAGAGGTTTAGTCCTTTATTGTCATGGTGGGAAGCAAGGCAGCATGCAGGCAGACATGGTGCTGGAGAGGTAGCTGAGAGTTCTACATCTTGTACAGGCAACAGGAAGTGGTCTCTGACACTGGGTGGTATCTTGAGCCTAGGAGACCTCAAAGCCCACCCCCACAGTGACACATTCCTCCAACAAGGCCACACCTAATGGCAACAAGGCCACACTTCCTGGTAGTGCCACTCCCTTCAGGAGCCATTTTCCTTCAAACCACCACAACTGTTAATTAATGTAGGAAGGCCCAGCAGTGTGGACAACTCCATTCCCTGGTCAGGGGGTTTTCAACTATATAGAAAAGGAGAGAGCTACAAGTGCAAGCTAGCAACATAGGTACACTTGTTTCTGTTTGTTCTTGACTGTGAATATGTTGTGAACAGGTGCTTCAGTTCCTGCCCTGAAGCTGTTGATAGCTAATCTTGGTTCTCAATTTTGGTTCCAAAGATACACCCTCAATTGAAGAATTGCCTCCATCAGATTGGTCTGTGAGCATGTCTGTGGGGGCATTACCAACTGATGTAGGAAGACCCAACCCAGTGTGAGTGGTATAATCCCTAGGTAGGTGGGTCTTGGCTGTATAACAAAGGCAGCTGAACTTATGCCGAAATCAAGCCAGTAAATATTGTTTCTCTGGGTTTCTGCTTCAAACTTCTGCCTTAAGTTCCTGCTCTTTCACCAATGATAGGTTTCACCTGTAAGATGACATACGCCCTTTCCTCCCCAAGGTGATTTTGGTTATGTGTTTATCACAGCAACAGAAAGTGAACTAGAATAGTAGCCATCCACTTAGAAAAATGGAGACCAAATAACAAAGTCTTTGGTGAGATTAAAGTATTTTAAGTAAAGGAAGGAGAGTAAAAATTCATTGGTAGTGTTCTAGGACCTACGTATTTTGCATTATATTTATTTTATATCCCTCTTAACTTTTTTCCTTTTATTTTATTTTACAATACCATTCAGTTCTACATATCAGCCACAGATTCCCTTGTTCTCCCCTCCTGCCCCCTCCCCTTCCCCCCAGCCCACCCCCTATTCCTACCTCCTCCAGGGCAAAGCCTCCCTCAGGACTGAGATCAACCTGGTAGACTCAGTCCAGGCAGGTCCAGTCCCCTCCTCCCAGACTGATGAGCCAAGCGTCCCTGCATAAGCCCCAGGTTTCAGACAGCCAACTCATGCAATGAGCACAGGACCTGGTACCACTGCCTAGATGCCTCCCAAACAGATCAAGCCAATCAACTGTGTCACCTACTCAGAGGGCCTGATCCAGTTGGGGGCCCCTCAACCTTTGGTTCATAGTTCATGTGCTTTCATTCATTTGGCTATTTGTCCCTGTGCTTTATCCAACCTTGGTCTCAACAATTCTTGCTCATATAAACCCTCTTCTTTCTCGCTAATTAGACTCCCAGAACTCCACCCGGGGCCTAGCCGTGGATCTCTGCATCCACTTCCCTCAGTCATTGGATGGGGTTTCTGGCACGACCACTAGGGTTCCTGGCCATCCCATCACCAGAGTAGGTCAGCTCCGGCTGTCTCTCAACCATTGCCAGCAGTCCATTGTGGGGGTATCTTTGCAGATCTCTGTGGGCCTCTCCAGCACCCTGCCTCTTCCTTTTCTCATGTGGTCTTCATTTACCATGGTCTCCTATTCCCCGCTCTCCCTCTCTGTTCCTGATCCAGCTGGGATCTCCCACTCCCACAGGCTCTCCCTCCCTCGACCCTCCCCCTTCATTACTCCCACTCATGTCCAGGTTGTTGATGTAGATCTCAGCCATTTCTCCGTCATTGAGCGGGCAATCCTCATGTCTTTCTTGGGGTCCTGTTTTCCAGGTAGCCTCCCTGGTGATGTGAGTAGCAGTCCAGTCATCCTTGTTCCATATCTAGTATCCTACTATGAGTGAGTATATACCATATTTGTCTTTCTGAGTCTGGGTTACCTCACTCAGGATGATTTTTTTCTAGATCCATCCATTTGCTTGCAAACCTCATGATGTCATTGTTTTTCTCTGCTGAGTAGTATTCCATTGTGTATATGTGCCAAAATTTATTTATCCATTCTTCAGTTGAAGGGCATCTAGGTTGTTTCCAGGTTTAAACACTTTATGCTGGAGAGGATGTGGAACTAGGGGAACTCTCCTCCACTGCTGGTGGGAATGCAAGCTTGTACAACCACTTTGGAAATCAATATGGCACTTTCTTAGAAAATTGGGAATCAATCTCCCCCAAGATCCAGCTATACCACTCTTGGGCATATACCCAAGAAATGCTCAATCATACCACAAGAGCACTTGCTCAGCTATGTTCATATCAGCATTGTTTGTAATAGCCCTCTTAACTTTTGTTAAGCCAACCTATATCATCTCCAGGAGGTTCCTCAAGCATCGGCATTCAATGTGAATTAAGTATTAAAGGGTAGCATGCTAAATCTACAAGCATGTTGTTCCCAGAGAGAGGGTGTCCTCGGATCACAGTTAAAAGCAACTTAGAAGGCAAGGGTCAGGAAGTGCAAAGCCTGACTCTTAGTATCACATTGCTACTATTAGTCTTAGTCTTGACCATGTGACTTTGAAAAGCAGCACTAGCCATTTTGAAGTTGTCATCATTAAGGGTCCTTCTAGCTCCTCCTTCCAGTTAATTATCAGTATTAGAATCACTGGATGGCCATAGTCCTTTTCCCAAAGTACTTAATGGTTTTGCGTTCATTTGTGTCAGGCTGTTAAGTGTTAGATTAGGGAAAACCCACTCCATGAGTTAGGTTACCTTCTGAAAACATAAGAGGAATGAAATTTCTAATGCTGTGGAATACTGACAATAACCATAAAGCAAGCTTGGCAGAAGTTATCAGAATTAGCAGGGAATTGTGGGAAGTGCTATATATCTTATAGACAATATAAACTATTAACAATATAAACTACAATGTCTACAAGAAAGAAGGAGCTATTTCTGAAGATACTAGTAACCTATATGCAACATAAAAATGGTATAAAAAGAAAATAAGTTGTGTGTGATAGTACATGCCTGTAATCCTAGCACTCGGCAAAACGCTGAAAAAGGAAGATGCAAAGTTTGAGGCCACCCTGAGCTGCACTTTGAGTTCCAGACCTATCTTGGGCTACATATTGATACCTTATCTCATAAAACCAAAAGCTAAATAAAAAATATAATAACTTTTTCTACCAAACATTGATTATCATTATAGTACGTATCAATCATCTTGTTGTTAAAGCAAATTTGGACCTGCTCTATTGGTGCTTCTTTTTCATTTAGTAAGTGTTAACCCACAGCCTTAGAAAACTTCACTGAGAACATTATTTTTAATGACTACACAGCATTCTGAATACAGATGCCTCATAATTTGTTTAACCAACTCCCTAAGCTCTGACATTTAGAGTATTTTCATTGTTGGCTTTTATAAAACATTCTGTGATAAAAATCACCAGACATAAATCTTTAGCCCCATCTCTGATTATTGCCTTAAGATAAATTCTCAGCCATGGGATTACTGGGTCAAAAATATGAATGTATTTAAGGTCTTTGTCACATATTTGCCAATTTACTCTCCAAGAGGTTTCTGCCAGTGTACAGGCTCATGGTCCATACAGAAGGGTGACAAAGAATATTAAATGCTTGCAAGAGCTAAAAAAAATCTTCCAGGCCCTTACTAAAACAGAAATGTATTATTTTTAGATGGCAGACCACCCAGAAAGCCTATTGTTTTCTCATGTGAGATGAATTCTAAGTAATAGTTTGGGGGATAATATAGGATACTTGGATTCAGGTAATTCTATTATTGTGTGTCATATTTCAAGCACTGGTAATTGGGAGTTATCAAAACCATTATCTTAGATATGAAATTCTAAAAGTTCATTCACTTAAGATTTGGGATCCTGAGATGTTGCTCTCTGTGAATATATCTTTCTTGAATAATTTTATAGAAAGCACTTCTTATTTTAGTTTGCTGAAAATATTCCACAGTTCAAATTATAGAACCAAATCTTGTTCAAAGAATGAGATACATCCATCTTCATGTAAACAAACAAAGCCAAATTCAAGGCAACACCTTCAGATTCATTTCTTCCCTCAATTGTTTTACATGACAGAGAAAAAGCCAGGGCCAATATTCCCATTTTTCAAGTAGAAAAACTAAATCCAGAGGTGTAAATTGGCTTCACTAAAATCATTGACTAGCATAACACCACCAAGTTCCTGTTTTTGTTTAGTATATTATTTATACAGTAAGTAATACACAGACACACAGAGAGACACATTACACGTCCTTGGTTAGCATACATACTCTTAAGAAATGAAAAATTTATCCAGTACTTGTGTGGCAAACATCTTCAGAAGAAAATGAAATGTAATGTAATAGACAGCTGGCAAGAGCAGGTGGCTGGAGAATGTTCAGCCAGGGGCACAACAGGACAGATGGGTTCCATGCTCTGAGTCACATGTATGCAATGACCCACCAGGCCTGGGTCCTGAGGAGGTCACTTCTTTCATCTGTCCCAGGGTTGGAACTATAGAACCATGTAGACCCCAAACACAGAGATCAGAGTTGTTATTGGCCAGAATGGCGTATCTAATTGGGAATGGGGTTGACTTTCAAGTAAGGACCTAAGGAGGATAATTAGATGTTTCTAGAACTTGGATGGCAATGCTGTTTTGTTGCATGTCTCTGTGTATTAAAATCTTGGCTATTTCCCAAGTTCACTTCAAACATTGTCTTTCTTGGTTCTCTAAGAGTAACTTCTCCTAGCTCTGGGATCTCAATGTTCTCTCTCTCCCCCTCCCCATTCCTCTCTGCATCCTCCTCACCCATTACTAAATTGTACCTCTCTCCTCTCCTGTCTAGTATTAAGCTCACTTATGTACATGTCACACTCTCACCTGGATGACAAGGTAGTCACTGCTTCTACACCTGATTGCCCATAGTATGTTGCACAGTACATTTGTAACAAACCCCGGTCAATAATTGTAATGCAATTACTGAAGATGAAAAGGTGTTACATGGATATTTGTTGTTGATCCTATTAAATAACTCAGATTATAGTCAACACCTCTCTTGAACTTTTAAAAATTGCTTCTGTGAGTCTGAGATGAATTAGTATCTCAGTACAGATTTCCCTACAACACAAAGCTTAATTAACCCAGCTTAAATATTTTGTTGCTATAAGTTTAGAAAGAGCCACCAAAGAGAAAGATGAGAGATGATTGACAGCATGTTGTGCTAACATATCCACCTTCCTGGAAAGTCTTCTCATCTGGTTTTAACACTGAAAGATTTTTCATTAGTAAAAATATTAACTATGGTGAATATTAATTACCACATCCTTGTACTGGCTGTTACAAGCACTGACCTTAACTTACAGTCTTGATACAGATGAAGATGCTTTTTGTGATGGACTAATCTTGGTTGTCAACTTGGTGTGATTTTAATCACCATGAAACAAATAGAATATGTCTCTGAGAGATTATCTAGATGAAATTAACTAAGAAATGAAGAAGAATCCTAGTGTTGATGTGTCGGGGTTTCAGGATAAAGAAAAAGGAGGGAGTTAAGCAGCAACATTCATCACCCTCTGCTTCCTGGTGGCTGATGCAGTGTGACCAGCAGCCTCCTGCTCCACCACCACACTTCCAGAGCCATGATAGACTATACCCTCAAACTTTAAGCCAAAGTTAAGCCTTCCCTTCTTTAGTTTATTTTGGGTCCCCGCAATGAGATAATTAACGAATACCCTCCCTTTATAGAAATAATGGACTGTTGAAAACACCAGTGAGTCCCCTTTCTTTATCAGTGCTAATCTCCTTCCCAGAGGCTTGGGGACAGTTTACTTCTTAGGCAAGGACTGACTGTCCCAGACAAGGTATCCAGAGCAACAGCAAACAAAACAAGATTTTACATCATGGGGCCTTTTGAATATTCTTTAAGAAAATTTTAGCTGACTATTTTTATGAAAGTAACTACTCTGAGTCAATTAAACACCTGCTCAAACATGTAGTTTATGGGAGCATGCAAACACAAGAATGTCAAGAACAATTGTTCCAGTGATATACATGCAACTGTAATTCAGAGTGAGCCATGAAATGTCCTGTGCAACCCAGGACAGAAGGTGAGCTCCTCAGCAGGTCCACATATCCTGTGTGCCTGGATAATTAGGAGAAGCTAATGCAGGTGCCCTGTGGACATATCTTTTGCTTTGTAGATCTGCAGGAGGGTCTGAAGGCCCAGAAGCCTGTCTATGGAGTGTGTTGTAGCACTGTGACACTTAGTTGGCACTGTGGAACTCCAGAAGCACACATCAAGAGCACAGAGACATCTTGCCATGTCTGCTGTAACAATTTCTTCCTAAGTTGCAGATTCACATGGCTTCATGGTCAAAATACCAGAATTATATAATATAAGGTATGAAGCCCACCACTGAGGATGCATTCCCTCCAGGGGGAGAAATGAACCACACTGGTATATCTTTGTTTGACTTTACTATTCAGAGAACATAGATATTGTAGACACTGCAAATCTCACAGCACAGATACCAAATATGTGGTTTGTAAGATATGTGCCTCCATGCTCCTGAAAGACCCCAGCTACATTGACAAATTCACAGACTATATCTAGGGTGGCCACCATTTCTCCAACAACACATTGATGGATTAAGATGTGATGAAGATGACATAATGAACCAGGTGTTGCAGCCCTCCATCACTTACCTATGAGCAGGGTCCTCACTGTCTATCTCATGTTCAAGAGCACTGCCATTATGCATTAGGTATGAGTCCTCAACTCCTATACCTTACCTGTAACACGGACCTGGAAATGAGCTATGGCATGGGCATGGAATCCCTGGAACAGAGCTCTCTTTCTTTAGGGTTCTTGTTCACAATGCCATGAAACAATAAATCCTTTCCTTGGACCTGAGGTGCATAAACTCTCCAGTGTATCTGTCCAGGGCTACAGCCACTCTCCTCCTTCTGGGGTAACATTGTGGGTTTCATATGGCCTGATGTAGGAAGGTTTAATTAGTGTTGTTTCTCTAAACCTCCTACACACCAATAGAACTGGCTGGTTCTGTCTGAAATGCCTGATGGTGCCTTTTTAGGAATAGGTATCACCATGGAATTTTAGGGGAAGTATTCTAGATCAGCAAAGTTGAGATGCATTCACCTGTGAGTGGGGAGAGGGCCAGCTAAGAGGCCTTAGATTTGATTCTCATTTTCACACTAATAATGTGTTGTACAGTGGCTGGGTGATGGGCATCTACTGAAGCATAAAAAAGAGCCCTCAAGTGATGGAGGAGCAGGAGAAGGGCCCTGTTCCATGGTCACCATCTTATCTGCTGCTTGCTAACTTAGATGAACCTGAGCATTGCTTTGCTAGGACATGGTTTTGTCATGACTCTAGTTTCCAAGTGTGAGTCTGTTTGAAGACCCTGCCTTTCAGTCCCCTGCAGGGACTATGGGAAACCCAGGGTCAGTCGCACCTTGTGCTTACTCCAAAAGTCCCCCTTAGGAAGGCACAGAGCATCCTGTTGAGCAGTTAAGGAAAGCTGTCTACTGGATGCTCTCTTCAGGAGCAGCTCAGAAAGATGGAAGGTCAGCGTATTGTATGTACAAAGATGGGAGCTACCAGGCTGATCTGTAGGAGCAGATTCCTCTGCCTGAAGGCTTCTAAGTTCAGAATCATTCTTGTGTGTCATGTGCTCTGGTCTGAATGTGGAAGGATTGTCCTAGTCTGTGGCAGAGGCTGCATACAATAGTGTGCTTTCGACTCTGTACTTCTGTTGTGGACCTCTCTAACTGTCAAGATAAAGGCAGATAAAGCCTAGTAACTAGCAAAGACAAGCTGGGTCATTTTCCCTAATGTGTTAACATGTTAGAAGGATTCAAAAGCTAAGGGCCACTCTTCACTGTAACTTCTGGAAAGATTTGCTTGGATTTCAGAATTGAGATCATCTCAGGAAACTCTTCAGGGGAAATTTGATAAAACTTTCACTTGAGGAACTGATGCCGCACCCTTGTCATGGTGGAGGAGCAAACTATTCTCCTGCGTTGAGTGCTTTTTCTGTATTTCTACTGATGACTTCCTAGAAAGTTGTTTGTTATGCTCTGGCTTTTAAAGGATAAACTATAAATAAATTTCATAATTTATCCTTCCTCCAAAACACCTGTTTATCTAGCAATGATGTAGCACAAATTCTAATTGATCTTAATAATAAAAACCCAGAGTCAGATGTCAGGGTGAAAGCTAATAGATCAGAGAAGCAGAGCAACCAACCACTAGAGAGACTTCTTACCTCTAGGAATCCTCAGACTGAAAAGGGGTGAGCTCGTCTCCTCCTGCCTTATATTCCTCTCCATGCCCAACCATAACACTTCCTGTCTCTACCTCCCTAGTGCTGAAATTAAAGGTGTATGCCACCACTGCCTGGCCTCTATGGTTAGCTAGTGGCTACCTCTGTCCTCTAATCTCCAGATGAGCTTTATTTGTCAGAACACAAACAAAATATCATACAACACAACTCTTGCAGAGTCAGAGAAACAGAGTAACCCCTGAGAAATCAGCAGAGATGGAATAGGTGGTTCAGCATGTCCAATGACTGAACAGAGACTTACTGGGGTTGGGGAGGGGAGGGGAGCTGTATGTGCATGGGGCCTTGCTATGTATCAGTCATCAGCTGTGAACCAGAGAGACACCCAACAGAGAATAGGCCAACCAAACCCATTTTTTTCGCAATCAACACTCAAGGCAGAGTAGAAAAGATTTGAGAAAATTAGGGTGATGGCCAGAAAACCAACTAAATATATTATCTCTTGTTATGATAAATTAAAGAAAAAACTGCTCAACACCCACAGTTCCATGGGCGAAGAGAAAAGCAATGTGACTCAAAGAAAGCAAAGACTAAACGTCTGGAGAGGTGGCTCCAGTCTCTGTTAATAACATACCGAAAGATGTCCTTAACTACAAATATGAGTCTTGGCTAATAGGCATGTCATAGGGAAAGCACACAGTATCTTGTTTAAGTGTATACCGGTGGTCCACAGTAGCTGCAGGTCTTTGCAATTCAAGTGGTGTTATTCAAATCATCTTAGAAAATGTTTTTAATTGAAATAGAAATATATCACTTCTCCCTCCCTTTTCTTCAGTCCCTCCCAGATACTTCTCTCAAACTCTTCCCATGCCTCCCTGCTCTCAAGTTGCTAGTCTCTTTCTTGTATTATATTGTTACACATGTTCACACACAAACAAATACAAATACATATATATTTAAGATATATATCTTATATACACTTTATCAATCATATATATTATATTAATTATATATTATATAATATGTTATATAATATATTATATTAATCAACATACACCATTATTATTTATTTATTAATTATAGACATGTATGTATTTAAGAGATGATCACTAAGTCTGTTTTCCTTAGTTCCTTTGCCAGAAAATGGTAGAGCTATCGCTAATAGCTGCTCAGACATCTGTACGCAGAATAGCATTTTGTCAAATATCAATGAGAAGAGTAGTTTGATAATGAAAGGAAACCCTTTCACATTGCCTATCTAATAATAGAACTCATGTTCCTTAATTTGGAGGTTTTCAGTCTCTTGCTTATGAAACTCCATGGTTTTGGAGAAACATGCCAAAATTACAGATAGAAGCTTCTGGAAATTGCTGGTGTTTTTCATAAAACAAAGTAAGGTCAACTTTTAAATTACTTCGTGAATTTGGGAGAGAAAATGTTTGTGTAAGATGGTATGTGATCACCCTTGTGATTTATTTTGTGAAGAACCAATATGATTTGGTTATTAATGTCGCCTGTCATGGAATATGAATGGTGCGTGAGTGATCCCACCTTCAGTATTTGTCAATTTCTCATTTATTTACTATAATTTGAGCCACAAATATTTTGACGCTGTAATAGTTGGTAGTAAAAAGGTAATATGTCACTTTCAATGTAGCATATACCTTTTGAGTAATAAGCTGTTATTTCATGTGATGCTTTATTTTTAATTCATTGTATTATAATATTTACAGTTAAGACCCACAATTTGTAGCATCATCTTCTGTCATCAGTTATTCACCTACATGTGTTATTGTGCCTGGCAAATTTTTGCCTATTGATTTACATTAAATTTTTGGAGTAAATTGTCTTCAATTGTATCCCTTTTATATGATTTTAAATTCATGTTTGTTAAGTGAATTTGCTCTGCTTATAGTCAGAGCTGTGACATCTATGAACCACATCAATGACCAGCATGGAAAGACAACATAAAGGGTGCAATACCAACAGCTGTCTAAGCAGACATAAGTCCCACCCAATATGAGGGAAATCATGCCTGATACTAGAAACCTAGCTGTTACTAAATAGTGAGGTCATGGATCTTAGAAGAGGATCTGCTACCACCACTTTGCTAGACCAGCATAAGTCCTTACAACATTCTCAAACTTATCCTTAGATCCACAGATACGTGTAGCTATCACCCCTTATCAAAGAAGCATCTCTTTATAGGAAATGAAAAACACAACTAAGCACAATGTAGAGATCAGTGGATTGTAGGGCCCAGCCCCAGTGGACACATCATCAACACAGCTCCTGCATCTATGGCTCAGGGAAAATCAAGGAAGAAAGGAAGGAAAAAGTGCCAGGAAAACTGCCTTTCTTGGAAATTACTGCACAAACAAGACCTGAATAATGACAGCATCGATAGGTATGTCAATGCAAAAGCAGGGAAACAATTTGGGATCCCACCCCTTAACAAAGATCTAATGACTGCTGAGTGAGGGAGAATGAGCCTCTCCCAGAGGAAAAGACCCCTGACTGATCGTCCAATACAAAGTAGTCAGCCCTGAAACCATAGACACACACACACACACACACACACACACACACACACACACACACACGAATGGACTCAGCAGGTTGTATTTATTTATCTATGAATATGTGTGTGTGTGTGTGTGTGTGAGAGAGAGAGAGAGAGAGAGAGAGAGAGAGAGAGAGAGAGAGAGAGAGAGAATAATAATCATAATAATCAAAGAGGCTATCAATTTGTGAACAAGGTTAGGTAAATAGAAGAGTTGAGGGAAAGGGACATGGTGGGGCAAAGAGAAGAAAGGGAAAGGGGAAGTGATGTAATTATATTTTTTGTTTATTTGTTTGTTTGTTTAGGTTTTTTTTTTTGAGACAGGGTTTCTCTGTGTAGTTTTTGGTGCCTGTCTTGGATCTTGCTCTGTAGACCAACCTGGCCTCACTCAAACTCACAGAGATCTGCCTGGCTCTGCTCCCAAGTGCTGGGATTAAAGGTGTGCACCACCGCCACCTGGCAATAATTATATTTTAATTAACATGTACTCAAAAAATAAATTTAAAAATGGATCATAGTGTTTTATCTTATTTAATACTATTTCTGTTTTTATATACTATCATGTTTGCTATATTTTTTGAGGTTTATATTTTCTTGGTGTTAATTTTATTTTGCATTCTGATAACTTAAGTGAGTTATTGTCAGTCCTGAGAGGTTTTTTTTTTATTATTATTAACTTTAAAGTATATGCTCCTACCTCTGTTTATAGACTTTAACTTTGGGTGGTGTCTTTCAACTTCCAACCTAAGAATGATAAGGAAATTATTATTCTTTCTAAGTTTCTGTCCCATCCTTGACATCTCTCTGCAGATTCGCCAGTTTTATGTTTATCATTTTATACTTTCAGGTTTATATCAGTTATATTTTCCCCTGCAACTAAATCCCCCATAGTTTACTTACTTACATATTTAAACAGATTCATTACCTACTCCAAAACTTTCATACTGCTGCTTCCCATCCCTGACATCTTTACTTCATTTCATTTAGCTGGTTGATAGATTTCATCATCAAGAGATTGCTTTAGAAGAATGTATAATTACTTCACCCCTCTGAAACGTGGGAGTTTAAGAATGCCTGACTTGAGTTGGGGAGACGGGTTCAGTGGGTAAAATGCTTGCTGCACAAGTCTAAGGACTGGAGTTAGGATGCTAACACCCACATGAAAGCCAGGTAGGTGTGGTGGCCTGCCTGTAATCCCAGCCTCAAGAGACAGAGGCAAGGGATATCCGGAGCAAGTTACCTAGCTATAGGAGCAAAACTGTTTGACCTCTGGGTTCAGTGAAAAATCCTGTCTTGTTACATAAGTTGTAGAACCCTCAAGGATGACACCCAAAGCCAATACCTGGCCTCTACACATCTGCATGCACATTTCCATGCACATCCACACATACATATATGCCCAAGTACATGAAAATGTGTGTGCATGTGTGCAGGCAACACACACACACACACACACACACACACACACACACACACACACACCAGGATGCTACCCTAAGTTAGCTTTAACTGTAAACTTAACACAGCTTAAAGACATCTGAAGAGAAAGACTTGATTGAGAAATTGCCTCAATCAGACTGGACTGTGGGCATGTCTATGGGGGATTGTCTTTATTACTAATTGATACAAGAGGGTGCAGCTCACCATGAGAAGCGCCACCCCTAGGCAGGTAGGTCTGGGCTGTATAAGACAGATGAACTGTGGATGAGACTGTAACCAAGCCTGCAAGAAACATTTCTCCATGGTTTCTGAACCCAAGTCCTGTGTTCTTACCTTGACTTCCCTCAGTGATAGACTTAGTACCAAGTCTCAGCCAAATAAATTTTTCCTTCCCTTAGTTGCTTTTACTCAGAATGTTTTATCACAGTCACAGAAAACAAACTACAACAGATGTCTTTCTTTTTATATGAGAGACAAAATTGTTTGAGACAAGAGATGTGTTACTCTTTACTCCTGTAAAAAGCTATAAACATCTGTCCACTTTATTTTAAAATCAAATGGTACAGTGGGATAAACTGAATTCAGTCTCACACAGCCCCTTCTCCATAGAATTTCTCTTCCACTTGATATTTGCTAAATTAGTTAGATTCCATCTCAAGATTGATTATTTCATATCATTTTTCTTTAATTAAAACTGTGAGTTTTAGGACTGGAGAAATAGCTCAGCAGTTAAGAGTATGTATTATTGTTGTAAAGAACTGGAATTTAGTCTCAGCATCTACATCAGGCATCTCACAACCATCTACACCTCTATCTCTGGGGGATCCCCCTCTTTTCTCCTTAGCTATCTCCTGTACTCAGGTGCACACACACAAGCACACAGACACATACATATACACAGAACTAAAGATAAACTATTTTAAAATTTGAGTTTTTACAACAATAGATTTTTAGAAAGATTTATTAGGGCATTTTCTCATTAAAATTATTGTGAATGCATTTATTTCACCTCTATGTGTCTGTTTTTCTCTTTGAGTTCTTACCGCTAGATTCCTTTCCATTTAGTTTATGTGATTTTTCTCGGGTATCTTTTCCACTTTTTTAGCTCCATTTTAGAAACATCTATCTATTTACTGGCATCACAGCTTTCCATTCTGACAAAAACTTTATGGTTGTCTTTAGAGTTGTCCTGCACTTCCCACTCATGGATTATGTTTGCTTGGTTCTACTTTATCCTTGAACTTTTATCTCTTTTTATTGGAAGATTTTTTCATTTAGAGCATTCTTTTTATATCCCATCTAGAGTAGAGACATACTGGCTATATGATCTTAGGCAGCTACTGGGCTAAGAAAACTCCATTTTCTCGTCTTTGTCATGGAAGGTAATAATTGCAATATCTCTTTGTTTCTCCATCTAATTCACAAATGTGTCATTAATACCAAAAATGAAAATTATTGTGTTTAAAGCCTTTTGCCTGCCAACTCCTTTATCAACATAGTGTGTTCTCCACAAACAGAACATTCTCCACCTATTCATAACCAGAATCAAGGGCATTGGCACCAATGACCACTGTAAAGGTCACTATTTACAACTACAATCACTACTGGCAACCATTTACTGAGAACTCATTATGTACCCTGCTCCATCTTAATTGGGTATGTTAGGTCATTTGATCTCACATGAAATTGCTATGGAGATATACAGGGTATAGATTACAAATGGGGTTTCCAAGAAATGGAAAGTTTAAGTCATAAGTCATAGTTCTTCTAATCCACAGGTCATAGTGTTTGCAAATAACAGAGCTGAAATTCAGTGAATGCATCTGATACAGAGTACACTCTGCCTCTCTAAGGACATAGAAGGTAAAGAAAACAGGTGTATTTTCAAATTTCCTGTTTATCTTAGCTACATAGCTAATCTCAGATTTATTCCCATAAATTCATGAATTTAAGGCTTTCAAAGTAGAACTTACTTTAAGGAGCTTGTAAGTTCACAACACAGCTGAACGGAAGATACAGAAATGCCCTTCACATTCCTTCCCCATACCCACAAACACCCACCCAACACCCAACACCCAATTTATCACCAGTTATAAATCTAAACTGAAAAGGTATCAGCTCACTATATTGTTGACATTAGAGTATACTCTCAGGGTTGCATATTCTATGGATTTGAATAATATATGACACATTTCCACTGTGACAGTATTTTATAGAGCTGTTGCACTGTCCTGTGCTCTAATTATTCAGTCTTTCTACCTGGAAAGCTATGATCTTTGTATGTCTCCATAGTTTTACCTTTTACAACCTAGGATAATATTGTTCACTTCTTAAGTCGTAGCCCTTTCTGATTAGCTTTCACTTAGGAACATACATTGAAGCTTCTTCTATGTGTTTAGAGGGCTTAGTAATCCATTGTTAGAGCAGTGTATATACCATCATGCAGTTACTCACCTACTACTAAGAGAAGGAGAGTCAGTCTTCCCCAGGTTCAAGCCTCCTAATTGGGTTATGCAGTACCAAGTGGTCAGCCCTAAACACATGTGTATACAAGCCACACTAAACGGGATTGGCAGATCATTAAAGAATATAAGGTCAAGGATTTAAGGGGAAGTGGGATAACACAGGAAGAGCTGGAGGGAAGAGGGGGAGAAGTAGTCAAAATGTTGGAAATACAGTATTCATATATGACATTCTCCTCAAAATTGAATTAAAGTTAAAACTATTAAAAGAGAAAAATCAACAGATATTTGGAATGATACTTGTTTTAGAGTGATTACTGTGCTTAAAAAGTACGCTGGCACAATGGCTGCATGGGTAAAGGTATCTGCCATCAATCCTAATAACCAGAATTTAATGCCTGAAACAAGCATGGTGGAAGGGGAGAACCAACTTTGTCTTCTGACCCTCTACACACTCACCTTGGCATGTGGAGCCATCCCCCACAGACATACACAAAGTAAAATAAATAAGTAAATAAATTAATAAATAAATGTGTGGTTTGTCTCATCCTCTTGCCTATATCTTTTGTAGAGTTGATGTTTTTAGTCCTAGTAAGCCAACTTACTGGGTTTTTTTTAAGAGACTAAGTAATGTTTTTGTAATATCTTAAAAGTTATTTACAAACTCAAGATGATCTCTATTTCCTCTAATGTTTTCTTCAAGGAACTCTAATCTATTTTTATCATTCTGTGGATCATTCTGATTATCTAAAACAGATTATTGGCCTTTAGTTGGCATCAACCTTACATTTCATTAAACTTTTATTTTCAAAACCAAAGATATACATGTGCAGTCAATATGAATGTGTATTTATATATAGGTATATACAAGGCACATGTGAGTATTCCAAAATTTCAAAGTGTTTTGAAATTTTCTTGTAAATAATTGTATAAAATAGAAGCACTTTAGGAATAATCATGCACTTGGATGCCATAGCAACATCAAATTACATAAAAAAAGTTTCACATACCGTAATGTTTCCATAAGCATCCTCACTTTCCAATAGCTACCACTTTGCAGATCAACAACAAACATTTCACAGACTTCCAGTCTGTAATAGAGTGTTGAGTAACCCTGCAAAGTGGATCAGCACAATCAAAGATCATTCTCTTGAAAAGAACCCACCTTCTTACAAAGATCAAGAAAAATAAGAGAGGAGGAGGCAACAGGAATTATTGGGAGGAGTCAGTTCTTTGAATTCTATAGACACAAAATGGTACAAAACAGCTTTAAGCCGATTGGATTTAAATGGAAACAGTCTCAGACAAATGTCGCTCATTAAAGTTGACAGCCAATATGGAACATGATTGTGCCTTTTATAATCCAGAAGTTGACTCCACAATTTCAAAACACCTCTCTTCTTTATCCAAGAAGAAAAGGGGGAAGCTTTTTGTGGTGAATGGAGGTGATTGCAGGGAGTCCTGACTAGTCTAGTGTTGATAATAAGTGGGTACTGAAGTGACTACCCAGCACTAATCAGCACATATGCATCACCTTACCAAGGCTTGGAGAATAGGGAGTGGAAAGAATAGAGGACCTGGAGACTTGGAGGATTGCACTGAAGAGCTGCCTTCTGGACATGCCATGGCTGTTTGCATGAATTCAGTGCAGAAATGGTTACCTGCACAAGCCCTGCCTGAGACAGTCATGCCTGAGACAATAATCTATCACAGATGGAGAAGGGATCATGAAGCCCCAGGCATCCCTAAGGAGCATTATGTGGTAGAGGGTTACTGGGGGGAGGAGGTTCTATTTCTCAGTGGAATAACCATTGGTAAATCACTTAGGAAAATAATCTTTTTCCACACATGCTCGTGCAAGCAAACCTAAGTAAGTCTAGTGGGTCACACTCAAAAAAATAAAAAAATAAATAAAAAAAACTATTGACACCGAGATAGTTTAAAGTATTTGTGGTAGAATAAAGGACTCAGTTGGAAGACCAAGGGAAATAAGAGAGGATTAAAAATGGAGGGATATAACCAAAGTGTACTGTATGTGTGAATGTATGCATGTATGTATGTATGTATGTATGTATGTATGTATGAAATTATGAAACAATGCATTTTAAGGCCTCCAAGTCAAGTTTATAGAAATTCATTCAAAAAATTTCACAAACACGAGATTGTTTACTGTGTATGACCAGAATAACATGAGTTCCAAGAGAAAAATTATAAGTAAAATGTAGCAAAATAGTATCAAGCCAATATGCAATGTATAAAATAACAATTCATTAGTGCCAAGTGGGATCAATCTCACAAATGTAACATATTAGTTAAGTTATGGAATTAAATTAATATAATTAACACATTAGCACAATAATTTTTAAAACTCCCTATTGCTTGGAAGTACATTTAATAAAAAAATTTATATAAATTTATGATATTTAAATGCTCTTAGCAAACTAGAAAGGGGAAATAACTTTCTCCTTAACCTAATGAAGGACATCTGCAAAAACCCATAGAAAATTTAAACTTGGTCACAAGTGCTAAAAACTTTCACATTTAGATATTGACTAAGACACAGATGTCTGTCAAAGTCCTTTACCTTCATTAGTATGTTTTAGCCAAGATAACAAGACAAGAATAAATTTAAAGTGCAAAGGAGTTAAAAAATATATTGATTATTGGTAGACATATGATTATACCATAGAAACATGCCCGAATATACCACGACTAGAATTCTTAAGTAGTTGAACAATCTTTTCAGTCATATGCCAGTCATTATCCCAAACCATGTGTTTGCCCTGATAGAAAACAAATTTTGAACCAATAGCATTAAGCATTTATAATTTCATCCAAAATACTAAGTGCCAAGGAATACATTTAATGAAATATTCATACATTGTCTACACTGTGAACCAGAAAACATTAGATAAATTAAAAATACCCAGGTAAACTGTTTATAAAATAAAATATAGTACAGATACTATAAAGACGACAATTTTCAAATGGTTTATTGAAAGCAATCTCCAAATCTTAACAAGAAGTTCCCACCCACTGTATGAGTGTGTGTGTGTGTGTGTGTGTGTGTGTGTGTGTGTGTGTGTGTGTGTTTTACTTACCATGCTGATTTTAAAATTAAATAGATATATAAAGGATTACAAACAGCCAGGGAAATTTTTTTAAAAAATCAACTGGAGAGCTTTTGAAGTAGTGTATTGTTAGTATAAGAGTGAGACTTAGATGAATGGGACAGGAGGGAGTTCAGACACACATAAAGATCCATAGCTCATTCAAAAAACCAGCACTGATGAATGGAGGAAAAGAGTATCTCTTGAATCAATATGCTGAATCAATGGAATATCCATATGAACAACAAGAAATTGACTTCTACACCTCACACAAAATGCACAGAAGCATGCCTAGTGGGTTGTAACTGAATTTCGAGTCCAACAATACAATAATCGCCTAAGAGAGGATCCACATAAGCCATGATAAGAAAGAACAGAGAATTACATGCATAAAGGAAAACAGAAAGCTGGACTCCATTAAAATTGAAAGCTTCCAAGTGTTATGAAATGCTGTCTTCTGGACATGGCGTGGATGTTGCACCCAAGGACTCCCATGCAGTGGCTACCTGCACAAGACAGGGCACACCAATACTTCGTCATGTTTGGAGGAAGGAGCTTATGAGACACAACCTCCCCACACACATCCCTCCTTAAGGACTGATGGACAGTTAATGGTGGAGAGAAGGCGAATCATAGTCTGTGGTGGTATATCCACTCGTAAGTTGTTTCTGCCTAAGTAAGAAAACCTCACCCATGCTAATGCAAACAACCTTAATTAAATTCAAGAAATCACCCAAAGACATAGAAGGAGGAAGGATACTTGTTGTGAGGAAGAAGGAGTTAAGGGGAAGGGAGAAGGGAGAAGAGACCATAATGGGAGGATATGACCAAAGTGCATTGTATGTGTGTGTGTGTTATATGAAATTTTGAAATAAATAAATTTAAATTTATTAATTTTTTAAGAATTTCAGCCAAGCAGTGACAACTCATGCCTTTAATCCCAGCACACTTGGGAGGCAGAGGCAGGTGAATCTCCAAGTTTGAGGCCTGCAGGGTCTACAGAGTGAGTTCTGGGATAGCCATGGATACACAGAAAAACCTTGTCTCAAAAAAAACCAAAAAAGAATTTAACAAACTGTATTTTGGTAATATTCACCCACCTCCTCCATCTCCTAAATCTCGGTCCCCTTTGCTACCCAAGCAACCAGTTCCTCCTGTTTTAAGTCCAAGTTCAATTAGTGCTGCTCATATATACTTGGCAGGACAGCCTTCCACTATAGCATGTTAGAACTCTCTAGGCTATCCGTGAAGAAGACTAAATCACCCTCTAACAATAGCTATCAGTTACCAATACCTACTCTGCTAGGAATAGGATTTTGTGCCCACTTCCCTCCTCCCACGCTGGGATTTTCTCCAGCTTGAACCCACACAGGTCTTATGCATGCTGTCATAATCACTCTGAGTTCATACATGCAACTGTCATATTGTGTTCAGAAAACACCATTTTGTTGCACTCATCCTCTACTTCTGGCTCTTACAATCTTTCTACTCCTTCTACAATGATCGCTGAGCTTTCAAAAGGAAGACATGTGATATGGATGTCTCATTTATGGCTGAGCACTCTCCGGTCCTTTTTTCTCTATACTATAACCAGCTGTGGGTCTCTGTGCTAATTACCATCTTCTATAAGATGAAGCCTCTCTGAAGAGGTTTGAGAGATGCATTGATCTATTGGTGTAAGGAGAAGTCATTAGGAGTTGGTTTATTACTTTCTCCCTTTAGTAGAGTAATTATACTAATTTTGCACCTAAGATTTCCATCCTGTCTAGCCACAAGTTCTTGACCCTGACAACAGTGCCAAGTATAAGTTCCATCCTGCAGAGTGGGCACTAAATCCATTCAGGAAGTGACTGGTTACTCCCATTGCCACTATTATGCCAGTGAGCATATCCTGCTCTCTGGTCATTATTTTCCCTTGCATGGGTCACAGCTGTATAAAATCAAGCATTACTTTTCTCCTTCAGTAATGGGTATAGCATCTTCCAGGGCTAAGACAACTAGCAAGTGAGGATGAAGCTTCCCGGTTAGTGCTAGCATGATTTCTCCATGTTTTATGACTCAAATATGTGGTGTCGTCAGCAATGGGGTCTTGCCATGAAGTTCTGGAGCATAACCAAGAGCAACTGCGATTACCTATAATGTTTGGGAGGTCCTATAGAGGACACCACTGGCCAACAACTCAAAAGAAGTAACCCATTCTTTACACTGGGCTTTTTAAATGTGCTAGCCTATATAGTAGAGTAGGGAATACCCCTGCTGTTGCAGGGTAACTATTTACACTCTGTATGTTTATATTTTAGGGAGCTTCCAGAGAAGTAGGTTTCTATATGGCTTTTTCACAAAGTCTCTAGTGTTAGTTATTTTTCCTCCATTCCTTCCTCTACCATGCCTAACCATCCCCTACCCCATTTAACCCTTTCTGGTCCATTATTCCCCTTTCCACCTTTATATGGCCATGTTCTTTCTCCCTTCCCTAAAAAAAACAAAAACAAAAAACAAAAAACTGTAGCCTCTTACTCATTTCCCTGACTCTGAAACATATATATCTAAAGATTAGGGTTCTTTTTTCATTGATTTGCAATAAACAGAATGCATTTGTGTGATTCACTTAGTTAGACCAAGGTACGCAATGCTTAGAATTCCAATCCCTTCCTTGCCTGGCCCCAGATTAACTTTTTTTTCTTTTCTCCTCAATAACCATTACTTTGACATTTAATCCCTTAGACTAATTTTGTTTTTAAACATCTTTCAAATGAATAAGTCAATTTTTAAAAATTGAGCTCTTCTAATTATCAAAAGACACTATTTGAAAACAATGTAAGAGGATATTGGCAACACAAACTAGTGAACAGGTCTCGATTTGGGAGAGAAAAAAGAGCAGCTGCAAATCAATTGGAAAACAATAGCCAACCCATTTTTAAGTAGGACAAAAAAAAATAGACAGCAGTTTGCAAAAGCAGATACAGAGATAAGCACATGACTTGATATTTAATCTCATTTGTCACTGAAGTTATTTAATTAAAACTGCAATGAGATAACATTAGACTCTCGCCCAAATGGCTACAATTTCAAAACACAGTATCAAATGCTAACAAGAATGTAATGCAGAAACTCTCTAGCAAGACTTGTGGAAATGTAAAGAGACACAAATACCACCACTTCAGAAATGTTTTAAAGGGTTAAGCTAATACTATATAAATATACTCTGTGGTCTAGTATCTCCACTGCTAGGTGTTTCTTGAAAAGAAATGTGTGCATAAATTGCATAATGATAACAATTGCCAATAAATTATTTTTGATGCTACCCAGATTAGATTTTATCAACTTGACACAGACTACAGTAACCTGGGAAATGCATCAATTCCTCAAGTGATAATTTGCCTTCATCAGTTTAGTCTGTGGACATGTCTATGGAGTATTTTCTTGATTGGCAATTGACTTGAAAGGACTCAACTCACTGTAGGTGGTGCCATTCTAAAGCAAGCAGTCCTGGGTTGTGTAAGAAAGCAGGCTGAGCAAGCCATGGAGAGCAAGCCAGTGAGATGCATCCCTCCATGACCTCTGCTTCAGTTCCTCCCTCCAGGTTTCTACTTTGAGTTCCTTGGTTTCCCTTATGAAGGGCTGTAACCTATAAACCAGATAAACCCTTCAGTACATAAATGGTTTTGTCCTTGTTTACCACAGCAATAGAAAGCGAATCAGAACAGGTAGTTATGAACTCAAATCAGCTTAGACATTCATTAAGGCATGATAGCCAAGGCTGGGCGGTGGTGGCGCATGCCTTTAATCCCAGCACTTGGGAGGCAGAGGCAGGCAGATCTCTGTGAGTTCGAGGCCAGCCTGGTCTACAGAGGGAAATCCAGGACAGGCACCAAAACTACACAGAGAAACCCTGTCTCGGAAAAAAAAAAAAAAAAGACTTGATAGCCAAATTATGTTTATTGGATGGAATATTACATTGCACTCAATATATATAAACTCTTGCCAAGCAGGACCATATAGATGTTGCTTATCCGATATGCTATTGAATGAAAGTCATACCAGAAAATAAATACATACTGCATAACTCATTTGTCAGGAGTTTTAAAAATAGAGAAAATGAATCTAAGTGATTAAATCCCAATTTAATGATTATTTGAGGGGAAAAAGGAAAAAAGCAATTTGGAGCCAGAAAAGGAAGAGATTAATTGTAAGAACAGTTCATAAGTTGGCCTGATTAAGTAGATCACACCAATGTATTAAGTTTACCACCTCTAACTGACCGGTACACATGTGACTGGTCCATTCCCCCATGTGCTTTAGCCTTATCAGCTAGCAGCACAGGAGTCCTCGTCTCACTGGCCTGCCAGGAGCATTTCTTCCTGCTCTTTCCACTTGGTCTGTGCCGTTGCTATTCCACTTTTTCATTATACAATATTCAGGAGACCTCCTTTCAGACGTCTGCATTTAAGAACATGGAAGCCAGGCCCGGTGGCACAGGCCTGGAATCCTAGCTGCTCAAGAGACCAAGGCAAAAACACATGTTCAAGGCCACTCTGGGCAATGTAGTGAGACAATGTCTCCAATGAAATAAAAACATGGGTGGGGATACTGGGTTAGAGCGGGGTAGAGGAACACTATCATGTTCCAGGCCCTGGGTTCAATCCCCAATACCTAGCACTGAAAGAAAAATAAATATATTTAATCTTCTGAAATGGATACAGGATATACATGGCAGTAACTGCACTAATAATTAGTAAGCACACACCAGATGACAGGATTATTTTTTTTTTCTGGGCTTTAAGGATATAAGAATACAACTATAAGACAAATAAGATTCCTGCCAGCTCAAAACTTAATTTCAGGAGATCCGGGCAATGAATAAATATGCAACAAAGTATAGAAAAGCACTCTATACACACCAGCTTGCCTAGAATATCGTGGAAATGAGCAGAGTAAAAAGATAATGGAGTAACCAGGAAAACATCAAGAAGACAGGAGAGAAGTACTCTAGCCAGACAGAACACTTTCATTGATCAGGAGAGATCAGCCATTCTGAGATTGGAGGAGACTGTGGGCCTATTGAATGCAAAGCCTTTGAAGGTTTTTCAGTCAAGGATAATGTACGATCTGGTTTTCATCTTTAAAAGGAGCTTGCTGGTGTCTCCGGAAAGAATAAATTGTAAGTGGAAGGTGGGAAGCACAGCATGGACCCGCTGCATGGATGGATGTGGAGGCGATTTCGTTGCCAGTGTTGCTTGCTCAAAGGAAGGCATGTCTGCATTTTGGTGTACCAGAGAAGGAGCCAGCAGGATGGCCATGTGGATTTCTAGGTATGTGTGAGAAGTATTTCAAATAAAGGCTAGTGGAGAATTCAAGGATGATTCTTGTTTTTCTGGTACGGTCACTAGGTACACGTGTCACATGTGAGGTGGGAAAGTGGGAAGAGAGATTCTGAGAAGAAAATTTTCTACAACCATTTCATGCTCCTTACATTTAGAATATTTATGGCCCCAGCATAATGGGCTCTGTGACCTAACACAGGCAAGGCCCATGAGAGAGATGGAACTTGAAAGTGTTAGTATGTATATAAATTCTTTTAAACTCCTGGGTTTGTAATTCATTCAACTTCACGAGTAGAGGCGGGAAAAGGAAGCTGAGTAGTGACGAATTTCAACATTCAGAAGCAAAGTGGAAAACAAAAAGAAAGAAAAGAACATCAGCCAACAGACAACACTGATGAGGAACCTGTCCCAGCGGACAAGACAGACAGTAGGCAGGGGGTCCTGCAAGGAGGACATGCCACCTGTTGCTAAGACTGCTGAGACAAAGGGGACTAGAAGAGTCTGCTGTGGACTCTGCCCCAGAAGGGTTCGCAATGATCTATTACATCACGAATTTAAATGTCTGCAAATAAGACATCCTGCAAGGAAATGTAAACCAGGAGCCTGGTTGACATTTCTTTAAAAGATAAGTCATAATGTATTAAAGAACAATTTAGAATGGCCCCTAAAATTTTTCAAAGTTAACTACTAAACAGAAAAAAGTGTGTGTGTGTGTGTGTGTGTGTGTGTGTGTGTGTGTGTGTGTGCATGCACATATGATGAACTATCAGAGTTCAATGTTACAATAGTTTAAATGTTAGACATCCCCCAAAGGTCACATGCTAAACGATTGGTCACCAGCTCATAACACTATTGGAAGATGGTGGAACCCTTAGGAAGTGGGATTTGGGAAAAAGGCATCTCTGGCACTGGAGGTGTATGAAGGAGATGTTGAGACCACACTCCTTTCTCTCCAGTTGGTTTCCAGGTTCCACAAGTTAAGTAGATGTCATCTACCACACACCCCTGCCATGGTGCGTGTGTCACCAGCAGGCCAAAAAAATGGGCCAGCAACCATGCACAGAATCTTCTCAGACTGGAGCAAAACTAAACCTTTCCTTTGTGTGAGTTGACTGTCTCGGGTATTTTCTCACAGTGATGAAACTCTGACAACACAGGTGTATGTTTTAAACATCTTTATCTCTAAAACTAACAGTTGTTAACAAATGGATGCTTTCTATGCAGTCACTTGGCTTCTCTCAACATGCTAGAAGCATCCCGCTGCTGACACTCAGCACGCTTTCCAAACATCCACAGGGGACACTTAGTCTGCCAGCTGAATTGGGAATTCAACTGGAGTCTTTCTCTAAACATCTTTCCATTGAAGGTATCAGACTGAATTGAAGGCATGTCAACATAAATTGTGCATTTATAAACATAACCCTGTAATATGAGATTTTAAGAAAAACTTCATGTCCTGTGAAGGCATTTAGAACATGGAAATTAAGACAACGTCAGCAAGAAAGGTATTCTGACAGATATGCCTGTCGGCACTTCCTTGAAGAGGGGACAAAATTGCCAGAAAATGCCAGCTGCTAATCTAGGACATGGTTGTCACTGATTTAAAGGGAAGACAGTGTTCTACTTTGCAATTTTTATGTAGAGATATTAAACGTCACTAACACAGAGAAACAGGAGGTAAAAATCTAGGTGTAAATAGTGCTTGGGAACAGAAGACATGAAACAGGTTGGCCAAATGGCATCTGTGCCAGAGGGGATGCCTGGTGAGAAATCTCACTAGTTCTGTCCTCCTGCAGATGTTCATAGGAAGGTTGGTGACATTTCTGAGACTAACAGTGATATCTGAGCCATGGCTGTTCCACGAGTACCAAAGATGGAATGGGCTCATTAAGGAAGCCACCTCTGTTCCTGTCCTTATCCTTGATCTTCTTCCTACTACTTGTCCCCTGCACCTGCCGCCTTCTTCCTATCTGTCTCTCCCACTTTCTCCTCATGTGTTGTCTTTTCCTGGTTTTCTGCCCCCCTTTCTTTCTGCCTCCCATACCTTCCTCCTCTCCTTTCTCTTCTCTGCTTCTGCAGCCTAATTTCCTTTCTCACATACCTTCCTTCCCTTACCTTCTTTGAGAAGGTATTTGATACCTTCCTGGTTCTTCCATGTTTACTTCATCCTTCTGAACCAAGTGTTCGGGAAAACAATGAGAGCAAGTCCTCCATGTCATTCAGACTCTTACATCCTACTGTGCTGTCTTTCTATAGCTTCTTGTTTATTTTTAAGTGATTTCCTGCCCATACATCATGTGTTGGCTCTTTCAAAGGTCCTCATACCTGTCATGCCATATACACATCCTAACACTTCACTTGGCAAGTTCAAAGATACTTCAGTCTTCATGACTTGTATTCATTTGGAAAGAATGTCCACTTTGGATACTGTCCTCTGTCTATCATCCATTCCTGTCCACCCTTAGCCTTAATTTAAATGTTTCTAACCATTAGCAATGCAATTTCCAAAATGAGGCTGGTATGATATGTATCCCTAAAACCTAGCTTCTCTGCTAGGATTCTAGAGAGACGTGTTCAGACACTACAGGAGGATCCTTGACTCAGATGCCACAAGACAGACAACTCCAGTCTTGAGCCGCACTTCACCATTTGCAAAACACATCCACGAGTGTCACTTCGGCTTTAGTAAGGACACCTCTGTGGAGGGCACGAGTGCCTTTCATCGCTGTGGGCACTCAGCTCACATCTCACCTTGCAGGCAGCAGCGTTTGCCTAGCCGAGACTGGAGCCTCTGGCCATGGACTGTGCTTTAAGCATCGCTAATGATGCCATTGATCTCCTGCATTAGCTGACACATCACTCCTTAAAGGAAAAATCTCCAAGTGGAGACCTTAAAATAGTTGAAAGGCAGAGCTGAGTACCAAGTGGAAGCGACTTATAAGGAGTTTTAATTCATTCCCAGCTTCTCCCCGTTCTATTGACAAATATACCACTTTAATCTCTCCCTGCCAGGCCTCTCACTTCGTGGTCAAGAGGCCACTTTATTAGGCTTTCTTTTTTTTTTTTTTCCACCCATTGGTTGTAAGAAAGGTTATGGGTACAAATACCTCGCAGCCCATATTAAAAGGACATACTGCCAGGGAAAAAAAATTATATAGTCAGTCTTGCTAAATTAGTTTACCTAAAATTGTATGTGTGAGTGATTTTAATCAAAATCTAATTTCCCCTCTTTTTAGAGTAACTGAAATGAGATTTTTCTAATTTGCTTTTCGCGGTTCAAGTCTCTCATAATTCTTCTATGGTCGTGACAGCGCCGTGAACGCGTCGGCTGCTACAAAGCATTAAAAAAAAATTAGATTTTCAAATTGATGTGCTAAATTAAAAATGTTTAATGTTTCTCATCAAAAGGCACGGGGTATGCAGGGGCCTCTGGTACAGTTAAAGGCTGCATATTTTTTTCATCTGTTTCTTTAATTCGCAACCCAGGGCCACTGTACTGTGGAAATTAACAAGCTCTAAGTAAAGGAATCCTTGTAAGCGGTGTCCTCTGAGAAGCTTCCTTTTAATTTCCTTCCATCCCTTGACACGGTGACCTTAAGGATGTCATAATAAAAATGGATGCTGGTGCCTCGGGGGTTTGCGTTTTGTTTATCTGCTTGCCGTCGTGCGTGGGTGTGCGGTTTTCTTTCTCCTTCTGCCCCACTTGGAGTTATCCAGATGTTATTAGGGTTTGTGAGCCTCTGAGTAATTGTAACGCTCAAGCTTGACTAGCTAATTCCAATGATTTAGAAAATCATATTACTTCTGTAAATTGGCTCCAGTTGTTATATTAAAATCCGAGCTTCTCCCTTTACTAGATGACTGCTACCAGGCCCAGGGCAGGACTGGGCGTATCCTAGGAGCCCCACACAGACTCTTCATGGAAGATGACTCAGCAGGTAAGGAAAGCTTAGGAAGGGCTTTGAGTAACAGCCCCGTATCAACTTCCCTGCACATGAGGTTCTGCTCAAGCAGTATGGGAGAGTTCAGGATGGTGCCTTGTTGTGAAATTAAACTTTATTTCTAAGATAATGATGCATGGAGAATCCAGTTCTCAGACATTACATTTGTTTTGCTTTTATAAAATGTAAGCACAAGGTCCAGTTCTGGACAAGGCAGGTAATACGCCTACTCCACGCCCACTTACACTACCTCTTGTTGGAAATGAGCAGGTCCATAGAAAGGAACTGACATGATGGTACCCTTCCCATAAGTTTATTCAGGAGGGAGAACATCATAAGCATGAGTAGCAATGACTGGGCTTTGAAGTAGGCAGCATTAGAATAGAAAGCGTCATACCAGAGGCAGCATGATCGTATCTTGAAGGGTGAGAGAGCCTTCCAAGTACTAGGGAAGTTGAGGCACTGCACTATAGACAGGGTAATGGGACAGGAAGAGACAGTCCTTTCAGTTCCAGCAAGCAAGCAGGTTTCTGATTCTTACAGGTTTGCAGAGGGTGGTAGGGAAGCTCCAGCACACGTGATGTAGGCTGGCCAAGCCTACGTGCTAGAAACCAAGAAGGCTCTGATGAAGATCAGCTATAATTCAAGGTCGTCCTTTGACTAGGGATTGGCAGGGGGAGTGGTGGGGTGGTAACTGAGTGGGAGGGAAAGAGCTGTCAGGCAGCCTTACCAACAGATGGAGGGAAGCCTGCAAGGGGCAGAGCTTGACCTATCAGAAAGGGAGAGAGGCAGCTGGAGGATGTGTAAGCTAACAGCTCTCACATGCATGGTTCTGGTAGAGAAAACCCAAGAATCACATATCCTAGTGTCTACCCCAGAGCACCCCCGCTCCATAAAAATCTACCTCTGTCCCTCGGTAGGATCCCTCAGAGCCTGGTTTAGTTCACAGTGAAACTATCAGCACCTCCAGCACAGGTGTCCACCTGCACTGGTGTCTATCCCATACTGAGTAACCTCAGCTATCGTTCTTGATCAAGAGAAATCAAAAAGAAACAACAAAAGCCATGGTTGCTTCAGTCTTCAATACATTTCCCCCCATTAAAGTTATCAATACTTTAGAAACAGCCCATTGGTTTCCTTCCCTTTTCTCTCCCACTCCTTTCATTAAATGTTATCAGTTTGTTATTCTTTTGTTCCTGGCTCACTTCTCTATTCAATAAAGAGTTCGGGACTTAATGAAGAATTCGGAAGCTTTCCTGGAAACCCTGATTGTCGGTACCATCATTTCCTCAGTTGCAACTCTTTACTCTGTAGAGATGGGCGTTTCCTGAGAACAACTAAAAATCCTTGAAGTTGGAATTTCTGGGAGAATAAGCCATGAGTGGCCTAAGGTCCATCTAGATAACAAAAGCATTAGAACCTGAAGAGTAAGGGGCAGGGACAGGAGGGCTACCCCATGACCCACTATGTCCAGAGATCCAGCTCCAAAGAATCACTTTACCTTTCAGTATGGGCTTGTACTTTAGAGCTACAGCAGGATAAAGAACTAAAACTAGTCTATGTGTGAAGATAAAGCCTGCAGGGAGAGATTTGAGATCTGGCTTAGTAACTGCTGCTTACCGTGGAGACCTCGAGATTCAGCTCAGTCATGACACTTACATAGAAGCCAAGTGCATTTGGGGAAATCTTACACTGCCAATTCATCATGAAGAATCATAAATACCGTTTACCTTCAACCTTAATCATAAGGAAATGAGTTAAACTTTATCTGGTACCAATAAATTTCAGTTTCCCAAAGAAATACAAACAAATGTTTATAGATAAGAGATTTGTCATAGGAATTGACTCACAGGGAGACCATGAACAGGATGGAGAACCAAGAAAATCGGTGTTGTAGTTCAGTCCAGGGCACAAAGGGTAAAAACCATGATGGTTGATGTCTGAAGTCACTTGAAGCTATACAGCCCTTTCAAACACACTAAATGTGCCTTCCCTGGGTTTTTCTTTCTAGTGAGCTCCTCAGTGAGATTATGTCAGCCACATTGCTGAAGGCAGATCTGACTCAAATACTCATTCCTTTTACAAATACATTCCCAACATACCTAAAAAAATGATGTTTTACTAGGTATCTGGGCATGCTTTAGCCCATTTGTGGTAACTGGAATGAAACTGGCCCCATAAACTCATAGGGACTGGCACTATTGAGAGGTGTGGCCCTGTTGGGGTGGTGTGGCTTCATTGGAGGAAGTGTGTCACTAGGGCAGGCTTTGAGGTCTCAGAAGCTCACACTAAGCCTAGTGGCTCACAGCCTCTTCCTGCTGCTTGCTGATATGGATGTAGAAGTCTCAGCTACCTTGCCAGCATCATGCATACTTGCATGCCGCCATACTTTCCACTGTGATGACAAAGGAGCTAAACCTCTGAACTGTAAGCCAGCCCCAATTAAATGTTTTCCTTGGTAAGTGTTTCCCTGGTCATGGTGCTTCTTCACAGCTATAGAAACCCTAACTACGGCAAGTTTTGATATGCAAAACTAACCATCACATAGGGCACCATGGCAATGGATGTATTCATAAAGCTACTTAAGGAAATAAATTGTATTTAAGCACTTTCGAAACACACATTGATGTATGGACAATAAAAGTTAATTACATATCATTCTGATACATTCACACAAAGATCTATATTTGGCAAAACATCCTGGTAACATTTTGTTAGCCTAGCATATTTACTATGCCCATTTGAAAGTAATAAAAAATGGCATTTCTGAAAAAGTATGCCATAATTCAATCTACTCACTACCCTATTCTCTGAGCACAAACCAGGGAGATCTCACATAAATCCAAAGGAAATGTTCTGCCTCATAAAGTGCTACTGACTGGTGCTTTAGGTCACACAGGTCTAGCATGAGCAGAGCATGAATTCTACCTAACAATGCAACTAAAGTCACAAGCATTCATGAGTCAGCATCACTAGACTACTAGAACTACACACTCAAATTCTGACATCACGACATCCAAGCTCCCATCTGACAATGATGAAATAGCTCTGGGATATTAGTATTGTGAACCAAAGTCAAACCATAAATCAGAAAATGGAGAATCAAACCCACATGCTTTCTGCCATCCAAGCTGTTTATAATCAGAAGATTAAACTTTGTGTTATCTTTTAAATGTTTTTTGTATAAATCTGTACATGTCTGCAATGCACAGTGGTATATTGCAGTACATGTATATATTAGGTAGTGATCAACTCAGGGTAATCAATATCCATTATCTTGGCCTTTATCATTTCTTTATGGTGAGTACATTCAAAATCTTATTTTTATTTTTAAACTATTTAATTCTGATGTGCCATAGAACACTAGAATATTCTACCTATTGTGTGGAGGCCCACAGAGGTTTCCTAGTGAGATCTGAGCTTGCTTTACCCAGCTGCATTAGAGGATCGCTTGACCATGTGCATGGTTACCAGGTGATTGGAAGGGTCTTCACTTGGCTGTGCTAGGGGAGGTCTTTTGCTCCACCCCTTGGCATTCCTATAAAAGGTCCTTTAGAAGAGACAGCAGGGGCCGGTGGGTATTTATCCAGGCCCTCCTGAGCCTATCCTGCGTTTCTATTTCTTTCCCCCTATCCTTCTATCTAAATATTTCTCCCTCCTCCCTCCTCAAGAGTACCCTGGGGGAAAAGTGGGAGTGGGCCTCCCACACGATTGAGCAATATTCCCTTATATCCCTTCCCTCCCTTCCCGACTCTCTCTAGGCTATGATTGCCATTACTCCATTCTCAGCTTTTATGAGATCAAACTTTTTAGACTCCACGTATAAAGGAGATTAGACAGTGTTTGTCTTTCTGTCTCTGGTTTATTTTACTTAGCACAACACCATTGGCTTTATCCAAGTTGCTAATGACAGCATTCTGTTATTTTTCTGGCTAAATAGTATTCTATTGTATACCTTCACCACATTTTCTTTATCTATTCACCTGTTGGGAGTCATTTACTTTGATTCTATATCCTAGCTGTTGTGAATCATGATGAAATTAACATGGGGCTTCCAATGTCTGGTTACTATGTCAATTTTATTTCTTTGGGACACCTATCCAGTGGTGAAATTACTAGTATATGCTTTAGTGTATCAAGTAATCACTATGCTATTTTCCATAATGGGTTGTAATGGTTTACATGCCCACCAACAGGGTATTAGAGTTGCCCTTTCTTTACATCTTCTCCTACGCTGCTGTATTTCAATCTGGAGCAAATATTTCTGAAATAACAGAGAAAGCTGCTGTGTGGAGCAGAGGCTCCCACTGTCTTCAGTATTCTCGCCGCACAATGATGTTGTCTACTCCCTTCTGCTCTTCCATATAACAACTACACATGCTGCATTTTTCCTTTTCTAAAGTCTAGCATGTGCATCTATGCCCTCTGTGGGCCTGTTTTGTAGATGGCCCTAATCATACAGAGCAAATTTCCTTCCTTACTTGATAGTAACACACAGAGAGAATGTATTTTTTTTTTCTTTCCAACTCAGCTCCAAAGCAATCAGTTGACAAGTCCAGAGTAGCCCCCTGTGGTAAAGTGAAATACAAAGACTCTCTAGGTAGCAGGTGTTTCCCTTTTAATGACAGCTTAACTGCTGAAGAATTGAGCAGAGCCCTGTCCTTTCTCCCTGCTGTTTGCATTGGGCTGGGAGCCAGCACAAATCCGCCTCGGTGACATTTCAGGTCAGACTATTATATCAGGAATTTCCTACACAGCAAATGGAGAGTAGAAAGGCTACTGCCTGTATATGTGGGGCTGGATTCAAAAAGCAATGGAGGAAAGTAGGGGAACGAGGCCCCCTCAGTACTGGGTAGGCTGATGAAGCCAAAGGAAGACAAAGGTCTGAGGTGGCCAAAGAGAACAACAGCTAGATTTGTCTGGGTATACTGAACCATGTACATGTATAAGACTAAAGAGAAAATTATAGAATGAGGCTATGGCTTCAACAGGAAGCAAATGAAATTGTGGAATCTTGTTTAAGATTGCTGGAACTTATCCTGTCATCCCTTGATTCAGTAGATCCAAATCATTCAGCTATTTAAGAGGCAAAGAGGCAGCTCAGCTATGACAGTACCTGAACGTTGATGGTCCCATGGTTCCACCTACAGTAGAAGTGTGATTGAGTAGGAATGATTACAAACAACTCCTATGCACAATAAATATATCCCTTTTCTAAACTATGCTGCAGGGCTGACTCTCCTGATGTTGTTGGGAGTGAAAAGAAAACTGGTTCTCCCTCTCATCAGCTAGAGGTAGGATTTCATGCCTTCCTCCTTTCTCCGTGCTGGGGTTTTTCAACACCATGGTCGGTCAACCACACTCCAAGATAAGCCTTCCACCAGGAAGTAGTTAAGCAGCACAAATTGGAGTCAAATGGGCAAAAGAAACAGAGAGTGAGAGCATAAAGTTGGCCGAGGTAGGGGTGTTGGGGTGAATGTGATCAAAATACATTGTACAAAATTCTCAAAGAATAAAATATTTTTTAAAGAAAAACATAAAAGATATTTCATTTTTAAAGAGAATCCCTCTAGGTCAAGGAAACATTTTCAGTGTAGCAGCCACCATGAACTACAGATTAGGAAATATGCCATGTTAGGGGACACTAGAAGAAAAGAAAGATGCTGCTTGAAATGGGACAAGGTTCTTCATAGAGAAATCTAAAACACAAAGCATAGCCTTGGCTAATTTAGTGAATCATCGTATATTTTGACAAGAAGTATTTGCTTCTGCCAGGAGTTGAAAGTTCGGATCAGGAGTGTCATGGCATTGAGCTCCGAACAAGCAGAGGGAGAGGAAGACAAGGACCAGATTGGAAGGAATGGCCCAGAAAGAGGGGAAGGAAAGCTAAGGAGAAAGCCATGTGAGATGGCACAGGCTTGTAATTCCTCTTTGGAGGCTGGGACAAAGGAATCATGAGTTCAAGGCCAGCCTGCACTACATAATGAGACCCCCATCTCTTAAAAGAACATATACATATGTATAATATACATTTCCAATATATACTGAAACATATTATATTATTTCTATATAGATGTCTATATTGAAGAAGAAGAGCAGGTAGGTTGAGGAATGAAAGGCTGGAAATGATGTTGGGCTATTTGGGGATACAGGAAGAAGCTTCTAGGTGACAGTATCTCTAAGATTAGCAGGTTGACTGCACAGGTTCAAACTAGACAGGGTCCTAGCCCCAAGAGGGGAAAGTGGACATGATCTCCCATCCTTAACCAAAATGCTTATCTCCAATTGACAACTGCTTCTTGCAAAGAGAGTCTCACTGGATATATAAACCACACTTAAGGGCAGTCCAGCAGTAGATGGCCAACACAAATGAACTCAATTGTGTCTTTGTAGATTTTTTTTGTCTCATATTGATTTGTTTGGGCACTTTTTTCTATCTTACTGGACTTTTGCTTGTATATTGTAGGTTTTTCTTATGGATTTTGCATGTATGTGCATGCGTGTTTTGGGTGCCTTTTTACCTTTTGATATGTTTGCTTTTTATTTGCCTGTTTGTTTTCTGTTTTGTTTTTGTTTTTTTTTTTTTTTTGTGGGGGGAGGAGGCTTCTCTATGTAGCTTTGGAGCCTTTCCTGGAACTCACTTTGTAGCCCAGGCTGGCGTCGAACTCACGGAGATCTGCCTGCCTCTGCCTCCCAGGTGCTGGGATTAAAGGTATGTGCCACCACCGCCCAGCTTGCCTGTTTCTTTTCTAAAGAGAGGAAGAAAACAAAGGCATGCAGTTGGATGAGTAGAGAGGTGAGGAAGATCTGGGAAGAGATCATGATCAAAATATACTGTATGAATTTTCAATTTAAAAATATATTTTGGGGTAAAAAACAAAAAGTTAAGCAATTTCACCTCTAGCAATACAGATGTGTTCTTAGAAAAGAGAAAGTAATTGTATGAAAATAATCAAAGATAAGTGTGGTGATATATTGTGTACCCCAATAAAGCTTGTCAGAGGATCAGAGGACAGAGCCAGTGACTAGATTACACATAGAGGCCAGATGGTGGTGGCACACACCCTTAATCCTATCACTTGGGAGGCAGAGATCCATCTGGATCTCTCTGAGTTCAAGGCCACACTGGAAACAGAGCCAGGCAGTGGTGGCACACAACTTTAATCCCAGTACTGGGAAGCACACACACCTTTAATGCCAGGAAGTGACATGGCTGGGTGGAGAAAGGTCTATAAGACGTGAGGAACCAGGAACTAAATCAGCTCATCTGAGATCCTTTTGTGTGAGGACTCAAAGGCTTCTAGTCTGAGGAAACAGGATCAGCTGAGGAGTTGGTGAGGTGAAGTTGGCAGTAGCTTGTTCTGTTTCTCTGATCATTCTGCTTTCACCCCAATATCTGGCTCTGGGTTTTCCATTATAAGACCATCTAAGATTCGAACAACAGGTAAGTATCAAATACCTATATACTAGGACACTTATCAACATAATTTCTTATATCTAATTAGAAATAATGAAATAACCAAATATAAAGGAATTACTAAGTTATGGCATATCCATATGATAATTTTTAACAGAATTCTGTATTTATTCATGGGAATTTCACATCATGCACCCCAATCCCACTCACCTTCCAGTCCCTCCATATCCTCCCCTCATCCCTGCAGCATCTCCCTCAAAAGAACCCCCCCAAAAAAATCAATTAAAAAAACAAACAAAAAACCCACCTCAATCCTCAGTCTTTCCAATACCTCTTCATTCATCCTAGTGCCATTGGGTACTGCAGTGTGTCGTTCAGTATACCCTTTTGTCCAAACAGCCCTACCCACAAAATGTTCATTGCAATGAGTCATTGATGTGGTTCAAGGCCTCTGACACACCATCATCACTGGACCCTCACTGAAACTCCTCTCAGATGTCCTGCTGTTGCCCCGAGTCATGGAGTACTCTACAAGACCAGTCCCTTCACACACTCCAGCAGGTCACATATGGGGTATATGTTAGGGTGGCCAACCCCAGGCCAAGGATGTGGGTCTGCATGGTAGCTGAGCTGGTCAGTTTTAAGCCACAGGGACCACCACCCCCTCCTCAGACAAGGGGCAGAGCCGGCTCTCCTAGGCCCATGCCATTGGGGCCAGCTTTCCCTTGCCCATGATGAGGGATGGGGCCATCTCTCCCAAGTACAGGGGCCACCTCTACCATGGGCCAGTATCCAATGAGGGGTAGGGCCAGTAAGAGGTGGGACCAGCACAGTACAGCCCTTGGATTTCATCATTCATAGTTCCTATGACCCCTGTGGCAACATGAGCCATGGACATCATCATAGGCCCCAGCTGCAGCAGGGACACAGACCAGACATGGCCCTAGGCAGCAGCTCAGGCCAGACATCACCATGGCCCCAGAGACAACATAGGCTACCCAGATCAGTATGACTCCAGTGACAGCAAGGCCCTCAAATACCAACATGGTCTCAGGTGGCTGTCTAGACCCTGCACATCTACATAGCTCTCAATGGTAACAGGAGCCATGAACATCAACTCAGGTGCTAGCTACTGCTGGGCCTTGGACCCAGACATGGCCCTGTGTGGCAGTGCAGGCCACACAGACCTGCACGGCCCCATGTAATATAATTTTATACAGACATTAAATGCTTTGACTCTGATGATGCAGAAAAAAACAATAAAGTGCATTTTTCTTAAAAAGTAAAACAGTGGAGTTGATACTTAAGAAATGTTCCAAAGGAGTAAGTCCAAAGGAAGATGTCAGCCCCAGAGAAAAATGTCACAGGAAACCAACATTCCAAATATATGAGTCCGTCTCTTCAGGCTACTATGACAAAACACCACAGAAAAAAAATGTCTCCAGAAAGAACAGAAATGGGTTTTTCAGTTTCAGAGACTAGCACTAGGAATGAGAACTGAGTCCCTGCTTCATAGGTACCCATGTTCCTGCAATGTCACACAGTCCCAAGTGGGGTGGAAGACCCCTTTAGGATGTTTTCAAACAGATAGAAGCCACCTCCAAAGGCCCCCACCTTATAACATCATAACCTTGGTCGTTAGGATTTCAGCATGGGAGTTTGGGGATTCATAATCAACCAGTCTATTGCGAGTGGCAATGGGGCAGGATGGAACACCGGGAGTTAAGATAGCAAAAGAAAGAAGAGGCGGGAGGAAGAGGAAGAAGTGAGAGAGGCTCACTGTACACAAGCGTGCTGCCTAGCACAGTGGCATGGCCCCATGTAGACAGAAAAGGAAGGGGAAAGCAGAGCCAACTTACTCAATACCCCGTTATTGATTTCTTTATTGTCCAGAGGGAAGAAAAGCCTTCTCCAGACAAAAACAATGATGACCGGAGATAAGCAGCTGTGCACAAGGAAGAGCGAGGCTTGTAAGATACTCTCTTTGTCATTGTTTTGCTCTGTTTTGTCTTGGTTTCATTTGAAGTGGGGTATTTACGACATAACCATAGCTGGCCTGGCATCCACTATTGTATCCCGGGCTGGCCTCAAATTTATGCCCAATCCTCCTGCTGTTGCTTCCCAATAATGGGATTATAGACATAATCTTATACAACTTATCAATTGCATATAGGAAAAAATGAGTAATAGGAAGAAGAAAGTGTGGAACTGCTATATTGAAGCTTACTATATTAATTTAAAATAATACCTAAGTGGATATGAGAGACTACCAGAACACTCAATTATATTTAGTCAAGTGAAATTCATGGATTTAACTCAAGAGGGAAAATGTATCACAGGAAAGCTGTAGACTTAAAAAAAAATCTATAGGTTGGTTTGAGTTGAAAACAGGGATTCTACAGAGAGGCAAATGAAAGAAATCACACAAATCCAAAGAATGGATGCTCTAAGTCAGCACCAAGAGACACAGAGAGGTACTCAGATGAGTCAGATTGTCCTGAGACAGCTGTAAGCCTTCTCAACACAAAATGTATCTGTGGAGAGATACTGAAAACATCCTTGAAAGATAAAATGAAAGGAGCAATATCCATACCCTAGCATTATTGGCATATGATTGATGGCCAACAAACACTAGATTAATGAAGATGAGTAACAGTTTATTTTAACAAAGTTGAAGCCTAAGTAAAGAAGACATCAAAGAGAGGTTGGGTCTAAGAGAGCTAGTGTAATGGAAAGGCAGGGGCTTTGTCTTCCTCATTAACCTCCAGGATGACTTATGCTCACTCTGAAAAATGAAAAATAAAGATATTTTTTCACAAAGTATCAGAACTTCATTTTTTTCTTCTGCTTATTTTTTTTTCATTTTTCATGCCAAGCACTGTTCCTCCTCCCTCCCCTTCTCCCACACACCCACCTCCCCCATCCACTCCTCATAGGGGGTAAGGCCTCCTTTGGGTATTCAAGACAGGATGGCATGCCAAGTTGGGGTAGGACCAAGTCCCTCCTCCCTGCATCAAAGTTGAGTAAGACATTGCACCATAAGGATGGCTCTAAAAAGCCAGTTTATGTTCCTGGGATAAGCCCTAGTCCCATTGCCAGGGGACTCAGAAATATATGAAGTCACACAATAGTCACTCTCATTCAGAGGGCCTAGTGCGGTCCCATGAATGCTCCCCAGCTGTCAGACCATAGTCTGTGAGCTCCCACCAGCTTGGGTCAGCTGTCTCTATGGTTTTTCCCATCATGATCTTGACCCTCCTTGCTCCTATAATCGCTCCCCCTCTCTTCTACTGCATTTTTCTACATGTAAACATTCAGTTATGCCAGCACCATTTGTTGAAGATGCTTTCTTTTTTCCATTGTATAAATTTGGCTTCTTTATCAAAAATCAGGTGTTCATAGATGTGTGGGTTAATGTCAGTGTCTTCAATTTGATTCCATTGATCCACATGTCTCTTTTTATGCCAGTACCAAGCTGTTTTTATTACTATAGCTCTATAGTAGAGCTTGAAGTCAGGGATGGTGATGCCTCTGGAAGTTCCTTTATTGTACAGAATTGTTTTAGCTATCCTAGTTTTTGGTTTTTCCATATGAAGTTGAATATTGTTCTTTTAAGGTCTGTGAAGAATTGTGTTGGGATTTTTATGGGCATTGCATTGCATCTGTAGATTGCTATTGGTACGATTGTCATTTTTACTATGTTGATCCCACATATCCATGAGCATGGGAGATTTTTCCATTTTCTGATATCTTCTTCAATTTCATTCTTCAAAGATTAAACATTATTATCATACAGGTCTTTCACTTGTTTGGTTAGAGTTACCCCAAATAACTATTTGTGGCTATTGTAAAGGGTGATGTTTCACTATTTCTTTCTCAGCCCATTTATCACTTGTATATAGAAGGATTACTGATTTTTTTTTTGAGTTAATATTGTATCCTCCCATATTACTGAAGGCGTTTATCAGCTGTAGGAGTTCCTTGGCAGAACTTTGGGGTCATTTATGTATACTATCGTATCACCTACAAATTGCAAAAGTTTGACTTATTTTCCAATTTGTATCCCCTTAATTGCCTTTTGTTGTCTTATTGCTCTAGCTAGAACTTCAAGTACTATATTGAATAGGTATGAAGATAGTAGACATCCTTGTCTTGTTCATGATTTCAGTGGAATCACTTTGAGTTTCTCTCCATTTAGTTTCATGTGGGCTAATGACTTGATGTATATTGCTTTTATCATGTTTATCTATGTTCCTTATATCCTTGATCTCTCCAAGACCTTTATCATGAAGAGGTGTTGAATTTTGTCAAAGGGTTTTTCAGCATCTAAGAGATGATCAATTTCAGTTTTGTTTTTTTTTTTGGTTGGGAGACTTTTAACGACTGCTTCTATTTCCTTAGGGGTTGTAGGTCTATTTAAACTGTTTATCTGATCTCGATTTAATTTTGGTATGTGGTACCTATCCAGAAAATTGTCCATTTCTTTTAGATTTTTCCAATTTTGTGGAGTACAGGTTTTAGAAGTATGACCTCATGATTCTCTGGATTTCCTCAGTGTCTGTTATTCTGACTCAGTGTCTTTCATTTCTGACTTTGTTAATTTGGATATTCTCTCTCTCTCTCTCTCTCTCTCTCTCTCTCTCTCTCTCTCTCTCTCTCTCTCTCTTTCTCTGCTTTTTGGTTAGTTTGGATAAGGGTTTGTCTATCTTGTTTATTTTCTCAAAGAACCAACTCTTTGTTTTATTGATTCTTTGTACTGTTCTCTTTGGTTCTATTTTATTGATTTCAGCCCTCAATTTGATTATTTCCTGGCATCTACTTCTCCTGGTTCTGTTTCCTTCTTTTTGTTCTAGAGCTTTCAGGTGTGCTGTTAAGTCGCTAATGTGAGATTTCTCCACTTTCTTTAAGTAGGTACTTAGTGCCATGAACTTTCCTCTTAGCACTGCTTTAATGGTGTCCCATTAGTTTGGGTATATTGTTGCATTCATTTTTGTTGAATTCTAGGTAGTCTTTAATTTATTTCTTCCTTGACCCATTGGTGATTCAGTTGGACATTATTCAGTTTCCATGTGATTGTAGGCTTCCTTTAATTTTTGTCATTGTTGAAATCTAACTTTAGGCCATGGTGGTCTGATAAAATAAATGAGGTTATTCCAATGTTTTTTTGTATCTGTTGAGATTTGCTTTGTGACCGAGCATGTGGTCGGTTTTGAAGAAGGTTCCATAAGGTGCTGAAAAGAACTTATACTCTTTTGTGTTTGGATAAAATGTTCTATAGATGTCTGTTAGGTCCACTTGAGTCATAACAGCTATTAGCTCCCTTATTTCTCTGTTAAGTTTCTATCTGGCAGATCTGTCTAGTATTGAAATTGTGGTATTGAAGTCTCCCACTATTAGTGTATAGACTTTGATGTGTGATTTAAGTTTTAGTAACATTTCTTTTACAAATGTAGGTGCCTTTGTATTCGGGGCATAAATGTTCAGAATTGAGACTTCATCTTAATGACTTTTTCCTGTGATGAATATGAAATGTTCTTCTCCATCTCTTTTGATTAATTTTAATTTGAAGTCTATTTGTTAGATATTAGGATAGCTACACCAGCTTGGTCCATAGGTCCATTTGATTGAGAAATCTTTTCCCAACCCTTTACTCTGAGGTAATGTCTGTCTTTGAAGTTGAGGTATGTTTCTTGTATGCAGCAGAAGGATGGATCCTGTTTTCATACCCATTCTGTTAGACTGTGTCTTTTCATAGGCAAATTGAGTCCATTGATATTAAGAGATATTAATGACCAGTGATTGTTAATTCTTGTTATTTTGGGTTTTGTTGGTGGTAGTGTGTGTATTTCCCTTCTTTGGGATTTGCTGGTATGAGGTTGGTTATCTATTGCCTATTTTTGGTAGTTGCAGCTAACTTCCTTGGATTGGAGTTTTCCTTCTAGTACTTTCTATAGGGCTGGATTTGTGGATGGGTAATGGTTTAGATCTGGTTTTGTCAGGGAATATCTTGTGAGTGTTTAAAAGCTTCAGACTATTGATCTACCTCACCATAAAATGAAGTCCTGAGGAAGAAGAGCTATCATTGGAGCCACACACTCTTCCTGCATGAATTGGGAAGAACACGTAAGGCCCTGATTTCCCAATTGGACCACCCAGTTCTTTAGCCCCTAGGCCCCTGGGGCACAATCCATGAGGTAGATCAATTCACAATTTTCTGAGGCACCACTCTATTGATTTCCATAGTGGCTGTACAAGTTTGCACTCCCACAAGTGATGGAGGAGTGTTCCCTTGCTGCACATCCTCTCTAGCATGAGCTGTTACTTGTGTTAGTTGATCTTAGCTATTCTGACAGGTATAAGATGGATTCTCTGAGTAATTTTGATTTGCATTTCCCTAATGGCTGAGGATTTGTACATTTCTTTGTTCCTTGGACATTTGAGATTCCCCTGTTCAGATCTGTACCCCACTTTTAAATTGGATTATTTGGTTTGTTGATTTCTAGTTTCTTGAGTTCTTTATATATTTTGGAGATCACCCCTTTGTCCAATGTGGGGTTGGTGGAGATCTTTTCCCATTTTGTAGGTTGCCATTTTGTCCTATTGACAGTGTGCTATTTACAGATGCTATTCAGTTTCAAAAGGTACCATTTGTTAATTGTTGATCTTAGTGCTCATGCTATTGGTATTCTTTTCAGGAAGTTATGTCCTGTGACAATGAGTTCATGGCTATTCCCTAATTTTTCTTCTATTAGGTTCAGTGTGGCTGATTTTATGTTGAGGTCTTTTTAATAAAAAACATATTTCAATCACACAAAAAAAGTTTCAGGCTATAAAGGTCAGGATACCCTCCTTATGTTTCTAGGCAAACCTAGAAACTGATTATTACAATTTGATTCCGATGTCATTCTTCTACTGAGAGAAGATATGCTGTCAAATAAAAGGAATATTTGTCCCCTTTTGCCAATATATTCTTACTGTAAATTAGTAAACTTACATTATGTCTAACACATCAATATCTCATGAACTTTCTTTCCCAAGTTCTTCAGCATGACTAAATTTGGTTATCCTTGAGAGACCCAAATCAGATTCCTGGGTTTGGGCAGCTAGGTCAACAGCTTATCCATGGAAGTTCCAGCAAGTTCACAGCCATCTGGAAGGACCCCTCAGGAACCTATTTCATGGCATTGGTTAATTAGCTGACAGGACTAGTCCTATGTGAAATCACAGTGGTCATTTTTTTTTGCAAATTGAAGATTCAGTAAATTTTAGTCAGCACTGAAGAGAAATAGATAAAATTTCAAATTCATGTTGGAATTACAGAAATCCTTTCTTATATTTCCTGAAAGAGAAGCATAAAATAGTATGTTAAGAGTACATGTTCTGGCCCAGGCAGTGGTGGTGAACTTCTTTAATCCCAGTACTTGGGAGGCAGGGGCAGGCAGATATCTGTAAATTCGAGGCCAGTCTGGTCCACAAAGTGAGTTCCAGGATAGCCAAAGCTGTTACACAGAGAAAACATGTCTCAAAAAAAGAAAAGAAAAGAAAAGAAAAGAAAAAATGGAATATGTATTCTGAGGTTAGATTGTATGGGTTCAAATCCAGCTCTGGCATTTACTTGCTCTGTGACTTGACAAAGTATGCTGATGTTTCTTTGTATCTCTTCAGTAAAATTAAGATCATACTATTATTCATTTCACAGAGTTAAGTGAATTACAATTTTAAAACACTTAAATTAGCAACTCCAATTTAAAAATCAAACTAACTCTGGTCATAGGACTTAGACAAATCATGCTGAAATTGACCTGGAAGTCCCCTCCTTGCTGGCTAGTTTTCCTAGTGCTGGGAAGTGCTATGCAGGTTACAGGGGGGAGGGGACAGAAAGTCTTCCCTAGTTGTGAAGCCTCAACTCTCTATGACTGCCCTACTATAATATTCTCAATGGTACCATATTGGTATGGATGTTAGAAGGGTAATCAATAGTGTTTCAGGTTGGATTTAAGGTGCAGTCCCCAAGAGAGAACTCATACCTAGTGTTATAAAACTGGCTAAGAACTTGTTGGGGGGGGGAGCATATGCCCTAGGAGATAACCTACTACTATTTTGTTATTGTTGTTTTGTTTTTTGCTAAATGAACTTAATATCTAAATGCCTTCTGAATACTTACTCTTACACATATAAGTTAGCACACTCTCACTCCTCATCAGAGAAACTTATTACAGGTAGTCATCAGGGCATCAGTCAACACACAGACTCACAACAGGTCAAAGTGCAGAGGATAACTGTCTGTGGAATGCTTAAGCACAAGTGGGACATCCGTACCACACCACCTCCTCCCAAGGCTCAGGCAATGTTGTGGAAGAAAAGGTACAAAGACTGCAAGATCCAGAGGTCAGGGAGGGCTGGGGTGACACAGTATCTTCTGGACATTTACAAGGCTGGTGCACTCATGAACACTCTGCAGTTGTGGCTGCCTGTACAAGACCTGAACAAAATCAAGCCAGTCCATATTCCAGCAAGGGCAAGGAGGGGCTCTTGAGACCCCATCCCTAGCTGAGAGCTGTTGGTTGTTGACTGGGGAGGAAAAGTCCATTTTCTTCAAGGCTGTGGCCTCTCCCAGGCTTCCTCTGCTCCATTGGCTGGCCCTACTCCCATGAGCATACAGATATCAGTAACTGGACTCTGTGGATTATTAAGGGGGAGAAAAGAAGATATGAAGTTGGAAGGGGGATGCTAGGAAGGTCTGAGAGAAGTTGGAGGGGGAAGCGAGGCTGGTTTAATCAAAATGCACCATATGCATTATGAAGTTCATAAAGACTAGATAAATAAACAGAAGTACTTAGTGATCCCAAGGGGGGTCGAGTAGCTATGGTTCTCACAAGTTGCTAGTAGGACTCTCAAACAGTGCAACCACTTTGGAAAACACACTGGTAGCTTTTGAAAAGTTAAACACACACTAACCAGAGATCTCATCCCAACATAATTGGCCCTTGAGAAATAAAAACATATGTCCACATTAAAAAAAAAAAAAAAACTGCTACTTTATTCATTATTGCCCCAAACTGGAGGCAAACCAAATGCCCTTCAGTTGGTGAATGGATAAACAAACTGTAGTAGATCCATATCATTGAAAAGTGTTTGTTCGGCACTAAAAGGCAGCAAACTATTGACAGACTCAGCAACACAGATGAATCTCAAATGCATTGTGCTGAGGAAAAGCAGCCAGACGCTAGCAGCTTTATACCGCACAATTGCAGTGATATGACTTCTGGGAAAGGTGCAGCCCAAGAAAGGCCATTCAGTATGGCCACAGGCTAGAGCACAGATGGTCCCTGTGCACTGGCGTGAGGAAATGGGGGCCCTGTGAGATGCTCTAGGCCTTGATTGTGGTGGTGCAACACAGCTGTGTGAGTTTTTAAAAATCCGTACACCTCTACATAGAGTGAGAGAGAAGAAGAAATTAATGAAGCAAGAATGGGAAGAAGGACTGAGGTGGAGAGGGGGAAATAAAGGAGGAGAAGAAGGGGGAAAAAAGGGATGGAAGAAAACAATGTATACAGTTGGCACTATACAAACAAATAAAAACTTAATATTTCACGTTTGAAAGTTTCATGTAATCCCCAAATAATGTTGTGTAACAAATATTGGCAGGATTATTAATTTATAATCATGGATTCTATATGGCTTCTAGGTTTAATGATTACAGATGTAATTCATATTCTTTATAGGGGGGAAAAAAAGAAGATCCAGGTAAAAGAAAAAAGACATGCCTTAATTCTATGTCTGAATATAACCACAGGTGAAATTAATTAATAGCCTACCAACTGTTTTGCACTTTAAACGTTGTTTTTTTTTTTTTATTTTGGCATGGAAAATGGTTGCATCCCTTGCCTTTTGTCTTGAAACTGCTTTTCCCTTAGTAATCCGTTCTTTACAGAGATGGATAGGCATCATCACTTTTGACAGGTACTAATTTGTGCCGCCAGGTCTCTGTTGCTGAACACTTAATTTGGTTCCAATTTTTTGGTAGGATGAGCCAGGCTGTGTTGAATGTCCTTGGTACACTTATCTTTGTGCATACAACATTATTTCTTTGTAGCAAATGCCTAGAATGAGAATTACTGTATTGACGGAAATGTACACTAAATGGTGTTTCACTCAGATTGCCAAATTGCTCTCTGGAAGATTACATAATTTACTGACAGCAGCTGTGAACAGAGTTGGGGCTGTGTCGGGTGGCCCTTTTTCTTCAAAACCTAGCAAGCCTTTATCCTTAATAATGTTTTATATTATAAATGTTGCTTTTTTAATTAAAAGATTACCAAATCAACTTTAAAGACCACAAAAACGTGCTGGATTTTTATTGGAGATGAAGTGTTATAAACATAATGAGGATGGCAAGTTATCTAAGCATTTAAAGTTAGGTATTGATTAATTACCCTTGCATTTCCTCTCCACTGTCTTTTGGCTGCCTGCTTTTACCAGAGAATTTGGGGAGAAGCAACTTCATTTTTTATGTAAGGATATTCCCCGGGGGGGGGGGAATGATGATATTTAAAAAGAATGTCTCTAGAACATTCTCTTGTGACACTTTGAAATCTTGGTTTATTTCTTGGCATACTTATAAGCACAATGATGTCATTGTTAGTTTTTGTCAATTTGACAGAAATCTGGATGTATCTGGGAAGAGAGACTCCCAATTGATGAATGGCCTCCATCAGATGGGCCTGTAGACATGACTTTGAGGCATTGTCTCTATTGCTAACTGATGTAGAAGGGCCTAACCCACTGTGGGACTTACCATCTCTGGGCAGGGAACCTGGATAGTTTTAGAAAGACAGCTGAACAATCTGGGGTGGTTGGTGTGGGGAAGGTGGCAATAAGTAAGGTTCCTCTACCAACCCTGCTTCAGTTCCTGCTCTGCTTCCAGTTCTAGTTTGGCTTCCGTCCCTGAGGAGCCATAAAATGGAAGATGAAATAAGCCCATTCTTCCCCGAGTTGCTGTTGGTCATGGTGATAAATCACAGCAAAGAAAGCAAACAAAGAAGGCTGCCTTTCTAGGAAGTGATCTGAGAAACCGCCATACTGATTTCCAAAGTGGTTGTACAAGTTTACACTCTCATCAACAGTGGAGGAGTGTTCCCCTTGCTCCACATCCTCTCCAATATAATCAATCTACCTCAAAACCCAGTGATACCACTCTTGGGCATATATCCAAGGAATGTTCAATCATACCACAAGGACACATGCTCAATTATGTTCATAGCAGCATTATTCATAATAGCCAGAACGTGGAAACAACCTAGATGCCCCTCAACCAAAGAATGAATAAAGAAAATGTGACATATACACAATGGAGTACTTACACAACAGTAAAAAAACAATTACATGATGAAATTTGCAGGCAAATGAACGGAACTAGAAAATATCATCCTGAGTGAGGTAACCCAGACTCAGAAGGAAAAACATGGTATATACTCACTCATAAGTGGATACTAGATGTAAAACAAAGGACAACCAGACTACAATCCACAGCTCCAGAGAAGCTAGGTAACAAGGAAGACCCTAAGAGGAATGCATTAGACTGGCCATCATCAAGAAGACAGATGACTGCAAATGCTGAAGAGGGTGTAGGTCAGAGTCTTTATTTGCTGCTGGCAGGAAGACAAACTTATATGGCCTCTATGGAAAACAGCATAGGGCTTCCTCAAAAAAAAAAAAAAACTCAAGAATGTCCCTGAAGAGTTCTGAGTATACCTCGCACAGGGATGCTGCACATCAATGTTTAGTGCTTGTTTTAGTTACATTTCCATTACTGTGACAAAACACCATGACCAAGGCAACTTATCAAAGAAGGCTTTTAAGTGGACTTACGGCGTAAGAAGGTTAAGGGTCCCTCACGATAAGGTAGTGGGGAAGCAAGCAGCAAGTATGTTGGTTGGAGCGGCAGAGTGCTCACATCTTGACCTTCAAGCATAGGCAGAGAGCACACTAGGAGTGGTGGGAGTCTTTTAAAACCTCAAAGCCTGCGCCCATCCAATAAGGCCACATCTCCTAATCCTTCCCAAACAGTTCCACCCACTGGGGACCAAGTATTTGATCATATGAGTATATGGGGAGGGGGACACTCTCATTCAAATCACTACCATGTTACACTGTTCACAAGAATGGAACCAGCCTAGAAGAGATTCATGAGTAGATGGGTAGAGGAGGAAAACATGGTGCTTTGCAGATATGAAGAAAAATGAAATGAGATTTGCAAGAAAGTAGGTGGAACTAGAATTCATTGTATTGAGAAATAAGTAAAACTCCCAAAGGTATATGCTATATTTTCTCATATGTAGAACATAAATTTAAATTATGTGTGTGTTAGGAAGAGATATTAAGAAACATATTAAGAGATGAGGAAATGCACATGACATTAAAGCCTAAAAGACTATTGGGGCAGGGGTAAAGAGGTCCAGCAAGAAGGAGGCAGAAAAATGAGGGTGCTTGGTAGAGAAGAGGTTGAATAAAAACAAAATTCAATGGCATATGTGTATGAAATGTCAGAATGGAAATTATTATTTTTCACATTAATTTTAAATATTACTTAGAGAAAAGAACATGACATGTATATCTGTCTTACTGGGCAGGCCCTGAACCAGTAGCCTGCTGAAATAGTTTCTACCTATTAGGTTAAAAAAAAAATGAAAACTGTCTGAATTTTTCTGATTCAGTTGGATCAAGTGATTTTGCATGCCAATGAAGAAGTATCATTCTAGCCCTCCACAATTTCCCCTGAAGCTAATATGTTGCTTTATTTTTATTTATCTTTATATATAATATATGTATACAAATTATACGTGTTACATATGTTGATATTATATATACATATATTACCTTCAGGGAAATTAAATCACACACACACACACACACACACACACACACACACACACACACACACACAATTCTCCCCAAAAGACTTATACTGCTTTCTGCAAGGAGTAGCATTGAGAAGGTCTCATCCTACACCCCAGGCTTGTCTTGAACTCACTGTGTTTCCCAGGCTGTTTTCAAACTCAAGTTAATCCTCCTGCCTCAGTTTTCTGAGTGCTGAGATTACAAGCATATACCACCAATCAAGCCAAGAGACATATATATTTAATTTTCATACTATAGTCACTTAACAAATCCTATTATGTGTCTTCAAGTCATCTGTAAATTCATTTAAAGCAAGTCTTAGCAAGGGATGAGAGTCAGTTTCATGTTCAATGGCCCAAAGATCAGAACTAGTAAATGAAAGTGAACATGTGAAATTCATTCAGTAAGAAAAACAGGGTCATTCCAGGAACTCAACCCCTTTTAAAGACAAAATTACTCCAGTAACAAATATTTCTGGGCAAAAGCTACCCTGTGGGTTTCTAAGAATATACTGCTTGAAAGAACTTGAATTATTTCTCTTAAAATCTCAACTTTCCAATTAATTAGACTCAAATTCATTTTATATTAATATAATTCAGGGGATTTATTTTATTTGTTAATTATTCCCACTGAGATGTAAACAGTAACAACCTGATAAGAATGCTTGTGAATGAATCCATTAATTATATACCACAGTTATGATTGCTTTTCAATGAGAATGTTAACATTCACCCATGTGCTTGGCCTTGTGTGAGGCCTTGGGAAATCGTAATATGTTCTTGTAAAGAATGCTTCATTGTCATGGAAAGTGGGGTGCCTTCCCTCTGTGGTACAAAGTGGATTGACTCATACTTGTTCATGGTAAAGAGACTGGAATGAAACAGGACTGAGGATTTGCCCTCCCTGGCTGGTCACTATATGCTTGTTCAGTCTGAAATTGGTGAGTTAAAATTGCTGTTTTGCCAATGATGGTATTGGTAGGACTTGAACTAAACTGGGAACAAGTGAGTGGGCCAGGTCTTGAATATCAAGACAGAAAAAAGGGGGGAGGTTAAATCTTTAAGAGCTACTGTGGTTGTGATTGGGGAGGGAAGATCTATGGAAAACTAAAACCAAAAGGAAAAACAAGGGCTTGTTTACCCACTGTACTTCATTTTCCCCATAGAGTGGCTTACTATTGGGGGAGTCTTAAACAATTCTACAGACTTAAGGGGATTAAGGAGGAAGACCCAGAGTCAGGAAACCCTGGCTCTGAGTCAGAGTGAAGGAAAAATGTTCTTCATGTCCCTCCTTGCATTAGTTAGCTTTCTGTCACTACGACAAAATACAGAGGGAGGTTTATTTTGCCTCAGAGGTTGCTGCCCATGGTCACTTAACCCTATTAGTGTTGGCTTCTGATAGCACAATGCATCATGGTATGAATGTGCCGCAGAGAGGACTGTTCACCTATTGGTTTCTGGGGCAGAGGGAGAGATTGTAATCTCAATACCCCCTCATCTTTTTCAAGGGCACACTCATATGGTCTGACTTCCTCCCACTATGCACTACTTCTTCAGGCTCCACCGTCTTCAAATCAAAACTAGAGAGAAAACTTTCAACACTTGAACTTTTAGGAGTATTTAAGATCTAACCCATAACAGTGTCTAGCTATGAGTTTCCTAAATCCAAGTCTCTGGAGTGGAGAGAGGGGGATTCATACTCATATCTTCCAGTACTTGAAGGTCTCATCCAAGCCTTCCATTTTCATTGTCTTCATTGTCTTCATTCTCTTCAGGATATGTAGTCACAGTGTGGGTTAACATTCAGGAAGTCTGGGAGTTCCCTCATTTAGGCTTCTCATCTCACAGAGTTCTGTGTAATGGCCCTCCCAAACAGCCTTACGGACTTGAGGATTTCTGGAGCCCTGCTATGGAGACAGGCCTTTCTGAACATTTCCTGGATCCCTCCTGCCTAGGATGGATCCGTCTTCCAGGAAGCTGATGGCGCTCTTTTCTGCAAGTAGTGACATTGCAGTGACATCTGTGTCCACTCATCATTTTTTGGCCAGTCTGATGAAATCTGTGAAGTGATTGAGCTTAGTTATTACTGCAATCACTGTCTACACTGGTCCATTGGGAATCTGCCCACGAACCGCTCCTTTGGCCTCCAGTGTCATATAAATCATATTGCTGATTTTGCCCTGTGCGGTTTGCTCTTGTTAAATGCGGACTCAGAGAACAAGAGATCAGCCCCTTACCTCAGACTCCAGCATGTTTATCCCAAGCACCTCTGAACTTCTTTGTCCTGGAGCAGACTGGTCCCTGGCCCTGTGACAAGAAGACAGCAAATATCTAAGAGTATTAAAAACACTGTGTCCTTGGGAACAGTTGTGAGCCACTCCCCCTGGCTTGCATTCTCCACAGTGCACACTGTGTAACAGAAATCACAAATTGCATTCTCTGTTTGTTGCTGTCGTTAAAATCTGAGTTTGAAAACAAGAGATGAGACCCTCATCTCAGACCAGTGGGTTGATTTTAAGTGTCCTCCAAATCCCCCACCCTGGAGCAGACAGGCCCCTGGCCCTGTAACAGGGAGAAACAATAGCAAACAGAGAAGAGTACTAATGTGACCTATACACATACATACACAGACACATACATCACACAGACATGCAAACATACACACAAATACACATGCACACATGCATAAACATGCACATAAAAGCACACATGCATACACACAAACACATACTTACACATACACATACACATACACCTCCCTATAGGAGGCTGAGCAAGTCATTCTACCCACTTGCTAAAAAATTACTCTTGCCGAGTCAAGGTCAATGGAAATGAATCTATTCAGACTACATATTTCCAAAGAGCAGGAGCAGCACTTTGGACCATGGTCTTCAGCCAGATATCTACTTGATGCGTTAGGTATCTTTAGCGTCGCTTAGTCCACTACTGGACATATTATAAACTAAATCTTAAAATATTTCTGAATTGCAAGCTAAAGATCATATATGTTGATCCATCCTTAAAATTAGTTTAGGTTAGAATAACCTAGCTAGTTTCATACAATTTCTAGTTGCAAAATAATAGCAGTTTTCTTCATCTGTATGTAATGTGAACTGTTAATAAAATTACACTGTAATTACTATGTGAGGTCAAAGTAATTGCATACTATTGTCCTACAGGTACCTGATTTTGTATCTGATTTATGAACTGTAGTATGAATTACTTAGTAATTAATCCTAGGTGTCCTGGTACAATTTAGTTACTATTCATTGGTTTACTTAAAACATGGCATTTACAAAGATTAGTGTGTTTCAAGAGACAGGCAAGTTTGACTCATGTTTTGGTGACTTTAAAATTGGGTATGAAGCTGCTTGGCAACATTAACCACAGCACTGTTCAAACACAGTTCTTGTCAAAATTAGTAAACACACACACACACACACACACACACACACACACACACACACTTTATATTTACTTCTGCAAATGACTGTGGGATCCACATTGTTCTTAGCAAGATTAGAAGTGTGGGTGCTACTTAACTACAAAACCAATGAACACAAATAACCCCTGTGAGCACCACCCTAAAAGTTTTCACACCATTTGCAAGCTTTCTCACACACTGTAGCCACCCGAGGAGTTTTACACACCGGTGTTCCAAGAGTCTGACCTCTTTGACCTTAGGGGAAGTAAGAAAGCACTGGAAACTTTAAAACAGCCCCCAAGTAGCCTCCAGGACACCCCAGGTGATCACACCCTGGCTTTGAAACACTATTAGAAATAAGATTCAAATGTAATTGAATATTTGAAATTTTGAAAGTGCTAAAGTTAACTTCAGCTGGCACACTTGCGCAATGTGTTTAAAGAATTTTTACACTGATGGTTGTGATGTTTGTGTGACTTGTTCTCCCTGCACGACTGTCTCCCACCTTATATGTTAACTGAGTTTTTTTACTTCAATTTTTATCAAAGAATGTATGTACATACTTCTAAAATGTCAAATAGTGCTCTAGGGTTTACGGTAGAAATCAATAGTTCCCTGTTCTGCTTTGCCTCGTGCCAATATTACAGTCCTTGAGATAATATTAACTCTTCCAACTGTTTCAATAATATGCCTAAATGATCATCTTCGCTTTGAAATTTCATACCCTGTCATTTAGTTTTCCATCCATCAAGCTCATTCTCCACTCAAACACAGCCATCCACCCCTCACCCTAAACAAACCACACATGGATTGGATTAACAGTTAATAGTTACATGATTGTGATACTAAGTATACCTGACAGCTGGACTTGGGCTGAAATTCTGTTTATAACTACCTCATGAGAGGAATATTTGTTCAATATTGTGTCTATTAGTAATTCCTCCCCCAAGTCATCCAACTTAAAAAGGAAACAACTTTAGAAATGAAAAGGTGTGCTCAGGAGTGGAGTGCTTGCCTGGCATGTGCTAGACACTGGGTTTGATGCTGAGCACTGCAAAATAAACAAGTAAAAATAAAACAAAACTTGGGCCTTTATGTACTATAACTAAAATGCACTATATATATTATTAAAATAATTCTACCCTCACCGCAATCCTGCATGATAGCATTATTATTTCTCTTTAGTTTGAAAAAAAAAAAAAGTTGAGTTGACTAATGAAGTCGCATGGTTAGGAACTGCTGAGGATGGAAACTCAGACACTGTGGCTTCTTGAGGATGAGTTCTTAATCATCACCCAGTGGAAGCAAATGTGCACTGGCCCATCACATCTTCTTGCCCTGTCTTGCACTGCCCCAGCCTGGTGCCCTTGCTTTTTTGCATAATCTGTCATCATCTATGTGGGACTTGACTTGTCCCTCCTCACAGGAATTCATTTCAGTCATTTCTTTCATGTCCCTTCTCTCCTCAACATCACACTCTTGTAGCAGGCTTTCTTTTGGGCCACCAACCAGCTCCCAAATCATGACACAGAGACTTATTATTAATTATGATTGCTCAGCCTTAGCTTATGTTTGTCTCAGTAACTCTCATAACTTAATTTAACCTGTTTCTCTTCATCTATGTTTTGCCTCGGGGCTTTTTAACTTTCATTCTGTATGTCCTACTTCCTGCTTGCTCCAGCTGGCTGACTGGCTGACGCAGCCCGGATGTCTCCCTCTCCTTCTCCGTCAATCTCTTTTCTTCTCTCCCGAGCCTAGATTCCTCCTCCTACTTATTCTTTCTGCCTGCCCACCCCACCTATCCCTCTACTGCCTAGCTATTAGCCATTCAGCTTTATATTAGACCAATCAGGTGCCTTAGACAGGCAAGACAACACATCTTTACCTAAATAAACAATTATTCTGCAACACAAACAAATACAACGCATCTTTACATAGTTAAACTAATATTCCACAACACACTTGTTCTGTTTGGGGGCATGAATCAAATCCCTTCCCTAGAACATGAATCAGAGGTAAAATCAGATCTGCATTTATGATAACTGTCCTTGGTTTGCACATTGGATTAAGGCTTGACTATATGTTTTTCCCTTTTGCTGCTGTAATAAATTACCACAGAACTGATGCCTTGAAACATAAATTTATCTAAGACCACAAGAGATCAGAAATACAACTAAGCAGACAGGGAACTTTGCTATTGGATGACCCAGAAAAAAAATCCATTTCCTTGCTCATTCCATCTTCTAGAAATCAGGTAGTTTCTACAGCCTCTTTCTATGACCTTAGATTTGCAGCTTTCTGCCTACTGCTCTTCTCTATTTTCACCCAGCCCTTTACATTCACTCACTCACCTGCCTCTTTCCAGAAGGGCCTATGTGACTCCATTGGACCCACATGGATGATTCAGGCTAATTGTCTCCTTTGAAGATCCTTAATTGCATTTGAAAATTTCTGCTTGCTATCTATGGTAACAGTCACAGATTAGAATGAGTCTCTTAGAGAGAACCTACGGGAACTACATGTAGACTTTAATTTGGAAACAATTCACCTCAGGATTTTGAAGACACTGATCTATTGTCTTTGTGCAATTCTATGAGGCTCTAGAATATCAGTGTCAACCTGAGGTCTCAACCCCTTTGGGGGTCACAAATTAGATATCATGAACATCAGATATTTACATTACCATTCATAACTAGAAAAGTTACAGTTATAAAGTAGCAGCGAAATAATTTTATGGTTGGAGGGGTCACCACAATGTGGGGAACTATATTAAAGCTCCACAGCACTAAGAAGGTTGAGGACCACAGCTCTAGAATAAATCAGGTCCAACAGAGTTCCTGGTCTTGTAAGTGTGACCCAGTTTTTCATCTCAAAGAAACATTTAGGAACTTCTCCCTCTGCCCTCAAACCATGGTAAAGGCCTTTGTGCCTGTTTGTATTAACTGAGTATGTGTACTTAGTGATAAATCTTTATATACCAAGACTTCTACCTGCTTTTTTCCTGTTGCTTTTCTGATACTCCTAGTTGGCAGGCTTAATAGTTGGTTTTTATTGTCTTTGCTCCTGATAAGGCTGTTGTATTGTTTCAGGGATACAATTATCTGCTTTCTGAGAATGTAGAGCTCAGTTATTTTGTGTTTTATTTTTATTCTAAATTTTCTCTTGCTCAGTGCATTGTTTCTGGTCTTCAAATTTACTTCCATTCACGGTGGATAAGTGTATTCCATTACCATATGTTATGACCTGACCTTTTCAACACCTGTGTGGGAGCCTACCGGAGTCTAACTCCAACCTGCTCCTTTGGAAAGAATTCATCTTTCAAAGGGTTCTTGGGTGGAGGAGAGAGGAATGAGGAAATATTAGGTAGAAAGATAGACCTAGATAATGAGGAGAAAGACAGAGACATAGGATAGCTTTGGAAGGGCCCTAGGTCAATACCCAGCTGCCCAGAGCTTTATTCAAAAGGGCTTTTTATAATATGCCAAGAGGAGAGGCAAAAGACCTCCCCCTTACAAGATCAAGGCACACCCTTCAGCCAAGTATAGACCCTTCAAAACACCTGATAAACACACCCATGGCCAAATCATCTCCTTATGCAGCCCTGCTGGCCAAAGCAACTCAGATCCTCTGACCTTGAGTAAGGTCTCACTAGGAAGCTTCTGTGGGCCACCACACACAGGGACACCCAAACATCAGCTTTTAATGATTTTCCTCATGATCTAACTTCAATAAGGAGAACATCCATTCTGCCCCTCCAGAGTAAAGGCAGTTTTCTCTGGCTGCAAGCAATGGCAGAACTGTGAGACAGAGAAATGGACATCAGGAACTGGTGCATCCTGTCATTTTAGTGCTTAACCCTTAGTTTCCTTTTCCTATCATTAGTAAGGCAATTGGCCCTGCTCACCACCACATCAGAAGCCAGCAAATGCCAGGTGCTGTTGCTGTAAAGAAACACATTTTCAGCAAGGACTTAAAAGTCCTTCACAGGCTTCGCATCACTCTTGTTTCCAGCTTTACCCTTCATCTCTGCTTTCAGAGCCACCTGAGACCTGGATCCCCTAGGCTTTCTGTGACTCTTGCAGCAGTAATCATCTGCCCATTGTTTTGGTGCTCTCCAGATTCTTCATGTCCAGTTTCTCTGCTCCATAACTCAGTGTTTACATTTTGACAGTGTTGCCGGATTAACTTTGTTTCTTCTCTCACATTAGTTTTATCCATATGGATTTAAATCATTCTCCCCACGAAGCAGGGCTACCCAAGGTGGGAACAGATGTTCCATTTGCCATGTTTAACAGAAATTCCAATGCATCCATCCAGGTCCTGGCAGGAAGCATATAGTACATTCAAGCAGGATAACTGAAGCAATTGTAAGGAAGAGTCTATTCAGAAAGCTATGCACAAGGATGAAATAACACCCAGGCTAATGGCAGCATGGAGCCATTACTACACCTAAGAGTAATGAACAGAAAAGAACCCAGTGAAAACATTTCATGGGAAGAGCTTTTGGACAGAACACATGACCCTATAGTATCTTATCTCAATAGCAGCAATATTTCACTTCTTCCTATATCTATTCTCCCCATGATACAGTTTTATTATGTTTCATTGAAAGCTTGAATCTATGTTGGCTACTTTCTCCATCTTAAGAATAACTGTGTCTTGTACTAGACAATTGAAATGTAGTAGACGTGAGGATGAAGCTGCCACATTCCTCCTGAACTCTTGCTCAGACTCCATGAGACTAACCCTGAGTTAGCAGCTTGCTGGACATCAAAAGACATCTGCCCTGTTGCCTCAGCTAACAACCAGCCAACAGCAAGATTCGGAAGAGGAATCATCCTTAACCGGCCAGTCACCCAGCCATCCTAAAAACCTGCTGAAGCTTCAGAAGTGACAACTAGCAGGACTCAGAGCAGCCCTTATGTTTCTGAAAAAAATAAAAAGTGGCCAGAGAATATGGAAGGGAAGATTGCTTACCTCACAGTGGACAGGAATCACTGCTAACTGATAATAGGAAAGGAGCCAGACCAATACACATCCCCCAGGACATGTCTCCAGTGACCTGCTTTCTCCAACCCTGCCCTATCTTCCACAGTTCTACCACACTTGGAATCTTCCCAAACATAGAATTCATGATGAATTTGATGGATTAAGACTTTTATTAGTCCAGAGTCCTCACTATCTAACCATCTAGGGGAACACCATCATGAACATACCCACATATCCGATGAAGTACTTCACTAATCCAGAGGTACGTCTCCATCCAATCAAGACGATCATCATGACTACCCACAGAAAGATGGTGTTATCCCAAGTACAGTAATACTCATGTGAGTTTCTCACACAGGCTCAAACCAAAGTTAGCACCTTGCAATGTCTTCTTCTTCTTCTTCTTCTCCTCCTCCTCCTCCTCCTCCTCCCTCCTCCTCCTCCTCCTCCTCCTCTCTTCTCTCTCTCTCTTTCTCTCTCTCTCTCTCTCTCTCTCTCTCTCTCTCTCTCTCTCTCCCCCTCCCTTTTCCCAGAACTGAGGACTGAACCCACTGAGCTAAATCCCCAACCCCCAATGTCTTCTCAACACACATGAATGATCAGTGTTAGATATATGCACAAGTTCAAAGAAGGTCAAAATGTTAAAATATTATCATGGGTCTCAATTAAGCAGATATGTAACTAATCTAAACAAAATTCAAATAAATAGAATTTTATTGTACTTGGCATTTAAAGAGAGACATTGCATGGTAATGTTAGTCAGTTTAGATATTTAAATGGCTAAAAACAATACAAAGTAAAATAGCAGGAATTAAATGAAATTTTCTCTCACACACATATATGAAAGCTAGATGTGGACAATTCAGAGCCACAAAGACCACTCCACCCAGGTTTTATTGTAATGTTTTGTTTAGCATGTGTTCTCTATCATAGGCCCATAGAATGACTCACATCTGCACACTTGCAAGAAAGTTGCTGAGAAAAAAATAGATCTCTTCTCCATTTAACTCACATGTACTTTTTCTACTTACATGCTACTGTCTAGAACTTAGCAACATGACGGTTCTTAACTCTAGTAATAAGAATGAGTGCTGGGGCGGGAACAACGGCTCTACGCTCACCGAGACCGTGCTGGCCAACCGGCTGTGCCTGACCTGGCCCACGCGCACGGGTCGCAAGGAAGCAAACTAATATGGCTCTCTGACCCAGGCGGGCACCGTGAACCTGGGTCTAGACGGGAACGGCCGCGAGGTGTTTGTGCCCTTCAGCGCACTGCTGCCCATGGTGGCCCCCAACGACCTGGTGTTTGACGGCTGGGATATCTCGTCACTGAACCTGGCCAAGGCGATGCGGCGTGCGCAGGTCCTGGACTGCGGTCTACAGGAGCAGCTGTGGCCCCACATGGAGAGCCTGCGTCCGTGGCCCTCCGTCTACATCCCGGAGTTCAACGCTGCCAACCAGACAGCACGTGCAGACAACCTCATCCCTGGCACACGGCGCAGCAGCTGGAGCAGATCCGAAAGGACATTCGAGACTTCCGGTCCAGCGCGGGATTGGACAAGGTCATTGTGCTGTGGACCGCCAGCACAGAGCATTTCTGCGAGGTGGTCGCAGGTCGCAACAACACCGCCGAAAACTTGCTGCGCACTATCCAGCTTGGTCTGGAGGTGTCACCGTCCACACTTTTTGCTGTGGCCAGCATCCTGGAGGGCTGCGCCTTCCTCAACGGGTCCCCACAGAACACACTGGTGCCCGGTGCCCTGCAGCTGGCTTCCCAGCGCCATGTGTTCGTGGGTGGGGATGATTTCAAGTCCGGTCAGACGAAGGTCAAGTCCGTTCCTCATCGGCTCTGGCCTCAAGACCATGTCCATCGTGAGCTATAACCACCTGGGCAACAACGACGGGCAGAACCTGTCAGCTCCGCTGCAGTTCCGCTCCAAGGAAGTGTCCAAGAGCAGTGTGGTGGACGACATGGTCCAGAGCAACCGTGTGCTCTACGCACCTGGAGAGGAGCCAGACCACTGCGTGGTGATCAAATACGTGCCCTACGTGGGTGACAGCAAGCGTGCCCTGGACCAGTACACCTCAGAGCTGATGCTGGGTGGAACCAACACCCTGGTGCTCCATAACACCTGTGAGGACTCGCTCCTGGCGGCGCCCATCATGCTCGACCTAGTGCTGCTCACTGAGCTCTGTCAGCACATGAACTTCTGCACCGACCTGGACCCTGAGCCTCAGGGCTTCCACCCGGTGCTGTCTCTGCTCAGCTTCCTCTTTAGGGCACCGCTGGTGCCCCTGGGCAACCCAGTGGTGAACGCACTCTTCGTCAGCGCAGCTGCATCGAGAACATTCTCAGGGCCTGTGTGGGGCTTCCGCTCCAGAACCACATGCTCTTAGAGCACAAGATGGAGCGCCCAGGCCCGGCCATCAAGCCAGGAGAGATTGCAGCCACCAGTCCACTGCCACACAAGAAAGAGTCCACACCTGCTGCCACCAATGGCTGTACCGGTGATGCCAACGGGCATGCCCAGGCACCGACTTCAGAGGTGTCCACTGCTTAAATTGAGTGATCCTTTCATCCCCAACCTTTCTCTACTGTCCCCAAGACCTTGCCAATGAAATAAAGGGTCCCCATCAGGCAAATAAATAAATAAATAAATAAATAAATAAATAAATAAATAAAAATGAGTAACAAAAACTTCATTCCATTAGACTGCATAACCAATTAAAACAACAACACATAATAGTGAACCACCAATAAATAGTCTGTACCTCAGCTTGTATCAGCTAATATTAATTACTTGGCTAAAACCCAACTTCCAAAGTCATGTTTATAATTAATACCTAGCCCACCTGTCAGCCTATATATACCAAGTCACCACTAAAGTATTGACTGATGAGCAGACTAATGATACTGAGGCTATGAACATCTTCAATTATCAAAGATTCATTTCTCATAATACCCCTAAAGCAAAAAGGGCAAGAATGGCTTTAATTTGCTTTGTTTTGATAGGATAATTCAACAAGAAAGACTCTTCTATTTAACCCATTGTACACTCAAGAAATAATTTTAGCTGCAAGTTACAGAACACTGACTTAAACTTTGTAGAAACTGATTTCTCTCACACGTAAAACCTTAGCAATGGATAGTTAGGATACAGGCATGGTTTTATGAAGACCCGTGATCCCAGGCACCTGTTGATGAGAAAATGTGCTAGAAATCTGTGTTTTCAGAAGCGACTTCAGTACGTCGTTCTGGGGCTGTGAATCTGCAAAAAGAAGGGAACAGGGGTGCTGAGCTGCTCCAAAGGTACCAGGAGAGCAAGATTTATTAATCCATTTATCACCAAATTTGTTTTCCTAGGAGCACAGAAATCTCTTTTCCCAGAAGAATTCTAGCACGGCCTTAAGAGATCAAGTACATACACTGCATTGCCCCCTGGGTGCTATTTACCCTCTGTTAAAGCACTGGCCTCCAAACCACACTCTAAGAGGCACTACTTTAAAAATAAAAGTACAGTTGTTTAACCCCAGCTCATGGAAAGGTCTATTGAACAGCATCCCCTTCAATGCAGACTTACTGAGTCCTGAATTTTATAGAGGATATGCTGGGTGGAGGGAGATGGCAAGCTGGAAGTATACGGTTACAGGAAGCAAGCGGGAAGATTGTAATGTAAAATTTATTTTCTGTGCCACAATGAAGAGTGCTTAAGATAATCGCTTAGAAACCAGACCCCTTGTGTCCCTGGAACCCCTTCTTTGCGATGGCAGGGCATCACTGCACCCCAGGAGCATCTGATAGACAAGCAACCACGCCTTTTTCCTTGTCATTCATGCTGTCACCATTCTCTGGAAAGGAAAATTCGGCCTAACCTGGTGACTCAAATGGGACATTTTGCTTCACATTGAGCAATCTCTTCCTAAGAAATTATCAGTGTTATAATAGCAAGGTAATTAGGGAGGGATTGAGAAGGATTTGATTAAAAAATGCTTCTAACTTTTCATACCTAACAAGAAGCAAGCATCTGTGCCAGAATCATCAAGAGGTTTAGATCTCTGATAGGTATGAAGACAGGGTTGGTACCCTTTAATAAATGCTCTCTCTCTCTCCCTCCCTCTCTCTCTCTCTCTCTCTCTCTCTCTCTCTCTCTCTCTCTCTCTCTCTCTGTGTGTGTGTGTGTGTGTGTGTGTGTGCTAGGATGTTTTTTATTCTATGTTCTATAGAGTATGTTCTACCTTAAAAACAGATTTTTAACCAATGGAGTATACTCCTGGCTTATTCAAACAATTCACAGCCTCTTTAACACCAGACACACATTCTTCCTGTTGTGACCAAGTGTGAGAAAGGACAGAGAAATGTGAGTAGAGGTTCTCCTCTTGGCAGCTGGTATTTCCTGTTGCTCTGCCTCCCTGATGACCCTGTGCCCAGAGCCCTGACTGAAGATTGACATTAGATTCTCAGGTGCCTTACTCCAGGTGTCCTCTGTACAGAATGTCCTCGCTCTGGTGAGGAACACATTATGATTGAGAAAGAGAACCTCGTTGGGCGGTGGTGGCGCACACCTTTAATCCCAGCACTCGGGAGACAGAAGCAGGTGGATCTCTATGAGTTCAAGGCCAGCCTGGGCTACAGAATGAGTTCTGGGAAAGGTGCCAAAGCTACACAGAGAAACCCTGTCAAGAGAGAGAGAGAGAGAAACTCTGGAATAGGGAAATCAGGCTAATTTTTCCAAAAGGCTGAATTTTTTCCAGGAAGAGAAATCCTGAAAAAAATAAATAAATCACAAAGCAGTACTAGGGGGAGAGGGACTCGTGGAGGAGCAGGTGGGCACCTTATTAGATGGTGTCTATCTGAGTTCATCCTCAGGGGACCTGCATAAATCACTTTGTGCCACTCCATTCTCCTCAAAAATCCCAGGGGAGCAAGCAAAGCTGGTGCCATTATCTCCTAAGTTACTTGAGTTTTATCCGCAAAACTAACTTCCTGAACTGAAACAAGTACCTTCATTTTTAAACACACGTGGACATTATTTATAAAAATTTCAATGCCTGAATTAGGAGGGGAATGTTTTCCTTTGCTCCATTTTTTGGGATTATGTCATTAACAGACTTATTGCCATGGCCTTCTTTCCAAGATCATTGAGAACACTCTTGTGCCTGTTCTGTCAAGCGACGATCTTTTAGCTCCAGAGAAGAGTCACCGTGGAGAGCTGTAGTGAGAGTACGTAGAGGGAGGGAAGTGGCTTCCTGTAAATTCCATAAAAGCACAGCTGTCCATCTTGCCGAAGGTTCAAAACAGAAGCAGTTAGTGCTGACGGCTTCGTTTTCAGGCCAATTTTCAGTGCCTGGGCAAACTAATGCTGTCACCAGATTCTATTTACTAGTAACTGTTAAAAGAAAGTTAGATTCCCTGAAAGGCATCTGTAAGAGGACAAGATCAAATGTTTATCAAGAAAAACCCCACCTTGGAAAGGACAATGAATCTCTAGTGCTCTGGATCCCTGATGACGGCTTTATTGAACTATAAGATTTGGCATTAGAAGAATAAAGTGAATTTTGGTGACTCAATCTAGCCAGATATTTTAGCCCTTGGATAGAAGCTTATGCTTTACAAAGTCAACTCCAAATAATATGCTGAATTAAAAATCAAATTTACATTTAGCCTCATAGTAGATTTTGCCGTCGTTGGTGTCTCACACATGCCAAAATGTAGCTGCTTATTACCTGAGGCCTGGTTAAGTTGGAACCATGCCAGGCCTTTGGTCTCCACCCTAACTTCCCACGTGCTTGAAAAAATGCATTGCAATATGGCTTCTGTCCTGTCTGCTGCTCTTCACAAGCCCTTCTCAACTATTTCAATGTTTTCATTACAAAACTCAAAGATTATATGTTTGCTCTTTATCTGATTCGATTGCTATCACCCTTTTCATTTGATTATATTACTTAAAATTTAATTCAATATGGAAAAAAATATCTTTTGAAAAAAGATAATGCTAGGCCGGAGAGATGGTTTGACAGGTAAAAGCACAAACTGCCCAAGACAATGGGAGTTCAATTCCTGGACCCTCCATAAAAAGCAGGATGCCGTGGTACTCATTTGTAATCCTTGCATCTCTGTGGCAAACTGGGATGTAGAAATAGGAGGAGTTCCTGGAAGTTCCTGGGTTGGCAGCCAGGAATACTCAGTGTGACAGAAACAAGAGAGACTCTACCTCAGAAACCAGGTAGAAGAATCTGACTCTTACATACATACACACACACACACACACACACACACACACACACACACACACACACACACATGCACGCACACACCATGTACACAATAATAATGGATAAAATCAATTTAAAATAATGCTACTGAAAGATACATGTTCACAAACAAAAGAAAGAAAAGAGACCTTTCTTTTAGACTACAGATAAGAACTAACTCAAGTGGGATAGAAAAACACAGTGGTTAACCCTGATTGTCAATTTGATGGGATCTGAAATAAACTAGGAGACATACCCCTGGGCAAGTCTGTGAAGCATTTCCAAAAAAAAAAAAAATTTACTAAAGAGAAAATACCCTCCTCAGAGTGGATGGTACCTTCCAAAAGAGTATCCCAGATATAATAGAGATCCCAGGAAAAAGCAGTGTTGCTTGTCTGCACACTTTCACTTGGTGCTGGCAAGTGTGTCTATCCCTTTTCTTTTGTTGTTATTGCTGATACTAATGATGATGGTGATGGTGATGATGGTGGTGGTGATGATGTCCTTTTTCAGGGACAACACACTCCACCTTCTTTGGCCTTCCAACATGTAAAACCAGTAACCAGGAATCTCTCAGGCCTTCCATCCCACCGAGGGACTGCTGATACAGACAACCGCGCAGACGGAGCAGTTAGCCAGTCCAGGTTCTCAGCTTCTCCACTGTGCAGCTGTCTGTTTTTGGACTACCAGTCACTGTCATGTAAACCATTCTAATGACTCCCCTTTTGTGGTATATAAAATCCATTCTGTTCCTCTATAGAGAACCCTGCTAAATACAGATTGTGACACCAGGAGTAGGTTCTAGAGCAGTGGTTCCCAACCTGTCAATCACAACCCCTTTGGGGTCAAACAACCCTTTCACAGGCATCACCTAAGACCATCAAAAACACAGAGATTTACATTATGATTCACAACAGTAGCAAAGTTATAGTTATGAAGTAGCAGTGAAAATAATTTTGTGGTTGGGGCTTACCACAACATGAGGTGGTAACATGAGGGTTTAGAACTACTGTTCTAGAGAAACAGAATTATAAGGAGAAATTCATCTAATGGGCTGAATAGTATATAAGTTGGCTCTCCAGTTCAACTACACTGGTGTAGTTGCTAAGGACTCTCCTGGTATTGTGGAGAGCACTAATAATCCATCATGTAAACTGTTTAAGGAAATATACAAGATAGATATGTTTGATACTCTAATTCACCTCTAATGAGAAGCAAAAAAAATTACTGACTGTATTTTTTTAAAAAGAACCTTCTCGAACATTTCTGTAGAACTCAGACTATGATGATGCAGACTGATTGCTTCGAGCATCTCTAGATAAAGTGACGAATGAAAAGAATGAATGCAGAGGTGAAAATTCCCTGTTCCAGATGTGTACATTCTGAAGGCTTGGGTTTTCTGAAAAAGAACCTTCTCTCCAGCACTCATACAGCTGAAATGATCATGAACCAAACCCAAGTCTCTGTCATATGATTGGCTGCATTCCATCACAAGTTTAAGGGTGCCAGCAGTTCAAATGAGGGAACCAATGGTGAAAGAGTATAATAATATATTCCTGATGAGCCCAAGAACAATGAGCTCTCAAGTTATGATTGGTTTGACTGACGAAGTGGTTTCTCCCTCCTTAGTAGAAGATGCATTCTCACTCTCACCCCTGCAATATTGTCCTCTTCCTCGTTGCTTGAAGGAGTTAATTGTGCACTATCTATGGAATTGGCAGTGTTCTTCCCTGAAGAAGATGTCAACCAAACAATCTTGATGACCCCAAGGAACCATCGTCCCCACCCATCTTCCCTCATATCTTATAACCAGACTCAAGTCTTGACAGACCCCCCAAGAAATAAACTACAGTGTGATACATGAGAAAGTGCACTGTATCTCTAAAGAATGTCTTGAGGTTTTAATTCATACACATGTAGAACTGGAAAGCATATGTGTAAAAATGATTTTAAGAGTGAGGAATAATGATGGAAGGAATATAAAACTAGATCTGGCTGACTTTCACAAGATGAATCCATTGAGCAGGGAATCTGAGGTTTGATGTTGAATCTCTGCACAGTCAAAGCAAGTGCTAACAATTTATTTGATTGCTGAAGTCTAGGTCAAAAGACAGTCTCCTGTCAATGAGCTGGAGGTGGCTGTGCTAGTAATTGATGTTAAAGTAAGGACTGAAAGACTCAAGAAAAGTGGGAGACAGGAGTGGATTTGCCTTGTAAAGTCTGATCCAGAGATGTGTGAGAAGTGTACTCACATCCTTGAAGAGCTCTTTCATGGCTCTTTCGGTGACCTTACAGTAGGAATCACAGCTGCTCAGTGGAATAAGTTAGATGCAATGGACCTAATTGGAACTGGGAGTAGCAACGGCCAATAGCAGCCCTGAAGTGAAAAAGACAAGGTGAGGGTGCTTGCCTTACTTAACAGACAGCATAGGCAAAGTGGTAGTCATAGAGGTGTGGCTCATTGAAGAGCTTCTATACTGGCTAATCATGGCATTCCCAGGAGTGAAAGAGGTAGGAAGTCTACTAATTCTTCTTCAAGCTCTATATGCAGAAAATTCCAAAGCAAATAAATGAAAGGCTACCTTGAATCATAGCACCTCAAACAATTTGAAGACCTGAACTAGTTTATAGACCCAGAACCCCTTGAGCAAAGGGAGGGCAGGAACTTTTGAAGAAGGACCTTGCTAGAAAACCAAAAAGTTTTACAGCTAATCCTCCTCCAGTCCCTCCACAGAGGTATCTAATACCTTGGGGAAAGGGAAATAATCAGACCTTTGAGGCCTCGGAATTCACATTGATTCCAAGAGACCTCAAGCAGCTTTTGTGGCTCTCCAGTCAAAGTAGGGGTTTGGGAGGTCAGCTGATCAATGGAATTTTAGCTAAGGTTGACTTACTGCAAGTCCACTGTGTCTCTGAACTCATCCTGTAGTATTATGCTAGCCTCAAAATGTGTAAATGGGATAGATATAGTTGTGAGTTAGTAGAATTGATTCCTTGATTTGTGGAGTAAGAACTACCATGGTTGGAAATGCCAGCCGAAGCCATTAAGGCTGTTCCTATCAGAGAAAATAGTGAGCCCAAAATAATAGTGCATCCCTACTGGGATTGCCGGGATCAGTGCCACCATTAAGAACATAAAAGAGGCAGGTGTAGTGGCTCTCAACACGTCTCACTTTACCTCTCATATTTGACCCACACAGAAGACAGATGACTCTTAGAGAATGACAGTTGATTGTCTCCAGCTCAATCAAGTAGTGACTCCAATAGCAGCTTCAATACACCATGTGGTCTCCTTGCTTGAAAAGATTAACAAACCTCCTAGATTCTGATATTCAACTATTGATCTCACCAGTGCTTTATTACCTGTCCTTGTCCATAATAAGTCCCAGAATAAATCTGCTTTCAGCTCTCAGGGCCAGCAGCACACCTGTACTGTCCCGTCTCGAGGAGATATTCATTCCCCAGCCCTGGGTCATAACTCAGTTTGCAGAGATCTTGTTGACCTACCTTCATCAAGTTATTGTACTCATTCATTAAACTGCTGAGTTATGCTGGTTGCACTAAAATAAAAAGCAACCACTCTGGACTTCTGGGTAAAAGACATACACATCAGAAGATGGGGGGAAGATCCAACCAAAATTAAGGGATTTCTACCTTAGCTGGCATTAACAACCATCTTCTGATACTAACCACTTCACATTTCCCTCTACTCTTACCAAGCTTCTCAGCAGGTCTTGGTTCTGCTAAGAGTAGAGGAAATATGAAGTGGTTAGTACCAGAAGATGGTTGTAATTGTCAAGAATATTTCTACTGTATTTGGTTAGTAATGAGTGTGTATCTATAAAAATGTACATGTTCTTTCTTTGCATATTCATTTACCATGTAATTTAACAGTGACTGAGACAATATCAGTACTTAAGTGTTAATAAATCTTTATCACATTTAGGCTATGGAATCTTAGAAGGCTTTGCCATCTACTCCAGTTATGTGTGAGGTACCAATGTAAGATAGAATTATGACCTTGTTATAGTCTTCGTCTGGAAATTAAGCATGACATAAGGTATGGCTGGGTCTCAAGTTGACAAGAGATTGACTTACAAAAGTTTACTTATGGTAAACTTGATAGGCCCTGGAATCAACTAAATGATATGCCTCTGGGTTTGGGTCTATGAGGGTATTTCCAGGGAATAATAACTGAGGGCAGAAGACCCTCCTTAAGAATGAGTGACACCTTCCAATAAGTGGTCCAGATACAAAGAAATCTCAGCAAAAATCAGTCTTGTTTGCCTGTCTGCCTTTGCTTCTTGCTGGTGAAGTGTTCTCTCATTGTTAGTCTCATTGCTGCTATTGTTGCTCCTTCTGCTGCCCCCCTTCACTGACTGCAGACTCCTGCTTTCTCAGTCTTCTACTGTGGCCTGAAGATCAGGAGCTCTCCACAGGACTTCAGCACCATATTGGAACTCCCAACATATCTTGTTTCCTCACCTAAGCAGCTACTGGGTTCTCAGACCATCCAGAATGCACATAACTACTGTTGGATTGCCCAGCCTTCTTTATGTAAACCATTCCCTTGAACTCCCTTTATGATCTACATATATCACTATATGTATATATGTATATATCACATATATTATATACACAGATTCTCTAGGTTCTTTTGCTCTAGATAATCATGTTTAATACAAAGACCTAAATTTTAAAAAACTGGACTACAAAATTCTTACAATAAAAAGTCAGAATAAGTCTTTATGACCTGGGATTTGCTTCTTATGATACTAAATGCATAAGCAATAAAAGAAAAAGTTTGATGTCACCAAGTCAAATGCTTTTATTCATCAAAGGATAGTATCAAGAAAGTGAAAATACAATCCACAGAAAGGCAGAGGATGTTTGAAAATCATGTAGGAGCCTCATATTCATACTACATATCTACAAAATTCTTATAACTCAGTGGCAAAAAAAAAAAATGCTACTCAATGAAAAATGAGCTAAGGCACCAAACAGATATTTCTCCAGAGATGATATACTAAATGCCATCAAACAGAAAAAGAGAACCCTTACATCACAAGTCACTGCGGAAACACAAATAAAAGTCACACTGAGGTATCAATATCATTTTGGACTCACAAGGATGGATATGGTTTTTCAAAAGCACAGAAAATGAGTATTGACAAAAGATGCTGAGGTGTTAGAACTTTCACATTTCTGGTGAGAACAAAAACTGATGTAGTCACTTGAGGAAACATTTGGTACTTTCTAAAATGATAAATAAATAAATACAGAAACTCACATGGCCCAGAAACTTCACTAAAGTTTTTACCCCAAAAGAAAGTGTTCATCTTAAAACATGAACAATATTCATAACAGAATTATTCCAAATAGCAAAAAAGTAATGAGAAGAAAATAAAATATGGTATAATAATACAATAGAATATTATTTAGTAACAAAAATGTAAAGTAGGAGCTGAGAGATATTTCATTGAGTAAATTGCCTTGGCTGTTTTGTAGCCCATTTTATGTGAATGCTAATCTTAAAATACACATGGTAACACACACACATACACGGATTGCAATTATTATGTCCGTTCTGTTCTATTCAGTTAGGAATACATTGAGGGGGAACATTAAACTATCTAACAAAACCCCGGTACTAGTCATGGGAAACTTTGTTTAGTGTTCTCAGTCTAGGGAGTCTGGGAAACCTCAAAACAATATAGGCTATTGCTGTTGCCCTTGGCTGCAAGAAATTGAACGTAAGATCCTATTGCTGAAGACACCACACTTTGGACAGAGGAATTAGGAATACTGACGGCACTAATCTGGGAGCCCTCCCTGAGGAATAGCTAAGTTCCAACAGGAGCTTTACAAGATGCCAAGAGAGAAAAGCAATTAATAGCCCTTCCCAGCTGTAATGCCTGTGAAACACAGCAATGATCAGAATGGAAGATATTCTGAAAGGTACAACAGTGGCACTTATATATCCCAGCACTTACATACAGCCAGCTAATTGGACTTAAGGCCAACTCAATAAGAGGGAATGCATGCCTGGTACTGCAAACCTAGCCCTCCACCCTAGGTTGATGAAGTCATGGACCCTAGAAGAAAATGTACTATAGCCTTCCCTAGTGATTTGTTGGTTGGTGGTGGTGGTGGTGGTGGTGGTGGTGGTGGTGGTGGTGGTGGTAGTGGTCGTGGTCGTGGTCGTGGTGGTTTTGTCAGCTTGACACAAGCTAGTGTTATCTGAGAAGAGGGAACCACAACTGAGAAAATGCCTCCACAAGACTGAGCTGGAAGGTAGGCAAGCTCCAGGGGCATTTTCTTAAATAGGAATTGATGTGGGAGGCCCAGTGGCGAAGCCACTCCTGGTCAGATGGTCCTGGGGTATATAAGAAAGCCACAGGGAATAAGCCAGTAAGCAGCACTTTTTCATGTCTTCTGCCTCTAGATTTCTGCCTTGAGTTCCTAGGTAATAGCTATCAACTTTCCTGGGTAATAGCTATCAACTCAAGGATGGAAAAATAAATAAACAAACAAAGAAAAAAAAACTTTCCTCTCCAAGTTGATTTTGGTCACAGTATTTTATCAAAGCTAAGATACTGCCACTTCCCTAGCCAGTATAATTTCTTTCTAACTGCATTCTAAATTCTTATCCTTATACACACAGATAAGTGTAGCTCTCAACCCTGTCAAAAAGGCTTCTTTTTGCGGCAGATGGAGAACATTATAGAAACTTGCAACTAATGAAAATGCAAACTGGCTATGAGGTGGTCAACCTCAGTTAATACATCTACAACAAAACCCCTAGATCTAAGGTTCAGGGAACATCATGGAAGCAGGGGCAGAAAGAGTATAAAAGCCCAAAGGACCAGGGCATCTACTACAAGATAAAGTTTTCTACATATGACAGGGAATCTACACCCAGGAAACTTCAACAATAGAGTTGTCTACATAAAATTAAAAAAAAAAATGATACCACCAAATGACATGACAATATGGATAGAAGAAATCTGACAAGACCTCACCCCCAGATGAAGAGCTACAAGCAATTAATGGTTGCTAAGAGAGAGAGAATCAGTCCTCCCCAGGGACAAGTTCCCTGATAGGTTAATCCTAAGGAAACAGTAGTTAGTGGTTGATCCTAAACACGTATGCATATGAGCAAGACTGAACAAACTCAGCTGGCTGAATTTTTAAATTCTTAGGTACATATGTGTATAACAATGATAATTAAAGAATAAGAGGCCAAAAAATGTTTAATACAAATAGTAAGAAGGTATTTGTGTTTTCTTACCTCTGCTACTCCTTTACCATATAATATAACATCACCTGAGATAAAATCAGTACTTAAGCGTTGTTTAATCTATATTATTATATTCAGGATATGGGATGTGCAAAGACCAAGCATTCTTCAAGAGATGCCTTTGAGATTACCTCTAAAGTTTAGCATGCAGTGTGCTGCAAAATTTCAAAGTTTAGAGTTTCCCCTTACCTACTGCTGCCACTTTGCCCATTTGATCCACCCGGAATCTTTGGGGAGATTTTTAATACTGGTCTGTATTTCATGCCATTGCATTGCAGGATTTCCATTGTCTCTTTATTAGTCAGGACAAATTGCCCATCATCATTATAAATACATATTGTGCATTTCTCCACATGTTTTTACATTGTCTTTGTTCACAATCTGGTTTTGAGATTCAGGCTTTCCTTACAAAATAAATGTACTTCTTGAAATGCACCTTGCAGAGTTTGTCTATTTTGGGTCTGTTTGTCATTTACAGTGGCATTAAGAGTGATGTTAAGAGGGCCATATAACACTTTTGGTATGTAGTGAAGATTTACTTATTTACATGCAAATGCCTTTGTGCTCATCTTGTTCTTTCAATAGGTACAATCCTATATTAGCATTGCTCTTCCTAAATTTAATAGATATTACATTAATACACAGAATTTCCCCTTTTTCTGTAGCCTATGTTTTAGAGGATGGAAATCTTTTTCCTTTTTCTTTTTCATTCATTCTTTTTTTTTTCTTACTGTATCTTAGACCTTTTTGTCACTGATGGTCTCAGTTACAAACAGTTGTAACCACTTTAACTCTTTTAGATACCATAATCACATTTAACATAGTGAAATACTCACACTGGAAGTTGCATTAAAGGAATAACCAATGATTCATACCTCTGAAACCTTACTCAGTATAGGGCATGGTTTCCTGGATGGAATGGTAAGAAGAAAGTTGTACCAAGGTTTTCTGATCATAGGAAAAAAGACTTGACTGTTTTGGCTTACTAGCTCTAATGGAATTTCCCAAGTAGAATGTGAACACCTCCCCTGGACTACATGTGTGTAATTGTCTCCTAAAAGTATGCCTCCAGCTAAGACCTGAGGGCTGAGATCCAGACCACCACACGAACTTAAATAGTAGTTGTTATTGAATGCCTCCAAAATCAATCAAATTTGGACTGAGAATATGGCTCAATAGCAGAATATTTGCATAACCCCTATAATGGTTTAGTTGTGACCCCCACAAACTACAAGCAAATAAATAATAAACCAAGCTAAATATAACATACCCCAAATTATGCTCATAATCAGACCATGTAATTCTCTCCGAGATGTCACATCCAGCCAAGACATTATCATCTACCCTCAAGAAAAATATAAACACAGACAACTGGTCCACCTGTCTGTGCTTGCCCTTTTACAACTGATTATATGCAGTGAAGCTGGGAAACAATTATACAATATAAATGATCATGTGCCACACACACAATGTACTTCTCATGCTTTTCTAAGGATGCATTAGTGAAGAAAAGTAGTAAAATTGCCCCCTCACACACTAGTAAATAGAAACTGAGCAGAAATGTAAGCTGAGCAAAAAAATGACAATGTGTATTACATATGGATAAGTCTTATGTATAAAAATTGTTTCATGTGACAAAGAGTGCTAAGAACAAAACAGGAATTAAGGAGGAAATATGGTATTGAAGCTGAGAGTTGAACCACCCAGACTTACCTAATCACTGCCTCTCCTAATTATGTCTTAATTTCCTTTGATTACAAGAAACTTTATGAGATAACTAAGATAGTTATTAAATCTTCTTGTGTTTGAACAGAGGATTCTTCATTTTACCCTAGAATAGCTTGATTTGTAATTATATTTATAACATAAAAGGCTATTGAGAAAGGTCCAAAGAAGTAAGTCAGCAATCTGCTTCCTGCAGCAGCTGGGGTCTTGAAGCTAGAGAAGACCTATGTAGCCCTCAAGAATGAGTTCCTGGCATTGTGTAGAACCCAGCGGCAAAAAATGGCTATTTAAGCAACCACCTGTGCACAAAGGAATGATGTGCCTAGTTAAGCCAAGACACCAAGGCCGCAGAACAGACACCACAGATCATGATGGGTAGCATGAGGAACGCAGGGACTGGAAGAGAAGAAGGAAGGAAGGGAGGGAGAGAGGGAGGGAGACATGTTTTATGTATTCAGTCCAAAAAGCTATAATGTCTATGCTCTATAGATACTTTATGTCTTCTGGTCATGGCTGACATCCATTAAAACCAAACACTCTGCCCTTGCAGTACACAAGATATTTCATAGGTTAAATTCTATTTTATAAACCCTTATGTTAAAGCATGGTACTGTCAGAATTTGAATGAAGATATTTGACGGTACTTGGTAACTTCATCCTCGTCTTCATTCCAGAGTCTGAGGAGCCTATAACCACTAGAAGTAGTGACCATTCCTATAATGTATGTGTGTGTGTGTGGTGTGTGTGTGTGTGTGTGTGTGTGTGTGTGTGTGTGTGTGTGTGTGTGAATGAAACATATACTGTGCGTTCAGTCTGAAATGACACTGAGAGGCTAGGAATCCTTGGCTATACTGCAGAGGTAGAAGTACATGTGTGGGGATGGATTTATCACAGGTGCTTGCTCTCACTACAAGACTCTCCCTTTATCACAGTTTTGAGACTGGAACTCTAAAATCCTTGGAAATACCATATTGGCTACACTCTGTTGGCCAGAGATAAAGTTGAGAAACGCTGCCATTGAAATTAGCTCTCATATTGCCATGGAGATGGAATTAAAGCCGGGGTAAAGGCAAATGTCACTATTACAGTCAGGTGGTCACAGGCACCAAAACAGGCATCAGAGCTTTGGAGCAATCAGAATGGCTGGACAAGGTATTTCTGGCAGTGGATAATGGATAGTAAAGAAAAAAAAAAAAAAAGCTGTGAGATGCTTAGTGGGTCATGGTGCTTGCTGCAGAACCTGAGGATCTGAATCAATCCCCAGGATCCACATCGTTAAAGAGGAGAACTGACTCCACACTTGGTTCTCAACAGAACTCCACAGTTTGTCCTCTGACCTGTACATAGGAGATGTGTACTCACATGTGCAAACACAAGTGTGTGTGTTGTGTGTGTGTGTGTGTGTGGTGTGCTGCGCGCCGCGCGTACGCTCTCCTGCACCCGTGCCACCAGGGCCAGCTTTCTCATTTTGACCAGTCGAGGGGTGGGTGAGGCCTGCTCTCCTGTCTGTGGTAGCTGGCAAGGGGCTGGACTAGCTCTCACACTCACGCACCTGGGGCTAGCTCTCCCTCACCAACACCATTAGTGACAGATCTCCAGCACTGTCCTGGTGAGGGGAGGAGCCAGCTCCCCCGAGTGCCACAGCCAGCAAGGGGCAAGGCCATGTCTCCTGTGCCAGCACCACTGAAGGCCAGCAAGGGGTGGGGCCAGCTTTTCTGCACTCATGACCTCTGGGCTGGCTCTCTCCGCCCATGCCATCATGATGAGCTCTATAGGGCTGCCTAGGTGAGGTGTGGGGCCCGCTCTCCCAAGCATTGCAGCCACTGAGGGTCAGGGCCAGCTCACCCACTCTCATGCCTCCCACGCTGCCCAGATGAGGGGTAGGGTAAGCTCTCCCACGCTCATGCCCTCCAGACTGGCTCTCCTGTGCCCACATCACCATGGCCAGCACACACACACACATACACACACAAATTAGGTAATTAAAAAAACCTCTACACCCAAGCACCCTGGGCAGTGAGTGCCACTATGATGCACAAATATACAATGGATAGGAAAGACAGAATGTGTGATGGAGATTTTTGCTTGTTTGTTTGTTTGTTTTCATTTGAGGGGGAGGGTTGCAAGGGCAGAGGGCAGCTATAGAGGGATGGGAAGATGAGCAGGATTGAGGTACATGGTATGAAATTCACAAAGACTGGATAAAAAGTTTAAAGAAAAAAAAGAAAGGAAAACTAACATCCTAATTGTTTTTGTTCAACTGGGGAACATCTCTCAACCAGGAAACCAGTGGTTAATTTGAGTCCTTCATCTAATTCCAGATCTGCCAATTTGATAAAGGCCTGAGAATAAAGAAAACCATCTGTATAGCTGAGGCAGGCCCATGCAAAACAGAGACATTGATGTGTTGTGAAAAATCTTCCTGATCTATCCCAGACAGACCTGCTGCCCTTTTAGGACTTAATAAGCACACTTGTATTAAACAAATTTTAATCATCCAAGAAGACCCTGGAATCTACTAGGACTTTTGTCAGTTTTGAAGCATATTTTATTTCCAGTCTTTCTCATGATGGTCCAAATCAGTTCCAAACCCGTGATCAATTCCTCTAGATTACTTAAATAGATGTTCAAAGTAGGTATACTTCATGAATAGCAAAACCCCTATACTGGTTCCCTAAACCCTGTGCCCTATGGTCAGTGCACAGGAAGAGCCCCCAGAGGGCATTGAGCCTCATGTCCTTCTCACATAGTAAACCTCATCCCAAGAGCTGAAGAAATTAATACCAATGTGAAAACCAAGAGATGTGCAACACACTGACTCCCAGAATCCCACACAACTCTGATTTACTGTGTGCAAAGAGCAGATGAGTCTTGAGAAAGGACTGTGAACTATTCCAAACTCAATCAGAAATGAATTTGTTGATCCAGGGGTGGTCTCTTTTCTGGGACAGATTGGTACATGCTGAAGCACCTGACCAACAGGATTAATCTGCAAAATGCTTTGTTTTTCAATGCGTAAAACAAAACTCACCCAAAGTGGCTTACTTCCAGAAGTTCAATTTCACTGTCTTGCTTCAGCACACTTCAGCCTTGCAAACGTGTGCTCTAATTTTGTGGCTCCAAAGTGAAAGACATGTTTCTGTAGCTTCAGCCCCCACCACACAAAGGGGCCAATGTTTAGAGAAGTTTGTTTATTTGGGGTATGTTGCTGTGACTCACTCAAAAATCATGGGACATTTTCTCGAAGTCCTACCTATGGGCAAATTGGAATTCTGTGACTCAGTGGCATTTTGTAAAATGTTCAGTGATGAAAAGAAATAGATAAGTAAATAGCTCAGTGACGCTTCTGAAAGGTGACAGACAACATTATGGGAGTTACAGTTATTTATTCATAATGATAGAATTAAAATCTATTTCATTCCCACCAACAGATCCCTTTTACAAGCTTTACCACCATATGACATAATTCCATACCTTTTGGTTGTTTCTGAAGCATCCATGACAAATCTCAATCTTGAAAGTGTCACAAGTTCTCTCCCTTGGAAAGCTGCTAGCCACACTGATCCAAGGAAAGACAGAGAAGATTTTAACTCTCCTTCCCATCTTCCAATTCCAATTCCCCAGCATTATTCCAAGCTTTGTACCAGACCACCTGCTTCAACTCCTCTGTCCTGTCTGCTTAGGGACTAAGCAGATCTCTTCCACAGTCTGTCTTCACCATTCATCCCTTAGTTTCACCACCCAACACCCAAGACAGTGTCTTCTTGGAAGCCTGCTGACCATGCCAGCCAGGGAATCAGGAAGACAATCTTCACTCTCCTTCCCTTCCTTCAATTCCAGTTCTCCAGTTTCATTCACAGTCATATAGCCAAGTAATGTACAAAGCAGACCTACTAGAATAATGCTTGACTTTTCGATGGAGACTCTAAAAGCCAAAAGGGCCTGGGCAGATGTCCTACAGACTCTAAGAGACCAAAGACACCAGCCCAGACTACCATACCCAGCAAAATGTTAAAGGGCAATAGATAGAGAAAGACTTTCCATGATAAAAACCAAATCAAGCAGATCTATCCTCCAATTCAGCTCTACAGAAGGTGCTAGAAGGAACACTTCAACCTGAAGAAGTTAGCCACAACCCAAAAATAATAAGGAATAAATAATCTCAAATTAAAAGGGGGGAAAATCCAACATCATAACAACAAAATAATGGGAATCAATAAACACTGCTCACTGATAACTCACAACAACAATGGTTTCCATTCCCAATAAAAAGACACACAACAGAATGGGAAAAAAAAAAAAACAGGATCTATCGTTCCATTGTATAGATATCACCTCAGGATACATGAATGAGAAGAGACGATTCAAGAAAATAGACCCAAGAAACGAACCAGTGTAGACACATATCTAGCAAAATAGACTTCAAATCAAAACTAATCAGAGAAGGGCACTATTTATTCATCAAAGGAAAAAATCTACCAAGAGGACATTGCAATTATAAGCATCTCATCTATACACCAAACACAAGAGCACCCAAGTTCATAAAAGAAACACTATTACAGCTGAAATCACATGTTGACACTCACACTAATAGTGAGTGACTTCATTACCCCACCTCACCAACAGACAGGTCATCCAGACAAAAACTAAGCAGAGAAATGTTGGAGCTGACTGATGTCATAAACCAAATGGACCTAACAGATATTTACAGAACATTTCACCCAAATACTCCACCACTTCTCAGCACTACTACCCTGAGGACCAAGTATCCAGCACAGACACCATATCCAAACCATAATAACCCCCAATTCCAGGTGTTATTTTTTGAACTAAATCTCACTGTTATGATTTTACCAATAAAGGCTCCAGAGTCAGATGCTGGGATGAAAACCTGCTAGCTCAGAGAGGCGGACGAGCAACCAATTGATCTGCCTACTCAGCCATCTTCCCAGCAAAGAGAGCTTCTCTTCCACCATCCCAAAGTAAAAGAGCCGCTAGACTCAAAGTCCCTCTTTACTGCTTCCTCTGCATTTCCCTATGTGTTTTCTGGACTCCCTCTTACTCTCTGTGGCTACTTCAAAATTAATACACATGACAAAATATGTACAAATGACAAATGAACTGAGAAAGAAATCAAAGAAATAATACCATTTGCAGTAGCCTCAAAATTAATTAATTAATTAATTAATTAATTAAATATCTTGGAGTAACTAAAAAGACATGTGAAAGACTTATACAATAAAACTTTAAGCACCACATCACAGAAGCATTCTTATCAGCCAAGATTAGGAACAAGAGATTCTCCCATAGACTCATGAAATTGGTATGGATTTAGATTTAGATAGTAAAAATGGCATTCTACCATCTACCAAAAGCAATCTACAGATTAAATGTAATCCCCATCAAAATTCCAACACAATTCTTCACAGAATGTGAAAGGACAATTTTTTGCCTCATATGGAAACATACACACACACACAAACAAACAAAACAAACAAACAAAAACAAGACAGCTAAAACAATCCTGAATAATAAAGGAAAGCTAGAGGGTATCACCATCCCCAACTTCAACTCGTACTACAGAACTATAGCGATAAAAACAGCATTGTATTGGCATAAAAACAGACACACTGATGAATAGTCTCAAACTGAAGACCTCCAACATAAATCTACACACCTATAGACACCTGCTTTTTGATTAAAGAAAAAAAAAAAAAGCCAGAAATACGCACTGAAAAAAAGACAACATCCTCAACAAACAGTTCTGGTCAAACTGGATGGTTGTGTATAGAATTCAAATAGATCCATACTTATCACCCTGCACAAATGTAACTACAAATGGATTAAGGACCTCCACATAAGGCCAGGCACACTGAATCTGTTCTTGAATAGTTTTTGAACTCATTGATACAAGAAAAGATTTTCTAAACAGAACATGGAGAACAAATGGTTCTAAGAACCACAATTAATAAATGGGACTTCATGACATTGAAAAGCTTCTGTATGACAAAGGACACCATCATTTGGACAAAGCGGCATCGGACAGAATGGGGAAAGATTTTTACCATCTATGCATCTATGCATAGAGGCCTAATATCCAAAATATATAAATAACTTTAAAAAACTGAACACCAAGAAAACAAAAAACCCAATTAAAAACTGGGGTACAGATCTAAGCAGAACATTCTCAAAAGAGGAACCAAAAAATGACTGAAAATATTTAAAGAAGTGTTCGACATCCTTAGTTATCAGGGAAGTATAAATGAAACTACTTTGAGATTTCATCTCACACCAGTCAGAATGTTGAAGGTGAATAAAACAAGTGGCAGCTCATGCTGGTGAGGATGTGGAATAAGGGGAACACTCACCCATTGCTGGTGGGAGTGCAAACTTGTACAGCCCCTATGGAAAGCAGGTTCCTCAGGAAGATGGGAACAGATCTTTTTCAAGATCCAGCAATACCCAGCGTTATTCTTAAGAACCTGAAACCAACCTAGGATGCCCCTCAACTGAAGAATGAATAAAGAAAATGTGGTACATTTACAATAGAGTATTACTCAGCTGTAAAAAAAAAAAAAAAAAAAAAAAAAAGACATCATGAAATTTGCTGGCAAATAGATGGAACTAGAAAAATTATCCTGAGTGAGGTAACCCAGACTCAAAAAGATAAACATGGTATGTATTCACTCGTAAGTGGATATTAGCTGTAAAGTAAAGGATAATCATGCTATAATCCACAGCCTCAGAGAGGCAAGGTAAGGTAGAAGGCCCAAAGAAGGACACAAGGATTTTCCTGGGGAAGGGGACATAGAAGAGATCTTCTGGGTAAACTGGGGGGGGGAGGGGGGATGGGAACATGAAGGATCAGGTTGGGCAGGTAGGGGGCTGGACAGAGGGGAAGAGCAATGAAAGAGATGTCTTGATAGTAGGGGGGCATTTTGGGGTCAGGGAGAAACCTGGTGCCAGGGAAACTCCCGGAATCCACAAGGATGATCCCAACTAAGACTCTTAGCAATGACAGAGAGAGTGCCTGAACTGGCCTTCCCCTGTAATCAGATTGGTGACTACCCTAATTGTCTCCAAGAGCCTTCATCCAGTGCCTGATGGAAACAGATGTAGAGATCCACAGCCAAGCACTGGGTCAAGCTCCAAGGAATTCTATTGAACAGAGGGAGGAAGGATTTTATAAGCCATGTGGGGTCAAAGTCATGACAAGGGAACCCACAGAAACAATTAATTTGGGCTCATAGGACCTCACAGACTCTGGACTGACAGCTAGGGAGCCTGCCTGGGAACAACCTAGATCCTCTACATATGTGTGACAGTTGTGTAGCTTGATCTACTTGTGAAACTCCTAGCAGTGAGAGCAGGGGCTGTCCCTAAATCTTGAGCTGGCTTTTGGGAACCTAGTTCTCATACTAGGTTGCCTCTCTCAGCCTGAATACAAAAGGAGGAGCTTAGTCCTACCTCAACCTGATATGGCAGGCTTCGTTGACACCCATGGAAGGCCTACCACTTTCTGAACAGAAACAGAGGAGGAGTGAATGGGGATGGGGGAGGGGGTGTTCCTAAGCACAGGTGTGGTAACATTGTGTTCCCCAAAATATTGTGCACCATAATAAACTTATCTGGGGTCAGAGAACAGAACAGCCACAATATTAAACATAGAGGTTAGGCAGTGGTAGCACATGCCATTAATCCAAGCATTCCAGAGGCAGAGATCTGTCTGGATCTGTGTGAGTTCAAAGCCACGCTGGAAACAACCAGGCATGGTAACAAGAGCCTTTAATCCCAGGAAGTGATGGCAGAAAGCAGAAAGGTATTTAAAGTGTGAAAACCAGAAACTAGCCTGGTTAAGCTTTTAGGCTTTTGAGCAGCAGTTCAGCTGAGATCCATTTGGATGAGGACTCAGAAGCTTCCAATCTGAGGAAACAGGATCAGCTGAGGAACTGGCAAGGTGAGGTGGCTGTGGCTTGTTCTGCTTCTCTGATCTTCCAGCATTCACCCCAATACCCAGCTTCAGGTTTGTTTTTACTGATAAGACCTTCTAACAATTCATGCTACACACATCTAAGCCAGAGGGAGCCAGTGCTGAGTGCTGAGAGGAGTTGTGGACATGAGCACCCATCCCTAGCCCAGAAGTGATTTCCAATTGATAACTATCCACAAATGAAAAACTGATTTTCTCCAATGTAGTCTTACTGGATATACAAACCACTCCTAAGGCTAGGCCACATGCCCAGCAGTAAATGGCCAACACAAAGTGAATTCAATGGCATTTTTGGACAGTCTTTGTTTCATAATGCTTTTTTTTAACCCCTTGGAGGTCTTTTGCATATATATTATGGTTTTTGGTTTTGTATTTTTATGGGATCTCGATCTCTCTCTCTCTGTCTCTCTCTCTGTCTCTCTCTCTGTCTCTCTCTCTGTCTCTCTCTGTCTCTCTGTGTGTGTGTGTGTGTGTGTGTGTGTGTGTGTGGTGTGTCTATATGTGTTTCCTCAGCTTTTGCTTTGTCTCTTTTTCTTGTTTATTTGCTGTTTTGTCCTATTCTGGTTTCCTTGTATTTTATCAAATTTTTTTAGGTGCCCATTTGTATCCTAATGAGAGAAAGGAGGAATATGGATTTTAGTGAGCGGGGAGGATGTGGGAGGAGTTGAGGCAAGGGAAATTCATGATAAAATATTTTGTATTAAAAAATCTATTTTCAATTTTTACAAAAAGGATGACAAATTGAAGACATAGTCTAGTTCAATGCTTAGAATACTTAGTATGTTAGCATTAAGAGATATAAAAGAATCACGAAAGGTACCTGAGAACACTATAATCATCTATGAGTGTCTATAAGGAATGTTAGAAAAGCTTGTCTTGCACAGTCATCTCTAGTTTCTTTTCATAACCCATAAGATTTTTTTCTCAAACAGTGGGAGATTCAGTAACTGTGGGTGACTTCAGGGAAACCTTTTTTACTGGACACTAGAGAACAGATGTATATATGAAGTCACAGTTCTGACAGTATGCTCATGCTAGACACACTCCCTGCATGGAGGGGAGATTCAGGAACATGGAAAGCCCGAAAGAAAGCCAAAAACTCTTGACTTTCAAATGGTGCTTGTGATCTGCATGTACAATATTCCCATAGGCTTATGTATTGCTGTTGAAGAAGACCATAGAACCTTTGGAGGGTGGGTGTTTGCTGAAGGAAGTGGGTCACTGAGAATAGGTCTTGGAATTTCATAGCCCATCCATACTTCCTGAACTTTCTGTTCCTCCTAGTGTGAATGACATGTGATCTTCTAGCCTCCTGCTTCCGATGCTACCCCTTCCCTGCTACAGTGGAATGATCCCCCTGAAATGTAAGTCAGAACAAACCTTCCTCCATTAACTCACATCTTGACAGCTCTCGGTCACAGCTCTGAGTAAACTACCCAGTACAATGACCTTGTAGGAAGGAGAAATGAAGTAGTATTTATGTTCCATCTGCCGTTCTTACCACAGCTCTATAGAGGGAGCAAAATGATTTGTGACCACGTGATCAGTCCCAGGAAGATTACTCAAGTTTAGGAACATCCCTTCCAGCTTCTAACCCCAAGTGCAGCTCAAAACCAAGTTTCAAATAAAAACTGGGATCCTTAAACACAATCTGTTTTATTAAAACCAACAGAAATGAAAATTTTCTTCCATCATTAGATGATATGATTTCCGTAATGATAATAGCAGCAAATTATGAGAACAAGAGAAAAATTTGTTTTATTACTGGCAGTGTCTTCAGTGAGACTGATCGCCTTCTTCTGCTGCATAATGATCATTAAGGAACTGAGGATGCTGAGGAGGAACGATTGCAAGCATAGAGGAGAATGTCAAACAGGCCCTGTGCAACTGCAAGCAGTGGACAGGGTCTTAAAGGAATAGGAGGTACATAGGGCATTGGAAGCAGCAACAGCTGCCATCTTATTGGAGCCATCAGATCACTTGGAATAATTTTCCTTTTCCTGTTGGTTTTTGTGGTACTAGAAATGGAGCCCAGAGCTTTGCACATGCCAAGTGAGCATTCTACCATTCGACTGGACCTCCAGCCCTCTTAGTAATTGGTGAGTTTCAGGATTTACATTCATGCTTGCAAAGGGAGGAAGGGGAATACGGGGAATCATCTGGTTTCCTTTTAACTAGTGAGAAAGATATTTCATATTTGTGAAAATTTGAGAACCTGCCCTTTTGTTTAAGGCTCTGTTGAATCTCGGCACTGGTGTGGCATATACAAACTGTCAGGGTTTGGGACCCAGCTCAGCCCTTTTCTGCATTATTTGCTCTTGGCAAGTCCTTCACAGTGATAACCAGCGTTTCCTCAAACTGAAATATGCTATAGTAGTCACATTACTACTTCCATGAGGCCATTCTGAAGATTAAAGCATGTGTACTCTTTCTTTCCTGCTGCATTCTCGGATACATGCTTCCTTTCTGTTAGATTCATAGAGATTCATCTGAGACTTTCATCTAGTCTTACTATTTAGGGAACATTAAAATGAGTAAAGACCAGGTAGTAAACTAGAAGGTAGCTAATCTCCCTCTGTACACAACCCGTTACATGTTTTCCTGTCCCAAGATCATTACTGGCAGCATTGCCAAGAAAACAGCACTTGTCCTTCGTGCACCAACCTCCACTTTGTCATTTTGACATTAAGGAAAATCTGTGTGTGAGGATGGAGGACTGAAGAAGAAAGCAAGCCGTGACCTCAACAGCTCTGAAACCTGCATTAGAGTTCTGGTCTACCAGTCTTGAAAGGTGGCCTTGAACAAATGTCTAACTAAACCAGAAGCACCCTGGATGTTGTGTCTACTCCTCTGTGGTTGTATTCTCTACTTTTAACAAACGTATGCCAGTGGCTCCGAATACTTGGGAGCAGGGTATGGGTAATTTGAAAACTCTAGACAAAGGTGTTCTTCAGCCTTCCTTCTCTTATATCCTATGTCTGTCTTCTCCATTCACCAGTCACCCCTATTGCCAACCTGTTTGACAGTCCATGTTGGCTCTCCCGACATGTTCTTTTTTTCTCTCTCAATTTTGCATATGTTAGTCAAATTCTAGAACTTTCCAAAGCTTTCAGTAACAACCATAGTAATAAAAATAGTAACAACAGATGCTTATTTAGTCCTTACAATGCCCTTGGTGTACTAAAGCCCTAGGAAGAAGGAATATTGATTAAATTTTCATATATATATATATATATATATATATATATATATATATATATGAGAAAAAGTGACATTGGTTGGGGGGATACTTAGTTTTTTGAATACTGAGATGAGCAAAGGTAGTATTTTTGTTTAACTTTATAATCTGCTTGTTTGGAGCAAAACCCAAATGAATTTCATACTTGCCAAATAGTTGATATGTTAGATTTATAAATGTCCCTTCTTACTCTTTTTGTGCAATGCATCTGTTAAGGAAAGAAACCAGGTCACTTGTACAATTTCCAGTTATCTGGATTCCTCTGACTATTCTCCATGGTGCCTTTATCCATAACTTTTCCTATATTGCTGGGTAGATAGAGAGGGTTGCTTTGCTTCAGATCTGATTGTTTTAGCTAGAGCACCTCATGAACAGTGGTGTACCCTTCCATTAAGGCTATGTCCATCCCGTTACTTCTCTTTGTATAATGTCAACAGTCGATAGTGTTCAAGGCTGAGATACAGGAGATCAACAAGGGAGGCTAAATGGTGATATTCTAATTGAATCATGCCTTTATTTATTCATAGAAATTCTACAAAGGTTAACTTCCATCTATCTAATGTTCAAGTTGATATATTTCATGATAACAGCTGGATAAATGTATGCCCCTTTCCATTTATGCTTCAGTTTTAAATTGGTGAGAGGGTCCCCTCTTGCCCTTCTGTGAAGCAGGTACATTTGTTTCCCTAGAAGGATTATAAACTTATGAGACATTCATGGATTTATCATCTTTTCATTTAAAAAGGTGATAAATTAATTCATTACAGTTAACTTATTGGAGTTCATTTACCCCACATCTGGACAAACCTAAGCTAGCTCCTGAAACTCTTTGGCAAAACCTCAGTGGACTTTGGTAGCTTTCTTGCTATCTTCCCAAACAAGATTTTCCAGTTAATCTTCCACATTTTCTCACTCATGCTTAGACTTTGCCATCTTTCCATGGATCACTAGTCACTATTAGTGGAAAATGGTATTTCAAACTTCCATTTGCCCATGCTATTGAGTGGATCATAGTAATTGCTTGTAATTTCTATTTCATCTCCTTTATCTCACACAGAGTATTTTTGTTTTCAATGATAGTGGGTAGGATGGAATTAGGTTATCACATAACCACCTTTTCATTTGCTCTACTGTATTTCCTATATCCACAGCAAACAGGCATGAGGATCAGAGTTCAAATCCCAGCACCCACAAAAAGCCTGGTGCCATAGTACATGTCTGTAATACTACAGCTCCTATAGAGACATAGGAGGCAGAGAATCCCTAGAAACTTGCAGGCCAACTAGCCTGGTATATACAGCAGTGAACTACACACACACCACACAAAAAGTGTCTTAAACAAGGTGGGAGGTAAGAAACAACACCAAACATTGTCCCCTGGCCTCCATGTGTGCTATGTATTCACATACACACACACACACACACACACACACACACACACACACACACACACACACACACACACACTGTGGAGGAGAGAGTCAACTTAAGTTTTCATTTTGTTATTTTGTTTTTGCTGTTCTTTTTGTTACTATTGGTACGTGGCACTGGAAAAGTAAAGTCAACTCATTGTGTTTCAAGGTCTCTGGGAAGAACTGGGTTACCAGCTCAGGAGAGGTCTCTGAAAAGTTGACTCCTGACTTCACCATGAAGTCTAGAGGACTAGACAATGCCGAGATGTACACGTGGTGAAGAGTTCAGGTGGAGCTCCTATTAAAGGTGTGTGTGTGTGTGTGTGTGTGTGTGTGTATGTGTGGTGTGTACAGGGGAAGATGTTAGCACATTTAAAGAAAGCTGTTAACTTTGGTTACATGAATTATTTCTTAGCACCAAGGATGAAGTTTCATGTTTTCCTAACAAGCTAACCATCCATCAAAAGCACCAGGTTTCACGGGATCAATGGCAAGTTCTCCCAACAATGGATGGATTCAAACCTTCTGCTGTCTCTTCTCAGGACAGTCATATTTCTAAGAGGATCCAAAGATAATTCCAAGTACCAGACAGACACCTTTTATGGCATTAATTTCCATTACAAAAGTAATATGGTATGCTTAAATTTATTAAGTATGTAAAACTGGGCTTTTAAAATATTTTTCCAATTGATAGAACTATGTATTTTATTAGGTACAGTATAACATTTCATCACATATAAATATACACTGTATACTGGTAACTAGCATATACACCACCTCAACTATTTATCATTTCATTGTAGTAGGAAAATTTAAAGCTATCTGTATGGGGCTGGAGAGATGTCTCCAGGGCTAAAAGAGCTACTGTTCTTGCAGAGGACCATTCACATGGTGGCTCACAACTGTATGTAGTTCTAGATCCAGGGAATCCAATGTCTTTTCTGACCTCCACAAGTTCCTGCATGCATGTGGCACACATGCATACACTCAAGCACACACACACACATACACACACACACATACACACACACACACACACACACACACACACACACACACGAAATTAAATAAAATTTTGAAAAATTCAAATGAACTTTACTATCTACTTTGAAATACACAACCAACTTTGTTGATCATAGTTACCCTACTGTGCTATAAAACACCATTTTATATGCATCGTGTGACACTATTCCTGAGGAGATATGAGCAAACATTAAGTCACCCCGGATATGGAACTGGCAGCAGACCAAAGTAAGAATACTGCCCAAGTACAACTTGGTGAACCAATGAGTTTTAATGGGGTTACTTAAGAAACATGGGTGAGGGCTTACTCAAAGACAGCTGCATCAGCAAAGCCCACCCCAGCATGGGTGTCAGCTCACAGAAGCTGGAAACCTGGAGCCCACAGCACAGCCTGCAGGCAACTCAACTGGTTGGAGAGTGTCCTTTGCAGGTAGGTCAGTTATTCTGAAGCTCTTCCAAGCAGCTCAGCTTCATTCTGCTCCTTCCAGGCAGTTTGGTTGATCTGTCTTTTGGGGGCAGTCCTTACGGCTTATATATGCTTGGGGATGGAGAGGTCTAGTGTATTTGGTCAGTTTTAGGGACTTCCTGAAACCTCTAAATTGTTTACTTCCTGAATTTAACAAACATTTTCAGGATGAAATGTTTCACCTCCCTTTAGAACATGCTTTCATTTCACCTCCTACTTAACATCTGTGTCTTAATGAATTTGTCTGCAAGACAGAATGTTTCCTTGACCTTTTGATGACCTGTGTCTCTCCTCCAAAGTGGGATGCCTTATGTCTGAACCCCTTTATCACTAGCCATCTTCTTCATATCACTTTCCCCTCCATATCATTCTCAACCTCTGGTAAACACTATTCTATTCTCTATTTCTGTGAAATCAGCAATTTTAGTTTCCAAATAAAAGTAGCAATAGGCAGAGTTTGTATTCCTGAGCATCACAATGTTTTGAACTAGTTTATGTTCTATCACAGATGGCTGAGATCCTATTCTGTTTCTTCACAGTCTCAAAGATATTTGGTGCACCATCTCTCTCCTCTTTTGCCAATATGGAAGATACGAAATAGTTCAACTGTGATACTGATTTGAATTTCACAAACTATAACAAGGTTGCACATCTTTTTTATGATTACGGATATAGATTTTTTTAAATTTACATGAATGTCTTTTGCACATCTTTAAATTTAGTTCTCTTTTGCTCAGCAGCTGATAGGAGGTCTTTAATATGTTCAGACCATTAAATCTTTATCCATTACATTTGTTCCAAGTGTATTTTGGAGTTATTGTTTCCTTTTATGATGTGTTACAAAAACTGGAGTTTTATTTTTTTTAATTAAACTGAATTTAGCCACATTTCCTTTTGTCTTGTACTTGTTCATTAATCTTGTAAAAATTAATAACCAAACCTCATGAGGACATTCTACTATATTTTTCTTCTCAAGTTTAAGTGTTTTAACCTTCTTAACTTTCATATTCCTGTTAATTAAATAAGAATGCCTTATTATGCATGATTTGAAGTGGACACATAATTTCATTTTTGCCTATGTGGATAATTGTTTGCTAGGTAGATCAGTTCCTTCCCTTGTGATCTGCAGAGCAGCTTCTAGATCAAGTTACTATATAGCAATGGGTCTTTTTCTTGACTGTCCTATGTTTTAACTTGTCCATCTCTACACTAGGGCCATACTGTCTTACACACCAGCTCCTGATAGCTAGGAGATAAAGCACCCAAGTACCCACATATATGTTACTCCAATTTTCAGGAGTGTTGGTACTTTTTGCTTTTCATACATTATACAAATTTAATAATGACATTTTAAAATTCCATGGGAGATTTTTATTAAAATTTCACAAGTCTTTAATTCAAACCAGGAATAAATGATGCTGTTATTACACTATTCTTTCAGCCAAGAACGTTATTGTAAATGATTTAGAAGACACCAAAGAATGCCTTCTTTGCTATGTATTCACAGGTGTTCACTAATAGAGATACAAAGAAAAATAAAAGTATAAACAACAGCAAGAGAATAATTCACTCCCTGGCAGTGGTTGTGAAGAACGAGGGGTGTGTGATGGGCTATTTAGAGGGAAAGTATAGAGCAGTCTCTAGATTGAGAGTCCTGCATAACCAAGCTGAGGGAAAACATGGAGATTCATGTCATGTCATTCTTTCCACTTGAGGATTCATTTCACTGCCCAGTCTGCATGCATGACGTGTTTCACAAGACAAACTTGAGGATATAGGAGCAAAGACATTTGATCCCCTGATTGATTTAGAACAAAAGCATTCAAATTTTTAAATGTTTCCTTCACATGATATAAACATAAGTAGTAAATGATTAAGAAAACTTTTGCTTTAAAAAATGACTTTTTTGAAATTCAACTCAGCTTCCAAGATTTTAGAATGTATTGTCTCTTTAAAGAGTCTTAATTCATTCTCCTACTCCATATGCAATCTATTATAGTTCAAACTGAATTGGGTACACATTCATCCATTTGCAAAATGCATGCAAAATTTGTTATGTTATGGTGTCTACTCAAATAGTTGTATTATCAAAGTTAAAAGGTCGAAATACTAAAGATAATAACCACATACAGCAAGGGAGTTCAAAGCAGACTGTCTTCCTATGATTGAGGGAGACAGGACTAGGTTAGGCTCAACTTACTATCTCTTGGCTTGAAAGCATGCAAGAAAAAGTGTTTTAGCCTCTTGTTCATATTCCAGGTTTGTACAGTTGGAAGCAGTCAGTAACTGCACTCATCATCACTGGGTCTCTTTTCTTCTGACCCCAAATTGTGTTGTGTTAAACCAGAAACGTAGGAGCTCAGTGACGGAACACTAGGCTAACATGCCCAAGGCCTAGGTTAAAATCTCAGAATTTACACACACACACACACACACACACACACACACACACACGCACTCATACACACACACACTCGTAGAAAGGATTTCATCTCTATTCTAACCTGACCATGACAGAAAACTGCATGACCTTAACATTTTGACCTGCCCCAAACCATACACTCATAGCCTGTATAGTTTATATGCACCTCAGAAAACAATCCTGAAAAGAAGACAGTGCTAATTGACTGGATGACCACATTAGCAGCTGGCTGCTTTGTTTTCATAGACACCTACACATGTTCTGTAAGTCCACTGAGGGGAATAAGAAGTAAGAGTTACCTGATATAATGTCACCCATGCCCTACTGTACACTGCCTCTCTGGGCCCCCTCCTTTGAACTGTCATTAACTATATTTTTCTCTTTCCAACTATTTTTTTTCCTGGTTCTCTGTTTGTGGAACCCTTGAATATCTTGTAATAAGCATAATTTAGCATGCAGCTGTCAGAAAAGCTTGAAATAATTTTTTCTAAAAGATACAGATATGAGGGCAGAAAGAGCAGCCATGCTATACCCAGGCTTGCAAAGTGAATGCCATCTCTCACTTCACATCCCAGAGCCAAAACCTTCCCTGGGACACACTGAGCAGTCATTGACATTTCCAAAATGGCAACACTAGTGATAGGAAGAGTCCTTCCCATCTGAAGGTACTGTGATTTCTAAGCCTGGGAACAGATTGAAGGCTATGTTCTTGGCCTGCTGAAGCTGCATTTTCCCTTTATTAATGCAAGAGTTGGTAATAATTAAATTCAGGACCACTAGCAATCACCGCCTCGAGAACTTTGTCTCCCAAATGTGTACAGAAGGAGAGCCTGCCTGCCCACTCGAAGGATTAGTAGACTCATCTACTGCCCTGAATCCTGGGCACTGGTTCAACCTTACCCAATTATGTGAATCTATAATAAGGAGTGGTCTCAGATGTCGGCAGCGTAAGTGTGAGAATGAGATCCGATTAAAATTCATCCTGTCACCTTGAGACACTTCTTTCTTTAGGTTGCTCCAGCATCCTGAGATATAAGTGCACAGTGTCACATTACTCCATTGTCTACTCCATATAATTTTAAGAAGTTATTTTCTAGAGATTTTAGTGAAAAAAAAATGAAGCTAAGTTTTAATAATACCCATGGGATGGTTAATTTTATTCGTCCCCTTGTCTGGATCGTGTGATACCCAGATATTTGGTTAAATATTATTCTGTGTGCATCTCTGACAGTTGTCTCTAGATGAGATAAATATTTGAATTGTTAGACTGGTACACCCAAATTGTCACCCCCACCATGTGAGTGAGTGTCCTCCAACCAGCTGAAGGTTTGAACATAACAGAGTGGGGTTAATAAAGATTCCTCTGCTCTGACTATTTCCAAGCTGATATGTGGTCTTCTCCTGACTTTGGACTTGGCTGGAACCCAGAGCATCAACTTGTCTGCTCTCAGGCCTTCGGATTCAGCCTGGAACTGCACCATCAGCACCACTGACTCCCAAGCCCATACGCTGTGAATCTTGTTACTTTCCTGCCTCTGTTATACCATGAGCCATTTTCTCACCTTCACATGCTCTCTTGCTTCTGTTTCTCTGATGGACGTAAACTAATCCATCACTCAGGCATGCAATTTCTAAATGAGGTCTCTGCTTCTAATAGTGTAGACTAGTACAGGTCTGCTCATGACCATGGAAGAGATACTGATTTTAAACAAATTCTGAAGCTGGAGAGATGGCTCAGCAGTTAAGAGCACGTGTTGCTCTTCCAGAGGACCTGGGTTTGAATCCCAGCACCCATATGGCAGCTCAGAACCATCCGTAACTCCAGTTCCAGGGAATGGAGATTCCAAGCTGTCTTCTGACCTTTGTAGGCACCAGGCACACATATGATACACAGAAATACATGCAGACAAAACACTGATAAATATGAAATAAAATAAAAATAAATTTAAAACATCGATTATGTTTTTAACATTTTCACATTGAAAACTCCCACCAAATAGTGCATATACATACAGTGTATTTCAAAAAATATGAAATAATTTCATTTACTTCCTACTACCATTGATACAAAATAGTCTTCAAACATTCTACACTAAACCCTACAAGTGTTTGAATTTAATTTTTTTCTTTTAGTTCTCCTATTTAATTTGCACATGTTTTGACCTTGCTTCTACCAATCACAAAGCCACTGAGTCCTTTCAGTCACCAGAGAACAGAGGTTAAGCCCTCATGAGCTGGGCACAAGGACAGCTCAGAGGGCACAGATTGGCATTCTATGGAAAAGAACATCATAAAATTGATTCTCAAGTGGAAGGAACTTTAAATTCGAGACAGAGAAGCCTTATTTAAATCATAGTTGATTTGATAGAGTAAGAGGTAAATATATAAGACTTAAACACTTCCTCTTTCCTCAAATGAAAATATAATATGTGCAAACAAAATACTTGTATGAATCTAAAGTATGTTTAACCAGAGAAGCCTTTTGAAAACACAACCTTTCACTAAACAGGCAGGAACCTGCCCACCTGATGAAGCAATGAAAGCTTTCCTTACCAGGGGTGTTCTGCCTTCTTGGTACCTCAACCTCATCCCCGTGTACCCTTCCTGTGATGGGGGCACTTTATTCGTCTTAATCGAGAGCCACCCCTCAGACACATCATGAAGAACACAAACAACAAAGAAAAACAAACACATTGAGTTTTATCAAAATTTTTCAATTGTGAAGTGACACCTCAAGGAAATGAAAACTTCAGATGCAGAATGAGAGAAAATATTTCAAAATCGTAAAAAAAAAAAAAAAAATGAGGGATTTAGATCCTCAATGTAAAAATAACTTCTAATAAAAAATATATCAACAATCAATCAAAAAATCAACAATAAAAAAGATAAGTAGTCCCACTTAAAAATAGGCAAAGGATTTTAAAGGTGTGTTTCAAAAGGCAGCAAGCACATGCAAAGATATCTAAGCATCATTCCACTAGCAAAAAGTACCTCAGAGCCACAAAGGTGTCAAATGAGCCCTACTAGAATGCTACAGCATAAAATACTGATGGTAACAAGCGTTGATGAGGATGTGAAAAAAAAAAAATAAAGCCTGTAAGCTGCTGGCATCGATGTAAAATACTGCAGCCATTCTGATACATAGTTTATCAGTTCCTCAAGACAGATAGAAAGGACTGGGGAAATGGTTCCCTGGGCGAAGAGTTGATGCCCAAGCATGAGGATTTTAGGGTTGTTCCTCCAGGATCCACATAAAAGTCAGTGTAGTACTTGGGTCTAAAATCTCAATGACCCTGCAAAGAGATGGAAAGTGGAGACCGCAGAATCCATGGAAGCTATTAAGGCAGCTAGTCTGCTGTACACATCTGAAAACAAAGAAGAGACCCTACATACACAAGGTGGAAGACAAGGACTGAGACTCAAGGTTGGCCTCTGACTTCCACACTCGTACACATGATATGGAAGGTGTGTGCTTACCCACACATCACACACAGGGGGAGAGAGAGAGAGAGGGAGGGAGAGAGAGAGAGAGAAAGAGAGAGAGAGAGAAATGGTATTCAACCATAAAGAAGGACGAAGTCCTATCTTTTGCCACAAAATGCATGGAATTGATGAATTCGGTTAAGTGTCAGGCACAGAATGGTGCCACTTGTCCTTCCTCATATTTGTAAGCTAACAAAAATGTTGACCTGGGTGTAGATTGCTAGCAGTTGGGAAGTGGAGATAGACGGATGGATAAAGACAGACCGAATACAATCAGCATTCGCTCTGTGCAGGCATTAAAATACCACACTGCACCCCATTAGTATGTGTTTGCTTGTTTAGTCTTTGCTGTCCAAGGAAATTAAGCCAGAGCCTCCCACGTGCTAAATAAACACTATACCACTACAGGAATGACGTAATGCGTCTAATTGATTCATATTAATCAAAAATTTTAAAATAAACTTAAAATGTTAAAGAGAGTTTCTGTTTTAATTGCTTGTCTCCTTGGTGTACTAACATGCCCACACAAAAACTTAAAGGAGGGAACATTTGTTTTCCACTTAGAGTTCAAAGGTGGACAGTTTACCATGGTGGGGAGTCATGGAGCTGGGAACTTGAGGCAGCTGGTCACATTTTATGTACAGTCAGGAAGCAGAGGGTGGTAAACACTATTGCCCAACCAGCTTTCTCCTTTCTATGCAGTTCAGAACCCAAGTCCAGGGAATGGTGAAACCTGCTTTTAGAATGGGTTTTCTCACTGCAGTTGACCTAATCCAGAAGCTGTCTCCTAAGTGACTCTAGATTGCATCAGGCTAATGATTAATATTAACCACCACAGTCACCATATAGTCCAGCAATGCCACTCCTAAGCAGATACCTAAAAGAAATGAAACATATGACCATACAAGAACTTTTACATAAATATTCATAGTGGTATTATCAGAATAGCTAAACTATATGAACAACTCAAATGCTCACCAACTAAGGATGAACAGATAAATGAAATGTGCTATACTCCACAATCTGGAATACTTGGTAAGAAAAAGAATGCTGATGTGTGTGTGTGTGTGTGTGTGTGTGTGTGTGTGTGTGTGTGTGTGATAACATAGGTGAGCCTAGAAAGCCAGTCAAAGAAGACTATATGTTATATGATTCCATTGAATTGAAATTCCAGAATAAGCTAATCGACAGAGGCAGAAAGTTGATTAGCAGTTGCCGGGAGCTGAGGAGTAACCGCTGACAGCTCTGGGTATCATGGATGAAATATTCTAAAATGGATGTGTGAAGTTAGCCCAGCCCTGTGAAGAATACCAGAAAGCGGTGAGCTATACCCTTTCAGTTGTCTGGGATGGGATGTGTGGATTCTATGTGATTTCAGTGTGTAGCACGCGCTGGGAACCAGAAGTGTTCCAGACCCGGAACCTTTGCAGACTTTAGAGTGTTTTTCCTGTGCTGGGATAGCTTGAGGGCAGGATCCAAGTCAAACCATTAAGCCCAATTGTGTTTCAAAGACACACAACCTAAGGTTATTTTATGTAATATGTGAGTTGATCTCGGTTCTCTTTCTGTCACATAAGATTGTGTGGGGTTTTCCACTTCTGCACAAAACCTGTGTTCAGGAAAAAGTTCACTGCAGGGCAGAAACTCCATTAATATCCATGAAAAATCATTTGAATTTTGTGTTTGGTAAGGGCTAGGAAAGGATAGAATATTGGTAATGGACACCTCGTGGAGTTTGGAGTACTCTGGTGCGCTTCTGATATCCCAATTTCTTTCCTTACCAGTGACTCAGAAGACATCACAACCATTTTATAGCAGATCTAAGGATCTGTCCCAAAGTGCCTAAACACAGCAAGGCTTGGTGGTGGCACATGCCAGTAACCCCAGCCAGCACTCTGGAGCATAAGACAGAAAGAACTCTAGTTGGAAAGTAAGCCAGGGCTACACGAAAAGACCCTATCTGCTAATTAAATAAATAAATACAATCTGAAAGTCTCTTCATTTAAGACCTTGTCCAGCATGTAAAGGAACACCTTCATGCTAGTGTGACTGTGAGTTCTCTGTACTCCCGTGTGCAGCCACAGCTTTGTTTTCATGGATTTGCTCTCTCCTAGAAAATGCATTCTCCTTCCGTTTGCTATTCTGAATTCTTACCGGAAAGTCAGAATGACAATTTCTCTGCCTTCACTGAAGCAACCTCAGTAATAAGGTAACTATTTAAGGAGGTACATTAAACCCAGTGACTTGAGTGGTTGATAACCCCTGGAATCTCTTGCCATGACCCCCACAGACTCAATTTCCTTTCAGGTAGGCACAGTCCTGGCTCCCTGGTACCTTAGAAGGATTCCTACCGAGAGAATAAATTGAATTATCATTTCATTTAGCATATTGAACACTTCTGCGAGTGGATGAAATTATTGCGTGAAGTGTTTGCATAGGGGTTAAGGATTTCTGCTCCTCCGTAAGCAATAGCCTTCGATTACACCTGAACTCGGAGTATGTTTTCAGGGCTAGGCCTGTTTCTGTGGTCACATGTAGGACTAGGGACAAACGCCTTGGTCCTCGGCTCCCTCATCTGGATGATGGCTGCATTCAACAGTTTCAGAAATGTGGGTAGGTCCATCACCTGCAGCCTAGAGGAGTGCGTGGCATCGTGCAGACCCCGAGGAAAGCAGCTTTCACAAGGGACTTGGCACCAACAGTGGGAACAGTACCGAGTTCCCTCTGATGGATCCTGGCGAAGCAGAGCAGTCGCTGGCGCCAACCGGCTCAAATGAGAGTCAATAAAACACAGACTATACGTTGCCCATTTACATTTATTGCACATTAAGCCTCCTTGCATGCAAAAGATAATGACAGATGCAAAGCAAGCGTGAGGAGCAGTGTGGGCCTAGCATTGCAAAACGGGCCAAGTGCCAGCTCTCCAGACTGAACCAAGCAGGAAGCTCCAGGCAGGAAGCCCCTGAGCTAGTGGGATGGCCCGGGAAGGGAACACAGAGCCACTGGAGTCATTTGAAACTGGCACTTTCTTTTTTTTTTTTTGGTTTTTTTGTTTGTTTGTTTGGTTTTTTTTTTTTTTTTTTTTTTGGCTTTTCGAGACAGGGTTTCTCTGTGTAGCTTTGCGCCTTTCCTGGAACTCGCTGTGGAGACCAGGCTGGCCTCTAACTCACAAAGATCTGCCTGTCTCTGCCTCCTGAGTGCTGGGATTAAAGGCGTGTGCCACCACCGCCCGGCTGAAACTGGAACTTTCTTAAACGAGGATGCCAACCCCACCATGTTAAATGTGGCTGTAGTACAGTGAGGCAGCACCCGGGAGAAAAATTCAAATTGCTGGTGCTACCTGAAGGTTGAGGTGGTCCACACAGCTTGCTAAATTTACCATTTTTTATCTACAAACCACCTTCAGGGGGAAAAAAAAGAAACTCTAGCCTGAACCAGCCTCTCATAGAGGGAAAGTTTCTTGAAACCCATAAAGGTTTGTAGAAGATTGGGTAGTCAGGGTAAGAGTGATTTCTGATGGCTTCTTAGGGGTTTGTCCAGAAGCAGAAGTATGCTCAGCCTGCTCCCCAGGAAACCTGTAGCTACAAATTGTTGTTGTTGTTGTTGTTTTTGTGGTTGTTGGTGGTGGTGGTGGTGGTGGTGGTGGTGGAGGAGGAGGAGGAGGAGGAGGAGGAGGAGGAGGAGGAAGATGGCGGCGGTGGCAGCAGCAGTGGTTTGGTTTGAGTACAGTTTTCTTGGTGGGGAGGGTGTGGGGGGGGTTGTGGGTGCGTGCATGCTTGCGGCAGGGTCTTTCTATGAAGCTCATGTTGACCTCAAACTCCAGACCCTCCTGCTTCCACCTTTCAGATGCGCAATAGCATGCCCTTCTGTGGTGAGTTCTTCAAACACGTTCTCCTCAACACCTCTCATGTCCCACCTAAGAAGCGCAGTTCTTGAGTAGAGATGGCTTGCGGAGTGCTTGGAAGCTCTTTTGTAGACAACTCTCTCCAGAGTCCCAGCAGTACCTGTTCTGAAGGAAGCCCACTCACAACAGGACAGCCCTCCCAGATGCATACGTGACATGGGGCAAGCGGAAGAGTAGACGCTCTCCAAGAATAGAGTCTCTCCAAGTCTCCCTTCTTTTCTCCCACTCTCATGTCCCTTAGTGCTACCTCGAGAGGCCACAGACTGACGCACTGGCCGCAAACATCCTCAGGCCGGAATCCTGGGGCCAAAAACTATTCAAGAGCCCTCAGACCAACTTAGCTCACTCTTACTGCAGCTGTCCTGGAAAGACAAATCTCTGCAGGTATTATTATCAAGGGGCGCCCGGTTAACTCATCCCTGTTCCACTTCTCCCTGCCCAGCTGTCCCCTCCTGGGCCGGTGCCAGTCTCAAACACTTTTCTTAGATGCATGTGAGCTTCTGTGCAGCTGGGAGCAGAGCTGTACCTCCAAAGCACAGCTGAAGAGAACAAAAGCGTCCCGAGCCTACAAAGATAATGAATCTCCGCCGCACCCCCACCTCCTCCGTACCAAAGCCAACTCCCTTTGAGATGGGGAAACCCATCTCAAAGTTCCCCCACAGCCACCTCAAGGTCTTTTATTTATTTATTTCTGGTGCAGGAGGGAGCCGTAGAGGACGGGGTACAGGGGTGGTGACGGTGTTTGTTTCCCTTTTTTTCAGAAGCTAAAATGCTCTGGCAGCCAAGAATGGAAGTGTTTGTCTTAATTCTGCCCTCTCGGCAGCGGCGGCGGCATGAGCCCCTGCAGAAAATGGCTTGCGTTTCCGCCTGCCGCCACTGCGGCTGGGCTGCCGAGGCTGTTGTGGTGGCAGAGATAAACAGCCCATCAGTGCAGAGCTGAAAAGAAATATAGGAAAGGGGATGGGAGTAGTTTAATTACTTTGAATGGCTTTTTGTGTTCTGTGTGATTGCTTCCTATGATACAGTAGTTTCTCATTCTCTATGCAGGCTCTGTGTTTCTATTCATAAGAATAAGATTGAGGCAGGAAATTGGCTTTCAAGAGGAGAAGAGAGAAAAGAGCAGACTAAGGTTGGCTGTTTCCGTTAGAAGAAAGAGAAAGCCAAGGAGGGTTCATTCTCCCATGGCTGGGCTAAGCTAGAAGGCAGGGGGGGGGGGGCAGCTCAAGGAGATGGTAAATTTCCTTACCCTGCCCTGAAGTGCAGAAGAATGCAGTGGCCGTGGGGAAAGTGACCTCTGGAGCAAGGAACGAATCTCGTGGAACTTAGTAATTACAGTCCAACAAGGCTGGGAAAAATCACCAAGTAAGACCATGAAGGTACTGGGGCTGCCTGCTGCCCACTTGAAAAGTGTGTGTGTGCCTGAGATGGAGACTAAGAGAGGGATGATGGAATAGTGTATGGAATTTCTTCAAGTTCATTGTCATAGGACAGACTGTAGATTTGAGGGTCTGGACAAAACCCTAGGGAAGCACTGTTCCTTCCTTCCATATTTTCTATCTTTACCTTTCTGTAAATTAAGAACTCGTGATTCATAACACAGTAACATATGGCTTAACTATGGAGACACACTGAGAAATTCGCCACTAGGCAATTATATTACCAGGTGAACTTCAAAGAGTACAGTTAGTTAAGTTACACACACACACACACACACACACACACACACACACACACACACACACATGATGCCTGTGGTGTTACTAGACCATCATGGACCACCATATATGTGGTCCACTGTTGACCAAAGTGTCAAATTGTACACCTACTACACGACAAAGTCAGCTCTGTACATGATGTACTACCAGGTCAGAAGTCACTAACTAAAACATAAGTAATTTTCTACCCTACCAATTTGACTCTGAGTCAAATCTGTTCATATTTTTCATATCAATTAAATTGGCATATGAAATGAATATAACCTGAATACACTAAAGAGAGGGTTACAAGCCCTGTGATAAATTCTTCTACAATACAAATGATAGACGTTTAGGTAAATTCTAGTGTTCTGTGCTGACTTTCCTTAAATTAGAATAAAGCTGTACTGGGCACTTCTCAGATAAGGACTTAAATTTACAAGCCCATTGTGAAAACTGAGTGTCTATTGTGTGCAGGAAACCTCTATACAATATGGTAGAAGGAATTCATGGCTCCGCCACCTCTGGGCTTACAGAGGAACAGAGGTAGGATTGTCCAGTCTTGGAAGCCTTACAGAGCAGACGTGTCAAGTAGCTTACTTGAAAGCAAGGCCTGTGGGGGAAAAAAAACCCTGCAAACTGTAAAGTACCACACAGGTGATCATTTGCATCATTGTTACAAGAAGATGCCCACAGGTGTGGGTCTATGGTGCTCAGGGAATGAATTCTTCCAGGCTCTGATGCTTCGGGATGGAGGGAAAGAGAGCTCCGAGCCCTGAAATGACATCTTATATATTTTGCATGCAAAAGGAGTAGAGGTTCCCTTCAAACTCAAGATCTCCAACAGCACAAGCAAACGGGAAAACATGCAAAGGTGTCTAAAATAGGCAGAGAAGTGGAGAAAGGTCACGAGGGGAAACTTCTCCGAGATGATGTAACGTCCAAGAAGAAATGAGCCAAAGAGGGAACCACAAAGGGAGCAACAGAGAAAAGAGATTAAAAACTATAAAACAGAATAAAAATGAGGAAAAGTGAATCAGGAGCTGCAGGAATGGAGAACTAATTAAAAAAAAAAAAAAGAGCTATCGGTTATAGCACAGTTATGAGGAAAGCTTGCTTTTCTTGGTCCCTTCCCTCTGCCATGCTCATTCTTGTTTTGTCTGATTGGGTCTATGTCTAGTCATATACATGATCATTTTTACCCCATGCATTCCTCTGGGATCTCAAAATGAGAGAGCTGTAGCTATGCCAAAGTTGGGATTAGAAGAAGACACAAAGGAGCAGCTGCAACCCAGTCAGTATTAACAAGCAGTGGACCATGAGAAAGACCTCCCTGCCGGAGTGGGAACTTGTGAACTCCCAAATACTCAACTCCCAAATATTCACCCTCTACATAATTCAAAGAAAGAGAAAAAAAAAAGAAGGAAAAAACACTTAAGAATTTGGTATCATGAGTATCTTTCTTTTTTTAATTAAGAAAATTTTTTATTCATTTTGCATACCAATCAAAGATGCCCCTCTTTCTTCCTCCTACCCCTCCAACCTTCCTTTCCCAACCTCCCCACCCCCCATTCCCTCCTACAAGAAGATAAGGCTTCCCATGGGGAGGTACATTTAGTAGAGGCAGGTCCAAGACCCTCCCCTGCCTCAAGGCTGCATTAGGTGTCCCATCACAGGTAATGGACTCCAAAAAGCCTGCTCATGCACCAAGGATGAATTCTGATCCTACTGCCAGGGGGCCCCTTAAGCAGATGAAGCTACACAACTGTCTGGCTATGCACACAGGCTCCACAGCTGTTGATCTAAATTTCAGGAGTTCCCACTAGTTTGGTTTGGTTGTCTCTGTAAGTTTCCTGAACTGACTTACCCCAGTAATCAGATCAGTGAATACCCTAACTGTCATCATAGAGCCTTTCTCCAGTAACTGATGGAAGCAGATGCTGAGATCCACAGCCAAACACCAGGCCGAGCTTCAGGAGTCCAATCAAAGAGAGAGAAGAGGGATTCTATGAGCAAGGGGCATCAAGATGGTGATGGGGAAACATACAGCATCTCTTAAAAATGGAATAACCAATCAAAATGCTTTTCTTGGGGACCCAAGACCCCGACACAGTGATACCAGACATGAAAGTCCTGACACAGGGCTATATAACAGGTTGAGACAATTGAGCAAGCAGCTGAAAAGCCCATTGGGAAATGCAAGAACAGCCTATAAAGGTCACTTTAGTAATCGTGGTGAATGCTGGGGATATAGGAAGTACCACTGAGGCACCAGGTGCCTGGCAGGTGTGAAACACCTTCATCAGTGTGGGAGATAACAATAGCAAGCAAAGAATAACCATGGAAAAGACGAGGCTGCGTCATGATGTCACCCTAGATGCCTGTGACTATGAGAACTTATGACTACAAGTGGAGAGCAGAGAAAGAAGAGTTTCCAAATGAAACTTCCGTGAGTCTGGAAAATACATTATTCTGAGAGTCCAGTTCCAATGTGCATCCCTTTTTAGTGAGCGGTCTGACCTTGAACAGCTTGCCTCGCTCCTTTGTACCTGGCTTTCTTCATTCTACAATAATATTGACCTCCAGTGGTCTCTGATTTCATAATCACCATCCCCCTTCTGCTTTCGATTATCCTCAACTAGTTCAGAAAAAGAACAAATGAATAAGTGTGTAGCCCAACATTGTTCTCCTGGTGTGATATCCTGAAGAGAATGCTTCACAAACCACCAAGAGGTGCAGTGTCTGCAGTTATCGGATGCCTGAAATGTGGAGTGGACAGGGAACATCGTGTTAAACTGTAAAACCTCCAGTAATGGAAGGCAAAGAGATTTATGCACCAAATTTCAAAATACCAGTCGAAGGGGACACTCTGCAACTTTATGGAGGAAGTTGCTCACCCAAAGGATAATAAACTTACCAAACACATCACACCAGCAGGTGGTACCGAGAGGAAATAAGTGTATAAATGGCTTCAGACATGGCTGAGCAAAGTTTTTTATGAATTTTCATGTCATCAAAGCAGCAGAATATTGCAGAAGATTCAAAATATTTAAGGCTGACAGCTAGGAAAACAATCAAGTTATCCCTCATCTTTGGGGCTCCTAAATCGGATTAGAAAAACAAATCAGTTCGATGTTCTACGGCTGAAATTGGAACACATCTTTATTAAATTAGAAATAAAGGAATGTGATATTAAGGAAGGCATGAAGATGTTCTATGTTAAAGACTGTCGATGACAGACCGTCACGACAGCACTGATGATAGGCGACCGACCGGCCCGATGCAATGTTTTGTTTACATCTTGAGAGAGGATGGGCAAGTGGCAAACTCCATCCAGTTGCCTCTAAAAAAGGAAAACACCCATATTAGCACTAAGCAATCATTTTAATTGCATGTGGTGAAAGTAGCCCAGTGAATTGCCTCCTCTATTTTATGAAATTGGCTCTCCAGTCTTGGCCACTTCATTGTACCACATCATTCTGCATGTACACTTCAAACATAGTCCTTCTACCAACTCCTACGTGGCAGGAAACAGAACCTGACCCTCAGTTTCTCCGATAAACGTTATACTCTTGGGCTTGTTATCTGAATGGCGTATGTTCTTAGGTCAAAGCCCGTTCATGGGCATTCTGCCTAGGCAAGGATTTTAGAATTAGCCCAGTGTGCATTTCCCTTCCCCCCCCCACCCCCCTGCATTTGTAGTCCGCCTGTCATTTCATTATCTGCATTCCGTGTTAGTTGTTTGGGATCATTAGGCAAACCTAGCTATCGCTGCACATTACTCAGTGAGTTTGCTCTAATAAGCTTTCGTAAATAAAACCCGAAGAGATGAAAAAGGCCGGTGTCTGATTACATGCAGCCAATTTGGTCTCATTAGGTTCTTATAAGGAAGAAAAGTAAATATAATCTTTATAAATCATACAGCTATAACAGAGATGCCTGGCAAAATTCATTAGTTAAGATAATAAGAGTGAAGACCATTTAAACGTACAGAACCCTTGGTTTATGAGGCTGTTAAGTACTATTTCATCCATTATAAACTTTTGCAAAACTCAAAGATGTCATCAGGCAAAGGAAATCTCATCTTCTTAAGGAATTCCTGAAGGTTTAGGTTTAATTTATTGCTATTAAAGCGCTACTAAAAACTAATGCTTGTCTGTCATCTAAAAAAACAAAAAACAAAAAAACCTGGTGACACTTAAAATATTAATTTATTTTCCATAGATGTCCAAAGCCTAGAAATTCAGCCTATTTTACAGAGAATACCACTGAGGCATAGGAAAAGAAAGTGATTAAACCAAAGAAACTGGAGCAAATTTGACAAGAAAAAAACAAGCATTGTACCCTAAAGGTATTGCTTCTGGAGTCAATGTGGAGTCAGATTTTTCATTTAAGAAGATAAAATAATAGAAACTGAGGGAGAAAGCTGCTGCGTTTCTTATTACTTTGCCTTAAGCATAATATCTAGTTTGATTCCTAGGTGTCAAGTAGGGCAAATGTTGCTCTGCCAGACTTGAATATTGCTTCTTCACGGAAGTGTATGTTTGAGGATAAGAAAGAAAATGAGAACTTGAGGAACTGAGTCTGGCTCTCCCTATGCCTTGAGTAGGCTGAGTCTTTTCCTAATAACAATGCTGGGGGGTGGGGGGAATTATTAGAGGGGGAGGAAGACGGGGAATTTGCCCATCAAATAGCTGAGAAAAATACCTTAAAGGGGGAGATTCGTGTGGGTTCTGTATTTCAGAGTTCCATTCCTGGTTGCAAGGCCTCATGTGCTGGGACAGAACATCATGTAGTAATGTGTGGCTGTGAAAATTCTTCATAAGAAGCAGGAAGCTAGGAACAAGGAAAGAACCAGGGACCAAGTATAACTACCCAGGCATACAACTTCCTAAAGTTCCCCATCACTTGCCAAAATAAAATAATACCACTAGTCGGGGACAAAACATTCAAAAGATGACCCAGTAAGGGACATTTCATGTTCAAAACCTAATAAGATGGAAGCTTTGAAAAGAACTATCTAAATGTTATCTTCTTGTTGTTGTTGTTGTTGTCATTGTTTTGAGAAAGAGTTTCTCTGTGTAACCCTGGCTGTCCTGGAACTCACTCTGTAGACCAGGCTGGACTTGAACTCAGAGATCTGCCTGCCTCTTCCTCCTGAGTGCTGGGATTAAAGGCGTGCGCTGTTGCTGCCTCTGCTGCTGCCGCCACCACCCAGCTTAAATATTATCTTTTTTGTTGTTGTTCATCATATACTATGATGTTTGGAGAATTGGTTCCTATCTCCTGAACTTGCTATCACATTCCAAAACACCTGATTTCCAGAAGTTTTTCCCAGTAGGTCAGCAGAATGTCCCATCTTAGCACTGTGGAAACTGAGGCAGTCCTAAAAACTCTAGGCAGTCTCATCAACTTCTTGGTTCAAACCTGTCAGCCCAGGAGAAAACAAGAATGGAGCAAGACACTGTTAGCTTCCTTGCCTGAATCCCACTCCACCTCCCATCACACATACTCCCTTTAACTGTGACTTTCACTACTAACTAACCATCACATCTGCTGGGGCCCAAAACACAGACGGGACACCCCCTTCTTCCAGAATCGCCCCCCATCAACCTGTGAGTCCCAGCAACAGTGTGGACATGAAAAGCAGAAAGACTGAAGGAGACAAGCCAACTCTCAGGCAGTGGAGCTTTCAAATGAATGAGCAGATCTAGGAAGCCCAAAAAGGGCTCGTTTTAAATAAACCATGTAGAGTTAACTCATGAAGTCTGCACGATGACATGGAAGGACCCTCTCAGGTAGCGTGGACTGCGATGCTGGGAAGTTGGACGGGAAAGGAGAAGGACGCAGGCAATCCTTTTTTCCCCCCCCTTTCCTCTTCCTTTTCCACCATTTTCCATCTCAGCGATGTAGCCAGCCAAAAGCACAGGGCCTCTTAGACTAGATACAACAGTGCCACCTAGAGGTCCAGAAGGGATTGTCCCTCAGCCTGCCAGCCGCCAGGACTGAAACTGATTCCCACGCACTGCCTTAATGAAGCTTCCTGATGGGCGCTCCAGGCCTGTTTCACCCTGCATGGGGCAGACGAGGCTTGGAGCAACTGCTTGAAAGTCTAAGAATGCATGGCAGTCTTTACTGACTTAACCATCCATCTGCAGCTCCTCTTGAGCGTAGCTCCAAAACATAAAAGAACGGACCCTAGTTGGTAAACTCCCCCCTCGCCATCTAAATGCAAATTTCCTCGAGTTTTTCCTTCCCGTGTCCTATTCTTTGCATGTTAAGATAATTCATGCAAATCTTATGCATTTTGCTTAGAGGCATCTAATTAGACAGATTAGCTCATAGACTCAATAACCTTCTCTTTTATTCTTATGAAAAGAAGGTTATGTCAGTTAGGAACCTCTCACTCTTAAGAGGCATCAGGCACAGAGCATGTTTGTGCTCACAGGTCTCCGTGTGCACAGAGAACACAAACAACTGTTTTGTCATGTATATTGCTCGGCATTTGTATTTGGGGGATATGCATGCCTTCTGAAATCCAGCTCTGGTACTAGGTACCAATGCAAAATGTGGTTTTTTGGTTTTTGGTTTTTTTTTCCCCCTGTGAGAAAAAGGAAGGGGTAGTTCACAGAGGTCCAAAGAATGTGAACATCTGATTGGCCTAAGAGCTGAACAAAGGAAGTAAGATGAAACACACACACACACACACACACACACACACACACACACACACACATTCTCTCCTTTGTTCTGAAAATGGATTTGGGCTCTTGTTAGCATACTGCTACTGTGCATTGTAGACGAAAGGAAAACTCAGTTATAACGAAAAGATAAACCAAAGATGTGATGCTAACAAGCTCTCAAATTGACAAAAGCATTGTAGGTTGCCATGGCAAGAGATCTTTTAAAGCCTGAGGGTCATTATCCCTGGCCTCTGAAAATCCCTCAGGTGTGCCAGTCTAAGATGGAATTAGGCAAACAAGAGTCCTCGAAGAATCAACTGGGATGACTTGCTGACTCTTTTCTTCCCTTCAAGAGTTTGCTGATTCCCAAGAGTCATCCAGGTGTGCATTTAGTCAAATTCTGGATAAAACTCCTTGGACCAGATGCCACTTTCTCCCAGCATGCAGCAGTCAGTAAAGCTTTGAGGTCACAAGGTGCAAACTCAGATACCTGCCTGTGCTTTTTGACTAAAGCCAGTGAGACAGGACTGTCACAGACTGGAAAAAGGTAAGAGCCTGTCTCAAAAGAGAAGCCATTACTCAGTACAGCCAGTTGCTATCTTCAGGAAAAGCAGACTCACTATTGTTAGATTTCTTTCGAAAGCAGACTGGAATCTGGTATGGATGTGAAATCTCCTGATTTTTAAATGTTGGCAGCAACTCAAAAGAGAAGAGAAAAGAGCATGCTGGACCAGACAAAACTTAGCCAAAGGCCTGATTTGACCTAGAAAAGGCAAGTATAACTCCTCAGTCTCAGGCGTTGAAAAAATCTATATTCAAACCACACCCAAGTCCAGGCCTCCACTGTCTATTTAGGGCAAAACCCTTCACACTTCCACGCTTCAGTTTATCCTGTTTCACCTGTCTGAGTTGCTCTTTCCTCCAGTCTTTGCTTGTCAAAATCCAATATCAAGGGGCAACTCAAATGTCAATTTATTTGTGAGGGCCTTTGGAATCACTGCAGTCAACATTAATCACTGCAGGGGTGCTCTTTTTTATCTCTATTCTTACACTCAGCAGAGTCAGCATCCAAACAGGAGTCAGCAGTGTTTATGTGTCCCAGTGATGAGCCCTTGGCAACATGTGTCCAATACATCTTGTCTCTCAGTCCTGTGCTTAGTACAGAGTCAATAATGTTGATAGTTAGCTTGAATTCATATTGAGAAGTCACTAAATAAGAAGCAATGCATGAAGTTTTGTTGGTCAAAAAACTTGGGGTACCTCAAACACAATTACTTTAATCCAAATTTTGCACCAAACATGCAGCCGACCAAACACAATCTAAATATCAACCAGCAACATCCAAATAATGGCTCTTCATAATAGAAATGAAACCAGCAAGCAATGTGTTCAGATGAATCTCTCTGTTAGACCCCAGGGATGCAGCAACTAGATACAGAGCTAGATTGTGATCATACAGATGCTATCAGTTTACTTCCTAGAGAAAAGGGCTCTTTACTCCTCCTTCCTCCCTCCCTTCCTTCCTTCCTTCCTTCCTTCCTTCCTTTCTTCCTTCCTTTGTTTCTTCTTTCTCCCTGTTTTTTTTTTGTTGTTGTTTTTGTTTGTTTGTTTGTTTTTGGTTTTTGGTTTTTTTGGTTGTTTTTTTTGTTGTTGTTTTGTTTTTTTGGTTTTTTGAGACAGGGTTTCTCTGTGAAGCTTTGAGCATTTCCTGAAACTCACTTGGTAGCCCAGGCTGGCCTTGAACTCACAGAGCTCTGCCTGGCTCTGCCTCCCAAGTGCTGGGATTAAAGGCATGTGCCACCACCACCCGGCTTCATTGTTTCTTTTTTATTTTATTTTCTTCTTCCTGATAAGCCTTCATCATATGTGCTTGCTACACATTCTGACACACAACAAAGTGTGTGTGGAGCTTAGCTATCATCATCATCAAAACAAGTCTACCATGAGCACCTTCTGTGTGTAAGAAATAACACATACTCTGTCATTTACAAGGCACTCTGCCCTCAGGGACTTAAAGTCTAGCTGGAAAACAAAATATATTTACATGGAGAAGACTACTGAATAAAAAATGCAAAACGCATTTATTGAGTTCTTTGAATAGAATGTCTCTGGCTCTGCACCAGGGATTCAAGGATGACAAGAAGCTATGTCCACCCTTGTAGAGAGCATGTACTGTACACGGTTATTTGCAATGCAAAGTTTACTGTGGGATGAGCACTCATTGAAATGGGGATATGGGAGGCTAGAGAGATGGCTCAGCAGTTAAGAGCACTTGCAGTTCTTTCAAAGGACCTGCATTGCATTCCCAGCACCTACATCTGGTGACTATAACTGCCTGTACCTCTAGTTAACAGGGCATCAAAAGTACTCTTCTGGACTCTGAAAGTACTTACACACACACACACACACTTAAAAATAAATACAATCCTGGGCCGGGCAGTGGTGGCACATGCCTGAGGTGATATTGTGTTCCCCAATATATTGTGCACCCTAATAAACTTATCTGGGGTCAGAGAACAGAACAGCCACTAGATAGACATAGAGGCCAGAAAATGGTGGCGCACACACACCTTTAATCCTAGCATTCTAGAGGCAGAGATCCATCCAGATCTATGAGTTCAAAGTCACACTGGAAACAGCCAGGCATGGTGACATACGCCTTTAATCTCAGGAAGTGACGGCAGGAAGCAGAAAGGTCTATAAGGCGTGAGGACCAGGAACTAAGTTTGTTAAGCTTTTAGGCTTTTAGCAGCAGTTCAGCTGAGCTCCATTCGAATGAGGACTCAGAGGCTTCCAGTTTGAGGAAACCAGATCAGCTGAGGAATTGGTGAGGTGAGGTTAGCTGTGGCTTGTTTTGTCTCTCTGATCTTTCAGTGTTCGCCCCAATATCTGGCTCCCAGGTTTGTTTTTATTAGTAAGACCTTTAAGATTTGTGCTACACATGCCTTTGATCCCAGCACTCAGGAGGCAGAGGCGAGTGGATCTCTGTGAGTTTGAGGCCAGCCTGGGCTACATAGTGAGTTCCAGAAAAGGCTCCAAAGCTACACAGAGAAATCCTGTCTCAAAATAAATAAATAAATAAACAAACAAATAAATAAATAAGTAAATTCCCTTAAAAAGCAGGGGTTGGGAGATAATAGGAAGCTGAAACCTAACAAGTTCTAGACGGGAACTAACGATGTGTGTTTCAACATGAGAAGCATTTCTTTGGCCAAGGAAAAGTCAAGCAGAGGGGATTAAATTAATCGAAATTTTGCTAAAGAGGATGTACACTAAAATGACGCTACTGCCTCTGGCCTTTCAGGCATCTGGAGACTGAAATGTCTGTGGTTCTCCACATCAGGATCACCCAGCTAAGAACTATAGGGAAGCTCCAGAGAAGTAGAGTGTCCGTGAGGAAGGAAATGGTCTGACTCTGGCCACTCACAGGGGACACAGTTGCTACAAGAGAAGACTGGCCTGAGACCACATTATGTTCTATCTGATCATCACTCTTCTTCTGCTCTGGTCCTCCAAACTGCTCCCTACAGAAACTCTTGAAGCTCGTGTGAATCACACCAGTCTACCTACAAACCTCACAGCCCCAATGCGACCTTTCCTTGTGAGTGGGAAGAAGGTATGAGCCATAACTACTGTTCGCCTTTTTTATGATCACACTCGAATTTGGTGACATCGTGAAGGAACTGACTGATAAAGGGAAAAACCAACCTGGATGCAGAATGAGCCTTTCTCATGTGTGGCGATTTGAATGTAGTTGGAAACCACAATCTCAGGGAGTGGCACTATTAGAAGGTATGGCTTGGTTGGAGTAGGTATGGCCTTGTCAGAGGAAGTGTGTCACTGTGGGGGTGGGCTTTCAGGTCTTCTATGATCAGGATATTGCCCATTGTATCAGTCTACTTCCTATTACTTGCAAGCTGTAGCACTCCCAACTCCAGCACCATGACTGAACCTCTGAAACTGTAAACAAGCCACCCCAATTAAATGTTTTCTTTATAAGGGTTGCTGTGGTCATGGTGTCTCTTCACAACAATTAAAAACCCTAACTAAGACACCATCTAAGTATGAAAATTGATGTGATAAAATCAGTGTGACATCTTCTACCAAGGAAGAGAATCCATCCATGTGCACTATACACAGCTTATATGGAAAAACTTAGGGAACGGTAAGAAAAGAAGAAGGGGAGAGGAAATTAAATTAAGAATTTTTTGAGAAACCTAAAATAGGACAGGAAATTAAGATCAAGGGTCGCTGGGGGTCAGCATCGGAAAAGGAGGAAAGAGCGGATAAAAGAATTCAATCGAATCAAACCCCTGCTGCTCTAACCCATGCTCTGCCAATCATTTATTCTTTGAAAATGTCAGAAAGATCACAAATGGAAGAAAAATAATCAACACAAAAGCATAAGTGTCAACCTGAACAGATTTCAGAGTGAAACAAAGAATTTATATGATTAGCTGAAATTCCATGGAGATGTAGAAACATCTCGGCGAAATGAGAGCAAGCAGAGACCTGGCTCCTCATGACGCCTGTGTGTTGCTCTGTCTTTTGAGATCTATTTCACATTCTGCAGCAAAATTTTTTGTCATATCTGATGTGTTTTGCCAAGTCTTTTATTTGGGATGCTTCCTGATTTCAATATTTTTAGCTGCAGTGGTTTTTAATCACGGGGGTATTGTTTTGAAAGCAATTATTTGATGTGCATTCAAAAGCAAAATTCAAGACCAATCCAGATTCATGTGAGATCATCCTAGGAGTGAGGGCACTGTGGGAAGGAGCAGAATGCTGACCTTGAGGACCCATGTATGAAGGGGTCTCAGATTTCTATTACAGAAGCGTAGATAATCGGTGGCCTTTGCTGAAGTCACCCAGTGCTGTTGATTGAAGATGGCAAATTACAACTTTATCTGTGTTCATCAGGAAGTGAGGCACATACACTTGTTCCACCATGAAATCTAGCCTCTTTAATCAGCCAGCTTTCTGAGTGGCCTACAATTTGATAAGAGGATCATGAATAGTGAACTTTTTAGAAAGAAATACATCTCCTCGCGTCATTTTCTCCCTAAGAAAGCAGTACCATCCCTGGTTTGGGGTGTAGTGCCCTAGAATTAGCACCTGAAAGGAAAAATAATTGAGATGTCAGGACTGATAGAACCGAGAAACCCTACTGGCATCTTTCCCCACATGTTCTTTGGAGATGGGCAGATGTATCTATGACTGAGGTAAAGACTGATGCTTCTTTGGTTGTTTCCAAGCCCTACAAGGCTTTGTCTCTCGGGCATTGTGATGAAAGACAAACTCAAGCTCTTTAAAGCTGGCAGCCACAAACGCAACTGTCCAGACTAGAGCCTTGATTCCAGGGACACCTTGGTTTGGCAAAGTCACCTGCAAATGCTGCTTGATTCTTGCCCAAGGTACTTCATTCCTCATATACTTAACTTGATCCAATAAACACATTGTTCGGGGTGGAAATGTGTAGTACAACCAACGCAGTCATTTCCACAGCAAAGCAATTACAGGCCCAGGGAACAACGCAAAGTCTCTTTTCCAGTAGTTCGTGGGAGTGTGTTCATTCCGAGCCATTACCACGTGTGTCTGTCAGAGGGAGTCTCCAAAGCGGGGTGTAATGAGGCATATTAACTTTCTCTCTGCAACTGAGCATCTCACGGCCTGGCTCCAGGATAGGTCTGGGACTGTGGCTCCAGGAGTAGCTTCAAACCCAGCTTGCTTGCTTTCTGTACAGTCCAGGCGGCAGTTATTGGGGCAGGTCTTCCAGTCATAGGGAAGGCGATAGAGGAAGATATGGACAGGGGCAGCAGCAGTGGGACAGGGTCCTGAGGGCTTTGATGGCTGTAGCAAGGGAAATATGCAAGAGACATAAGGTTCCTGAGGGCTTTGATGGCTGTAGCAAGGGAAATATGCAAGAGACATTAGGTCAGGGAAGTCTGCTGTCCAGCCCAGTACCTCACTCCTTCCTCTGGGCAGTCCGCCTCTGATGCTGATGCTGCTTTGCCCTGCCATTATGTCATCATTCTGCTCAAATTCTCTTTATGGTTCCCACTGCCATTACAACAAAGTCCAAAACCAAAGCCCAGTTTGCAAGAGCTAACAAAAGCAGCCACAAGCACACACCTCATGCAAGAGGACAGTGTCGCAGGTTAGTGTTCCCACCCCACGCGAGATGCTTCCTACCTGACCCTCCACAGCCACGTTCTCCAAGCTCTCATCCTGTGAGCCCAACTCCCATTATTGCTGCCATTTTTTTCAGGGATCCTGTCTTCCTGGCTGGGTTTGGCTAATAAGAAACTAGGCAGGCAATCCTAGGCATTGAGGATAACTTTAGCACTTACTGTCTTGGCTCCTTTTCTCTGGGGTTCCTTTAAAGTAGCTGTCACATAAAATGCTCTGCTCTGTGGGAAGTGGCTTTACCTACACCGATCTTACTTGTTCTGAATGGACGCACACCCCTTCACAGTCCCGTGGATGTGATAACGTCCTTTCTCCTCCCCTTACCATCAGATGGCAGGACTCTCAACGAGCATCTCTTTTCTGTGAGGTCAGTAATCCTGTTGCCTGTTGGGGCCGTAAGTGGAATGGCTTCTTCCCCGCTCCCCACCTCCTTAAAGAGGAGAACACTCAAACAGTCCAAACTGCTGATCACCTGAAAATTGACAAAGCAGCAAGTAGCAGAACCAGAATTAGAACCCGAGAACTCCCATTCCAGACAGTTCTCCAGTAGCCCGTGAACTGCTCCACCTTGTTGTCACACCAGACAGGCACTGCATTTATGCATTTCTGTTCCCATTGAAACCCAACCCATCCTATGTGGCCGGAGCCAAGTCGCTCATTCTTCATGACATTCCTGAGAGCTCTCAATCTCTACAATGTGATTGGTGTCCATGCCGCAACCCTTGGACACATACCAAATGCTGCTTCTGTCTGTTATAAATATTCTTGGGTATATTCTTGTTTCACCAATGGGATTGAAAAAGCCTCCCAGAGGATGGAAATCACGACCCACACACTCTATCCATTGTCCATAGCCTGTAGTAAATATGGTGCCCTGTATTAGTGGCTGAACAAATCGTTTAAAGGGAATTTTTGTATCCTCTCCAGAGAGTCATTCTCCTGCTTTATAAAATGAGCAATGAGGTGTGTGTGGTGGGGGTATGACAAACTCTAAATAAGTCAATTCGCCTGAAAAAAATAATCACATTCCCATTCTCAGCAAAGTTTACTTGGAGTTACCATAGAAGCCTTGTGGTGTGTTAGCTGCTAGAGAGGCAGTAGTTTGAGGCCTACGGGTGAATTTTCTGGAACTACATTGCTTAGGTTCAAATCTTAGCTCTGCCACTGTTATTCTTGGGAAAACTTCTCCATATAACATCTCAGCTCTGCCATCTATACGGTGGAGACAATGGTTGTTCTTCCCTTGCATTGTGAGGATTAATTAAATCAATATATGTAAGAGCCTAGAGCTGGGAGGAATAGATGGATGGTGGGTGCACAGGGAATGAAGGGTAAGTTGACAAGTCATAGTAATCATTGCTGAATTAGCAACAGTCACATGGAAATCAGCCCCTGTTAAGACTCTCGTCATGAAACCTGGAAGTTTCTAGAAAAATATAAACTATGCTCTCTCTGTTGTTCATTTGCAAGCACCCTAACCTTCAGAAATAGGACGTTCCATACGATTAACCCCATCCTGGGGAATGGTACGCTGGCGAAGAATTTTTATCTTTCCTACACAAAGACCTTAGAAACCATTTGTAGTGTGTTGGAAATAAGACCTCAAAGGCAGGGAAAAGAGATAAGTGAGCATCCACGTGGCACCCACAGTGCTCCCCATTGTGGAGTGAACAGTGTGGGTTGCACCGAGACATACCACCTCTCTAAGGAGACCTAGCACATCGCCACAGCCTGAGTCCTAGCACCACACTGTGGCCCCACAGCGATGACATTCAAAGTCTCAGAAGCAGCTCGGCTCTTTGAGAACTGGATAAAAAAAAATCTCCTGAGAGGAAAATAACGGAGTTTCCATCAAAAGACTACAACAGCATTGGGGACATGGTAAATTCCCTTCCAAAACCACCTACCTCTCATTCAGTCTCCCGTCAGCTCCTGCCATTCACCACTGACGTGTTGAAATGCCAGAAAAAAACCATGAGAGCACCTTGACAGGAGAACAAATAAAGAGCCTCCGTTCATTGATGGGCCTCTTTCTTCCTCATAATCTTGCCTTTTTATTACCTTTATTAAGCATGGTGTACACTGAGGGCCTAAGAAAGGAACGAAGAAACGATTTGAGTGCCGAGTTTGCAGTGGCTTCCTCCCTTGAGAATTGAGCCTGTACACGTAGTTTATTACCTTTTCAGCCTTCTGAACACAGCTTAAAGCTATATAATATCTTTTGGTAGGTTAAATGAGTAACTGCTCTCGCTAGTCTGTCAATCAATTCCATTCCCCTTGTGAATAAAGGAAGTTAGCATCTTTCCTATCTGACGGCTAAGGGAAGTGAGTTTTTTTTTTTTTTCTTCTGCTGTCTGCCAGGAAATCTTTTGACAGCGGAGGGTGGGGAGGATCCTGCCATTCTCATGGCATCTGTCATGTGAGCTACCGAAATGGGGAAAGTTCTGTGTGCGTTGCCGCTACAGAACGAGCTAAATAGTTCAAGGCTGCTGATAGAAAAACCATAACAACTTTAGTGTTTGATCCACACCTGAATTTCAGCCAAAGCAAAACCATTTTATGTCATGGCAGTGATCAGGAGAGAAGCCAGAAACAATGAAGCAATGATGAAAGAAAATAGAGCCATAGCAAGATGTAGCAGTTAGTGTCTCACTGTTGTTGTGAAAGGTCTAAGGCAGGCTAACTTTATAAAGAAACAAAAAGGCTTATTTAGCTCACTGTTGTAGTGGATGATAACCACATCAGCTTACCTCTGATGAGAACATAGCAGTAACGGGACCATGCTCAAAGGGGAGCACGGTACATTACCAAATAGGAAGCCACAACAGCTCAGATCCAACAGTCTCTTCTGAGGGCACAAAGTCACAGGATGTAAGGATGTCTAACTAGGCCCACCTCTTAAAAGTTCTTATTGATAGGAATTCCAACCATGCCCCCATGGTCGCGCATTCCCAGAGGGACACTTAGTCAATTCTGCCTACTCATTTCCAGGTCATACATCCTACATAACCCATGCCCTGTGGCTGCCTGGTCACATAATCTCGAGGTGTGACCACGTGATCCATGCGCATGTGTGGAGTAGCCACGTGGGCCTGTGTGCACAGGTGCAAACTAGCCCTTAAAAAGACAGGCCCCATGTTCACCCATTCCCCTTCTCACACATGTCCTTCCACAGGTCTGATCACATCTATCCCTTTCTCTTTGTCTCAATAAAACTCTTGTTAGTAGATTCTGTAGTGTTTCATGACTTTTCCTTGCAGGGTAAGAGCACCGCTAAAAACCATCACTTATCACCTCTCATCACCACATGGGGACCAAGCCTCTGATGAGTAAAGTAAGCCTTTGGAAGCAACCTAAATCTAAACCATGGCACAAACATAAGAATTTTCACCTCCTTTCTCAGGGTCAAAACCACTCTGCCCCATTCTGAAAACATACATAGTCATCTATCTCCAAGTGAGTTTTTAATCAAGAAATGTTTATTAAACTATCATTATCCATATGTGTTTGGCTAGATTTTTGAAAGTGGGAATAAGCAGATGAACCAGCCATCTGCCTATAGTGATACCTGTGCACTACCGCCTTTGACGGGATCCAGGCTGTCCACCTTGTTGATACTGAACTTCCCACCCAGCACTCCTGCCCCTCTCCACTGTACCCCAACTCTGTCCGTTTCCCACAGCATTGCCTTTCCTAACAAACTACGTTTACATACTCACTGCATTTATGATTCAGAGTCCGTTTTCTAGCACTGTGCCTAAGTACTTCAGAGAGCAACTTGAGGAAAGAATACCTTTCAGCTCACTTCAACCCCTGTCATGCCTCTCGGTTGCTTTGGGTCCCACACCAGTGCAGGAACTTCATGGCAGAAGGGCTTGGCAGAGAAACACTACTCACTTCATGGCAGCTGAGAAGCATAAAGGAAAGGATCCAACAGCAAGAGGCAAGACATGCTCTTGAAAGACATGTTTCTAGTGACCTACTTCTTCCAAACAAGTCCACTTCATTCAATACGGATATATCAATAGACAGTGCCCAAATGATGTCTTCAACTCACAGTAGTACCACCAGCTGGGGCCAAACCTTGACTACCTGAACCTTTTGAGGGTAACATGCCATATCCAACCCATAACATCCAAGATAGAACACTTTGTGAATTCTATTTCCTGATGATTTCAAATGTCCAGTACATCATAAGCACTCAAGAAAGAGTCCCTAGAGGCTGGAGAGATGACTCCATTGGTAGAGTGCAAGCAACACAAGCATAATGACCTGAGTTCAGATCCCCTGAGCCCACATAAAAAAGATGAGTAGTACAGTAGTACAGTAGCACATGCTTATAACCCAAGCATTGGTGGAGGGGCCAGAGATAGATTCATGGGCTGTCCAACACAGCTGAATCAATCAGCTTCAGGTTCAGTGGCAGACACTGTCTGAGAAAATGAAGGTGAACAGAACTCAACAGTAAGGTAAGACACTGTACACCTGGACATGAAGAGACGAAGCTTGTATTGACCTGGAACCTTCCTATCTTCTGGCTAGCCTTCATGGTACCAGAAGGTACTATATGGGCTCCTGAGGGAGAAAAGTCACCAACTGTCTTTACCCAGCTGTGAATTCTCCGAGCTACAATAATGACTGGCCTGGCAAGATATGCGCATTGGTGCCATAGTGACATGAATATTACAGGGGTAACCAGCTGCCTTCTGCTCTCCTCCATAGGTGACCTTGGAATTAGAATATCACCTGTGGTGACAAATCCTCTCTCTCCTAGTCACTCAAAACTTGACAGAGATGCTCCACACACATGTCTTTCTGTGTCCAAAAGGGAAAATGACATGAGAATTTTAAATAACTGTAATTCTCTTCATTGAAAAAGATACACTACAGGCTGCCAGTACTTGTTCCACGGCCCAGCAGTAACAACAGTCTCAAACCCCTTGTGTTTAACTTGACTTGTTGGAAGTATAAAATATTATAACAGTATCTCTCTGCCAAAGCCAACCAAAACCCCTTCTTTCATTATTTACCTCCTAACATCTTTTCATATATGTGTATGTATATGCTGTACATATGTATTTGTATGATGTATATGTATATGTCTTAGATTTTCCCATGAAATAGACAACGCAAATTGGTCTTAAAGCAACAGCCAGCCATTCATTCAGGTTACAATTCTGAAAGTTAACAGTTTGGGCTTGTTCTATTTTGTCACTCTGGTGTGAGCTCAGGTGATCTCAGATGGACTTATTTATGTGTCTGAAGGCAGGGCCTTGACTTTGGGCCGGCGGGGGCGCACCACAATGGGTTCTATTATGCTGCAAGCTAGCTGGCAGTTGGTCACATGACCTTCCAGGATTTCAGGACCAGCAGTGTTTCATTGCCAAGCACTTTTCAAGACAGTAACAATTTCATGAAGTTGTCCTCATGGGACAAAGATGCCACAAGTCCAGCTCCATTGTGGAGACTCATTTTTTGTTGCTGTTGTTGTTTTAAAAAAAAATGCCTTGTCTTATTGCAAGGGCATGAATACAAATAGGGAAAGAAATTTTGGCTTTTTTTCAAGTTTCAATCAGGAAAGGGATTGTGAGATATGTTAATACTGACACAGAAAAGAAGTTAACAGTCACTAAATCATCTAGTCACATTGGATCTCTTTAAGAGAATAATTATTTATGGTGCCTGATGCACTCATTTATTTTTCAACATATCTTTTGATCACCTACTGTGTACTCAGCCTGATACAAGATACCTGTGACATAACCAAAATGAGCAATGTCCTGGCTCCTGCCAATCTTACAATAGCGTACAGGACAGATGTATAGTACGTCAGTGTGTCCTAGACCAGACTCATAAGTGCCTCATAGAAAACCAAACATGCTCAAGTGCTGAGAGTAACAAGAGTAATGTGCTACTCTGTTTAAAGTGGCCAGAGAAGGCCATGTTGATACTCTGAAGGAGTACTTGGAGATCGTGAGGGAAGAATCCATAAGGATTGCTAGCAAGGGGGCAGTTAAGGCACAGGAAAGAATAAATGGGAAGCTTTAAATGGATCATGTCAGCCTCATTTCTCGGAAGAGAGACAAATGCCACTAGTGTAGAGAGAGGAGGGAGGGAAAACCAGGGAGAAAGGGGAAGGGAACCAGGAGCAAGCTGTGAGAGGAACAGGACACATTTTATGGGAGATGGTAAGCCTTGGCAAGAAGCTTGATGTTATTCTGAGTAAGAACCAAATCCTTGCCTGGTTGGGGACCAAGATGCGGCACAGCCTGACCTGTGTTTACAGAGCATCACTAGACTTGTGTGGGATACAAGCTGCTCTAGGAAGACAAGGGAAGAAGTGGAGCTATGTGGGAGGCTCCTGTCATTCTGTCCTCACTGGGTTCCCAGTCTCAGTGTCCCAGCTAATGAATGCACTCTTCAAACTCCAGTTTGGGGCCCCTAGGCAGGATTACAACTGAATTTGGCAAGAGGGTATATCTAAGGGGGATACATCAAGACTTTACCCATCAAGGGCCACATATGCATCTTTATATCACCTCAAGAAGAATGCAGAAAGAAAGAAAAGAAAAAAAACAAAAAAGAAAAAAAAAAAAAAAAAAAAAAAAAAAAAAAAAAAGAAAAAAAAAAAAAAAAAGAAAGAAAAAAAGAAAAAAAAAAAAAAAAAAAAAAAAAAAAAAAAAAAAAAAAAAAAAAAAAAAAAAAAAAAAAAAAAAAAAAAAAAAAAAAAAAAAAAAAAAAAAAGAAAGAAAGAGGAATGATCTATCTAGAAAAACAGTTCTCAGACTGTGAGTTGCTATCCCCTTGGGGGTTGAATGACCCTTTAGCAGGGTCACCTAAGACCATTGGAAAACACAGATATTTACATTGTGATTCATAACAATAGCAAAATTACAGTCATAAAGTAACAATGAAAATAATGTTATGCTTGGGGGTCACTACAACATGAGGAACTGTATTAAAGGGTGGCAGTGTTAAGAAGGTCGGGAACCAATGCTCTCTGCCCAGCCACTGTAGAATTATCAGCTTCCTTCCTTCACTGAGTGCTCCATGGAAAGCCCGGCACAGGAAGTCCCAGGAGAGGAGTGGGATTGCAAAGAACCGGCCATCCTGTGACCGGATGTCAGAGCAAGGTAGAGCAATTTGGCTGGCCTGAAGTTCAGAGTAGAGCCAGGTCCAACCTTCTGAGGATCAGGAGCCCTGCCCAAAGGTTGGACTAACCTGGGGTGGAGTGAATCTTTCACAGGGGCAGGAGTTTGTGCCTATGGTCTGCTCTCTACTAGCGATCTGCTCTACGCCAAAATGCTGCTTAAGCAGCACAGACTCTCCAAAGTTCAAACCTTCCCTCTGTCTCCTTCTTTAGCAGAGGTTGATCCCAAGCAGAACCGAGTGGCAGTCAGTAGGGTTCCAGTTTCTTACAAATCGGATCTGAGCAAATGGTTCTCTCCTCGCCCAGAGTCTCTAGTCTACATAAGGCCAACTCTGCCTCTTTCTCTCCCTGTGATCTGTACTTCTAATGAAGACCTTGACAGGAGATGAATTTTCCAATGGATGAAAACTAGTATTAACGAGAGAAACAGTGAGAGCCTGCAAGCACCAAACACAACCTTTTCCAGCCCCTGTTCCAAGGGTGACAATGCTGGAACTGCACTTGAGATGAGCAGCCCTACAAAGGCCAGTGTGCTAAAAGCTCGGCCACCAACAACTGGCATCACGGGGAGGTGGGGAACTTTTAAGACTAGGATCTACTGACAGGTCTTAGGCCACTGAGACAGGCTCTCGAAAGAACTATAAGACCTCAGTTCCTTCTTCTTTTTGCCTGGCTTCCCGGAAGTAGGCGACTCCCCTGCTGAGGATCCCTCCCATGGTGTGCCCTGCAGCCACAGGACCAAAGCAACAGGGGACAACCAGACATGTACTGATGCACCAAGACTCTGAGTCAAGACAAACGTCTCTCTTTCAGCTGCTTAATCTCAGGTGTGAGTTGATACAACAAAGGGCTGGTTCAGAAGCATCCTTGTCCCCAACAGGAAGAAGCACCTCAGATACCAAAATCCTTAGGTGGTCAAGTCTCTTATATAAATGGTGCAGTGTTTGCATGTAGTGTATACACATCCACTGGCACATTCTATATTATTCTAGATCACTTTGGGGTACCTAATGTAAGTGCTTTGTGAATGTTTGTCATATCATATTCTTTAGGAAATGATGACAAGTAAAGGTCTGCTGATGTCCAGTACAGATGTCAGGGTTTTGTTTTTTGTTTTCCTGAAGATTTACATTCCACGGGTGGATTTTGGGTGAATCCATGGAGGCAGAACCCATGGATACAGAGGGCCAACTCTTCTAGTTAATAATATGAGCCTGGGAGTCAGGGCATCTTGATGCTTGACATACTACTTTCAGCAGAGCAACCTTGGCAAGCTTGCTCTCCAGCCTTCCGCTGCAGCATTATGCTCCTAAAATGGTAACTGTAACATTTGTCTCCCAGAGTGTTTGTGTGGATGAAATGAGAAATTACATATAAAGTGCTTTTTGGCATAGTGTTTGACATAAGAAATGGGAGATGATATTATTACCATTAACATTATTTCATTAAGGAGGGAGGCTGGCGCCCAGCTGCTCCTGTACAGAATGCCAAGCAGTGAGTAGTCAGCCTGAAAACACTGACTGGCAGGTGCAAAGTCAGAGTGGGCCTGTTGGCAGTGAGTTAGGGAGCGGTGCTGGCCTTCTTGCAAAATTCACTCGAAAACAACATAAAAGCACATTTGGTGGAAGGGTAACAAATACAATTCCTACAACCAGAAGTTTCCCCTGGAGGCTCCACAGACACCCACTCAACGGGAATGAGGAGCAAAAGAGAGGCTCCAGAAACTTCTACAAGAGTTGCATCGCAGCTACTAAAGTCTCATTCCCTCCTACTTCCACTGTCCTCCAAGTCTCTCCTGATGAATGGAAATGCCACCACTCATTAAAGCAAATGTCAAAGATCCTTTTTTAAAATAGCTTATGAATGGTCCTCCAGGATTTCCCTCTAACAGTCAGATCCGAGAGCTTGAAGCTTAGAAGAAAAATCCAAAAGGTCATGAAAAATAAAGAGGGCCTGATACTGAGGTTGAGGATACTAGCATTCTCGGGACATCTTTGACCATCGTTCTCACTGTTGGCGGGGACTCTGTCCGTAGATACCAGAGTGTGTCCACAGTCTGCACTGCCACCAAAGTCCTGGATAGATTTGGACCTCATGCTCTCTCATCTTTAAAAGTGAAGACAGCATGCTAGAGATAGAGCCTAGTGGTGAAGCATTGCCCGGCATATACAGAGACCCTGAGATAAAAGCCTCAGCACCATATAAAAAAAAGAAAAGAAAAGAAAAAATGAAAACATTGTCTTGGCCAATGTTTCTCAAGCTAGACTTCTGGCCACTCATTCCAGAATCATGTGGAGAGCTAAAGGATAGTCCCAAGGAAACCTCTGGAACCCACACGGCAACAGGCATAAGTAGTCTTTGTGAGAATCTTCTTACAGGCAAGTTGGAAAACCACTAGCCTAGATTTCTGAGACATAAACCTGTTGCTTCTACAGAGCTCTGCTGCCAATGAGAAGGAAGTTGTTGCAGATTTGTTCCTTCTTTGGGGGCCTTCACAATCTAAAAATGGTTCCTCACGGTCAGCAATGGTAGGAGTATCATAAAGCTAAACCAGTCTGGTCAACGGCCATTTAGTCACCCTATACTTCTCTTGCAGTCAGCACCCACAGTTGCAGCCCACAAAAGATGGCTAGCTTTGCCAGCCACTCCTACTGCAGAACTCAAGCCCTGCTCTAGGTAAATGAGAAGTGGAAAGAACAAATACCCCCTTTAAGAGAGTACCCTCATGTGGTGGTTTGAATGAGAATGGACCTCACAGGCTCATATATTTGAATGTTTGGTCCCCAGTTGGTAGAACTGTTTGGGAAGGATTAGAAGGCATGGCCTTGCTGGAGGAAGAGTCTCCTTGAGAGTGTGCTTTGAGGTTTCAAAATCCCACCAGGCCCAGTTAGCTCTCTCTGCCTCCTACCTGTGGTTTAAGGATGTAAGGTCTCAGATACTGCTCCAGCACCATGCCTACTTGTTGCCATACTCCCAACCATGGTGCTCATGGATTCTAACTCTCTGCAACCATGATCCCCAAATGAAATGTTTTCCTATAAAAGTTGCCTTGGCCATGGTGTTTTGTCACAACAACAGAAAAGTAATTAAGGCACCCCAGCAACCTGTTTCCTCATACTAAGCCCACTACCTAAAGGCTGCCCCATCTGCCAGCAGCACTAGCAGGCTGGTGAGCAAGCCCTCAATAATTGGTCTTTGAGGAACATCAGATCCAAGCCGGGGAGTAAGTGATTAAATCTGGATTTGAGCCCAGGCAATAAGATACCAGGGTGGGGGCTTTTGTGTTCCAAACTTGGCTTAGTTTCCAGGGGCAGAATTTAAGATGCAATTTTAAGGAAACCTTTTAAGGCATCACCAATCCCTACATGCTATTCATGTCATACTATGAGTTGAACTCACAGGCCCCGACAACTGTTTATTGTCTTAAAAATCAACTAAACTGAACAAAGCCGAGTGACTGCCACGGCCCAGGCCAGGGAAGCATTATCGACAGCCGCAACCTCAAGACTGCTTCTGGCTGCTAGACTGACCTGAGAACCAAAAGCATGCAGAAGATCTGAGCTCCCAAGACAGACCCATATCAGAGCTGTCTGCAAAATGCAATGGGCGCACTGAGGGGAGAAACTCACACAGGCAAATTCTCACATTGCTGTCCCCAAGACAGTGAGGAATACTGGACATTCAGAGCCTCCTGGGCCACCTTTGAAGTCAGCCCTAACTACCTGCCCTCTATCAATTGGCATCTGGATGTCATTTCATTATCTACCTGAATTCTACTGGGTTTGTTTTTGTCAATTACACAGAGAACTCAGAACAAGGCAGAGTGTGTCTGCAGTTGTATAAATCTGGCCCATGTGGATAAGTGGGGCATGAACGATTGCAACAGCATAAACAAAGCCGGATGAAAGTACCTTCCTTCTACGAGTCTGTAACCAGTAATGGCAGTATTAATCACGGTATCATTATAGTCATCCTCCTCAGCCCCATAATCATCAATTCGGAAAATGTTTCTCCTGGTGACGGCTCCTTATTACAGTGTGGTATTAACTGTATCCACACTGACTTTCTGCTCCTATTGCTAACCAGCTGTGGGACAGTAAATATCCACAAGTGAAACAACATTGGCTCAGAGGGCCAGGACTTGGGAAACTGATTTAGATACAAACCAAGGGCAGCTGCAAGCATAGAGTCCCCAGCGTTGACACTAACTAGTGAGCGGTGTCCAGTTTTTGAGTTCTTGAGATCTCTTTCAAGTACAGGGCCTTGGGATGTAGCTCAGTCAGTGGTAGAATGCATGCCTAAAAGGAACAAGGCCTGGGGTTTAGTCCCCAGCACAAAAAGAAAAGAAAATCAAATACAGCGAGCCAATAAAGAGTTAACAGCTGGAGTTTTGCTTTTTGTGAGTTTCATCTAGGTCACAGATATTCATCCTGAAGAATCTTTGTCTGTTCATTATTTAAAAAACAAAAAAGAATACAACTACCGCCAAGAGAATAACCACATGGATTCCCTCAACGTCTGATTAAAAACTCTTAACTACCCCAAATTCCTATTGTGGTTCTTGGAGAACGAGCTGTCTCAGCATTCTGAGGGTTTTCTTAAAGTACATTTCAAAGCACTTTAGTTTGTGACTTCTGCAAATTAGCACTCTCACGCTTTGTTCCCTAGACAGACCAAGGCAATTACATTCCACAGCCACGGCTATTTTGGTCCCTCCCTTAGAGTCTCCAACTGGCAGGCGAAAGTGCCAGATGACCTGTTGATTTGTATCTCTTCTGTTCCTTTTTATCAGTGCCACTGCCTCTGGGCAGAAACAAGCAGTGTATTTGGGTTGATTTTGGTGTAAGGATCTATCAAAGAGTTAGTGTTCAAGACCCTCAGCTCCTCTTCTGAGCTGTTTGTTTGTCCAGTGCTCTGACTGGAAAACTGACCTAAGTTGGAGCCCCAGGACCCACGCAGCAGAAGGAAAGAATTACTCCCCCATGTTTCTCCATGACCTCTATACATGTGCTGCTACATACACACACACACACACACACACACACACACACACACACACAATTAGAATAAAACCATGAAACTATTTATTATCCTTCTTCCCACTGTTCCCTGTGCCCCGCCCTTGGTGCAGATGAGAGAGCATGGGTTTCCAGCAGTGCAATGAGCCTTCTCGGTATACAAGAGAGGAAGAGAATGGCAGATGCACCCCAAGCTTAGAGCCATAGCCCACGGCCCAGGGCCCTAGGGAACACAGTATTGAGATGGGCTCACAGAGTCCCTTCCAGGGATACAGTTGCTTCAGGGGATATGTTGTGTGTATGTCATGTTTCTCTGAAACATAACATTCCCTCCAAATCGGGTCATTTGCGGGGGGGAAGGAAGGGGAGGCTCTTGAGACTCAAGGTACACAGACGGTCATATTTTGGGAGAACAGACACTTAGAAGTTTCTTGAGAGCCCACTCAGCAGTATAAAAGGAGTTGCTGGAGGTTCCAGGCTGAGCAGCTAAATGACAGAAAAGAGAGATTGGACTGTGGAGCTGCCTGCAGACTGTGTAGAGAGCTCCAGGGCTACAGTTTTCAGGACCCATGTTGGGATGTAATTTCTGGTGATGCGATTGCCTTTGTAAGCAACCGCTCACCCACCCTTCCTGTTAGCAATCCCAATAAAAAGGCACATTAGGTCGCCAAATGCAATCATTTACTTTGGTCTGAGGCAGACTTCTTTACTGAGGTGAGTGGACATTTAAGTGTTGCCTCCTCTGTGATAAGGAAACACTGTAGCCAATCTAAGTAAAGATGATATGAGATGTGACATGCAAATTATATTATAATTCTATGGTTAAATACCATTTTAGTGGGGCTAGAGAGATGGCTCAGAGGTTAAGAATACTAGCTGCTCTGACAGAGGACCTAAGTTGAATTCCCAGCACCCACATGGCAGTTCACATCTGTCTGTAACTCCAGTTCCCAGGTATCCAATGCCCTCTCCTGGCCTCTGTGGTCACTGAAGGCACATGATACACAGACATGCATGCAAGCAAAACAATCACACACTAAAATAAATATAAATAATTATTTTTTTAATATATATATTTTATTTTACAATACCATTCAGTTACATAAATAACTATTTTAAAATACGATGTATTCGTTAAATTAAGACTTCAAAGGCTTTATAATAATACAAAAGCTACAGTTTAAAAATCATCAAAAAAAAACCCATTAAATCCAATCTTTTTCAAAATTTAATGCAACCACATATATAATTAGCATATGTATACATAAAACATGCAACGTGTGTAGAAGGAAGGAAAGAGATTGAGAGATTGAAACAGAGTAAAAGAATAAGAGATAAATATAGGAAATATTAGTAGCTTGTCACCTGATAGACACTTGTGTGAGTTTTCTTCTCTAACATCTGTCTATATTTTCGTAATTGTCCGTAAGAATATCTTTTTTGCTTATAATCAAGAAAAAAGAATATTATTTTGAAATGTAAGTTGTGTGTTAAACTCTCAAAATTATATTTGAAAATAGTGCTTACGACATGAAAAATGCTTACTTTTGAAATATTTATTTCATTTTACATATATGGATGTTTGCCTACATGTATGTCTGTGTACCACAGGCATGCCTGGTGCCCACAGAGGCCAGAGAGGGCGTCATATCCTCAGGAACTGGAGTTACAGGTGGTTGTGCTCTGCCATGTGGGAGCTAGGTCCTCTGCAAGAGCAGCAAGTGCTCTCAACTGCTGAGCCACCTCTCCAGGCCCTAAAATGTCCAAATATTAAAAGGGAGAAGAATCTACAACCACCTAATCCCCAACAATAATCTATAAACCTCCACCCTCATACCCACAGAGAAGTGTAGTCTTTATTCCCTCATCAAGGAAACCTCTCTTTTTCAGAAGATGGAGACCACTACAGAAAATCACAACTAATCAAAATGCAGAGGTGGGGACTCCAGCCCCAATGGACACGTCTACAAAACCCTCCCACAACTAAGGCTTGGGAAACATCAGGAAGAGGGGACAGAAAGAAAGAGCTGGAGGACTGGGAGGTCTCTGAAAGATTGTGTCTCCTGGTAATGTCAGAAGCTATACCCATAAAGTGTGTGTGTATGTGTATGTGTATGTGTATAGCATGCATATTTAATATATGTATGTACTTTATGGGTGTATATATATATACATATATATCTATATATCTCACATGACCACCCAAACGTAAGCAGAACAAGGAAGACACCAATGGACATGCCAAACTGGACAGAGAAAAGCCCACGAGTCCCAACCCCACACAAATAACTATAGACAACTGAGGAAAGCTGAGAGCGGGACAGGTGGCCTTACCCAGGGAAGAACACACTAAATGGTTGTTCAGTACCAAATGGCCAGCCCTGAAAACATACAGTAGCATTATTCTGTAGCATTATTTTGAACTGAACAATTTATATTTAGGAATATAAGTATACACATACTTACATGCATACAATAACAATTAGTTCTTTTAAAAAAAAAGAGGCCCTGAATTTGAAGGAGAGTTGGGGGGGGGGCTATATGGGAAGGTTCATAGGGAGGAAAGGAAAGAAAACTGTTGTAATCAAATCATAATCTCAAAATTAAAATAAATTTTTAAAGAAGATAAATTCTTATAATTCTAACTCGGCCCAGTAGTTATAGATACAAAAAGATAAATATATTCAAATATGAGCATTGATTACTCTGAATGACAGGAGTGGGTTGTTTTAACAATTTCCTCAAACAATCCTAAATTAGGATAAAATAGGCAACATAAAAATATTCATCCTGAGTTTTTTTTTTTTAAAAAAAAAGAAGAAGAGCTCATACTGGCAAAATGAACATTGTCTTTTAAATATTTATTATATTAATATTTTAATATTTTTCATCTTTATGTGTGGCTGGTGAGATGGCTCACAGTAAATGTTCACAAGCCTACTGACATGAGTTCAATGCTCGAAGCCCACAGAAGAAGAGAATTGACTCCCAAAATCCTGTCCTCTGACCTTCACAAGTACACAATGGCATGCACATAAGTGTGAGCATACACACACATGTACACACATGTGCATGCACCAATATTATTAATGAAAAAGAAAGTATATGCCTAACTACATGATGCCCCTTCTTACAAAGGTGACCCACATGCCCTAACTGTGTAGAGGGGGAACTTTCACTATATTGAACATAGTACTATCAGCCAGGAAAATTAACTCTGTAGTCACAGAGACCTACTAACGCCATCCCAGCACCATCCTGCCAGCCTCCAGGTGGGGCCATATTTTCCCTCTGTACCAGTGGCTCTATAAGCAGGTAAAATTCTTCCTATTCCTGCTGAGAGAGACCGGTTGAGATGGACAAATATTAAGTTCAGAGGTTTTTCTCAAGATCAATTATTCCAGAATGTGTTTGTACAGTTTCTTAATATTTCCCATGCCAATAGTGAAGGAAATCAAGCTGTGATTAATTAAACAAAGGGCAACAGAATGGAGCAGTCACCTCTAGAAATATATGTATTTTTTTTAAGAACTAATTGAATCCTGAGGGCATGGGGGTCATCTCCCATGTGCTGCAAATCATCCTTCCAGGTTGTAGTTCATGGCACATAGGCATACGTTTGTACATAAACACCAAAGTTTAGGCTAACAGGCATATCTTACTGAAACATCAAAATGAATCTTTGACAGGAAAGGGAAATCGCAGATTATTAAAATTTAACTTGAATAAGCATTTCTGAGCTTTTTCGTACACAGAAATATGGAGAGCTAAAACAATACTGGGGGGGGTTGGTTTTTCTCCCCTGGTTTGTGTGTAATGAAGCATTTGGACTCATTGCCTATCTTCTAGCCAAGCTCAGCCCCAGCTCTTTGTGGCCTTGAGGTCTCTCTGTCTTACTGAGCAAGGAAAGCCCTGACGGCTCCATATGCGACTGGAGTTACTGTCTACCCGAAGCATATGTGTTTCATCAACTTTAATACCCCTGTAGGCCAGAGGAAGTGCAATATTCAGGGCTGGGAATAATTATCATTTCCACTGCATTAGTAAGGTTTGCTGGCGTGCCAGGGGGGCGGGACATCCGCCATCACTCTGTACGGAGCTGGCTGGCAGTTCAAGGAAGAACAGTCTGAGGCGTGCACCACCGCGCTCTCAATCTCAGCTGCCCTTTTCCCTAAGCTCCTTTCCTCCTCACCTCGGGTAACAGCAGCTACTGTGATTAATGAGGAAAGTGGCTGATCTCTCTCCGTTCCCTCAAGGTGTCCTTCACATTCCTTTTAATTCAGAGAGGGAAATCTGGAGCTTGTACATGCACACTGCTCCACCCAGCTGGCAAGACAAAAGACTCACTCTCATCCCTATCCAGCGAAGCCTCTCTGCAGGGAAGGATGGTGAGTGCAGATTCGACTCATGGCTACCCACAATGCCAAGAATAAGTGACAGATGAAGACTCCACCCTATATAGGTCATTTACACTACCTTCTCTGCAGCTCGGGGAATATTGTGCAAGTAAGGACCAAAGAATATAAGAGCTGGAAGATAGAGCGAAGAGCAGCAAAATCCCATTCTGTGCATATGACAGAGCCACTGCCATCACTGAATCACAGCAGGTACAATTATTTGTTCTGGGCTTGCACAAGGCAGGCCCTCACAACAGGGAGGCATGGATGAAATCATGAGTTCATGGGATCCTGATGAAGAATTATTCATTATTGACTGACACACTCTAGAAGGGGAGCCAGTTTTGTACCCACTAGTGAATCCAATGGACAGTTCCAATCCTGTGGTCACACAGACATCCCTGGTCAAGTACAGAGGGAAATAAACAAAAAGCCGTGGATATGGGAAAGAGATTAGTAAGGAAATGGGAGGGGGGGTCAGACGGGAGGAAGGGAGATGAGAGACGGTGGAGGTAGAATAAATAAATCGTGTGAAATTGCCAAAGAACAGATTTTAATGAATAACATAGTTGGAAGGAAATTTCTATTTAAAAATAATAAATAACATGGAAGGCCACCAAAGGACAATTCTGATAAAGGCATTAATGATAACAATATGACGCAGAGACAAAGACAGAATGAAGAGGGCCTAAAAAACGTGATCCTCTCAGCAATGGGGCCAATGGCAGGCACTGGTCCTGAAAGCTGCTTTCACTCCTTGTGTCTAGGAAGGAGCTGGATCTGTCAGGTGTGAAATCTGATGTCATTTGTATGAACACGAAGGTGGCAGCTATCCTCTCCCCTGGCTCATCTCCTGCTGCCTATCAAACCATCCCCCAACTTGGCTGGGAATGTCTCAGTTCTCTTGGGTGACATCGTAGTAGCTGGGCTCCGCTGGGCAGTTCTCCTCCATGTGGCATCCTCCTGCTGAGGCTGAAATGTGCACAGTGACTTCATCACTCACACATCTGTTGTCTGCTAGGATATCAACAGATGCTAGAAGCTAGGCAGATGACAAGATCTGAGAATGCCCCCTGCTTGCCAGCTGACAAATTATCCTCTCACCATTCCATAGATGCTGGCAGGAAGTCTGTGTGAGAAACAGGGGACGCTAGTCACCATGGGCCAGGAGTCCACAGGAATCTGATGTTTCCATGGATTCTGTGGCCCTCTGCATCCCCTGCCCACTGATAATCCATGAGAACAATGGAGCAGGGCCCAGTAGATGATGCAAACATGAGTCCATCCCATACCTGCGGCATAGACCTTCTAGAAAACTCCCACTTCTCTAGGATGCTGCCAGCAAAAAGGCTACCCTTCCTGCATAGAGATAGTGTTACCATCCTGTGGGAAACACAGCTGCCCTCTGAAGAGGAGGCATAGCCCACCTCTGTCTTCCGAAGACATCTGTTATACAAGACTCCTTGAAAACAAACATTCTTAAAAAGGCAAGCAAGGGCCTGGAGAGGTGGCACAGTGGTCAAGAGCACTGGCTGCTCTTCCAGAGGGCCCAGTTTCAATTCCCAGAACCCACATGGCAGCTCCCAACTATCTGTAACTCCAGTTCCAGGGGATCTGACACCCTCACACAGGTATGCATACAGGCAAAACACCGATGCATATAAAATTAAAGTAGAGCTGGAGAGATGGCTCAGCGGTTAAGAACACTGGCTGCTCTTCCAGAGGTCCTGAGTTCAATTCCCAGCAACCACGTGGTGTCTTACAAGCACCCGTAATGAGATCTGGTGCCCTCTTCTGGTCTGTAGGGACACATGCAGGCAGAATACTATAGACCTAATAAATAAATATTTTAAAAAAATTTTAATGTAAAATAAATATATCATTAGAAAAATAAAATTAAAAAGGCAATTGAGTCAGGTGTAGTGGCTCATTATCTGTAATCCTAGCACTACAGAGGCATACACAGGAAGAATGCTAGCCTGGGACACACAATAAGACATTGACTCTAAAGTAAAATAAAATCCAAGACAAAAGAAATCAGAAGACATGTGGAAATCCAGTGAAGATTCACCCTCAGTACAAGAGTCTTCCCCGCTTCTCTCTATATGTGCATATCCTCTCCACCTAGTGGCTGCCACGGACCACGGTAACTTCAGCACTGTTACATTGTCACATATGGTGGCTGGCTTTGAAAGAAGCCAAAGTCAAAGGCATGCCAAGACCTGCTGGCATACAAGTCCCTAGATAGCTACTAGTCAAAGCCCACACCATGCCAGCCCAGACTCTCAGGGAAATGATAGTCATGCCACTTCTCAACACAAGGATACTCTTCAGGGATGGAAGCAATTTCTGGAGACCATACTTGGTACCCTTCTATAGTCTCCCTGCTAGAATGGAAGCAAAGTAGTTTTCCACATTATGAAAGTAATCATTTCACTTACTTATGGCATTGATCTTAAAAGTAGCAATTCTGTAGGGAAATAACTGATACAAACAGAAAGACCTTGGGAAGTTTAACTCTTCTCAACAGATACCCTGTTAGGAAAGGTTCACTCCCCCAGAAAGCCCCATAAACATATAAATGTAGAATTTGCATAATTTAAAAGATATACAGGATTTGACTACTAGAAAATATGGTTGAGATCCTTGATATTGCTATAACAAAATACCTGAGATTGAACAATTTACAAAGGAAATAAATCCATTTTTCACAGTTCTGGGGGGTGGGATGTACAATGTTAAGGTACCACATTCCTTGAGGGATTACTGACTGAAGGGGACTCTCTGCAGTCCCCGAAGAGAACAAGGTGTTTCATGGCAAGAAAGATGAACACAGGAAACAGAGCCAAACCATCAATCTATTCATCCATCAATGGATTAACACATTCATGTTAACAGAAACCTCCAGACGCAATCACTCTCCTTAAGTCCTACCTAGTTGCACCTCAAAGTGGGGATTAAACTTCAGCCTGAGTTTGGGGGTACATTCAAACCATGGCAGGGCATCAGAGAGTGTATGCTTTTAATATGATGCAGCACAGGTTAATCCATGACCCATGCATGGCCAAGAATCCTCTGCCATTGAGTTCTTCCTTGATAGCTCTGTCTCTGCTTCAAATTAGTATAGCTTCTATTGGTTCTATTGGTGTCCCTCAGAGCATTCCTTAGCAGGGGCTTCATAGTCTATGTTCCATGGGTTTCCCTTACGAAATAGTATTCTTGCTAGTAGAACTGGAAGTTCAGAACCAATGTGCACCAGTGGTCCCCACCCTAGCTTAGCATTGCTAGCACCCATGTGGCCAACACCAAATTCAATGGCTCAACCCCTATGAGAATGAGGATCAAAAAATCTCACACTGCCAGAGGACTCAAGAAGCCAGCCTGGCCCATCCTGAGCACCCCTACATGGGAAGTCTAATTTGACTGGTTATGTCTCAGTACTCTTGTAGGATATTTTGATCGCACTCTGACACTCCTCAGACTTGCCAATAAAGTTAAACCTTGATTCAGGAGACAGAGCAGGCAATGAGCTGACCAGAACTGGCCATAGAGAAGCCAGCAATTTGGATAGAGAAGATGCACAGGAAGGAAAGGTTGGGGGCTTGAGTTTGGCATTTCTTTTTTTTTTTTTTTTTTCTTTTTTTTCTTTTTTTTTTTTTCTTTTTTTTTTTTTTTTTTTTTTGATTCTGGGACAAGGGAAGAGACACGTCTCTTGCAGTATTTCTGTTTCTGGCCAAAAAGCAAAGTCAGCCAGTTGTTACTCAACCTCTCTGAATTACCAGGTTTTCAGCCCAGTCTTTGACTCCCGAGTCTTATTGATAAATAACATGATAGAGACTTCATTGAAACCTACATAGCATAGATGGGCAGAGCCAGGGCCACAGGACAGAAGCCCCATCAGGCTGTGACCTGAATGGCCCTGGTGGTGGGGCCACAGGGCCACAGATGATAGTTAAAGCATCAGTAATGTATGTGCAGCTGATGAGTGGACAGAAAAATATCACAGAACCTTGTTACTATGCCTGGAGTCCTCGTGGTCAGAAAAATATCACAGTACCTTGTTTCTATGCCTGGAGTCCTCATGGTCACCCATCATAGAGTGGGTTTCCTCCCTTCCGACTCAGAACTGCCACAGAAACAAACACCAGCAGCAATGCTGTCGCTCAAAGAGGTAGCATCTTGGGAGAAAACTGTACTATTCTGGTTGTCAGTGAAATGAGTAAAGAAACAAGAAAGACACCCCTAAATCAGTTTTTCAGCAAACAAAACACCCACCACCATTGCTGGCAGTCTGCGGGTTGAAAAAACAAAAGGGAAACAAGGCTCCTGAGGTCAGAGGGCAGATGTGGCGCACATCCTTGAGCTACTCACTCCTTCCAGTCAGTTCTCCTTCAAAATGCCAGTCACCCCTCAGATCTGTTTCCAAGTCCGATAACCACACAGGTAAAGGGTAAATAAAGACCAGCCACATAGCGAGGCACAGCGGTACACAGCTGCAATCCCAGAATTCAGGAGCTTGCGACTGAGGATCCTAAACTGGAGGTCATCCTGGGCTATGTAACAATTGGGGGGGGGCAGATTTGGCTATGTAGTGAGATCCTGAGTCAAAATTAAAAAAAATAAACAACAACAAAATGTCTACTTGTCTTAGAAAAGGGACCATTAGTATCATCTTTGGGCAAATATTTCTCTTGTCATCATTTGAACAAATACACTTCTGAAGGAACGAGGAACATCTTTTCAAAACATTTCCAGCTCACGGTTGCATTAGGCCACGAGGTAATCACAGTCTAAGATGAAGACCATGAACTTAACTGTGCCCTGACTCTAGCCCTTCATATGTTTTTTGTCAGTGGTGTTTGTTTGCTGTTTTAGGCCATCATGGGCTTTTAAAAAGTAATGTCTTAGTATCTCAAAATTCCTCCATTCAAAAGCCAGGCATGGTGGTGCGCGCATTTGACCCCAACTTTTGAGAGGTGGAGGAGGGATCAGGAGTTCTGAGTCATATTTGGCTATATAGTAAGTGTGAACCCACTCTGGACTACAGGAGGCCCTATGTCAAAACACACACACACACACACACAAACACACACACACCACACACACGCCTGCATGTATGAATGCACACACAGGAACACAGACTAAAAGGAGGGAGCAATCTGGATTTCTGGCATCTCCTACAAATGTCAAAAGTCTGGAGATCTGGAGCTCATTCCCGAGAGCCTCAGCAGCCTGAGCAGGACAGAACCTTTCTCATTTGGGTATGAAATTGTCTCCAAACTTGTTTCATGTCCTCCCCTCTGTGTATGGCCTTGTAGGTGGGTTGTTAACATCTTGGTCCATAAGACATCCCTGATTTGGTCTCCCTTGCTCAAGTAATAGAATCGCTCGAGAAATCAATACACAGGCAGGTTGGGAATGTTCTAAGAGAAACAAACAATATAAAATAAGGCAAGAGGAAAACTAAAGTCAATGTAAAGAGAACCCAGACTGAAGGGCAGTAGACCAGTATTTAGAAGATATAGGTTCTAATCCTGGCTCTGCTTCTCTGCTAAGAGCTGACTGCTGCCACATCAGTGTCTCTGTGCTGACTCCTCATCTGTGACCTAAGGAAAGGAGCCACCCACTGTCTTAGTACCTTGTAGATCTAAGACAAGGGTCAGCCCACCACAGCCTGGAGATCAGTTCTAACCAGCTGCCTGTTTTTGCACTTTGTGCTAACTAACATGTCTTTTGCATTTTAACTAGCTATTAAACATCCTATTTAAAATGACCTTTTATAATACATTAAAAAGTCGTGAAATTCTCACTTCAGCAGCCACAATAAAGATTGGCTGGACACACAAAGCATATTGTCTATGACTGCTTTTGCTCTACAACCCCAAAGTGGGGTCATTACAACAGCAAATAGGATCATTTGCAAGTCTAAAATATTTACTTACTTGGGCCTTTGTGGGAAAAGTTAACTGACACTGTTTGTGATGGCTATTCTTGGTTGTCACCTCCATACCACCTAAGTTATGTGTGAGGAAGGAACCTCAATAGAGAAAATGCCTCCATAAGATCTGGCTGTAGGCATTTTCTTAGTTAGTGATTGAAAGGGAAGGGCCCAGCCCATTCATTGTGGGTGGTGTCACCCCTGGGCTGGCGGTCCTGGGTTCTCTAAGAAAGCAGGCTGAGCAAGCCATGGGAAGCAAGCCAGTAAGCAGCATCCCTCCATGGCTTCTGCATCAGCTCCTGCCTCCAGGTTCCTGCCCATGAGTTCCTGTCCTGACTTCCTTTGATGTTGAACAGTGACCAGGAAGTGTGAGCCAAATAAACCCTTTCCTCCCCAACTTGCTTTTTGGTCAGTGCAGCAATAGAAACCTGAAGACAATGTCCTAAGCGACTCCACAAAACTCCGCAAGAGAATTCCGTATGGATATTAACATGAAACATTCCTTCTGGCAGATTGTGAGGGCTCCCATGACCACGTCCATAGCAAGGTCTTTTAAATATGGCCCAAACCTTTCCATCGACTTCCTTCCATGGAAATATTAATAGTTGCCATGACTTGTTGCTCACATGTTGTTAAATATTTCATCTCAGGAAAATTCTCAGCAATGGCTGCCAGGAGATTTCATCATGCCTACCTGTTAGGTAAATGAACCAATCCTAAGACATGATAATCTTCCCAAAGTCAAACAGATGATACAGGAATGTTGGGGTGTCTTTGAGAATAGTGGAGACTAGCAGGAGGGGCAGAAAATGGGGGACCATCACACTCTTCGACTGGGAGTCTTAAAGGACTGATGGTAGAAACTGGGGTGAGATGTGATGAAGAAGATGTATGCAGGCACAGACAAGGCTTTAGGCAGAGGTACTCAATAAGGTGACCAAGCCACCAGGTCAGAACTCTCTCTGGCATTCACGTCCTCCTGCAAAGACGTTCTTAGGACCACCGCTTTGGGGTTCCTGTCCTATTTGATCAGTTTCCATCTCCTATTCTCATCATATAAATGCATATAAATAGCCGAGTGCAGATTTACACCCAAGTCTGTCTGACTCTAAAGCCCTGTTCTCTGTAAATGCCACCGTTACCAATCTCACCTACACTCCCAGCGTGGCTCAGCATGAAGGGAAGGAGAAGGAGCGCCGTCCTCAATTTCCCTCATAAACTCTATCCCTGCTCTGATTCTAAGATTCTTGGGAGTAATATATTCACCTGGTTTATGTTCTCCTTACATCTTATCCTTCCCCTCAGAAACACTGCCAGAGAAGCTGAGGAGAGCGGAGAGCGAGCAGTCTTCAGTTCGACATGGGGGTATTTAGTCCTCTTGAAAATAAAACACTGTCAGTCACCAAGGTCTTCTCACTAATGGCGGGCTTAATGGGGACTTTGAAATCACCTTTTATGTATGTTTGCTGTTCTTGATGGATGTTCGTTCTCATCTTTAATATCCCCACTTTCATCTTAGCAGCGTTTTGGGTTTGTTTGGTGTTTTTTTTTCCACTTGCTTAGTTGAAACAAATGTTTTGAATGGCAACTCATTAAGCAATACCCTTGTGCCTTCCAGTAATAAATAACCCACAAATGAAAGAAAAGGACAAGCAAGAAGAAAATCTGAGAGTGGCGAAGAGGAGCTAGAAAGAGGTGAGAGACCCTGCATCACGGAGGCTCCTGGGGAAAAACAACAGAGGGAACAGGCAAAGAGGGCTGTGAGAGAACAAAGACCGGTCCTTCTCCCAGAGAAATAGAATACAAAATCACCTCATCTACCCCATTCCCCCACACCGCAACCCACCCCACCCGAGCCCCGCCCAGGATCCAACTGCCACAGTTCCAATTGGAATCCAAATAATGTCTGCGATTTGGGAGTCACTGGTAAACTAGCTCTGGTTTCCTAATCCCAGCAGCGGATGGTCAGGGGTGTGGGGATTTGCAGTTAATTAATTCAGCCACCTGTAGCTCTCATTCAGTGCCGCTCCCTTCCACCTCAGCACAAAGTCATTGGCGGTGCTGAGCAAGTTTGGCCTCCGCAGCCTGGCAAAGCACCCTGGCGAAGCTGTCTCTTTCTTCCTGAGCATCCGCTTCTGTTCTCTCCTCCTTCATCTCCCTCTGCAGAACTTCAAGTCTGTGTTGGAATCCCGTGGGGCATTTCTAGTCCGACTCCTAACGTGTCTGTCTGCAACCTCTTTACTGTGCCAGCTGCAGAAAACAAAACAACAACAACAAAAAAAAGGATGACTTCCAGTAAACGAAGGTATGAGTTTAGTTTCTCAAATATAAATTCTCATTGCTTTCAGAGTTAGAGCAGATTTGAAACAACGTCCTCGAGGGATGTTGAAGCCAGCCTGGTAGCACTCCATCACCTGACCTCCACATAGATGTAGAAGCTTGCTGTGTGGAAAGTGACCTCGCTAAGTGCCTCCACAGCTTCCTTCTGTCACACCCAAGTACCATGTTTACAGATCTGCACCCTGAAAAACAGAAATGATGGGAGTTAAAAATATCACCTTCCTGCTTGTCAGTGTTAAGCAGAAGTTTAAAACATTTTTTAAGCACAGTATTTAAAGAGGCTTCCTTGAGAGACATCAGGGAAAAAAATCACACCGTGTCCATGTCTGCTTGGCAATTCCTTGGAGTGGCTCTGGCTAGGCTAACACATGGGGGCCACCACAGGTCAAGCAAAACTCCAAGTTGCCTTCCATTTGGGTTGCAATCGGTGGCCTTTCTAAACGCTGGATGTCCTGTGTCCCCTGCCTATTTCATTGTGAAGAGAATTTCAGGCAACAGGAAACAGATTGGCAGACAGAAATTATGTCCCATGTTCAGTTTCCTTTCCTCCCCGTATAGGCCAATCTTCCACCTCTAGAAATGAGATCATGTCTTCCAAGAGCATGGATGCTGTTAAAGGCAGTGCTGATCTCACCAACTGGTAGGTTAGGAATGCCAATATACCTCCTGTCATCTGTGAAAAGCAAGGCTGCAATGCAAACAGTCTGATCCAATGTAGTTTTTAACGGCTCTGTAGAAGTTGAAGGACGTTAAAACTGGTGTCTACTAATAAGCATGCTGGGATTGTTATCTGCATTTCAAAGGCTCTCTTGGGATGAGGGGGAAAAAGTTGATCAAGCACAATTACTGTGTACAGCAGTTAAAATTTTTAACTACTCCAATATGTTGGGGCTGAGATGTAATCTAAGCATAAGGATTCCTTTATCAGCCATTGGGATTTATCATGAACACAAAGCAATTTAGACACGCCTGGTTCTTGCCTGTAAGGATTTTTCTTAAATGGAATTCCTCTCCATGGATACTCATTTGTATTAGTGGAATTTCTTGCTAAGAAAAAACAAAGCATCTTTCAAAATCCCAGGTTGTTACCAACTTGTCATATTGGAAAGATAATACAATTTCAGCACACTATTCCCTCTCTGGGCAAAAGTTAATGAGATAATGAGCTCAGTTTAATTTCCTGGTAAGGGCACCAATTTCAAATCACAAAGGCCCCAGAGGATGCCAGCATTTCTCCTTCCTTGCCTTCACTCTTGGCACCTTCGGGTTTTTTTGGTGCATTCCATTTTCAAAAGGAAACATGAAGTGTTATGTTACAAGTTTTCTTAGCGCAGCCTTTCTAAACCAGTCTGGTTTGCCCATCTTAGCTGACTCTTTTTTCAGACATCTAGCCTCAGTATGACCTTCTTCATTGAGAGAGACAGAGACAGACAGAAACAGAGACAGAGGGAGACAGAGAGAGAGAGAGAAGACAGAGAGAGAGAGAGAGAGAGAGAGAGAGAGAGAGAGAGAGAGAGAGAGAAGCTGCAATAGTCAGGGCATTATGGTAGGAACTGAGAATGCCTAACTGAGTAAGAGCCTGACTAGGGCAGCCAACCTTCTCTAGAAAGTAACACAACCATGCAAAGTATTCTTGGGAATCATGGGACCCAGCATAATGTTTTTGGAATGCTACAGAGGGAATGTTGAATCCTTCTTGGAGAAATTAGAAAAGGTTTCATACAAGATATAATTGAGCTGAGCCTTCAAGGATGCATAAGAATATCCAGTATAAAATAAGACACAAATGCTCCCTAACTCTGTGTCTGGGACTGGATGTGTGTCAGGAGAGTGAAAGGCAGGTGCATTGTGGGCATTATGAAGAATTTAAGTTCCATGCAAAAGCTTTGTACTTTATCCCAAGGCTCAAAACAGTCACCATGCAATTTTCCAACAAAACAACAGCTTTAAATTTATAGTTGAGGAAGAAAACAAGCAGTAATTATTAGAACAACAAAAAAAAATGAAGTTAGAGAAATTTGTCAAGAAAGACTCGACCATTGGAAGGATGTTGGAAGGGAAAAGGAGAAGAAAGTGTATTTATTAGCCACCATCCTCCTCCATCGCAGTGGGGACAGCTGCCTCAAAGCATTTTCATTCTCTTCCCCTCTACACTTCCAACAGTGGCCCAGCCTCCAGGCACACTTTGACTGAGAGCCGGAAACAGATAGCCCCGCAGGCATGCATTTGAATCTCTTTTCATTTTTAAAAAATGAAGACTGGCAGACAATAATACCTCATCAGCTTGGTCCCAGAACACCAGCTGGTGGCCTCTTCAGGGTGACCTGGACAAGCAACAGAGAGCGTGGATGACTGCATTTGCTGCTGATTAAGTCTGAACTCGGGGTTCCTTGAGAAACAGCAGCCAGCTGGAATGTTGTCACCTTCCAACGGCTACCCGGTGTCCATCTTCATTTGGACTGAGAGGCAAAGGCTCACACCTTCCATCAGAATAATGAGTAAAGACACCTACAATAACGAAATCTGCAATTTGTCCTATGGGGGTCCCTTCTCCTTAAGTGTATCTACTGTACATGGTATCATGTCTGAAGGAGAAGAGGATACTTTTTCCTTCCTGAGGGTTTCTTTTAATTCAGGCTTGGAACTGATTTTCTGAACTTAGTACTGCAAAGTCTTCAGGATATTTTAGGGCAAGGGTCTCCCAGCAATACATGAGAATCTAGTGACAAATAATGAAGTCTTTCTTAGCAACTCCTGTGGTTTCTCTGGAAACTGTAGCAAGCTGGATAATGAACCACCACTGCACTGCCCTCTTAGGTCCCAGGTCCTGAACTATTGACTTTGCTCTGTTGAAATATGATTTTACAACACAAAACTCAGCCTTTCAAAGTATATAACTAAGCTGGCTGCAGCTCAGGAGTTGAGTTGATGCTTAAAAATGCAAAGCTCTGATCCAATCCCTATCATCAAAAATGTACACAATTCAATGGTCTTTAGTATATTCACAGAGTTCTATAAATACCACTATCTAATTGCAGATGTTTTGTGTCCTTCAGACAAAAGCCAATATCTACTAGCTGTCGTTTGTCTTATTCTCTCCTCCTTCCAGCCCCTGACATTCCGCTAACACACTTTCTGTGTCTAGTTTTGTCTAACTGAATATTTCACAGGAAACAGAATCGTACAGTGCATGTCCTTTCTGTGTCTGGCTTCTTTCACTTAACATACGTTTTCAAAACTCCATCCACATTATAGATCACATCAGCATTTCATTGTTTTATGGTCAAAATATTCCATTTTATATATAATATATACCACATATCCTTTGTTGACTCCTCTGTTAGTAGATACTTGGCTTGTTTACACATCGAGACTATTATGAATAATGATGCTATAAACATTTTTATATGAGGTTTTGGATCCACATATGTTTTTGTTTCCCTGGGAATGTAAACTTAGGAGCAAAATTGCTAGGTGGTAACTCTATGCTTAACACCTTAAGGAACTGCCAAACTATTTTCGAGAGTAGCTGCATCATTTTTACATTCTCATCAGCAACATTATATGGGTTCCAATTTCTGCACATCATCAACACTTGTTATTATCTGTCATTTTTATTTTAACCACCCTGCTGGGTATAAAATAGTATCTTGTTTTAGATTTGATTTGCATTTCCCTAATGACTAAGGATGTGAGGAACTTTTAAAGTATGTATTGACTGTTTCTATATCTTCTTTGCAGAAATTATTCAAATCCTTGGCCTATTTTTCATGGGGTTGTAACTATTGAGCACTGAGACTTCACATAGTCTCAACACATTCTTTTCATCAAATATTTGCTTTGCAAATGTTTTCTCTCATTCTGTAGCATAACTTTTCACCATATTAAATGGTATTTTGCAGTACAAGTTATTAATTTTTGTTGTGTCCATTTTTTCCCTTTGGTTCTCTGTGCCTTTAACATTATAACAAGGAGGAACTGCCTAATCCAAAATAGCAAAAATGCCTACATTTCTAAGCAGATTTTTTGAATATAAGATCTATTTTGAGTTAAAATCTCCTATGGTGTAAGGTAAAGACCAGAAACTTAACTATTAATGTGTAACCCATCTTATCTCTCTCTCCCAACATGCATACACAAGCACACACATCCATGCCTGCACCTGCATGGTTTCTCTTCCCTAAAGGCAAGGTGCCTCAGTTAAAATCTCAAGTCCAGTTCTAGAAAATTGAGCATCCTCCTGGACCTCCTTACCTTCCTTCCTCAGCTATAATTTAAGAATAAACAAACGTAGCTCATTTGTGTGCCAGGAGAAGAAATCAAATGAGCCTTTCTATGAAGCAAAGAGATGGTTCATCAGTTAAGAGCACTTGCTGGTCTTCCAGAGGACCCAGGTTTGGTTCCCAGCACCACATCACTGCCTGTCATTCAAGGGGATGTTGCACCATCTGCAGGCCCCTGTGGGCATTTTATGCATGTGATGCACATACTTACATGGAGGCATAAGCCCATGCACATCAAATAAATAAACACTGTTTTAAAGGACTGTTTCTACTTTCAAGAAAAGTTTCACTGGAAATGGATTTAGGATTCACTGTGGAGGAAAGGATGGAGAGAGTGTAAGAGCCTGAGGTGGTGGATAACTACAGTGTCTTCTGGCCACAGCAGGGAAGCTGCACAGATGAACTCACAGTAGTTGTGACAGCATGGGCAAGGCCTGTGCAAGCCCAACCCAGACCAAATTCCTGCAGAGAGAGGGAAATTGGACACAAAGCCCCAACCCTAGCCAAGGAGCTATTGGCAAGTGTTAGCTGCTGGGAGAGAGAGAAGACATTTTCTCTAACAGTGTGACACCTACTAAACCCACCATGGTCCAGTGGAAGACCAGACAGCAGAGAATGCTTGGGCAGCACAAATGGATCTTAATGGGGAAAGAAAGTGTAAAAGACACAAAGTGGATGGGTAGGAAAGAGGCTGTGGATCTGGAAAGAGTCAGAAGAGGTATGGTAAATATGATCAAAACAATTGAACAGAATTGTCAATAAATTATAAATAAATCTTTTATTTTTAAGATTTTACCATAAGATAGAAATTAAGATTAGTGGTAGACTACTGGTGTAACCTGGGCAAGGCCATGCCTTTGATCTCCAGCTCAGTAAAATAAATAAATTCACTGTATTGTCTTCTCACAAAAAGGTCCCGTTGTCCTCAGGTATGTGTTACAGTAATACAAAGCTGACTAATAGAGTTTTCAAAGGAAAAAGTGTATTTAGCCTTTGACCCAGCAGTCTCATTTCTGAGAATTTTCATAAATATATGTATGTATGTACTAAATGGTATGTATACGTTGTTTTTTTCAACACTGTGTGTATAACACCAATTTGAATCAACATGGGTATTTCACAATTAGAAACTGATTTAAAATTTGATGAGATTGACACCATAGTGTACAATGGAATGTAGAATTAAGAAGTTTTCATATTTTATTACACAAAACCTTCTAAGATTCTTTGAGAAGAGTAAAAACAACAAAGTCTAGAGGACTGTACATAGTATGCTCCCTTTCCTGTCAGACATGAAGAGTGCAATAAACTATGATTTGCGTGTGTGTGTGTGTGTGTGTGTGTGTGTGTGTGTGTGTATGTGTGTCCTTAATTTCTTGCTGGTATCTGTTATTCCCTGAATGTATGTGCCAGAATTCACAACTGAAACTTAATCACCAATGTGATAACATTAAGAAATGGAAGCTGGATAGTGGTGTTTAGCTATTATCTCAGTGCGTTGGAAGCTGAGATGGGGAGGTCCTGAGATCAAGACCAGACTGTGCTACACAGTGAGATCTAATATCAAAATTAAAGAGAACATAGAGGTCCCTTTGACTTCCCATCATCCTCATGAAAAGAGAGAGGGGCTTGAGGGGTTATGATGTCACTGATAGAGGCCTTAGAACGGTGACATACAGGAGCTGCCTCTTTCCTGATCTTCTCATTTATTCTGTCCTACAAGGGCAAAATAATCAGTACCATCCATGCCCATGCCCATACCCAAAACTAGACCTCTCAGGACCTTGACTTTGGCCTTTCCAGCCTCCATAACAGTGAGCAATATACTCACCTGTTTATAAATCACCCCATGTAGGGATTGTTTTTCATAGCAGCACAAACTATCACAAAATCTTCACTTCCAAAATGATGATACCTACTTCCATTCTAGTCTGTGGGTCTAGTAGGTTTAGTAGGTCTCTTGGGAGATGCTTATGTCATAAAAGTTCCACTTTATAATATGAGATTAGTGACTTTATAAATGTGCCTCAGAGAGACTCCACACTCCCTTATCATATAAAAGTCCAGGCAGAAGACAGCAACCCTGAGCCAGGAAGCAAGCTTCATCAAATACTAAATCTGCTGATGTGGATCTTGGGGCTCCTAGCCTCAGGGCTGTGAAATAAACTCCTGGTGTTTAAAGCCTCCCAGTCTGTGTTGTTCTATTATTCTAGCCTGTGCAGACATAGAAGGGGTTGGAGAGAAAGAAAATATAGATTTACAATGTGTCTTAGTTAGGGTTTCTATTGGTATGAAGAGACACCATGGCCAGGCAACTCTTACAAAGGAAAACATTTAGTTGGGGTGACTCACAGTTTCAGAGGTTTAGTCCATTATCATCATGGTGGGACACGGCAGCATGCAGGCAGACATGGTGCTAGAGCAGGAGCTGAGAGTCCTACATCTTCATCCACAGTCTATCAAGCAAAGACAGTAGAAGGCAACATCTATGCAACAGAAAGCCCTCGTGAGACACTGCCTCTGATTTTGATACCGGGATTCCCAACCTCCAGTGCCATAGGCAGCAAGTGTTTGTTGCTTATAAATTCTGCAATCTAAGTCATCCTATTATTGCAGTCCAAGTGGACTGAGCCAGTTTGGATGGAAGAAAATGCACAAGTGATTCTTCACATGTGAAGAGAAGGTCTGGAGGAGACACACAGGGTTTCTGTGGAATCTGCCCCATTAAAAAGAGAACTTCAGCACTGTGTAGAAGTCCCGGGGTACTCACAAATGCTGAAGAAAGTGGTCATTAGTCACTCCTGAGGATCCTAGTGCCTCCCTTGTCCCTGTTTCCTAAAAAAATGCATATTAATATCTGCTGCATGTAACATAGGGAGTAGAGAGAAAGAGATGGGGGAGAGAGGGAAGAGAGAGGAGAGGGAGATCCAAACTTCTGTGGGTGGTTAAAAAAAAGTAATCTGATGTCAGGAGGCACAACTCCTTTTAGCTGCATAGCCTGCTTTCATCTCGGATTCCACTTTTGTAAATGGGGAAAGTGGCAACATCTGCATTGCCCATTTCTCAGGAGCATTGTCAGGGTCAAGGTGATAATGCATGTGACAGCACTCTGTAAACTGTGGATGCTATGCTAAGGCTAGGAACGGTGCTTATTTTTCAAAAAGATTGCTTCAGACAACTAGACCTGTGTAAGAGTCATTATCTCTCAGAAAATCAAGTATCACATCATTTCCTTCGCCCTTTTCCTCACTGTCATCAAAAAAGTATAGGTTTGGTGGAAAAGAAAGAAACGCATAATATCTGTGAGACACTTCTCTGTTAGTTCATAAATCATTGCATCCACAGCTAGTTTCTTCTGGACCACACTTGTTACAGGATGAATTGTGTCACCCAACAAGAAAAAGGAAAGCACCTCAGAATGGGACTTCTTTGGAAAAGGGATAGCTGCTGATGTAATTACTTAAGCTGAGGTCGTGAGAGAGTAGGATAGACCCTTATTCCAACATGACCGGAGTCCCTGTAAAAGGATCCTACGGGGCTTAGAGTGCCTGTTAAGTGATAGAGCACTAATATATACAAGGCCTGGGGTTCTGTCCCCATCACCCCAAAGGTAAATAAGTAACCAAACAAACAAGCAGTGGGAGGACACAGAGGAAGGGCAACAAGTGAGTCGGGCAGGAATTTGAGTTGTGCAGCAACCAGATCAGGACTAACAAAGACTGAGAACTATCTTACAAAGTTATGGAGAGGCTATGAGGGATTCTACACAGAGACTCAAAAAGGGCATGATCCTGATGATTTGGACTTCTACCCTGAAGAATTCTGAAAGAATAAATTTTCAGTTGTGTTAGGCCGATTGGTTTGTAGTAGTTTAAGGCATGTGTGATGGCTGTTCTTGGCTGTCAACTTGACTATATCTGGAATGAACGACAATCCAGAAATGGAGGGCACACTTGTGATCTAGATCTTGAGGAAGGAAGACAACATGCCTTTGATCTGAATCTTGAAGCTGGAAGACACAGGCTTTTGATTCTGATGGTGAAGTTGGATGACACATGCCTTTAATCCAGACCTTGAAGTGAGAAGACACACCTTTAATCCAGGCTACAAAGCCTAGATGTGGACAGTGGAAGAAGGAAGGGTTCATTCATTCTTCTCCTGCTTGTCCTAACCCTGTCAGCACATCCATTCCTTCACTGCACTGGAGCCTACTTCCTTGGGATTCCAGCATATACAGAAAACCAACTGAGATACTCAGCCTCATGGGACTGAGAAACTACTAGATTCTTGAATTTTCCATTCACAGCTAGCCATTGGTGGATTAGTTGGACTGCTGCCTGCCTGTAAGTCATTCCAATAAGTTCCCTTTATATAGAGAGAGATTCATTCCACAAGTGCTGTGACTCTAGAGAACCCTAACTAATACAGCATCCCTTAGGAACTAATGCAGGCATTTAGTCATTTCTTTCCCAACTCTTCATTAATATATGTGGGCAGTCTGAAAGGAAGCATAGCACCTATCTGGCCTTGAGGCTCCAGATGTGTTAGCAGACACCCTTCTACTGTAGACCTTGGCATTGCTATGAGGCTTCAACTTCAAGCATTATCTATAGATCAATGAAAGAAATATTTAGGTAGGGAAGCTAATATGTTTTCAAACATTTATGCATACCATTGATTTAGATAGACCTTCATTAGACAATGGTGCATCCGAGACAGATTAGATATACAAAGCTTTCCCCATCTATCATTGTGCATTTGAAATATCCATAAGGCTTTGGGAAGCATGTGATATATGCAAATCACCCTTCCCATGTGGGGTGCATTACAGTAAAAGATACAACTGAAGTACGAAAAGTTGTCACTGTTTCTATGGCAGTCATTACCTCTTTCAATTCTTCTTCTAAAAAGAAAAATAAGCTATTCCTATTCATCTACGCTTTTGAGTCTACCTCCCACCCCATGTTTAAAACAAAAAATTGATATTTTAGGGAAAGTTCTGGGAGCTAACAGGAAAGGGTGTGACTCACTGGTAGAAGGCATGCCCAGCATGCCTGGAGTCCTGGGTTCAGTCGCCAGCACTACAGAATAACTCAACTAAAGTAAACTCTCAGCCCCTGGAAAGGGTTACCTGAGGATGTTGTTTCAGACTATCCTGATTCTCATATTTTCTGAATTGGTTTAGAAGGTCATACTCAATTAAACAATAAGTGAAAATATTTCTTAGTTTAGTATATGCTTTAAAATAAGATTACAAACAATACTGTTCCACAATCAGGGTTCTATTTTTAAAGCTAATAGATATTTTTCTATAAATAAAAGAGAGATTGTAAGAATACAAAAGAATCTAATTGCTAAGAATTCTTGTGCCTAAAGGTAGAATTGAGAATTGTGTTGTTTCTTTTTTCATTTGTATTTCTAAACTATATATAAAGAAGATATTTCATTTTAAATATAATAATTTTTAGACTATAAAATGTACAAAAGTCTCAACTCCTCAAATACATTTGTGAGGGATTTTTCTAATAGCTCTTCCTGTGTTTGCCAGCAACCAACAGATTTTTATCAAATGGCACAACTCGCAATTTTTGATGTGTTATTAGTACGCATTAATTATACATGGTAATGGATTTGTTATGACCTTCCCATACATTTGTATGATGTATTTTGAGCATATTCACTCACCATTATCCTCTCTGGTCCTTACCACTCCCACTGATCTTCTCCCACTTTCCAGAAAGTCCCCATCCTCACCTGGACCCATATCCCTACCCCCTACCCCCTACTGCCATCCTCCACCCCATCCACCACCTCATCCCCCACCTCCTACCCACACCTCCCACCTCCCATCCCCCACCCCCCACTTCTGCTTTCATTCCTTCTCCTGTTTTTGTGATTCAATGATTTTCATCAGGGTTGCTTAGAGGAGCATGGGTGGTAGGTTATCTCTGGAAGCATGGGTCCCTTTCCAGAAGCCACAACCAAGAAAAGAAAAAAAAAGTCTCTCCCTCCCCCCCAGTGAACATTAATTGTCTATAGAACCTCAAGGGAGGGTGAGGTCTACTGAGCCCCTTCCCCTGCTGAATTCACAATGCTGTGTGTGTTGTACATGCTAGGCAAGTGTTGTACCACTGAGCTCTGCACCTGACGCCCCACCAATATTTTTAAATAATCTATCTTTGGGGATAGAGAGATGGCTCGGGGATTAAGAACACATACTGCTCTTGCAAAGAACTGAAGTTCAGTTTCCAGCACCTACACTGGGCAAATTCCAACCACCTGTAACTCTAGTTCCAGAGGATCTGACCCTCTCTTCTGGACACCAAGGACACCAAGGGCACCTACACTCACTCACAGACAGACAGACAGGCACGCGCGCACACACACACACACACACACACACACACACACGCACGCACGCACGCACGCACGCACGCACGCATGCACACACACATACACACACTTAAAATCAAAATAAAATCTTTTATAAAAATTATCTTCACAAAACGGAAGTCTCAGAAAGTTAATCTGACAAATATTTTGAAATTATAGCCTATATGTAGTAAACTAAGAAAAAAGATGCTGGGCGGTGGTGGCGCACACCTTTAATTCCAGCACTTGGGAGGCAGAGGCAGGCGGATCTCTGTGAGTTCAAGGCCAGCCTGGTCTACAGAGTGAGTTCCAGGAAAGGCGCAAAGCTACACAGAGAAACCATCTCAAAAAACCAAAAAAAAAAAAAAAAAAAAAAAAAGAAAAGAAAAAGACAAATGCCTTTTGGTGTAGGCAACACAAAGTCCAACCCTAAAGACCAGTGTGAGAGGAGGTGGGGGTCTGCAGATGAGAGGGAGGAGGGCTCAGCTCGAGGAAGACACAGGAGGAAGAAGGAAGGAATGCCACTGAGATTGTGTTACAGTCCTCAGGATTTTACAGCTCTGACAAGCAGGATTTGAACTGAGTAGATGGTGGTTACAGAATAAAACAAAAATGTCATAAATGCAGATATGGTAAAAAAAAAATAGTAGTCAGAGGTAGGAACGGGGGAGTCTATCTGGAGAGCTGCTCAAACACTAATTTCTTCCATCTTCATGGCAAAGAGTCACTTGTTCTGTCAAAAATGGAAATGTGGAGTTCCAAATCGTGCACAACAATTCAATTTCTTAATGTTTCCCTTAGTCTTTTCTCATAACCTTAAAAGGGACCTTTTAAAAACTAATAACTCTTGATGTAAAGATTTTTATAAGTTCACTGGAGCCTATAAACTCACTTATCTCTTTTTTCTTCTAACTTCAAATGAAACTAAAATGACTGTTTTGTACTAAAAAAAAACATATTCCTCCCATTCAGTTCCCCTAAATCATTCTTTTCTCCGTCTTTACATGTACAGTGTGCATATGTGAAGTTATAAACACTTAATGCTGTTTATGAAAACTGCTTTCACATGGTGGGTAGAAATTTGTTTTTATTTTCTGTTGCTATAATGTTGGGAACAACCTTCTTCAAATGCAGACCTATAGACTTGCTGTAACTACAGCATTTCACTGGACTGAGCTAACTTGGGCTGCTTGCTTAACAGAGCTAGCAGAGTGGACAGAACACTTCAAGTGGTATCTTCCTTCTCCATCCTTCTTGTAGAAGCAGGATGCTGGGGTTCAAACCATGGAGGTTGTTTGGGGGGGATTGTTTTGCTTTGTTTTGTTTTCTGACAGGCTCTCACAAATCTCAGGCTGGGCTTGAACTTGGTATATAGCTCAAGATGACCTTAAACTTCTGATCCTCCTGGCTCCACCTCCTGAGTACAGGGATTGCTGACATCTGGTGCTATGGATGGAACCCAGAGCCTTGGGCATGCTAGGGAAGCACTCTGCTGACTGATGGACCTACATGCCCAGCCCAGTTATTCTTTTTATTTTCACTGAGTTTGAAACACTGGATCTTCTTCCTACCTTCCTGGTTTAGAGGTCTGCTCAGTATATCTGAGGTCCCTGGATCTGCTAAGTTTTATGTTTATCATGGCCTCAATATTCACAGCCACATGGGATTTGATGGAAATTGGAAATTAACTTTAAGGATGGACAATTGAGAATAAGGGGGAAATGAGTACTTAGAAGGAGGCAAGGAAGAAGGCCCATTAAGGAGACAGGACACTTGAGAATATTCTAAAGGTCGTTGGCAATGTGTCCATCACCTGACTCAGTTAATGGCAAGAAAGTGTGCCATGTTCCTGGAACCGAGCATCACAGTTATTACTTCATCCTATCACTTACAGGAAGTTCAGCTCTTCAGCTAACAACAGAAATGACTGTCTTGTTTAAATCTCCAGAACTAGGAGATTTCCATAAATCTCTTACAAATTCTGACCACATATTCAAAATCTGATAGCTGGAAATCATATCTAGGCAATTAAAACCCTGGTCTTCCATTTCAAAAAAGCCATTTCTGGGTTCCTTTGTATTCTTGGAACATGATAAAGTCACTTCTCAGAAGTCTCTCCTCTGGCCAAGCTCTCCTCTTCAACCCTTTTTGCAAAGGGTTTATCTTCCGATGCATCCAGATGCCCAACACACTGAGGTACCTTCAGCCACTTACCAATTTGTCAACTGAACGAAAGCTCGTGGGAGCTGCAACAGCAAGTTTTGTCTATGTCTCTGTCACCAAGTCTATTCCAGTGCATAACAGGTATTAGAATCCAAAATAGGGATCAATGAATCAAGTTCCCACTGCATCCAAAAACCACAAGTGGGTCATGTACCTAACCACTCTTAATGGTGTTTATTAAGTGTTATGCTCATTAGCTTTTGTCAACTCAACACAAACTTCTGTAAAATTGGCTAATGAGCAAGCCTGTGGTGCGTGTTCTTGATAAATGATTGCTTTGGGAGAGCCCAGCCCATGCTGGGTAATGTCACCCTTAGCAAGGGGTCCTGGGAAGTATAAGAAATATAGCTGAACCTAAGCCTGGAACAAGCCAGTAAACCACTGCTACAAGCCAGTCATGACCACTGCTTCAGTTGTTGCCTCCAGGTTCATTACTTGCGTTCCTGTCCTGGCTTCCCTCCATGATGGACCGTAACCAATAAGCCAAGTAAACCCTCTCTTCTCTGAGCTGCTTTTGGTCATGGTATTTATCATGGCAGCACAAAGCAAACTAGGAGGATTTTTGTACTGTTTCCCGTGTGTAATCAAAGGAGCAATTGCCATCCTTGGTTTCTGGGAATTGTAGCACAAATCTTTTTATTATTATTATTATTATTATTATTATTATTATTATTATTATTTTATTTTACAATACCATTCAGTTCTACATATCAGCCACAGGTTCCCCTATTCTCCCCCCTCCCACCCCCTCCCCTCTCCCCAGCCCACCCCCCATTCCCACCTCCTCCAGGGCAAATCCTCCCCCGAGAACTGCAATCAACCTGGTAGACTCAGTCCAGGCAGGTCCAGTCCCTTCCTCCCAGTCTGAGCCAAGTGTCCCTGCATAAGCTCCAGGTTTCAAACAGCCAACTCATGCAATGAGCACAGGACTTGATCCCACTGCCTAGTTGCCTCCCAAACTGATCAAGCCAATCAACTGTCTCACCTATTCAGAGGGCCTGATCCAGCTGGGGGCCCCTCAGCCTTTGGTTCATAGTTCATGTGTTTCCATTCATTTGGCTATTTTTTTCAATAATTGAGTAAAACCGAAATTTATTATAAGCCACAGTCGTCCTAGGGACCTCCATGCTATATATATATAGCCTCCATGGTTCTATGGGTTGTGGTCTGATTGTTCTTTATTTTATATCTAGAATCCACTTATGAGTGAGTACATACCATGACTGTCTTTCTGGGTTTGGGTTACCTCACTCAGGATGATTTTTTCCAGTTCCATCCATTTGCCTGAAAATTTCATTCTTTCATTGTTTTTCTCTGCTGAGTAGTACTCCATTGTGTATATGTACCACAATTTTTTTCATCCATTCTTCCGTTGACGGGCATCTAGGCTGTTTCCAGGTTCTGGCTATTACAAATAGTGCTGCTATGAACATAGCTGAGCATGTATCTTTATGGTATGAATCAGCATTCCTTGGGTATATGCCCAAGAGTGGGATGGCTGGGTCTTGAGGTAGTTCGATTCCTAATTTTCTGAGAAACAGCCATACGGATTTCCACAGTGGTTGTACAAGTTTACATTCCCACCAATAGTGAGCAAAAATCTTAAAAGGTCTTATTAATAAAATAAAATAAAATAAAATAAAATAAAATAAAATAAAATAAAAAACCCTGGGAGCCAGGTATTGGGGTGAATTCCGAAAGATTAGAGAAGCAAAACAAGCCACAGCTAACCTCACCTCTGTAACTTCTAAGCTGACCCTGTTTCCTCAAACTGGAAGCCTCTGAGTCCTCATCCGAATGGATCTCAGCTGATCTGCTGCTAAAAGCCTAAAAGCTTAAAAGGGGTATAGTTCCTGGTCCTCATGCCTTATATACTTTTCTGCTTCCTGACATCACTTCCTGGGATTAAAGGCATGTGTCTTTCCCAAGCAAGACATGAGATCTCAAGTCTTGGGATTAAAGGCATGTGCCACCATGCCTGGCTCTGTTTCCAGTGTGGCCTTGAACTCACAGAAATCTGGATGGCTCTCTGCCTCCAGAATGCTAGGATTAAAGGTGTGTGCTACCACTGCCTAACCTCTATGTTTAATATAGTGGCTGTTCTGTTCTTTGACCTCCGGATAAGTTTATTGGGGTGCACAGTATATCAGCCACAGGGAATAAGTTGGAGAAGAATATTAAATATGAATTGAAAACATGTATGAATTACTTGCAGTTATTTGCTAAGTACAAGAGTCTAAGCAAGTAATACTGACTACCGTAAAACCAGAAGTACAGATGGGATCCTGGGGTATGGTCACAGAGCCCTGGCTTCTCATTTCCTCATAGACAGTATTTGTGTTCTATTAGCCAAGCCACTTTGCCTTCCTGAGTCTGTACTTTTATACTTGTCCAAATCAGCCGTTGAAGTGCCTCCCAACTCTGACCTGAACGCTGATCCAGGGGCTGGAGAGAGATGGTTCAGTGGTTAAAAGCATCTAATGGCCCTCCAGAGGACCCAAGTTTTGTTCCCAGCAACCATGCCCAGTGCCTCATGACTACCTGGAACTCCAGTTCCATGGGGATTCCAAACTACTGGCCTCTGATGGCACCTGTACATACCCACACAGAGATACACACATATAATTAAAAATGCAATAAATCTTTAAGTTCTGATCCAGTGAAATCAGGACATTAAGCATAGTAAGACACCTCAGCCAGACAGGCAGCCTAACTTGGTGCGGATGCTCCTCCTAAGGAACCAGGTCTGTGTCACTACTGCTTAGTGGTTTTTTTAAGGATCCTCAGGACACAAACCATCGAAGCATTCAACAGTCACAAATGTCACAGCAGGAACCTACACAGAACATGAAAGTGTCCAAAGAAATGAGGATCCCAGGCTAAGACTTTTGGACCACATCAGCACCCAAAACAAATATTGTCCTGTAGGCTTTATTAATAAGGCCATCACCTCAGGGTCAGAGGTCTGCTCCTTATTTATTCATCTGAAGAGGACACTGACTGCTTCAGAATAGGTAATAGAAACTCTCCTCAGCTAGGGCTCTGCCCCAGTGCCCTCAGCTGGATGAGAGGTGAGGAGAAACATGGGCTGAATTTAAGTTGGAGCAAACTCTAGCACAGAAATAAGCTTCTAAAAAATCACATTACTTAATGTAAAAAGAACAGAATAAATCGGGCATGGTGCCAGCTTATTCCACACGTCTAGAATCCTAGGCTCTGTTGGCTCAGGCAGGAGGATCTGGAGTTTGAAGCCAGCCTGGGTTATGCAGCAAGACTTTGTCTCAAAGAAACAAAGCAAAATAAGCAACGTGGGATTACCCCTTAATTTGAGCATTTGACAGCCAGTCTAGAGACACTATCCCTATATAATCCACACTTTCACCCATAGCCCGTGCACACTCATGTACACACTTATGCATATGTGCAGACACATTCCCCCTTCAATCTTGTCCCTCTTGAAGGGGCCTATGTATCTGCAGAATCTTTGTATATCAAATTCTATTATCTTCTCGTGGGGGGGGGGGGGGGGCGGGGATCCATTTGCCTTGCAAGAAGACCACTGTCCTCTTATTCCCCACGATGAGCAGGTCGGCCTGAAAATGGAGTAGACAGGAAAGAGTGGACACTGATGTGGCTTTGACCTACGCGGGTACCAACGGACCCCTGCTCACCAGGGTCTCCACCCAGGGACACCCGCGAGGTTTGTCGGCTGGTGCGGCATTCTAATGTGCCTGACAGAACTCCAGCACTCAACTCACAGATGTGTCCGTCATGGGCAAGGAATAAGCTGTCTTCAGACAGAAAACCCCAGTTCTACTCTCCTCTCCTTCAGCTTATAACTTCCAGGGTTCCGAGCATTCATGGTTCATAAAAGATCTATTTTTGAGACTCCCAAGATAAGATAGTTAGGTCAAAAAAAAAAAGTGGGAGTGAATACAGCAAACTTCACAGCAGCCCCAGGCTCTTTCCCCCTAATTTGTTTATTTCTTATCGGTATCCAGCCTTATTTTGAGAAAGAATTCGCTGTTGAGTAGGGGAAATTTGACACAGAACAGACAGTGCTGCTAGGCAGGATGTTCCCGAGTCATCATCTGCCTTTGCAACTTTAATGGGACTCGGCAGCACATTTTGGATCCCACAGAACTCTGCAGATCAGACACCGCTGTGCAGATCGCACAGTGCAGCCCCCAACACCACAGTGCAGATTGTATCATACACTGCAGACCCCACTGCACACTGCAGACCCCACAGCATACTGCAGACCCCACAGCATACTGCAGACCCCACAGCATACTGCAGACCCCACAGTGCACCGCAGACTCCATACCATACCGCAGACCCCAACACCACAGTGCAGATTGTACCACCCACTGCAGACCCCACTGCACACTGCAGACCCCACAGCGCACTGCAGACTCCATATCATACCGCAGACCCCAACACCACAGTGCAGATTGTACCACACACTGCAGACCCCACTGCACACTGCAGACCCCACTGCACACTGCAGACCCCACAGCACACCGCAGACTCCATACCATACTGCAGACCCCCAACACCACAGTGCAGATTGTACCACACACTGCAGACTCCACTGCACACTGCAGACCCCACAGTGTACTGCTGACCCCACTGCACATTGCAGACACCACCTCCTTCTGCAGACCCCATACCATACTGCAGACCCCAACACCACAGCGCAGAATGTATCACTCACTGCAGGCCCTACTACACACTGTCGACCCCACAGTATGCTCCAGAACCCACAGCACACTGCAGATCCACTGCAGATCCCACTGCACACCACAGGCCCCACAGCACACTGCAGACTCCACTGCATACTACAGACCCCACCACATTCTGCAGACCCCATACCATACTGCAGACCCCAACACCACAGCACAGAATGTATCTGCAGGCCCTACTACTATACACTTTAGACCGCACAGTATACTGCAGACCCCACATCACACTGCAGGCCCCACAGTACATTGCAGACCTCACAGCATACTTCAGACTCTACAACAGGCTTCACATCACACTGCAGACCCCACATCACACTGCAGACCCCACATCACACTGCAGACCTCACAGCAAACTGCAGACCCCACATCACACTGCAGACCCCACATTACACTGCAGACCTCACAGCACACTGCAGACCCCACATCACACTGCAGACCCCACATCACACTGCAGACCTCACAGTACACTGCAGACCCCACACTGCAGACTCTACAACAGGCTTCACAGCACACTGCAGACCCCACATCACACTGCAGACCCCACATCACACTGCAGACCCCACATCACACTGCAGACCCCACATCACACTGCAGACCTCACAGCACACTGCAGACCCCACATCACACTGCAGACCCCACATCACACTGCAGACCTCACAGCACACTGCAGACCCCACATCACACTGCAGACCCCACATCACACTGCAGACCCCACATCACACTGCAGACCCCACATCACACTGCAGACCTCACAGCACACTGCAGACCCCACATCACACTGCAGACCCCACATCACACTGCAGACCCCACACTGCAGACTCTACAACAGGCTTCACAGCACACTGCAGGCCCCACATCACACTGCAGACCCCACAGCACACTGCAGACCTCACAGCACACTGCAGACCCCACACTGCAGACCCCACATCACACTGCAGACCTCACAGCACACTGCAGACCCCACACTGCAGACTCTACAACAGACTTCACAGCTCACTGTAGCTTTGACTCCACATCACACTACAGAGCCCACTCTCCCAATGTTGGATGCCCCTAAAGGGCCCAGCCTGCCTCAGACCTTCTTGTCCAGTTGCTGAGGTCTTTGTAGTAACTGTCATATAGCCCAGTGACTCCTCCTAGCCAATCCTTGGTTCCTGTCCATAGCCCACTGGAACTAACCACCAAACCCTCCCCAATAAACTTTGTACCCACCAGTCTTTATCTCAGGGCTGCATTCTAAGGTGTTGCACTACAGGTGGATGACGATTTGGGGATAGTTATGGCTGTCAGATAATGCCCTCAAACCAGAGGTATTCAATGAAGGGCTCTTTCCTTTCAGCTCTCCTAGTAGGTTTTTGGTGTTTGGTATTTATTTTTTTCAGCAAATCTACCCCTAAACTCTCTAGGATCTAGGTGCTTGTCTTAGTTACAGTTTCAATTACTGTGATAAAACACCATGACCAAAAGCAAATTGTCAAATTGTGTGTGTGTGTTGGGCAGGGGGGAGGGGTTATTTGGTTTATTCTTCCATATCACTGTTCATCATTGAAGAAGTCAGGACAGGAACTCAAACAGGGCAGGAACCTGGAGACAGAAACTGCAGGGAAGAACTTGGTACAGAGGCCATGAAGAAATGCTGCTTACTTTCCTGCTCCTCATAGCTTGTTCCTGCCTCTGCCTCCTGAGTGCTGGGATTAAAGGGGTGCACCACCACCTCCCAGGGCAGCCTGCTTTCTTATAAAACCCATGACCACAAGCCCAGGGATGGCACCACTCACAGTGAGCTGGACCCTCCCCCATCAATCACTGATTAAGAAAATGCCCTACAGGCCTGCATACACCAGAATTTATAGAGACATTTTCTCAGTTGTGGTCCCTTCCTCTCAGATGACTCCTGTGTCAAGTCGACATAAAAGTAGCCAGCACAGATTACCACATGCATTTTTTGGAAACTTAATCCTTAGGAATTTATAAATGTTATCCATTCTATTAGTGAGGCTTTCCACTGAGGCTTTTATTTGACTTACTGAGTTTTTCATTTCCAACATCACTTCAGTTTGGCTTTTCTTTAATAATTCCCTTTATTGAATTCTATTTTCATATATTGGATTGACTTCCTTATTTCATCCAGCTCTTTGTTTTTGTTCTCTTGTAGTATATTCATATCTTCTTGAGTTGTTTAGCTATAATTACATTCTTTTGAGGTCTTTGTCTGGAAGTTCTTTCAGGTCTTTCTCACTGGGGGCCATTACTGCAGGATTGGTCATCTTCGAAAGACACATGTTGTCTTGTTACAAGCTAATTAAAAACAGACTGCTTTTTACAACGAGAGTTTGAAGAGAATTACCCACATGGGTGGACATGGGTTATTAAATGAAAATCTCAGTGCCAAATACCTCTTACCTCCCTGTGAGGTCTTGGTCTGGGATACTCCAGAGGCACTGAAAAATCACACACTTTTTCTTCAGGACATAAAGAAATCAACCTGGAGCCGAGCAAGAAACTCTCACTGCTGGCTAGTACCATAGGCTTCTGAGAAGAAAAGCCATCAGTGGTCTTAACTCAGCACTGGTCCCCCCATGCTATAATACTGACATGCCAGGCAAGATGTGCCCACTGGTTCAACAGTGGAATGAACGTTCTGGGGGTAACCAACTACTTTCTGGTTGGATTTGAGGCCTGCTCCACAGGAGGGAATTCATGCCTGGTACTATAAATAAACTAAGGGGGTCATGGGCCCTAGCACAGAACCTAAAGCTTTTGTTTGGTTAATGGTTATCAGATTGCCTTCTGATTATTTCTTTGTTAATGCCCCAAATTTTGTGTGGCTCTATCATAGTCACTCTTCTATTGCTGTGATGAGACACCATGACCAAGGTAACTCTTATAAAAAGAAAGCACTTAATTAGGGGCTTGCTCACACTTTCAGAGTGATAGTCCTTTATCATCATGGCAGATAGCATGGCAGCATGCAGAACAGCATGGCAGCATGCAGAACAGCATGGCAGCATGCAGAACAGCATGGCAGCATGCAGAAAGGTGCCAGAGCAGCAGTTGCAAGCTTTACATCCTGATCTTCAGGCAGGGAGAGAAAGACTCTGAGCCTGGCATGGGCATTTGAAGCCTCAAAGCCTAATCCCCAGTCACACACTTCCTCCAACAAGACCACACCTATTCCACACTTCCTATTCCTTGTAATCCTTGCCACCAGTTCCTGTGGTGATATTTTATCTGTATCCCCCAATAAAAGTTATCTAAGGATCAGACAAAAAAGCTAGCCACTATATTAAACATAGAGGTCAGGTAATGGTAGCACATGCCTTTAATCCTATTACTCAGGAGGCAGGGATCTGTCTGGATCTCTGTGAGTTCAAGGCCACACTGGGAACAGAGCCAGGTGTGGTGGCACATGCCTTAAATTCCAACACTAGTTAACTATGGAGGTCTGGAGGTCTGTACAGACAGACAGGAAGTGACAGAGCTGGGCAGGAAGAAGTGATGTAGCTGGACAGACCGAGTAAATGAGATAGCAGAACAGAAATGCATATAGGTGGGGTATACAGGAAGTAGGTCTCTTTGGAGACTGAGGTGTTGATAAGATGAAGTTAGCTTGTGGCTTTTCCTGTTCCTCTGATCTCTCAGGTTTTCACCCCTATTCCTGGCTCTGGGTTTTTATTAATAAGACCTTATAAGATTCACATTACAAGTTCCACTCCCCAGTAACTAACCTTTCAAATATATGAGCTTATAAGGGGAGGTATTCTTATTCAAATCAACAGAGGCTTATAACCTAGATCAGGGAAACTTTAGTGCAGTAGATAGTGGTTAATACAGAAACCCCTAACTTGGAAGCACTGTTCCAACATCAGAGCAGCATGGTACTCTACACTATCTTGATATCAGGTGAAATTCTCAAATGGTCAAAGTGCACGTTCCTGTCCCCACTTCTACAGGGGACTCATAATCAAACAACCCTCTATATCATGAACATGAGGCTCAATTCCTGCTTAACTCAGAGTAGCCAGGTCTAGTTCCCTGTCAACTCAATAAAATTGTTCAGCAATCTAATCACTTTTTTCAGTAGGAACCAAGGGACATCTGCTGTGGATATCGCTCTGTATAAATAAAACACTGATTGGCCAGTAGCCAGACAGGAAATATAGGTGGGACTAACAGAGAGGAGAATTGAGGGAACAGGAAGGCAGAGGGAGAGACTGCCTGGAGCCGACAGGACAAGGAAGATGTAAGGCACCAGTAAGCCACAAGCCACATGGCAAAGTATAGATTAACAGAAATGGGCTAAATATAAAAGTAAGAGCTAGACAATAATAGGCCTGAGCTAATGGCCAAGCAGTATAAATAATATAAGAGTCTGTGTGTTTATTTTATAATTGGGCTCCAGGACTGGCGGGACTTGGCGGGAGCTAGAGAGAAACTCTCCAGCTACAGACATCCCACCCTCTAAATCCTACAGAGCCTACTGCCCACAGCCCTAGGTTTTCTGATCTGTTCCTGAGCACAACTCCTGTGTGACTCTGTGCCACATTGTCCTCTTCCCCAGAGCTGTGAATATCTGTTACTTGAAAATGTTCTCACACATCTGTCCACACACAGGCATCATGGGTTCATACATTCCCATAATCCTAGCTCCTCTCACCAACAGGGGGAGAGAAGGAGAGTCAAGGAGCCCATCCAGCAATGAGAAACAGGGGCCAGTGAGGAGCCATGATGGAATGTGGAACAATAAGAAAGGTAAGGACAGAAAAGGCCAAAGTGATGACATGGTGGAAAACTCTGTTGGGGGAGGGTGTTCATAAGGAGGGGCGGGGCACATGCTCATAAGTGGGAACATTAGCTCCATCAGCTCGGTGAAACTAGGATAAAGAAAAACATTCAAATGAGGCAGGAATGAGTAATTGACGATCATAACTGTGATTATAAGGCATAATTACAATTAGCTGCACAGGAGTGTTAATCATGAAAATAATTACATGTCAGCTTTCCTCCTAAAGAAGGGAGAATGTAATTAAGTGGTCCAAAGGGGGCAAAGAAAACACATCTCTGAGTGATGCAGGTACGGGGTAGAGGGCCAGTATTTGAACAGATAGACCTTGCTCTGTGCTTTAAATGAATCAGCCAACTTCTTTGATGAAAAGGGATAAAGAAAGGGAGGGAGGGAAAGAGTCAGAAGGTGGTGGAGGGTTGGAGGGCATAAAGAATTGGTTTGAGATTTGTATTCCAAATCCAAACTCAAAATACGAAAACCGGATTCATTTTTTTCCCCATTGCTAGTTACCAGCCCCATAACATTTGCGACGTAAGCCTTTCTCTAAGCCCCATCCACTTTCCTCAGTTACACAAGGATCACCCATTGCTAAGCTTTTCTTAGAAAAAAACAAAAATCATCAAGCTGGTAAGTCACTTACATCATGCCTTAGACGCAATATGGCAATAAAGGTCTGCTTTTGTGATATCTGGGAGGGAGATAAGAGTTCCAAACTCCTGGTGTGCATTACTTTCAGCTCTGCTGCCCATATGAACTCAGAAGAACTGCCCACTTCCCATCCCCTCTCATGGCTGGATTGGGTCCTTTGCTAGCCTCCTGTCTTCCCATTGTAAAGGAAATCAGGATTCCTGCCCTTGGGTAATGGCTATAGTTGAACAAGCAATGCCTGTGTCTGGACAGATGGGACACAGTAGTTTCCAAGGCAGAGAGATAGAGCCCTGGGGAAGAAGACACTGCCATGCAGAGACATACTTCTACTGCAGGCTAAAAGTTTCTTGTCTTTTCCAGAAGGTGCCTAGCTCACATTTTGGAGGGCTCATGACTGAAGCCCTCTGAGGATTTTCTTGCTTGCATTTCAGCTGAGCCTTGAAGCTAAGATTTTTTTGCCAAATCCTTAAGTAAATTTTTACAGGTTTAAGAAAGTTGATAAACTTCTTGCACCAAAGACCCCAAAATTTCACCCCTTCTCCCAAGCAGTGCCCTGCCTCTCTCTATGTCCAGATAGCTAGACCCCACCATGTGAATTGCTTTGGTGAGCAAGATATTAATTAGCAAAATGCCACAGGCATGGCACAAGCAGAAGTTTAAAGAACATCTGTGTGAATACACTCACTTATGATCTTGTTCCTCTGTTTGCTAGAGAATGCTCCCCAGCAAACCTTCTGGAGAAGGAAAGACACACACAGCCATCATCCCACTATCTTGATTTGCTCTCTATTGCTCTGATAAAACATCATGACCAAAGAAAGTTGGAGAGGAAAGGGTTTACCTGACTTACACTTTCACATCCAGTCTATCACTGAAGGAAGTCAGGGCAGAAACTCAAGGCAGGAACTGATGCAGAGGCCAAGGAAGAATGCTGCAAACTGACTTACTCCTCCTGGCTTGCTCAGCTTGCTTTTACACGAGGCCATCACCTCAGGAATGCACTTGTTTTTGCTTTTATCATCAGTGTCTAAGCTGACACATCTCTTATTCTCTTCTAGTGATTTTTGTGTCAACTGCCAACAATCAGATTCACCTCTTGTGTGGTTGTTGTCAATTGCTCTATCAATAAATAACACTATCAGTCCAAGAACAAGAAAAATGCTCTAAAAGGCTTGCCCACAAGCCAATCTCAGTTGAGGTTCCCTCTTCTCAGATGACTCTAGTTTGTGTCAAACTCGACTGTACAAAAACTCATACAGTTCTTGTTCAAAACAATCAAAAAACCTCACAAGAGTCAGTCATAATCAGATTCAGACAATCAAGACAACACGATAACTAGATAATACAATAGCTTAACACTGCTTTTATGTGATTTATTTTTTTCCAGCAGCGTAAGTACAATAGACTTCACAAACAAAAAGCAACTGAACTCACTACTGTGAATTCAGTTCTAGAAGCAAGTGTTTAATAGAAAAGAGTTCTAACAAACTGATCACAGGTATACTGCAGCTCTGTGTTCAGAACGTGGTCATTGATTCCATACACAAGAGCAAGCTCAGGCCAGATAGTGTAAGCAATTAAGTTCTGTTTTATTGTTTCTAGCAGCTGTACTGCACAAAATCCTGACTGTCAACAAAACTACACATTGGTTAGACCATACACAGAGGTTCTGTGTTGATACACATCACTACATGTACACAGATTTTGTATTACAGATGGTGGCAACAAGTCGATGAGAGGTTTTATAATAATCAGTTAAGTAAGTCGTAAACCTACCACCCAGAGAATACAAATGGTGGAAGAGGAGAGATTCTTTGGAAAGAGTTGTTGTATTGTATTAGTTGTAGAATAATACCAACCCTAAACAGAAGAAGGATTTCAGTAGACCCACTCAGAGAACTACAGCATATGGGAGATAGGCAAGAGATGTGTCAGCCAGCTTTCAACATGTAAGCTAAGTACTAGGACATCAGCAATGCCCATATGCAAGCCCAGGAACTGTTAGAGCAAAAGGTACATGAGAGTTTACCTGGCTCAAGAGTTAAGGTGTGCAACTTTTGGCCACAATTGACTGAGAATTATTTTTATTGCTCTTTAATTGTGATTATAAGTGCATATTAGCTATACAGATTAATAGATTCTCATAACTGCATATATCATGCTTTGATCCCAGCAACCCTCTATTACTCTCTCCTCATCCCCTTACCTTCCCCTAGTAGTCTCAAGGTAGATAATTATTTGTTGTGGTTAACTATGCTGTGCAGCATACCAGGCTTTTAGCAGCATCTCTGATCCCAGCATAGTAGATACCAATAGCACTTCATAGCTATGAAGACATTGCTAAATGTCCCCAGGGAGACAAACTCACCTTCATGGAGAACTACTGACCTAGACATCTGAGGGTGTTGTCAATTTCCAAGGGCTGTGGAAGAGGTGACCAGAAGATATCAATGGCTCTGATTGCAAGAGGGGTAACAGGAATGGGAAGTGAAGAACCTCCAAAGAATCAAGAGGAGCATCCTGAGAGAGAGAGAGAGAGAGAGAGAGAGAGAGAGAGAGAGAGAGAGAGAGAGAGAGAGAGACTATTTTTAGAACCTGTCATGCTGGGATTGCTTAAAGCCAGCTTCCATGTTAAGTACCCCCTTCTGCCTTCTCATCCCCTACCTGGAATCATCAGTAATAACGGCAACCCAGATCCACACCCTCCTTTCTCTACAGCAGGTCTCCCTGATGCACTGGGCTGGGAATGGGGGAGGCAGCAAAAGTCTTAAGTGTGAGTTAGAATCTAAAATCAGCATACTAGTTATTTCAAGGGAGTGGACGTTTTCTTTATATTTTATATTTTGTATTATGCAAGAATGACTTGAAAATTCAAGGGAGTGCCTGAGTTCTTATAGAGTAGTCAGAGAACCAGTTGCAGTGAGTAAGTTCAAAGAAGCAATAGGGGCTTAGCATGGTGGTGCATGGCTGTAATCCTATCACGAGGCTGAGGCAGCAGGGTCAGCAAGTTCAAGACCAGCCTTGGCAATATACTGATAGTGTCTTTAAAAAAACAAAAGCAAAAATAATCCAATTGTATTGGCTCAGGTTGATAATTTTAGTATGTGGGAGACTGAGTGTCTTAGTCAGTGTTCTATTGCTATGAAGAGACACCATGACCACAGCAACTCTGTATAAAGAAAAGCATGTAACTAGGGCTGGCTTACAGTTCAGAAGTTTAGTCCATTTTCATCATGGTGAGAAGCATGGTAGCATGCAAGCAGACATGGTACTGGAGAGGTAACTGAGAGTTCTACATCCAGACCCCCAGGAAGATAGAAGAGAATAACTCTGTGCTTGGATGGGCTTTTTGAAACCTCAAAACCCACCCCAGTGACACACTTCCTCCAACAAGGCCACACCTCAAATAGCGCCACTCCCCAGTGACCACGTACTCAAATCTAAAAGCCTATGGGGGCCATTCTCATCCAAACCACCACACTAAGGTAAGAGGATTTCAATGAATTTGAGGCCAACCTGGGCTATATGGAGAATGAAACCCATCTCTTTCTGATTTGTTCACATTAATCTCAGTAGTTACAAAGACCATAGGTACAAGCATGAAATCACACATTGTCCTAACATCATTGCCTAGACTGTGATTCTGGCAGACCTTATCATTTCTCACACTTAGAATTCCCTTCTTCTTGGTAATACAGTCCCCCACCCTACCCACAGCCTCAACCTTCACCTTCCAGTGCCCTCCCTCAAAACCAACAACAATAACAATGACTAAATGCAGCAAGGTTAAGCAATAGCCTTTTGCTTAAGCCCTGCCAACCAGACTGTTAACTAGTATTGGCTTTAACCCAGCAGTGGTTGTTAAGGCTCTCTCTGCTGTGTGACATGTTCCAGCCCTTCCTTTGGGTAGTGGTTTCATCTCTCCTCTGTCCTGCTCCTTAAGCAGCAGCCTTGCAGCAAGGTCAGCAGTGGGGCCACAAGTCATCTGTCAGCCAGACAGGTCTCCTCTGCCACATCTCAAGCTCCCAGGGGCAAGCAGTAATCAATCATAGAAGTGTCCTCCTCTGGGAGCCAGGGTGACAAGGTCCTGAAATTTATCTCATGTGAAATGAGCTGGGTTCTTTGAATAGGCCAGGGGAAGCCTTTCATTAATTCTCACAGATAGCTCTGGGCTCTTTCAGGTTCATTCTGCGCCTTCATAACCGACATGTAATGCCTATCCCTGCCTCCTTTACAGATGTCAACAGCACGTGGAAGACTCAACTTGGAAGTCCCCTGACCACTGTTGCTCAAACAAGGCAGGAGACCATCCTTCGCCCATAGAGAATGAAGGGACCATTTTACCTTTTAATGTTTTGTACTTGACCCACAAGTTCTTTTTATAACACCAGTCCCAGCCAACTCCTACCATCTTTTGAAAATAATCGTTTCACTTGATATCAAAGCACAATTCATAAAATAAAAAATATCTAAATTAAGCCTTTTTAAGGTTGGAAAGTTTTATTCTGAGAGAAGAAACTGGGAAGATGATGAAAAAACAAACCAGGCTAGCTTAATTTTGTTCAAATAACATATTCAGTGAAGGCCTAGTGAGTAAAATATACAAAGAATTCTCATGAGTCAAAAAATGTACAAACTCTAGCTATCAAATGGGTAAAATGCAGAACAGACATCTGACTGCAGAGGATACACGAACAGCAGATTAACACAAGTGAACACTCGAGCAAGCTTCAGACATCAGGGAACTGCAAATGGTTTCTGCACACCTACACAAAAGGCCATGTGAACAGTGGAGACAACTGTGTGGTGCACAGTGTTAAGGGAAGGTGAGATGTAGTCGGAAGATTTCCTGTGTCCTGCCTGGCCTGCAGTCAGGACAAACCTCTCTCACCCACAGACCCATAGGTGCTTATAAAATAATCATTCAGAGGCTTGATATTATTTACAAACTGTATGGCCAATGTGTCAGTTTATGTTAGCTACCTCTTCCAACTTAATTCAACTCATTCCTATTAATCTATAAATTGCCATGTGGCTGTGGCATTACCAATCTGAAGGCAGCTTGCTCCTTTGGGGCATCTCTCTGTCTCTACTTCTGCTTTTCCTGTCTCTATCTTGGATTTCCTGCCTTCCTATAAGCTGCCTTTCCATAGACCAAAGTAGCTTTATTTATAGCCAATGGAACAACACATATTCACAGCATACAAAAAGACATCCCACTGCAGTGAGACTTACAGGCACCAATTGTAGCTTCCTGTTCTGACATCTCAAAATAGCTCTACAAGATGTCACCATTAAGGGAAATGGCCTTCTCTGTAATTTTAACTGTCTCTTCCTTTTCTTTATTACCACTTATTACAAATAATGACAATGACTTGGCAAAAAAAAAAAAAAAAAAAAAAAAAAAAAAAAAAAAAGAATCCTTAAAGATTTTAAGTTCTTGGGGTTGAGTGTGTGACTTGGCAGCACAGAACTTGTCAGCATGCATGACACTCTCTCTCTCGGTTCCCTCCAAGGGCAAAAGAGAAAGGGAGAATGCAAGTCTCAAAGTCATGTTTTTAAAGGACAGTTTCATTTCTCATCCCCTTTGTTTCTTACTAGGGGGAACTATAATTTGGATCCTATCGCTTCCTCTAAGAGTCTAGTCATGCTGTTTCTTTGTCTCTGTGTAAGCTCCATGGCAGAGAGGCTACTGAGGGGGCCACACTCTTGATGGTAGTTGCCACACTTTCTTCTGTGGTATCTGAAGAGTAAGTACCCTTGTTCTGCATGCAGGCGTGGAAAGGTTCTCTTCACTTAGTCACAGTTAATGAAGTCATGGCTTACATCAATGTAAACTCCGGTTTCTTTCAAAAGAAAGCAGCTCTTCTACCTGAACTGGCAGGCTGTTGTTGAAAAGAAACAGGAAGATCATAAACACTGGGTGACTCAGATGAGGCTGAGTTCTATCCAGTTCTACCATGTAGCACAAATCTTAAAATGTCTTATTAATAAGAACAAACCTAGAGCCAGGTATTGGGGTAAACGCTGAAAGATCAGAGAAACAGAACCAGCCACAGCCAACCTCACCTCACCAATTCCTCAGCTGATCTCGTTTCCTCAAACTGGAAGCCTCTGTGTCCTCATCCAAATGGATCTCAGCTGAACTGCTGTTCAAAAGCCTAAAAGCTTACCCAGGCTCTAGTTGCTGGTCCTCATGCCTTATATACCTTTCTGCTTCCTACCAACACTTCCTAGGATTAAAGGTGTGTGTTGCCACACCTAGCTATTTCCAGTGTGGCTCTAAACTCAAAGATCCAGACGGATCTCTGCCTCTGGAATGCTAGGATTAAAGGTGAGTGTGCCACTATTTTCTGGCCTCTATATCTAGTGGTTATTCTGTTCTCTGACCCATATAAGTTTACTGAGGTGCACAATATATTGGGGGACACAATATCATCACACTACCACACACCAGATTCATGACTATGGCTTTTTTTTTCTTACTTTGCCTTGATTTCATCATCCTTAACACAGACTTCCTCTCCCCACCTCATCGTGTATGTTTGTCATAGGACTGGTGGCATGGAATTGTAAAGATGCACCCCGAACCTGGCACACCATACATGCTCCAAGAATGCTGCTTCCACACAAGACACCAAAGCCAACGACGGCGGCAAAAAGGAAAATGGTCACGTGGAGGACAATGACCACTTCCAATTGAATCCCCATCTGCTGGCCATGTCCACACTCTGCCACTGGGATCCCCATTAGCCACAGGGGTCTCCCATTTTCCCATTGGTTCTCTGTCTTTTTCTTTTCAGATCTTAATCTTGGCTGAACCTGGGTCCTCTTGATAGAAGTGGATACTGTATTAGCTACGTTTTATTTTTTGGCTTTTGGTTTGGGTTTGGTTTTTGTCACTGTGACGAAATGTCTGACTGACACTGAGGGAACCCTACCCCCCTTGAACATGTGGCTCTGGCAGGCCTTCTCCCATCCCCTCGGCCTTGACAAAAACCATTAGATGACATTCCTAAAGCTGGCCACCAAGGTCTATTCCCTTATTCGGCCACTTCCTCCTCCTGAGGCTGACACCAAAGTCCAGCAATCAGTAGCCCCCTTTAGCTCACCTAATAAACATGCCCAATTACAATTAAACACCTCATCCTAACATGGGGCTTCGTCTCTTTACCTTTATAAACCGCCATTTGCTGTGTGCCACATCTGTCTCCTCTCTATCCACAGGCCATTCTTTGTCTCTCCTGGACAAATATCCCTGCCCCTCTCCTTGTCCTCTTCCTCTTCTCCTTCATCCCCTATCTCCTTTACAACCACAACCACACCCTAGTCTATTCTAACCCAGACCTCTCCTTTTTCTCTTCTGAAGAATGACACTTGTAAGGTCGTTTGCTGCTCTTTTTCTGCCTGAGTCAGAAAGTAGCCACTTTAACTTTCCTTCCCTGCTTAATAAAGGATCTCTCTGTGAAAATAGGTGTTTGGGTGTGGTTTGTGCCTAATCCCAGGTCTGGGAGGGAGCCTCTGATGTGCGGGCGTCCCCTTTAGAAACAACTGAAGAGGAAGAAGGGTTGAATTTGGCTCATGCTTTTAGAGGGTTTGGTGCATGGCTGCTTGGCCACCTGCACTTCAACGGACAGAGCTTGGCAATAGGAGAATGTGACAGAGCTTTCCACTTTGTAGCAGATAAGAAGCAAACAGAAAGAGACAGGGAGGGGTGAGTGACAAAATGCCTCTAAGGACCTGTCCCCAATCTTCTATCTCCTCCACTGAGGCTCCACCTCCTAATGTTTCCGGAACCTCCCAAAATAGCACCACTACCTGAAGAACCAGCATTCACCCCAAGAGCTGGTGAGGTACATTGCATACCCAGACCTTAACAGGTGATGGGAAAAGTGGAACCTTGAGTAGTGTGTGAAGTACAATGTGGTACAGGATGTGAAATCAAAGAGAGAAACTGAGCACATGGCTCAATTTTTACTTTCTCAGGTCCTTCTATGTGTGCTGGGCAGGTCACTGCACCTCCTCATGGGTTTCATTATCCGAAATTAGAGGGCTAGATTACATAAGAATTGTGCCTTTTCTGTAAGGAGCCTGAGAGTGAAAGGATTGTGTAAACTGTCACATATTCTGAACTCTATCATGGAACAGTAGAGCAGCCATTGGCAATACTGTATCCTAAAAAAACTTTATTTATAAAAACAGTCAGTAAACAAAATACAGTAGGCTTCCTTTAGTCTGTGGACTCCTGAACTAAATCAATATTTTCCAGTGATTTCTATACCAGAATCCGCTTTATTACACATCCCCTTATGAATGCCATATTTTGAAAAAAAATGTTTATAAACCCTACAGCATTGAGTATGAATTGAATTAGTGCTCTGCTTTAATTATAAATAAGCTACACAATATATGTTTATACAATAAGCTCTGATTGGCAGGCTTTTATATAAAGACACTGATTATATGTATATAATAAGCTCTGATTGGCAGACTTGTATGTGTGTGTGTGTTCACACACATACAGTTTGACAATTCTGATTGGCAGCTTTTTATAAAATAACCAGTGTCAACATATTAGGCTAATACATTTCCAACCAGAATAACAAAGCCTGACATTTTAGCTTAATAACTTATCTTACCATGAAAACATATAGGCATGGCTTCTCAAAATACAGAAAAGTACTCACAGGCTCCCAACAAAAATATCAAGATATCCTACAGGTTTGAGGTATGCTCTGTTCCATCTTCTAGAAGGTCAAAATGGTCTGTGACTGGTTAGATGATGTGGCATAGGTCTCCTCTCCTTTCGGGCTACTATTTTACATCATGCAGAGATGGTTAGATGACATCTATAGACCTATCTTGTCATCTTCTGATCCAAGAGTCAGTTCCTTCAAATGCGTTTGCTTTCCTGGTTAACAGGTAGTATAAATACCATCAAAATATTTGTCTCTCCTTAAGAACTCTTCAGCATTATACTTGTGACTTGTTATGTGTCACCCCTTGGGACGTTTTGGCTCAAATACAATTATCCCAGAAAAAAATAGTCTGTCCATCCCACTGGGACTTCAGACTCAAAGCACTTCCTGATCATACCCCTAAGTGAGCTCAACTTTAAGTTCAGTCTCAGAAAGTACACCTACTTTTGTGAGGGTGCAGGCTGCCTTCAGCCTGGGGGTGTGATGGAAACCTATTAAGTCTAACACAAACAAACAAACAAAAAATACACTCTTCTATGCCCTGCTGTTGAGTCTCCCTTCCCATCCTCCTGATTAGAAATAGCCTAACACACCACTATGTTCCATAATCAAGTAAGGATGGGTAGGAATGCCAGGGACAATTATAATAATATAATTATATTATTATTATTATTATTATTATTATTATTATTATTATTATATATAAAGGAATGGTTAGAGCAGACATCTTTTCCTCACAAGGGACCTGGCCTGGGTGTGTTGCAGACAGCTGATTGACAAGCAGACAGCATAACCCTGTAGATAAGACATGGACTGCACTGGAAAAACTATTCAAGCATGCTGGGTTCTTAATATGACAAGAGTTTAAGAAAAATGAGGCTGTACATCAAAGAGCACTATTCATTCGCTCACACCCCCTTCTTCTCACCTGTTGACTGTAAGACAACGCAAATGCCTTACCTCATTTGTTTAGTGGCCTCATTCCTTATGATGATGGTGGCTGTCTCTGGAAACCTCTAATAAGAGCTGGGACACTTTCTTCTGTAAACGGTCAGAGTATCGATATTTCAGACTTTGTGGGAGATTACTATCACTATTCCATTCTGCCATCATTGTAAATAGTCATAGAGCATGTGAAATGAATGGATATAATGGATATAATGAAAAAAACTTTATGAACTGAAAGCAGTGGAAGGGTATAGCTTATGGCTACCTGTTCTATAACAATACTTACAACTGTTTTCTTTCCTGCAGGAAAAAAAAACTATATAGTTGGTAATTTCATTATTTTTTTTACACTTTGCATAAAGCCGTTATTCTCTGTAAAGCATGGAGACATTAAACACTGACCCATATTCCACAGGCTGTGCATGCTGGAAAGGATATGAGGCACTTACTACCTAAAACACAGTAGCCATCTCCCTAGACAGAGCCCTATGGTTGACTTTTACTCTGGGGATGCAGATAGGATATGATACAGCAGCCATTCTACTGTCCCTGAATTATACCTCCCTGTGCCACTCAGACAATGAAGGGCTGCTTATAAAGCTTTGGTCATGTGGATGAGTTGATGGTTTCTACCTTTGTGGCAGGCAACTTTGTAGGCAGAATTTTCCATCTAGAATGCCAGTCAGTTCTGTTCCACCAGCCACTCCCCAAATAACCACATAGGGACTTATTATTAATTATAGATGCTTGAACAATAGCTTAGGCTTGCTTTTAGCTAGCTCTTATAACTTAAATTAACCCATTTTTATTAATCTATGTGCTGCTCTGAGGCTTGTTTACCTCATGTACATACTTCCTTCCCATCCTGCTCGCTCTGTGTCTCATGGTGTCTCCTCTTGAGTTCCTCTTCCCAGCTTTCTCCTAGTCTGATTCTCCTGCCTAAGCTTATCCTGCCTAGCTGTAGGCCAGTCAACTTCTTTATTAAGCCAATCACAGTGACACATATTCACACAGTATAAGGGGATATTCTACAAAGCTTTTTTTCCCTCTCCTCCTGTGACACAGGTTAGAAGAAAACATAGACAGACACCAAGAAACCACAACCTGGCATGATGTGTAAATCTTGTGTACCTAACTCTGACAGTATTTCTCTTACATCTCCAACATGAATTTAGTTCATTTAACAGTAATCGGTTTCTACATTATTGGCATGACTACTTACTTAGATATTTTTATACCAGTTAATCTTGAACGTCACAGAAACCTGTTGATTCTCAAACGTATCGTATTGTGTAAATCTCTGCGATGTGGCCACTCTGTCCAGTGCTATCTCTCTGAATATCAGTAGCCATTAGCTACCCCCCAAGACTGATGTTTGAAGTCTCTCACCGAAACCATCAAGATGAATTGATTGGGACTGGCTCATGGAGTAGCTGTGACCCACTGGGGCTACCTCCATAACTTCTTTGAGAGCTCTCTCTCCTACCATCACTCTGAAGTGCTTCCCAAAGCACCAGTGATCTCTTCCCCTTGGCTCCATCCTCACATGAACACAGTGAGTTTTTAATTCACTCTGTGGAATGTACGTTTTAAATCAAATCCCCAAAAGGTGCTGGGACCCATGGCATAAAGTAACCTAATGTCCTGATATCGCCTATGACCACAGTCAGGCAGTCAGTGAGAAAAAAAATCTTGGTCACCAGCACCAGCCTGCATTCCCATGGGTTCCACTGAGCTGTTGCTGGGAAGATCACTTTCCAATACCTTCCTCTTGAGTAAGGGGAATAGAGATGGGGTTGATCAACAAAGCTCCAGATATTGTCTAGAAGCCCAGGCTTTGGAAAACAATGTGTAGTAATGGTGCTCAGATAATTCTTTCAGGGATTCCAAAGGCCCTCTAAAGATTCACAGAAAACATCTCCTCAACTGAGTACAAGAGCTGAATGCATCCATACAGCCCCAGGTCATGGATACCAGTAGCCTGTGCATATACCTACTTCAAGGAAAAATATCATATTGAGTTCTGTTTCATCCCCTCTATTCTACACAGTCCCCTCCTAGGAACATTCTCCAGAAGTTCTCTTTGATGAGGACTGAGGAAATATCTCCTGTCCCAAAGCCCTGAAACAACAAAATGATATAAAAATTTCAGGAACTAGCCAAATCTGTTTTCTGTTCTGAAAACATAATGCCTGTAACTAGATAGTTTACAAAAGAAAGAAGTCTGCTTCAACTCATGGCTGTGACAGCTTGGAAGTCCAAGAACATGGTGCCTGGAGCGTATGCTTCAACTCACAGAGGAGACAAACAGCAAATAGGTATGTACAAACAGCAAGAGGAAAAAAACATAAGGTGTAGCCTTGCTTTATGACAGCCAGCTCTTATGGAATTCATTTGGTCCATTGAGAGCAAGAACTCACTCAGAAAAGAAAGGCATCAATCCCTCACCATTCCCACCTCCTATCACTACCACTGTAGCAATCAAAGTTAATGTGGGTTTCAAAGGAAATAAGGCATATTCAAAGCATAACAGATACCAATGGAGGTCTTTAAATGATTGGTTTTTATAACATAGATGCTACCTAATTCCTGAAGAACAGTGTCCTTAAGGACAAACAACTGTATTTTTGGAAGATGGATAGATTAGATGATAGATAGATAGATAGATAGATAGATAGATAGATAGATAGATAGATAGAAAGATAAACAAATAGATGATATACATACATACATACATACATACATACATACATACATACATACATGAATGAGAGATAACCCTGATACAAAATAGAAATGTTTTGAACTCGGACAAAAATGGAGAGCATGATGTTAACATCTACTCCCCAAAGAGGCTAAAAGAAAATTGAATGCCCCCTTTCCTATATTTTCACACACAATTACTACAGTACAGTCTTCATCAATTAAGCTCCTACATTCCTGGCACCATGCTGGGAGAAAAATGAGCATAACCACCACCTTAAAGGGTTTCCATTGCAGCCGAGACAAAAAGGCACTCCAGCAAATAACTATGATACCAAGTCGACTACACACGCTGTAATAAAGATACAAAAAGTGCAGAAAAATAATAAGCTTGTCTGCTTTGTTTTTTCAAGGGCCATGAGTTTTAAAAATTTACCAAGGCATCCAGTGAGGGCAAGGGCTAATTGCCCATCTTCAGAGCTTAGCAACAACTAATGAAATGAAAACAGAATTTTCTCATTCTCCAAAACAAAACACATTGAATGATGGCCACACACATTTTCAGTGCTCCTAGAAATGACCGAAACATCTCTTCTGCATTTATGACCTAAAAAAAAAAAAAAAAAAAAAACTCTGTACTGACAGGATAAAGCCTGGAGAAGAGACCAAAACAAAGGCTTAACACCCTTTTCCTCATCTTCCATCTCTACTTCAGCCTCTGAGTTCATCAAAGGCTCCATCTCATGGCATCCATAACAGAAAGGGTTTTTTTTTCCTTTTTGCCAATGAACCAGACGCCTGAAAACACTTGAAAGGATTTACTTCTTACATCTATTCATCACACACACATGCATTAAGCACTTGCTGGGTGCTTTCCACTGTGCAAGATGCTCAGATGAAGAGATAAACACTATCTGGTCTTCGTCCTTGGTGGGCTCACAGTCCACGGCACAATGCAGGGAAGAAAGGAAAGATAAATTCCCCAACAAATAAGGACATTTCAAAGTGAAAATTTCCCCGGTACTTTTGTATATGCTATTTTGGAAGCAATCAAATACTGTTTCTTATGCATAAATCAAAAGACAGAAAAAAATCCATTATTTTGCAAAGAGTCAAATTGTCTAACAGAGGTGATTTGAGTTCCTAGTTGGTAGACACTTTCGTGTAGCCTTCTGAATTGGTTTAGCATTCCTAACATTCAGTTTTCTAACTGGGTTACTGCCATGTTCAAAGGCTAACATACAGTTCTGTGTGAAGTCTAGCCTCCTGAGCATGGCACCAAGTACTCTAAAATTTAGCCTCAACTGTGTGTTCTAGCATTGCTTATTTAGTCAACAAATGTCTACAGAGCCCCGGACATTGTTCTAGACTTAAGAGATACCTGGAAAGATGAGGCAGTTAAGAGTTCCTAGTTTCTTAGAAGGGTAGTAGACAAAAAGTGGAGTGTGGTAGTGCATGCCTGCAATCCCAGCACTCAAGAGGGTGGCACAAGGGGACTAAGAGTTCAAGGTCAGCCTGGGCTACATAGTGAAGGTTGTCTTAAATAAAAAATAAAATAAAATCAATAATAAAAAAAGGAAGGAAGAAGAGGAAAAGCTAGTTGAGGAAATCAAACTAAGCAAGTGAACAAGATTTTCTAGCAGCAGTAAGTGCTGTGGGGAAAACTAGAGTAATAGGGATTGGGAGGGCTGAGATCTCAATAAGGCTCTAGGTTATGAACTGGTCAAGACAACATCCCATCGGGCCCTAGAGAGCACAATGTCCAGAGCATCTGAACAAGGGGTGAATATGGGGAGAGCAGGGTAGAGAGTCTGAGTATGAGTCCGGGAGGCCCTAGAGGCAAGGTTAAAAAAAAAAAAAATGTAGAGTTAGATAGCTCATGCTTGAAGAGAAACCATTAGTGGGGCATTCAGCTCCAACAGGAATGCAGAGCGGTGGGAAGTTCCTGCAGAGCTCAAGTGAAAGCCTATGGTGGCCTATGCTGTCATCTTTGTGAACTGTGGGTGACAGTTCACAAAAGCCAGATTCTACCTGGAGCTCGATGCATGGTCTGCAGGCAGCTCAGTGGACTAGCGGGTGTCCTCTCCCGGTGGCTCAGTTGGTCTGAGCCTCTTGCAAGTGTCTCCATTGGTTGCTGTTTCTTCTAGGCAACTTGGTTGATGACTCCTCCTTCCAGACTGCCTGGCTGGTGTGGTCTCTGCTCACTCTAGGCTGATTGGTCTGAGGCTCCCCTTTGCAACCTGGCTTGTCTCGGAGGGACGCTCAGCTATCTTTAAATTGGGGGTGGGTGCAGTGAATCTGGTCAGTTTCAGGGACTGAATGGTACTATTTTGAGTTGTATTATTTCCTTTCTCTCCCTCTAGGATATAACCTTTCCATCTGGGAAACGAGATCCACAGAATACAGTTTTAGATCAGGAGTGGGAGGCAGGGAGCAAACAAGAATGAAAGACATCAGAGATGATTTCTGCACACGTGGCTTGAGCAAGTAGGCAAACAGTGGTGCTGTGGATATAGACATAAGCTGCTGTTGTTCGTAAATTACCTAGTCTTCAGTTTTCTGTAACAGCAGCACAGACACAAGTAAGACAACATGTTTGCATCTCCTAATACTCTACCTGTTTCAGGTTTCCATATCGCTGTTGTAGGCCTCCAGGAATCATTGTGTCGGCCAACAACTGCTGAACAGAGGCAGTCTGGCTCAAACCTGATATTTTGAAATCTGAGCCTTCCTGAGTGCCTCAGTCTTAAACTGACTTGTGCTCATTCCCATGGAGATGCTGGGGATTACCCATTTTATAGATGAAGAGACTGAGTTTGAGTCACTTGTCCACGTGACCATTGGGATTAGAATTCATGCCCTCGAAGGTCTAACAATATTAAAAAGAGTCACATAAATTGTGTGCGTATTTCCTTTTTCAGCCTCTACAAGCTTGCACCGTACCTTAATTCATTAGGTCTAAAACACCAGTTCTAAGACCTATTACTTTATGGAACACTAAAAATGAAAAAAGGAGCTCAATTAAACTTTGACACATTCTAAAACACCATGCATTATAAGTAGCTCCTCATTCAGAGATGTTGAGTACTTAGGAAAATGGTACTTTAAAATCTCCATGTTACCTGAAGGAGCTAAAGCTTAAACAATGGCCCAGCATCTGATATACCCTTGTGCATTTGCTAGGTGGCTTCTGTTCTCTTGGTTCCAAGAATCATATCCATTCTATGCCTCCCCTTTCTGTTTGCTTGCTTGACTGTTCATCTTTGTCGTGTCATTGTTCTGAAAGGGGGTCTTGCTGTTTAGCCCAGGCTAGCCTTGAACTCACTATCTAGCCCCAGCTGACTTGGACCCCAGAGTCTTCCTTTCCTCAACCTGCCAAGGGCTCAGATTTTTCAGAAGAGATGTCGTCATAATGGTTCGGCATCCAGAAATAAAGAGCAATGCCGTGCTCCGAGTGAGGCTGCATTCTATACAAATGCCCTTACCAGCAGCTGGCAACTTAATGGGATCGGGAGGAAAGTGGGCTGAGCTCCTTCTCCATGGGCGGTACTGTCCAGACTTGTCAGGGATAATGGTAATTTATGTTTACCTCCACACCTGCGCTCTTCCTTGCCTTAGCAGCTAGCAGCTTCCCTCCAGGGGAAGGGGAGGGAGGGGCTGGAACAAGAGGAAGGAAACAGCTCTTGTTCACAGCAGCTCAGCTAAATTGCATTTACCCTCTTTTGCATAGAGCAATAAAGTCTTCTAGAAAATGCAGCATAGATTTTTAATTTTCTCCTTGTCACTAGGTGCTGTAATCACATAATTAACCGAGTGCTAGAGATAGTCATTTATAGCAAATGGGCAAAACAATCATAGAGGTTAAGTCACCCAGGGACCAAGCAGGTTACTTTTGCCTCTCAAAGTGCCATATGCGGACTGACAATGTGGTCATGCCGTGGCTATTTGGGACCTGACACCTAAAGAACATAGTATTCCAGTTAAAAGGGGATGTTGAGTCCATTCTTTAAGACTGTGCATGTGCTCCGTAGTTTGGTTTCAAAGCTCTGTTATGAACAGAATTGGGCCAAGGACCCCAGGCTCAGCAGCTATGCTGGGACCCAACATTCTTTTCCACCCCATAGCTACCCCCCACTTCCTAAGTGCCTCTGCCCAGAATGCTGTTCCAGCTCAGAATGCTGTTCCAGCCTCTAGACTGATTTTTTTTTTAAAAAAAAACAACCTACATGATTTCTCTGTAGAGGCTCCCATGCAGGCAGCCCTTCAGTGTATCAAACAAAATACAAGCACGCACACATGCGCACTACCCTACCACCAGATGATTGACGGCAGAAACTAATAGAACCTCTTGAGGCAGAAGAAGCATTTGGCTTACCTACCTGTGTGAAGGGGCCCCAAAATAGCTTGACCACACAGCAGCCATGACAGGTTAGGGACCTAGAGACAGCTTCTGTGACAGGCTTACTGGCAGGCAACACCCAGATCCAGGAAAAACCTTACGCTGATACCACCCAAGGATCCACCCAGGGGTGAGGAAGTACCTGATATCCCAAATATTCTAACCATTAGATAAGGTGGCCAGATGCCCTTGGGTCTAGCACACACCTATGTTTTGTTTTACAGATACCTCTAGACAATTGTCGGCCAATCAGGGTCCTGGACCCTGGAAATCCCTCACCCCAACCTCTGCTTTGATAAAAACTCTGCCCCACCTGAGCTCAGGGATCTCTGCTCTCACCGCTGTGTCAGACAGACAGAGGGACCAAGCTCTGGAGCTTGAAATAAAGGCTCTTTGCTTTTACATGAGAGATTCAGTCTCTGTGGTGGTCTTTTGGAGGTCCCCGAGATCTGGGCATAACACCTCCTCAGATAGAGAAGCCCCCTCCCACAGCTCCAACACTGTACCCAGAGCAAAGAAATGCAAATACCCACTTCCTAAGATCCCTGCATAGTGTCGTCCTTTCTCCCCCAGGTTGGAATTGGCATCATGGTCTCTACGCAGAACAGCTGTGATGACACTCTCAAGGCCCTCACAAGCTCAGGCCTATTGGCATTAACTGGTTTGGGGGTCAGGATATTCAGGGGGCTTCAGGAGGTCCTCACCACCACCACCACACCAGAGATTCCAACCAGCACTGTAGAGGGAGTAAATGATTGACAGTAGTCAGGACCTATCAGTGGTATAGCTACCTCTCTGTCACCCAGGAGACTGAACAGTGGAGTGATCTTATAAACCGGTGTGTGACTCATGCTCTTGTGAGTGGTTCCAGTAAACTCATTGGCTTCACCATGATGGCCATGGACATAGTCTTGTCTCTCTTTTGTTGGTACCCATCTCCCGAGGAAAAGTCCTGCAACACCAAAGATGGGAGCCAGGAAGTGTTTTTGAAAGGTGTCTTCACTAACACCAACAAGCTCCCCTGCATACCATCAGTCCAAACTTGATTAGTCGTGGAAGTCTGACATTCAAACCTTGCTAATGAGCTTCCTGTCTCGGTGGGATGGTCTCTCTTCAGGCACAGCACCCTTGAAAAAGTAGTGTTGGCTCACACCAACTCCTACATAAATTCTCCAATTTTAACTCTTTCTTCCCTAAAAGGTCAGGCCCAGGACAGCACAGAAGGCTCTTTTCCCTGAGCAAGGAGGAAACTGGTGGACGGAGAGGGAGCTGGCAAGGAGCAGGTGGTGAGCAACTCACTAAATAGGTATTTCAGAGCAAACACTTCAGACCAAGAGTTATCCATTCTTCAACTACAGTTTTGTAAATGAAGTATCATCATTGGTGGCGTTGCTATTATTCATGGATGAAAGATAAGGTTATGATATCTGCCCAAAGTCCACGTGGAGTGCTAGGATACAATGCTGGTCCTGTCTGCACCAAAACCACACATCCTTCCCCACAGGAGGAAGCACGGTGCAGACCTGCTTTCCTTTCTCAACCTCCCCTGGCCTTTATGCTTTTACCTCCTCTCCATCAAAATGAGCTCAAAGAGAGAGTCTAACTCTGTGTCATTCCCACCTTAAAAGACTACAGACAATTCAGGAAAGAAGGACAAACCCATTAATATAGTGGTAGCTGCTCCACCCATGACCTTGGGCTATATGGCCCAAAGGAGGCGGTGCTTCCTGCCATTGTACATGACCTCTGATAAGGAATTGGGGAAGGGTCACATGCCCCTCTTCTCCATGCTCCTGCCTGTGAGGTGGATTCACTCCCGGTCAGATCAGAGGACAGCATCTGCTGTCTACTCCATTGTATAATAGTGAGTGTATTTACGTCTTATTCTTTTACTCCTTTAATAGACTCATGTGGACTAATCGTAATAAGTGACACCCACGTGACAAAAAGACCCCACACTCCCTGTAGCTTCTGCCCACAGCCTCTGCAGCAGCGGCGGCAGGTTGGCTAAGAGGCTTGTGTGCTCACTGCCTGTCAGTCTCCCTAGCACCCCCAGAGCCACTCGGTCCCAACTGCATCGATCTGAGCCCCTCACATCCCTCCTGGGGCTACTTGCATGATCAAACCCTAAAGTATGCGGCTGCTGGTGAGCTTCTCTGCCCTGCAGAGCCCAGCACTTCTCAAGCCCTCCAGGAAGGGCCTGACCCCTGCTCAGGTGACCAGCTGCATGCAGCAGCCCTGCACCTGTAGACAAGGCAGTTCACATGGTGTATGTGTCAATCACTCTCTGGCCAGGTGACTCACAAGGCAAGGTCTCCCCTAGTTCCATGCTTTTAGCGGCCAGATTGGATTAAAGTTCCCCCCCTGTTTAGAGATTACCAGCAGACTGTTCCTTTACTTTTAAAATTGTTAGTAAGCATTTCCAACTTACAGGGTATCATTAAGAATCTGCAATCGATCTCTCCTGAGTTGTACCTTTTGGGGGTCTAATTTTTTGTAGCTCTATCTTATATCCTAAGTAATTAATAGAATCTCCTCTTTGTATTTTTTTTAGGAGCAACTTTTAGTCCCCAGTGAGTCAAAACTTTCTTTACTTCTTCAAACATGCTTTCTAAGGTACCCAACTTTAAATCAACTAATAAGATATCATCCATATAATGATAAATTATGGATTGTGGAAATTTCACATGAATTATCCCCAATGGTTTTGTACAAAATATTGGCACAGGGTAGGGCTGTTTAACAGTCCCTGTGGGAAGACCTTCCATTGATATCTCTTGACTGGCTGGGAATTGTTATAATTAGGTACTGTGGTGGCAAATTTTTCTCTATCATTTTCTTGTAATTGTATGGCAACACAACAGACTTTAAACTCAATAACTATTTTAGGCCATTCTTTAGGTAGTAGAGAGGGCAAGGGCACTGCAGTCTGTAGGAAGCCCATAGGCTGAATTACTTTATTGATCACTCTCAGATCTGTCAACATTTTCCAATTACTGGACTTTTTTCTAATAACAAATGCAGGAGGATTCCAAGGGCTGGTAGATTCTCTTCAATGTGTTGAGCATTTAACTGCTCTTGAATTGCTCTAAAGCTTGTACCTCCTCTTTTGTCAAAGACCATTGTCCAATCTAGACAGGTTTATCAGTTAGTCATTTTAAAGGTAGGGCTGTTGGTACTTCTGAGAGTTCAACAGCATTTGTGCTCTGTTTATGTACAGCCTGAATAGTTGGTGATAGTTTTTATAGTATGTTATAATATTCCTAGAAACATGCATTGGTGTGTATTCCCTTTCTGAGATTGTAGGAATTTTAATCTGGATATTCCACTGCTGTAACAGATCTTGGCCCCAAAGATTCACTTCTACATTTGCAACATATGGCTTCAGCCTTCTTCTCTGTCCTTCTGGCCCTATGCATCCAACCCATCTCAAACTCTGTTTTGCCTGAGATAGGGTTCCAATCCGTAGAAATTGGATATCTACCTCTTGAAGAGGACAATTCAGATGTCATGATTTTGGTGTAATTATCATCACATCTGCACCTATGTCTACCACGCCCTCCAGAACAATGCCATTAATTCGAATTATAAGCTTTGGTCTTTGTTGATTTATGGAAGTCTGCCAATAAAATCAAATCTGGTTGCATATTTATTATTAATGGACTAAAGTTATTGTAGTAAATTAGCAGATTCCAAACTAAAGAGTTTATTATTTAGATCTTTATTACTACCTTGTAAATCCTGGCTAGCAGATTCCAGGGAAAGAATCTTTTTATGTAAGTCTTCATTGCTATCTTGTAAAGCCTGTATCAGTCCTAATAATGATGACTCATCTTTGTTATTATTATTAAACAAGTTCTTCAATGCTATGTGAATTATTATGGTAAATGCCAAATGGTGCATATCAAATACATCCCAGGAAGGATATATATATATATATATTATATATATATATATATATATATATATTTCCTGTAAAATTTCATTCATTATACAAGCAAAAAAGTTTTAAAATTCATAGGAGATAATATTTTCCACCATGCATTGAGAAATATTCAAATATTCAAAAATTGCAAAGAAATTTTTATTAATTTGTTTATTTATTAATCAGTTTTAAGGTGTAAAATTATCAAGTACTCTTTTTTTGATTATCCTAAATAGTTTATTATAATAGCTTAAAAAACTAGAACTTTACCATATTTATATTGTTAGTAAGCATTTCCAACTTACAGGGTATCATTGGAATACCTAAAAATGGACTGAAATTTTTGGCAAGTACTCTAAAAGGGGATAAAGACTTAATTAGTCCAAGAGAATATCAGCTAAAGCTGAGAAGGTATTGGCTCTAGTAGAAAAGACAATACAAGAAGTGCATGTGGATCGTGTGAATCCAGAATTTAACTGCATTCTGGTCATACTCCCCTCCAGACACTTCCCCACAGGGATTTTGATGCAGAGGGAAGATATTATATTGGAATGGATATTTCTGTCATGTGAACAAAGTAAGAAGTTAAAGACTTATGTGGAAAATATCTCTGATTTGATTCTAAAAAGAAAATTAAGACTTTGCCAGTTGACAGGAATGGACCCAGCAGAAATTGTAGTACCTTTAAATAATGAGGAAATTTACTCACTGGGGAAAGATAATAATACTGACAAAGAGCCTGCAGTAACTTTTAGGGAGAGATTAAGAACCGTTATCCCAAAAGCACAAGAATAGAATTCATAAAGAGAACTGAATGGGTCCTTCCTCACATTGTACAACAAAAGGCAATTTCTGGAGTCCCCACATTCTATACTGATGCAAATAAATCAAGGAAAGCAGAATATAAATTAGGAGACTTAAGCAAAGTGGTTCAAAGTCCATACAATTTTATACAAAAAGTAGAGTTATATGCCATTCTTGTGGTACTAATGGATTTCACTTCACAGAACCCCTCAATATAGTCACTGACACTCAATATGCAGAGAGTTATTTTACATATTGAAACTGCTGAATTTATTCCTGATAATAAAGAATTAATTTTACTATTCATACAATTACAGGAAATCATCAGAAATAGGGAACATCATATATATATATATATATATATATATATATATATATATATATATATATATATATCACATCAGATCCCATATGGTCTGCCAGTACCTCTAGCACAAGGTAATAATCCTGGTAAAATGGCTTCCATTTACTCAACCTAGAGAGCATATGAATCTGCTGTTGTATGTCATCTTGTGGTTTAGTTTTCTGCTTTAGTAACCGAAGTTGATGGTATGCCAATGGTGAGGCATTTATTGGCCTTGGGTCTCATCCTGACTTCACTTATCCTCTTGTCTGTCAGAATAGTTGTGGTCCTGATTCAATTCTAAATCAAGCTGGCTTTGGAGTTGGAATGTGGCTCTCTCCTTCTCTAAACCCAAGCATGTTGCTAAAAGAAAAAAAATTAAGAGATTATGTCTCATATCAGAAGAGTCAATGGTGTGAGATAGAAGAAAACCAATAATCTAAGGATCATTGTTATCAAGATTCTATTTGTCTCCGTGCTTGATTTCTGGGAATCCTTTCTTACATGTCATGTCATCTTTAAATCCAAACTTTCCATTTTGATATTAATAATGTTCAAGTTTTCCACAGTGAAAATAAATCTTCCCAATAGGAATCTCTGAAGTCTCCAGAAGGAAGATGGGGCCCCACAACAATGACTCTATTCAGTCCAGAAAGATGCCATGGTACCGAAGAGCATTACTCAATGATCAGCTTTGGACTGAAAACTCTTCAGGACAGTTCTAAAATGAGATGGTCTATCATATTACACTTCTAGACAGAATCTCAGACAATCTTATCCATTTCTGAGACTGGCTTCAAACTCTATGGCTAGCCCTACTGAGACCTAACAATCTAAGCTTTCTTACAGGACCCCACAGAGATGCTGTCACCCCCTAAACAGCAGGAAGTAATTATAAGAAAACAATGCCCTTCTTCCAAATGTTTCATTTTTTCAGGGCTATGGATAGGTGGTTGTAGGGTTGGGGGTCAAACAATAAATTTTGGACTCAGTATTCTCTTTTAGAAAATAAAAAGGGGAATGGATAGGTATAGTATATTAAGGCAGATTATTGTATCTACTAGTAAACTGATTTAGTAAACTGTCAGTCTTGGATAATTTGCACTGATATAGATTCTTGTATATTGATATAAATGTAAACTATTCTTATATTCCTATTTATGATAATTTGTATATTGATACAAATACAAAACTATATTTGTTGTATTGTACACATATTCCTACTCCTGTTTGAAATATTTTGTATATTGATATAAATGTAATGTTACACTTGTCATACTGTATATCTGTTCTACCTCTGTTTAGGATATTTGGTATATTGATACATATTTAGAATTATTGTCATATTGCATATTGTACTATACATTTCCACCTCTGCTTTAGCTATTTTGTGAGTTGACACAATATTGAGGACATTGTCCTTCTACTGTACTTTTGCTTACAGACTGTTTACCTTGTTTACATGAAACCATAGTTCTTAGGTTATTTAAGTAGATAAGACTTACAGATTTATAGTCACCTATGCTTGTCATCTCTATAGTTATGTTAGTTAGGTTGTCCAGATTTATAGATATATAAGTCAGATGGACAGGTAATCTTCAAATACTTCATAGACCTAGAGAATATGGTATTTAAATGTTTTGATAACTTAGAATTCTGTTGACATGAGACATGATTGCTCCTGGCAGCACCAATCTGATCCCGAGAGAATGATGGGCTTCTAAGGCATTTCTGTTTGGAAGTTTGTCTTCTTCCTGACACATAATGGCCTGCTGGGCAAAGAACTGCCTATACCTCAACTGCTGACAGTACGAATGCAATGCTGTCCTTTCTGGATAAGCAGAACACTAGGAAAAGTGATTACTGAACTCTTCCAAGACAGGAGAAGATGGTCTTTCAAAATTCCTGCTTCTGAAAATGGTCTGTCAGATACTCTAGGCCTGTAGCCAATTTGAATGCACTAACAATGCTGAGAAACTTTAGGTGACTGTCCAGGCTGCCAGCTGTCTCTGCCTATTCTTACAAGATTACCAAAAGTTGCTTGTGTCCATCTCCCATTTTCTCAGGTATTATTATATTCCTTCTCAGGTCTTTGATGAAGTTGAAGACTAGATAGTCATAATCTTCTAATATCTTAGCTAGAACATATTAGTACTAGAGTCAGAATCTTCAAGATAGGACAGCTATTAGCGTAATCTCGGTAATTTGCCACTTACCTACATTCTGGACATTTCTGGACATTTAGCATGTCTTTCTTGTTTGATGTTATTCTTGTTGGTTGTAGTTCCATTTTTGCTTATGTTATCACCCTTTGTTTTTCCTGGATAATACTTGATAATCATTCTTATTGTATATAGTTTACATTAAGATTATAACCTTCGGCCAGGCTTGGTGGCGCACGCCTTTAATCCCAGCACTCAGGAGGCAGAGCCAGGTGGATCTCTGTGAGTTCAAGGCCAGCCTGGGCTACCAAGTGAGCTCCAGGAAAGGCGAAAAGCTACACAGAGAAACCCTGTCTCGAAAAACCAAAAAAAAAAAAGATTAGAACCTTGGAGAAATGCAGTGGTATTTGCTCTGCCCATGACCTTGGGCTATACGACCCAAAGAAGTCAGTGCTTCCTGCTCTGAGAAGGAGTTGGAGAAGGGTCACATGCCCCTTTTCTCCATGCTCCTGCCTGCTGTGAGGTGGATTCACTCGGTCAGATCAGAGGACAACTGCAGCTGTCTACTCAGTTCTGTAGTCGTGAGTGTATTTCTTCAATTTATATCTTAATAAATTCTATTACCCCTTTAATAGACTCATGTGGATTGATCATAATATATTAACTTAGAATCTCATGAATTACGGTGAGAGATTCTTAAATCTCTTAAAGGAGTTTCAGAAACCAGGGTGGAGCAGGAGGTACAAGGTCATATTTGTACCTGTGGGCATCTCCGTGTGGGGAGCAGAGGCAGGGCACAGAAATGCTTCTGGGACATGAAAATCTCTACTGCCTCAGTGGCCATTCTGAGAACTGCCCTGACAAAGAATTTGGATCCTCAGAGCCAGGAATAAAGTGTCAAAGGGGCATCCAGTTATCTTTTAAAGCTTTTTAAACTCAGAAACCCTCTGGTAAACATAAAATCTCACAGCCCTAAGGAAAGGAAACATGTGTCCTCCCAGTTAGAAATTCCCACCAGCCAAGCCACACTGGGGGAGCTGGGGCATTTCTAAACAGAAAGTCAGGTTCACTCTTAAACATGCCACCCCACTTCACCCTACCCCATCCTAGTTTGCCCTATTTATTGACTCTGAGTTTCCTCCTGCCTGATCCTCTTCACATGTAGATTTTCAATCAAGGCTGTCTGAGGCTCAGGTACTCCATCTGAGTTCATTTTGATGGGGTTAAAAAAAAAAAGTGTTGCCTTGTAGAATGTGGAGCAAGGTGGACATGGACTCTAATCCAGATGCCCTGCCCAGGCTCAGAGCTAGCTTTCCCCAAGCATGTACCACTGTGCCTCCTCCCTCAAGGGACATTGTCTTACTTAGGGTTTCTATTGCTGTGAAGAGACACCATCACCACGGCAACTCTTATAAAGGAAAACATTTCATTGAGGTGGCTTGCAGTTTCAAAGGTTTAGTCCATCATCATCATGTTGGGACATAGCAGCATGCAGGCAGACATGGTGCTGGAGAAGTAGCCATAAGTCCTACATCTTATCTCGAAGGCAACAAGAAGTGGTCTGTCTCACTGGGTGTGGCTTGAGCATGTGTGAGACCTCAAAGCCCGCCTCCACAGTGACACACTTCCTCCAACAAAGCCATACCAACTCCATCACAGCTACATCTCCTAATAGTGCCATTCCCTTTGGGGGCCATTTTCTTTCAAACTACCACAGACATCTTCTCCAATAGCCAGAGAGAACTAGTCACCACCCCTTGACGCAATGCTTCAGAGCAACGTGAGAAAAGCCACCAATAATGTCAGCTGTGCTCTTCCTACAGCCGGGACATTCACATGACTTGTTTTTCACCCACAAGACAATTTGACAGAAGCTATGCTTCCTCTGATTTGTTTTTCTTTGCCCATATCATTAGCTGAAATTGTCAACATCCATTTGCTGATGTTTCTTCCGCCCCATTTTTCTTCCCTAAATTGGAAATGTCGAGGAAAAGAAAATCAAACTGAAGCAGTGTTGGGGGGCAGGGGGCATTTAAAGTGTAACTGAAAGGCTATTGTAAATGACATCTGAGACATCTGTTTCTAACCGAACCTCCCAGCTTGGTGGCAGAGCCACCTGATAAACATATCATCTCACAGCCCCAAAGAAAGGCAACACAACTAGACCCATACACCCTGAGCCCAACCCTAGAGTTGACCTCTGCACCACTGCTAAGCCCTCCTGAGCCTCCATACCATCGACCCCCTCCCCCTAACTGCCCCCCAAATCCCCAAGAGACTGAGATCACACCCAGTGTCTCTTACAAAGCAACTTAGATTTTGCCAGCACCTATCATTCCTAATGAGTGTTAAAATTACCAGCCTCCTCCGGCTCCCGTCTATAAATACAGCTGTCACTTTGTAAAACCTTGAAGCTCATTTCTAAGATTGCGCGGATCGGTGTTTGCTCAGATTGCCATCCTAATTAGTCCCAAATAACCGAATGTTCTTTGTTCCTGACTAGGTTGACTTTATGCTAGGTCAGCAAAAAAGAGTTCCCTGAGTCTGAAACTGCACCCTCTTTCCTGCTGCATCCCTAGAAGCTAGAAAATGGTTTGTGCTTAATAAATGTTTATGAAATAAATACATTTTACAGGTTTAAAAAAGGGGGGCAGCAATGCAAAAGAAGTTAAAGAACATATTCAGAATGAGCCAAATGCACACTCTTTCATCTGTATGGTAGAAATAGATAGATTCATCCACCAACTCTCTCTTGCCCTGTGTTCTTCTTACCTAAGCCAACTCTGGTTCAGAAATTCTCAGCTCTTCCTTCTGGGCCTGGGAGCCTGGATGGAAGGTTCACCAACGACAGACTGCTTACTCAGAATATACTGAGTGCAAAGTATCATCACCCATTCAAACACACCCCAATGCCACACACTGTGGGGATGGTGCCAACCAGGAGTTTTTTTCTTTTTTAAGATCTATAGCTGAGAATGTCTGAGAACATCTGATGTAGAGCAATGATGCTACAAGTGTGGCCCCAGGCCAGCAGCACCAACTGCACCTAGGAAAATGCATCAGAGACAAATATTCTTTTTTTGTTTTTTAAGTGTATACTGGTTTAGATGCTTGAATTTTTTAATGACTACCTTAATAGAAGATACCTGGATCTTCATGTATGCTAAAGTTGTTGTGATATGTCATTTCAGTGGAACTAACCAAAGAAAATACAATCTAATATAAATGTATACTGAATACAGAAGGAGTGTGTTTCTTATAACTTATTCAGATAATCATGGATATTCTTCTTACATGAATTACCAAACTCAGTTGACTATAATTTCTTAAAAGTCAGTAGGAATATGAAGCTATACATAATGAACTTTTCATTGTTACATTAAAATCCACTGGTCTAGCATAAAGGGATATTATACTCAAGTGTGAATGTTTAAGTTTTCAGTGTTAATTTTATGATAGGTATATCTGTTGTATATAATATTGACATATGTCACTACATAATGTGAGACAAATATTCTTACAACCACCTGGTTCTACTGACATGACTTAACAGGTGATTCTGAAGTCCACAACAGTTTAAAGAAAACCGCTGTGTATAACACTGGAAAAAATGATATAGCCATTTTTTTCTCATCAATACTTCACTTCAATAATAACCAAGACAAGAAGGGCCATGCTAATTAATACCAGCCTGAGAAAACTTTTTTTCCTTTCATTTTTCTTTATTAAGAAATTTTCTACTCACTCCTCATGCTATCCACAGATCCCCCCTCCTCCCTTCTCCCACCCTCCAGCCCTCTTTCCCAAGCCACCCCGCATCCCCACATCCCCCAAATCGAGGTCTCCCATGGGGAGTCAGCAGAGCCCAGCACACTGAGCCTAGGCAGGTCCAAGACCCTTCCCACTGCACCAAGGCTGTGCAAGGTATCACACCACAGGCACCGGGTTCCAGAAGCCTGCCCTTAGACCAAGGACAGATCCCAATCCCTCTGCCTGGGTGACCCCTAAACAGTTCGAGCCAAACAGCCATCTTCTGTATCCAGAGGGCCCAGTCCAGTCCCATGGGGGCTCCACAGCTACCAGTCCTCAATTCATGAGTCCATGCAGCCTGAGAAAACTTAAGTCCATATCATTCATTGCCCTGGCCAGCGGGGTCTTCAACGGGGACCTTAAGGGAGGGGCAGCGAATGAGAGGGACAAGAGACACAAAGAATGAGAGCAAGACAAGACATCTGATCAAGCTCCAAAATTTTATTTTCCTCTTAAGGCATATATAGGCAAGGGCAAAGTGTGGGGGCGGGGGGGGGCGGGGTGCAAGGAGGGAGGGGACTTTAATCATGGGTTGTCCAGCCAACAGGGAATGTTGCTATGGGGATTATCTATTCTTGCCTAACTGCCTATCTACAGTGCAGTCACTTGATTTCTGAAAAGAGGTTCTGGTATTTATGAGAAGAGGTTCTGGTGCTATGGAGACTTAAGCAAGGCCTAGATCTAGGGAAAGAGGAAAGAAGCCCAAATATGGCGGCTTGTGTGTCAAGGGTCACTTAGGCTTATGGCTCCGGTCAATTCATCACTCCCTTTCTCTTTGTTGCACTCAAGATTCCTTTTCCCGACCCCCCCCAAAAAAAAGTATAGACCTATACAGTAACAATACGTATTACTTAATACACTATTCCTATATAGTGTATAGTGTGCTTATGGTGATTATACCATCATTTCCAGTCTTTGGAAAAGAAGAGCATTCCATAGGTAACAGATGATAAAACTATGTAAATACTACAAAATCGTATTTGAACCAATAAAGCCATCATTAGCCAAGGGCTGCCTGGCCAGGCAGGAGGGATTCGGCGATGACTTTGGCTACTTGCTTATGGAAGGGTTTTGAGTGCCAGGATTCAGTCAGAAAACACTGAACTTTGGTGTCTAGGGGAAGTTGGGAAGGGCAGTGGGAACCACCTCTGTGCAGCACATACGATTTCAGGAGACAGGAGTCGAGCAGGGTCCAAGTGTGTTAGTACAACCTAAGATCCCAGCATTCAATGGCTAAGGCAGGAGGATCACAGGCTACAAAACAAACAAACAAATAAATAAATAAGTAAGTAAGTTTGGCAGGGGCAACACCTCACTGCCCCTGGGAAATATGCTACTTCTTAGGAACTGCAGGAAACATTCCACTCCTGAGCTTACACACTGAGCGTGCACACTGGACACTGTCCCAGCCTGGCACCAGAGGAGCGGGTTGGTGCCTTTTGGAATACAGAAAAAGAGACACTTTGAGGAACTCAGGAGTTAATTCCCACAGCACACGTGTCTCTCTCCCCTTGTGACCTAGCTGTCATGGAGATGTGAATAAAGATGGAACGTCGTGGGGGAGGGGGTTACAGGAAGCTGATGCAGCCCCCAAAAACCTCAGCCTCAAAGATAGGTGAGTGCATGCATGTGACATGAACACGGGGCGGGGGGGGGTGCGGGGGGCGCACAGGGATAGTGCAAGCTTTGATGCCACTGCTGACACATTCATTTGGGGTCAGATAGGCTCTGAGCCAGGCCTCCTAAGGGCACACGTGGGTGATGCCAGGAGTGGAGTTTAGCAAAACGGGGAATAGACGCAGATGGAGGGTGGGGGTGGGGCTTCTGTAGTCCAAGGAATCCCAGAGGCAGCAGAGGAGACAGAGAATAGATGTGGAACGTCCCCGGGTGGCGGCAGGGCGCTGGAGGATCAGAAGGAAGGAACATGAAGGCAAGGAAAGGCCCACCCGACGTGCCTGCCTGAAGACAGGCCCAAGAAGCAGATTCCTTGACAGCACTTGGGGTTCGAGGACAGCCAGGTCTCTGATGGAGTTGAGGATGAGGGGCAGCTGGAACCTTAGAGGCGGCAACTCTGGAAGTAGAACTGGTAGCTGTTATGCCCGGATCGCGGAGATTCCCCAAAAGACCACAAGAGAGACCGAATCCCATACATAAAAGCAAAGAGCCTTTATTATCTTCGAGCTCAGAGTTTGGGCTCTCTGTCCGTCGCAGCAGTGAGAGAGCAGAGAGCCCTGAGCTCAGGTGGGGTAGGGTTTTTATCAAAGCAGAGGTCGGGGTGAGGGGATTTCCAGGGTTCGGGACCCTGATTGGCTGACATTTGTCTAGGGATATAGGGAATGTTTGGAATGTCAGGTATTTGCTCTTAGATGCAGGCCCCACTGGGTGGGATCAGCTTATGGCTCTTCTGGGTCCAGGTGTTGCCTGCCAGAAGCTGTGGCTGGGCCTCTGAGTCTGTCATGGCAGCTGCGTGGTCAAGTTGTTTGGGGGCCCCTCACAGTAAGTAGCCAAGTCCTACTTATCCAGGATGTGAGCAGATGGACACTTAGCCCTGTAATGGCAGCCCCATTCTCTGAAGGGTCCTACAGAATTCAGTCTTATAGCAAAAGGAGGTGGTAATAGGTCACAGTCGAGGTGGTGGGTGAGGACAGTGGCTCAGGGCAATGAGGGAGGGGTGCAAGGTAGAGGCTGGGGACACCCGGACGTTGCTTCAGACCTTCCCTAGGCTGGTAGATGGAGGATCCCAGCAGATGGCAGGTGATCCCAGACTTGTGGAGTCGGGTGAGCTCATGCTCCCTCCATTCCCCTGGGGTTAGTTGGCAGGGCAGAGCTCAACCTCAGGAGGAGGCTCGCTGGATGGCGATGCTATCCGCCGTGGTAAGAGCGAGGCCATGTAGGGTGGGCGGGAAGCAAGAGCACTGAAGTCAGCGCCATTTATAGACTCCTTCCTTATAACTCATGGGGTGTAGTCCCAAGACTCCAGGGGAAGAGAATGAAGTCAATTCAACGGAAACCTGTGGCCTGCTGGATTTTAATTCGCCGGGCATGTCTTTCAGACCTGCTTCACCTCCAACAAGCTCAGAGTCTCCCTGGGAAGAAAGGGAAGAGGGCTAAGGCTTTCTCCCCACCCCATCCCTTTGCTTTGAAATTGTTTTCTTCCATGGGAGCCTGCTGGCTTTAATTAGGAGGAGTGAAGGCAGCCTGCTGACTGGAGACAGCAGGCGGTCTCACAAAAATGTGTTCAAGAAGCGGCTCCGGATAATCAGAGGTCACCGAGCCTCTGTATCGGCAGCCTCCTCCTTCCTGGCTGCCGCTTCCCCATCTTGCTTGGCTCACCATTTACCCCTCATTAGTTAGAAAGAAGCCACCAACTCGGAGTCCCGTTGCTATGGTCTTGGAAGGAGGTCCATCTTCAAGAGGCTGAGGGCTGGGGTGGGGGAGTTCAGAACAAACGAAATCATATTGCATGTGCACAATCAGCTCTAATTAGGCTTCTTATAAATACCTATTACATGAGTGCATTCAGGTGATAAAATCAGGCATGTTTGAATGAATTGAAACTCTGGGCCACAGAGGGTAATTTGTTTGAGCCTAAGAAAGGTATTGGCTCTGTTTAAAAGAACATTCAGTGTATATTATTGAGTAGAAGAAGCTCTTCTGAGAGGCTACATACTTTTTGGTTCCGTCTATGTGACATTCTGGAAAAGGAAAAACACTCAGTTGTTGTTCCGGGTTAAGGAAAAGAGGGAGGAGAAGGCCAAGTCAAGGAGGGCAGGGCAGTGAAATTGTGGTTGGTATACAAGCAGGTTCTTGTCAACATCAGGGGAGGAATTCAGAGGAGACAGAGTAAAGAGCTGGGAGGAGGTTTTATTAAAAACAACAGCCTCCATTCAGAAGACAACGGAGGCTTGTCAAGGAAGAGGCGTGGTCTATGTTTACATAGCTCATTTCAGGGGTAAAATTCAAAAGAGGGAAGGGTTATTCTTGAGTTAAGGCAGGTGAAACGTAGGAAATTCCAGGGTGAGGTGGCATTTTCTGTGACGAGGGTTTACTACCTTCTTTCTATCCTCGAAGAAAATTTTCTTTTGTGTCATGGTATGTTTTGCAAGGCTAATAACATGGAGATAAGCAGTCAGCAGCCTGAGTCCGTCATTGGTCTCAGCCAGTTTGGGGTGGTTTTGTCTGTACGATTCAGGTGGCTCACACAGCTCTGTGTCTCTTCCACTTCTAGCCACTCTTCAGTCTGCCTCTTTTTTTTTTTTATCCGCTGTGTCTATCTATTCTGCCTGAGAACTACATAGTATGACACTATAATGACAGATCCCTGTCATTTTACATTTGTCAAAACCCATCCTGTGTACACCACCAGTGAACCCTGGGGTAAACTCCGGACGTGGGGAGGTAATGATGTGTCAATGTAGGTCCATCAATTGTAACAAATGTACGGCACCGCTGGGGGCTGTTCATAGATGGTTAGTGGTCTAGATGGAGAAGATGAGCGTGTGCGGCAACGGAAACTACTCATATTCTGTTGTGAGTGTACCCTTGAATGAACAATCAAGCTTTTGATTTTATTTCTTTTTTAGGTTGATTTAATATTTATTTATTTATTTATTTAATACTTATTTGTTTGTTTGTTTGTTTATTTATTTATTTATTTATTTGGAGAGGTGACACATGCCAGAGAGTACATGTGACAATCAGAGGATAACTTCTGGGGGTCATTCTTCATTCTCTCCTCCTACCACGTGGGTCCTGGGGCTAGAACACAGTCATTAGGTTTAATAGCAGGCACCTTTACCCACTGAGCCATCTAGATAGCTTCTTTTAGTGGGGGGATGGGAAGGGGTCTTGCTCTACATCCTTGACTAGTCACGAAGTCACTATGTAGACCAGGCTGTCCTTAAACTTGTGGCAATTCTCCTCTCTCTGCCTCCTGGTTGCTGGAATTACAAATGTGTGCCATGATGTCCAAGTTCATTGACTGGCCTGAAACTCCAGAGGTAGGTGAGGCTGGCCTTGAACTCACAGAGATCCACCTGCCTCTACTTTCTAAGTGCTGTGATTAAAGGTATGTGTACCAATATACCTGGCTTTAAGCTCTTTAAAAATCAGTTTCAGTCTGTATGTCTGCTTATACGGGCACGTGGTACATGTGTAGATACCAGAAGGTGACTTTTGGGAGTTATCTCTCACACACTTATTTTTCTAAAGAGCATTGAACTTAGATGTGAAAGATGTGAACTCTGATCTCTGTGATGTAGTGGTCAACGCAAACTGGCTATGCAACATGTATAGTGTCTTGTGGATATACATGTTGCATTGGTTAATGTGAAGTAATACAAATGTACACAGAGTCAAGTTTAATTAATAATAGGAAAAATAGATAGCATTATATGAACATACCAGGTATCATGAATAACAGAAAATATTTTAACTAAAAATATATGTGTTTTATTCTAATATATAATAAAATATAGAAAATGACAGGAAATAGCATAATAAAGTAGCAGCAGGATCCTTTTTTGCTTGAGATAAGACCTCACTATGTAACCCAAGCTGGCATTACACTTGAGATCTCTTACCTCTGGCTGCCAAGTGCTGGGATTTGGAATTCTTCACCTTTGTTCTGAAGCACAGAGTGCTAGCCCAGGCTATACCACCTGTAATCCCAGTTAGTGTTAGAAGCTCTTTCCTCCGCCATTGGAAAACACTTGCCCTTCTAGAAACCTGAAATTCAAACAGTAGTGAGTTCAGGGAGTTGCAAATTTTGTGTTTGTGGCCCAAGTCTATTGTACTATAAATGCTGCAGAAGGAAAATAAATAACATCCTCACATAAAAGCACGTGTTAAGATGCATTAGCTACTATGCTAGTTAATCGTGGTTGTCTACTTAATTGCATCTGGAATCAACTGAAATAAAACCCAGTGCACTGAGCACTCTTGCGAGGGATTTTCCTTGATCGGATTATTGGAAGCAAAGAGACTGTAGCTAGAGTTTTCCTGCCTGGCCCACAGTCAGGACAAGTCTTTGTCACCCGCCAGTCCCACAGCCGCTCAGACCCAACCAAGTAAACACAGAGACTTATATCACTTACAAACTGTATGGCTGTGGCAGGCTTCTTGTTAACTGCTCTTATAGCTTAAATTAATCCATTTTCATAAATCTATACCTTGCCATGTGGCTGGTGGCTTATCGGAGTCTTCACATACTGATTGTCATGGGGGCAGCTGGCGTGGCTCTGCCTCAGCCTTTCACTTCCCAGAATTCTCCTCTCTCCTTGTCCAACCTACTTCCTGCCTGGCAACCTACTTCCTGCCTGGTCACTGGCCATCAGTGTTTTACTTATATAGAGCAATATCCACAGCAGAGACCAACCCTAAATGTCATGTAATGCCACTTCTGATGGCAGCCCAGACAAAAGGGCATGGAAGAAGGAAACTTTTTTGCCTGCTTGTCCTCACTCTCATTGGCCAGTCCATTCTGCTGCTAGAGCATTTCCTCACTGATATCAGAACCTACTTCTTCAAGATTCCAACAGAGACTGAAGACCAGCTACACTTCAAGAATCTTTCAGGAATTTAGCACCTGACGGGGACTGCTGGAACACCCAGCCTTTTGAACAAAATAACTACCAGATTCTCAGCCTCTCCAGTGTGAGACAGTCATTGTTGGACTGCCCAGACCATGTCCTGTGAGCCAATCTAATAAATCTGTCTTTAATGTGTATATTCATCCTGTTGCTTCTGTTCCTATAGGGAACCCTGACTAATGCAGCAGTCTCAAAAGCTGTTTCCTCAAAGAACAGGACACGGAATAGGTTAAGTTTTGCTTAGAGTGATGGTAGAAAAATCTGAAATACTTAGACTCTGGGAGGAAAGATTTAGCATGGAAGGCAGGAATGACATGATGAGCAGTCAGAGGAGGTTTTCTAGGGAGGGCAACACAGAGCAACAATCCATCTAAAAGTAAACAACACTTGTGTGCTAAGCACCCATGCTTGCAACCCACCTCTCTAGGTACTTGAAACACATCACCAACCAAAGCAGGAATGCATGAAACTTACGTCACTTTTTCTATGACATTTGACTTACTGGGGAAGACTGCATGTGCATGCTGTTGTGCCCAGATCATGACCCCCAGAGAGACCACCGAAGACAAGCATTCTGGAATGCAAAAGCAAGGTTTAATTCAGGATATACAAGCCTACACAGGGACTTTGTCCAACAGATCCAACACAGTGGAGGCTGGAGGAAGTGCCCACCTCTTACAAGCTCAGTTTTTAAAGGCAAAAACCACAAGGTTACATCATTTAGGGGTGCAGTACAGATACAATTCTGATTGGCTCCCTTCTAGGGGCTTTCTAGAAATCATGGCTTAATCTTACTTCTAAGGGAGTGATTACCTGCCACCATTCTCATTGACTGCACTCAGGTGGGGACATTTCTGTGGTCAGTTACCCTGGAAACCAGGGAGAGGACATTCCATAGTCCAGCAGTCATTACCTCGTGACTACCTTGTGAGTCTGTACATTTACACTTCCTGGTTCCTGGAATCTGAACTGAATGGTTTCAATAACTCATGGCCTATTCTAGTAACTTACGGCCTGTACCTAAAAGGAGAAATCTTAGGCCTTAGTTTTAGGGTGAAAGCATTTTGGTCTTATTTCTAAGATGGCTCATTTTGGTCTCACACATGCCACAGCCTGTTTGTGGGTGTCAGAGGACAACCTCTGCGAGTCAGTTCTCTCCCTCTGCAATGCAGGTCTTAATGATGGAGTTCAAGTCATCAGGCTTGGTGACATGCGACTTTACTCATCAAGCCATTTCACCAGCCAGGAAATTATGTCCCAGTGGAAGAAGACTAACAATAAAAAGTACACTTTTAGTTAAGTCACTTAGTTTTGTACACTAAATATTAATGCACTCCTTTTTATTGCTACAGTCAATGAATCCCAACAACGTTCTGCTGTATTCATAGATCAGTACCTTGTCCATCCATCATCAGAGAGGCTTCCTCTGACAGGAGATGGGAAGAAATACAGAGACCCACAACTGGACAACATACAGGGAATGAGAGACCTTGGAGCATTCATCCCTAAATGGGATGTTCTCATCAAATCTCTCCTCTCAGGGTTCAGGGAACTCTTCAGAAGTAGGGGCAGAAAGATCATAAGAGTCAGTGGGGATGGAACACACCAAGGAAACAAGGCCTTCTAGATACAACTGGACTAATACACATATGAACTCACAGAGACAGGCAGCATACACAGGGCCTGCACAGGTTCAAGACAGATAGAGTCCTAGTGCTGAGAGGGGAAGTGGATACAAGTGTCCATCCCTAACCCAGAAGCTGTCTCCAGATGATAGCAAAGAAAAAAATCAATTTTCTCCAACAGAGTCTTGTGGTGATATATTTTGTACCCTAATAAACTTATCTTGGGATCAGAAGACAGAGCCAGTCACTAGATTAGACACAGAGGCCAGATAGTGGTGGCACACATGCCTTTAATTCTATCACTCAGGAGGCAGAGATTCATCTGGATCTCCTGAGTTCAAGGCCACACTGGAAACAGAGCCAGGCAGTGGTGGCACACACCTTTAATCCCAGTGCTGGGAAGCACACAGGCCTTTAATGCCAGGAAGTGACATGGCTGGGTGGAGAACTGTATATAAGTCATGAGGAGACAGGAACTAAGCAGCAGTTCAACTGAGACCCTTTCAGGTGAGGACTCAGAAACTTTCAGTCTGAGGATTCATGGAAACAAGATCAGCTGAGGAGTTGGCGAGGCAAGGCGAGGCGAGGCGAGGTTGGCTGTGACTTGTTCCATTCCTCTGATCTTTCAACTTTCACCCCAATGTCTGGCTCTGGGTTTTCTATTAATAAGACAGTTTAGCAAATCGTGCTACAGTCTTGCTGGGTTCACAAACCACCTTTAAGGCCAGACCCCATGTCCAGCAGTAGACAGCCACCACAAAATGAACTCAATGGTATTTTTGGAGATTTTTTTTTTTTTTTTGTCTCACAGTACTTTGGGCTTTTTTTTTGCCCCTTATAGATCTTTTGTTCATATATTATGTTTTCCAATTTTGTTTTTATGGGTTTCCGTGTGAGTGAATATGTTGTGTCAGCATCTGTATGTGGTTTTTTTTTTTTTTTTTTTTTTTTTTTTTTTTTTTGTGTGTGTGTGTGTGTGTGTGTGTGTGTGTGTGTGTGTGTGTGTTTCCTTTTGGCTGGTTTTTTTTTCCTGTTTGTTATTTGTTTTGTCCTATTCTTGTTTGTTTATTTTTATTTTGTCTTATTTTAATTTTTGGATGCTTGTTTGTATGCTAATGAGAGAGAGAGAGAAAGAAAGAGTAGGGATGTGGGTGGGTAGGGAAGTGGGAAGAATAGAAAAGGAGTTGAGAGAGAAGAAACTGTAATCAGAATATACTATATGAAAAAATCTATTTCAATTTAAAAAAATTAATATACTCCACAAGGGGGAAAAAATAAAAGGTGGAACACAGTAAATGATGTGGGGAAAGATGTCTCAGCCATTAAGAGCATGGCTACTCTTGTAAAGAGTCTAGGTTCAATTCCAAATACCCAAATGGCAGCTCACAGCCATTTATAACTCTAGTACTAGAGGATTCAAGCCCTTCTTCTAGCCTCCACAGCCTCCATGAGCACTCAGCATGAAGATGGTGAACAGACACACATGCAGGCCACATACCCATACACATTCAATGAACATTGTAATGAAAAATATAGAGTAGGTGATGTGATTTTAAACAGAACAGTTATGGGACTCCTGGCTGAGACTGGCACGGAGCAAGTGCTGGACAAGGTGACAGTCAGCAGAGCAGATCTGGATTAATCACTCTTCTCATCACGGTGGCAAAATCCTGCTGGAAACATCTTACAAGAGAGTTTATTGTGGCTCACAGTTCAGGGACTGTGGTCCACCATGGTAGGGAAGACATGGAAGCTGGGAAGACTCCCTTTGTGATAGTAGATGCTTGTCTGTGACTCTTCAGATCTTGGGAGATCAGGAAACAGAAAATGCAGACCTAAAACCTTTAAAGTCCCCTACAAACACACACATACACACACACACACACACACACACACACACACACACACACACTTTGAACCACCTCTGCTACCCATGGCCCCCACACACATCCCAAAAGTTCTACAACCTCCCCAAACAGTGCCACCAACTGGGAACAAAGTGTTCAGAGACATGGGCACCTCACACTTAAACCATAACAAGATGTCATTAGGAAGAACCTTCCAGAAGATGGTACAGCTGTTAAGAATGGCCCAAGAGTATGGAAGAAGCCAAAATGGCTGGAGCTGAATGAAGAAGAGGCACAGTGGAGAGAATCAGGGGACAAAATTTAATGATACAAGGCCTTGCTAGCTATTGGATGGACTTGAAATTGGAAGCCATTTGCTAAGCAATAGGCCAAAAGAGTGCCACCATCATGGTTGTGCTTTAAAAGAATTGTCCTATTCACTGAGAGCAGACTTTGTGAGGACAAAGATAAAGAAGCAGAGAATTTCTTAGTGATGGTCATAGTTCTGCAGGAACAATTCTATTTGAAATCATTTTCTAAGTTCTCAGTTTCCCCAATTCCATGCAACAAAGAAATCCAAAGAAGAGGCGATTGAAAGCAGTGCAGTGTGTTTGATGGCTCCTTCATGTGTGTTCGCCCATCCAACACCCACGCGCTGCCTTCGCCTTGACTCCCATAATTCCACAGAAGACACCGGCAGCTAGATTGTGAATGATCCCACAGTCCCCTGCAGAGCCATGCTCATTATCTCCTAGCTGTTCCTCATGTCACCTCCCACTCCCTCACCCCCTCAAAACATGTTCACTGGAGATCTGATAAACTGACACCCAGGAAAGTGTAAATGAGTCTGTGAAAGTTTGGAAAATGTGTCCCCCCCCCTCGGGGGGGGGGGGGGGGAGGGCAGTTGAATTTTTAAGTAGCCCAAGCTCCAAACCTAAGGACAGAATTAAAGTTCAGTCTACAGCTTCAGATCATTTAAGGATCAGTAGCCCAGCAGGAAGGAATTTTCAATGTTCCATCCCCACCTTTGCAGAGAGAATGTAAGGTCCTCTGGAGGTCCTCACACTTCACGCTTGCCCACACACCAACAGATTTGCAGGGAGAGGCACATGCTTTGACCCTGCCAAGACAATAAACAATTATCCAAATGGTCTCATGATTATTAACCCTACACTCTGTGTCAACTCAAAACATCAGGCTTTCAAGACCGAGGCTATAACTCAGCGGTAGAACATGTACTTAGCATGTACAAGGCCCCGGGTTCAATCACCGAAGAAGGAGGGGAGAGAGCGAGAGAAGAGGAAATGGAAGAAAGCCAGACTGCAAAGATGGCCAAGAACACATTATCTGGCCATGCCCAGAGCTCAGCCAAGTCTCCTGCTATATCTCCCTAGAATCAGATTGCCAGAGCAAAGGTATACACGGAGCACAACCACTATTTTGTTAAAATAGTTGACTATTTTAACAAAACCCCCAATAGATACTCGTGTGTGTGTGTGTGTGTGTGTGTGTGTGTGTGTGTGTGTGTGTTGCCTCCAAAGTCCTTAAAGTGTCTGGCCACAAGGAGTCCCTCAAACTGCAGCAGCACAGAGGACCTTTCCTGCTGAGCCAGCAGGCACCCCCCAGGAGTCCCTCAGACACCAGTCACTCACTCAGCAAGAGACTGACAGCCACCTCCAGCAACAATTACAGCTCCTCCATGCTTCTTCTTCTTCTTCTTCTTCTTCTTTTTTTTTTTAGAGGCTGTAATGTTCAATCAATCAATCAGGTATGCCATTGGCAGAAGCTCAAGCTGCCAACTCACTTGCGAGGTGTGAGGGAAGCCATCACCGCTCACACTCCTGCTCCTTGCCGCTCTGTTTGATGCCAGTGCACTTTGCAAAGTCATGACACATCGGTCTTCAGGAAAGTTGGTCCTCCCTCTGGGGCTCGGCACTGTGTACTTGGTAAATCTGTGACTCCCAGACAAGCACTGACATTCTGAAACGCTCTCACACAGAAATGCGTGAAACAGGGGAGTGAGGGAGCGTCCTCTGTCAGACACACAGGAAGATATGCACATGGGGAAAACAGGGCTACCTGCATCCTTAGCCGACTTGCTGGCCAGCTAAGCGCTCAAGACCCAACAGATTCCTAATCATCATTCCCGAAGAGAAGAAGCGATGGATGCCAGTGACCATCCCCCATGGAAGGAAAGGACTGAATGTGGGTTTGGTGTTTGAAGTTGTTGTGTTGTGTGCACATGTGTGTGTATGTTTGGGAGTGCAGTGTCCTTTATGTGTGGTGGATGTGTGTGTGTACGCAGGTGCGTGCTCCCATGCATGTTGATAGAGGCCAGGGGAAGGTATCAGGTGTCTCGTGCTATTGCTCCCTGCCCTATTACTTTGAAGCAGGGTTTCTCCCGGAACTTCAGACACATGTTGTGGCTAGGCTGGCAACCAACAAGCCTCAATGATCCTTCTCTCTCCTCCCCTCAGGGCTGAGATGGCAGATTCACACAGGAGAGGGGATCTAAATTCTAAGTGTTTATACAGAAAGTGCTCTTACCCAATGAGCTGTCTCTTTGGTCTTTGGTTTTGTTTTTAATAAATGAAAGAAATAAGTAAACCATAGCAATACAATGTTTCAAAGTTCCTCTACAGTGTGCGATGCTACCCCGTACCCACTGTGTGGCTTGCGCCTAGTCCCATCTCTTTCCTTCTTTTGTAACACAAATTCCAAATGGTCTTTTTATAAAATAAATAAAAATAATATAATTAATTAATTAATTAATTAATTAAACCAGAGCCTGATATGGAAGTGAATGCTGAAACATCAGAGAGACAAAGGAACAAGCCACAGACACCTCTTATCTCTAGGACTCCTTAGCCTGAAAAAGCTTTCTAGCCGAAAGGGGTTCCTCAGCTGAAAGGGCTTTAGTTTCTGCCTCCTCGTGCCTTGTATACCTTTCACCACCCACCCTTGTCATTTCCTGTCTCAACTTTCCTAGTGCTGGGATTAAAGGTGTGTGTCCCCACTGCTTGGCTCTGTTTCTCTCCTAGACTGAGTTAATCTCATGTAGTCCAGGGTAGCTAGGTTTAAAGGTATGTGCCACCACTGCCTGGCCTCTATGTTTAATCTAGTGACTTGTTCTGTCCTCTGATCTTCAGGCCAATTTTACTAGGGTTTACTATATATCACCACATTCTTTCTTTCCTTTTTCTTTCTTTCTTTTGTTTGTCTGTCTTTCTCTTTTCAGATTTCTATAATATTTATTTTATTTTATTTGCACGGTTGTTTTGTCTGCAAGTATGTCCGTGCATCATTTGTGGGCCTGGTGCCCACAGAGGCCAGAAGAGGGGCTCTTAGAACTGGATTTTCAGACAGTCGTGAGTCAACAGGAGAGTGCTAAAGTTTATTCAGGTCTTTTAGAAAAGCACAAGTGACCTTAACTGCTAAACCATCTCTCCTGTCCTCTTTAAATTTTGTTTTTAATGTGGGAAGGTTAAGATGTGATCTCCCAATGTAGTCTAGTTTCAAACCAGTTATCATCCTGCTTCAACTTCCTTCGGAGCTGGGATTACAAGCAAGAGCCATCCCATCTGACATCCATCTTTTGCTGATGCTAACTAACTTTGAATCTTGGGGTTTTCTCCCAACCCCACATTAATACCCTACTCTCATTCTCCTGAGTAGCCATCCTACCCACCCAGCACATATGATTTTAAATTTTCCCACACTCCCAAGAAGGTCCAGAGACCCCCAAATCTGTGTCCTACTTTGCTCTCTGTTGATGACAAAATATCATCACTGGAAACAACCTGGGGGAGAAAAGGATTTGCCTGGCTTACACTCCCCATCACAGTCCATCACTGGAGAAGTCGAGACAGGAACTCAAGCAGGAACAGGGGCAGGAACCACGGACAAACTCTGCTTACTGACTTGGTTCCCGTGGCATGTTCAGCTTGCTTTCTTCTTATACAACCTAGGACCACTTGCCCAGACGTGACATGATGGACCATGGGCTGGACCCTCCCACAGCAACCATCAGTCAAGAAAATACCCCAGAGACAGGCCAATGTGATGGAAGCAATTCCTAAGTTGAGGTTTCCTCTCCTCAAAGGACCCAGCTGTGTCAAGTTGACAAACAAACCAACCTAAGCATACATCTCCTAAAAGTCCTTTTGTCTCTACTGAAATGCTGGGGTAAAAATCCATGATAGCTACTGTGCTGGTAGAAATCTGTAATCCCAGCACATGGGAGATGGAGACAGGAAGATCAGGAAATCAGCTACATAGCAAACTAGAAGCTACCCTGGGCAACATGAGACCTTGCCCCCCACACACACAAAGAAAAAAACAGGAGCCTGGGACTGTAGCTCCGTTACTAGAATACCATGCACATGGCCCTGAATTCAATCCCCAGGACCACACAAACCCTCAAAACCTAGCATGGTAGCAAACATGTATAATCCCAGCACCTGAGAGGACCAGGAGATCAAGGTTCAAGGTCATCCTACACTACATAGTGAGTTCAAGTCCAGCCTAGATTAAATGAAACCCTAGCTCTAAATAAATAAGAGAACATCATACTTTTAGTAAATGCTGAAAAGAATGCATACCCAGCAGTAGACACAAAGAAACATCTGTGTAGGCTGCACACAAATAGGCTAGATGACACATCTGTACTTTAAAATAAAAAAGCACAGCAAACAGGTAAATGATATGTTCAGGAGTCCAGCACCTATATTTAATTCGCTCACACGGGGGACATCAGAGGCATCTCTTGGAACTGAAGACATCAGTATGATTTAAACGGCTACCACTTAATGTGCTGAAGAAGAATCAATTGTGCCCTGAAAACAGACGACAAGGAGGAGCGTCAGCCTGCCGGTTTCCCGGGAAATAATGAGCTCTATTAATAGAAGTTAACATGAATCAACGAATCGTTCCTCTGTCAGTGGCAGGCGGGCGGGCCCGAGTCAATCAGTGCAGAGGAAGAAAATTGACGATTCAGGAAAAAAAAAAAAATCTCAGCAAAAGAATATACAGTGCTCTGGCGCCTCCTAACCCCTGCCATTCCCACCACCTCTGCTTAAGGACCAAACCAGGGCCCTGCAGAGATGCACCGGAAGTTCCACTCCACAAAGGTGGGCGGGGCCCCAAGAGGCAGGGCTGCCTCCCAAAAGGCCTGGCAAAAGTCTAAGACGCTGGTTGGCCACAAGGATCAAGGGTTGGTTTGATGAACTAACTCCGCATCAAGCGTGGAAACCTTGGCAAGGATGTGGGTTAGTGAAGGCAGCGCTGGCTAAAAGAGACTAAAATAATCCCCCTCCTGATTCTGTAACAAGCTGCTAACCATGTAGCTGACCAGGATCCTTGAGAACTAATGACAGCCTGACCTTAGAACACACAGCTCTAAACAAGATGTCTCCGTCTGACCCCTCCCTCCAGAGCTCAGGGAACCCTGTGGAAGAGGAGGCAGAAAGGGTCGGGTGGAGATGGAAGGAATGGAAAACACCATGAGAATAACAACTAAGCAAAGCTCATATGAACTCACAGAGACTGAAGCAACAATCACAGGGCCTGCACAGGTCGGCCCCAGGCCCTCTACATGTATACTATAGTTTTCAGTTTAGCACTCTTATCGGACTCCTGATATGTAAACAAGTAGGCACTGGACTCTTGTGCCTTCTCTTGGGGCTCTTTTACTTTTCTGTTGGCTTGGCATGTCCAACTTCCATATGGTTATTTTTGTTTTAATGTATTTTTTTTAAAGAGCTTATGTGTAAACTTGCAAATCAAGAAAAAAACAGCCATTAATAACAAATAGTATCACCAGGCATGGTGACTTATACCTATAACCTCAGCTCCTGGGAGGTGAGTAAGGAAGATTGGTATGAGTTTGGGGCCACCCTGGGCTATATAGTGAGTTCTGCACAGCATAGGTACAGATTCAGACCCTGTCTCAAAAACTAAAATAAATAGTATCCATAAATACATTCAGTAGGAGAGATGGCTCAGTGGTTAGGAGCACTTGCTGCTCTTCCGGAGGACTGGGGCTTTGATCCACAGCACCCACATTAGGCTCATAACCACTTGTAACTCCAGTTCCATGGGATCCACTGTGTTCTTCTGGCATAGATGCATGCAGGTACTCACACATAACATAAAAAGATTAATAAATCTAAAGAAATAAAGGGAGGAAAAGAAAGGAAGGAAGGAAAGGAAGGAAAGAAGGAGGGAGGGAAAGAAGAAAGGAAAAGAAAGGGAAGGGAAGGAGGGAGGGAAGGGAAGGGAGGGAGGGAGGGGAGGGAGGAAGAGAGGGAAGGGAGGGAGGGAGGAGGGAGGGAGAGGGAGGGGAGGAGAGGAGAGGAGAGGAGAGGAGAGGAGAGGAGAGGAGAGGAGAGGAAAGGAAAGGAAAGGAAAGGAAAGGAAAGGAAAGGAAAGGAAAGGAAAGGAAAGGAAAGGAAAGGAAAGGAAAGGAAAGGAAAGGAAAGGAAAGGAAAGGAAAACACTTTGTATGCAATATGCCAGTCTCAAGCTCAGGTCTTTATCTAGATTATCTCCTCTAACTTATTCAAAAATTTTAGGGAATGGATTATATGCTCACCTGACAGAAAACCTGAGGCTCATTAAATTAAATCATAAAATTGGCAAATGATAAAACAGTTATCCAAGGTAGAATTTGCATGCCACATTATGAACTTTTCATAGGAAACTCACAAAAGAAGAAGCACACTTAAACAAAAATCTTAAAAAATATGCTCTATGTAATAGTGTGTTAGATTTTCTCATCAGTCTGCAGGCACCTGAAAAGAAGAACATACAGGAGAGAGGGATTTCCTTTGAATCAACGTTTCTGTGGATTCTGTCTATCATGGCAGAGAGACCATGGAAGGGCAAAGCTCAAAGCTATCACCACCATGGCAAATGGCAGAAGGGTGAGGGGCTGTACAAGGAAACTGGGTAAGACATAATCTATAAAGACATGATTCCTGTGACCTACATCACCCATCCAGGTCCTACCTTCTGCTTTTTAACACCTCCCAATAACGCCATCACATTATGAATCCATCTTGGGATTGATGCATTGTTTAGATCCCAGTCTTATTGTCTCCAAAAATGACCTTATCGACACACAGGAGTGAGCTTCACTAATTCCCTAGACCCTTTTCACCCAAAGTTGACAATAAGGATGAACCCCTTGTAGATGGTAACCAAAAATCAGAAACAAAAATGTAAGAACCTATTATTTACCTACTTATCAAGACGAAGAGTAAGAAGTATAACGAAAAGCAATGTTAATGAGTTCATGCAAAGCAAATCACTAATGTAAATAATGTTATAATATATATATATATAACATGTGCCGTATATATTATACACCACATACCCTACTGTTTCCATTGTAAGTTATAAAACTAGGAGAGGTTTTTTTTTTAAGTTCTCAAACCATTCAGAGGGGTGTTCTTTGAAAGTATGTGAACATGTACTTCATGCATGCTCAGAAAATTCTCTGTTTCCAGGAATGACTTTAGTGGGATGCTCCTACTAGAGGAAAATAAAGACATGAACCACAGTTTGCTCACAATAGCTAAACATGGGGAAGGGCATTAGTGTCCTATGAGACTTGCTTAATTTATAAAATGCCCATATGCTGGGGTATTACTCAGTTACCCCAAATAATGATGTTGGTCTCTACTTATGGACACAATGATGCCTATGAAAAAACATCTAGTCCAAAAAGCAATCACAGAAACATACATGAAAATGTAAATGTTTACCATAGATTCATGCAAAGCAAACTTTCTGGAAGTTTGCTTGTGAGAATAATACTAGCCCTGATTTTTAGATTATGAAATTTCTAGAGGCTTTTACTTTCTTTTTTGTATGTTTACATATTTCAGTCCCTTTGAATAATAGTATTGTCTTGACAACAATACAGTTATTTCCAAAAGGGGAAAAAAACCTACATCTTCCATTTTCTAATTTAAGTGTGTATAGGATAGGGTTGAATCTGGGAACACTTTAAAATAATGAGACAACATAATGGAGGCAGACGTGAGCTTCAGAGTAGGCCACAGCTGAGGTGCAATTTGGCTTTTATTAGCATTGTGATGTTGTTAGCTTTCTACCACGGCTCTGGTAAATTATGACAAGCTTAGTGGTTTAAACAACACAAACTTATGATCGTGTAGCTCTGGAGTCATATCGACAGAATCACTGGGCTAACATCAAGGTGCAAGCAAAGCTCTGCACCTTTATGGGAGTTCCATGGAGAGGGTGTGCCTTTTCCTTGTGCCTTCAGCTTGTGGGCAAATTTCAGTTCTTGTGACTATTGGCTATGGTCCCTAAAACAAGATGTTGGTTATAGCGAAGGGCTGGTCACAGCTTCTAGAAGCCATTTGATTGGTGGTTCCATGGAACATCTTCAGAGCCAGCAATGGACGTCTGACCTGTCTTCTGCCTCCATGCTCCACTTACAAGGACTCGCATGATGAGATTGAATCTGCTCGAGTCATTCAGGACACCCTCCCATGAAGCACATTTGCAAACACCCCAGTGCCTCATGAGCTAACAGAATCACAGCTGCCAGAAATTGTGACAGGGACATCTTTGAGGTGTCTTTTTTTTTTTTTCTCTCTGCCTCCCATGGTGACTAACTTGGGTAACTACTCTGAAGGGGATACGGCAGGATGTTTTCACTTTTTGCTGTGTCGTTATATTGTGTGCCTCCCCATTCCTCACTTGGGTCTCCCTCACCTCACTGATGATGGCAGAAGACAGCTTTTCTTCCTTCATTATATTTCTGAAAAGCTAACCTGGTGGGCTTGCTAAGAGGCTGTAATACAAGAGAGGGAACTGCGAGATGGCATCATAGGGAGGCATGGCCCTAAGCATTTCTGTCCCCAGTCTTGAGAAGTAAGTCTTTAAGAGCCCATGTGGATTTGAACACTAAGTACACAAGCTGTGATCGAAGTGCTCTTTCCAAAGTCATTAAGTATCTTCTACTATCCTCTGGCAAGGGTTGGGAACCAGAATCCCAAGAAAGATAAACTGAATTTCCCACTACTCAGTGGGACAAGGGCACATAGAGTCAGAATGGTTTAATTTAGAGAAAGTAGTATGCTGTCTTCTGTACCCAATCCATGATGTATCTTCTACAAGGGAATAAGATTATCTACCTGCAGGAATTTGAGAAGGATGGATATGTGGGAAACACTTGGTCAGTAATGGGCCCTTCAAATGTAAGAATCTATAATGATATTGTTGGAAACAGTGAGTCAAAACATGAAAACACTAATCTTTGAAGAACTAAAACAAAAAAGGGGGAATACTATGGGAACTTGTACTTCTGAGCCACACTCAGTTCTAACCTGCTTTTTAAAAGAAGGAGTAGAAGAGTCCTGCCATGAAGGAATGTGGAGTCATCTGCTCACTTTTCCTCACTCTCCTTTCCACTTGGCCATCATGTGTGTCTTGTCATTCCAACTCTAACAGTACCTGTCACATCTGTCTCTGTTGAGTGCTCCTATCAGTGATGTGTCCCAGTCCTTCATCTTCTTTCTTCAAAATATTCATGGCTAATGCTTCCCAGTGGGTCTGCTCACCTTCCAAGTATCCTCTGCTCCCTCAGTTTACATTAGTCAGAGAGACTGGCTCACAATTCTTCCCTGAACTCTGTTATTCCAGGATATGTATTTCCACTCCCCTCTCCGGCTCTGTGAACACAGATCTTTCTTTCTAGAATTTCCCATGACTTCGAGGCAGAAATCAAATATTAACTGTAAGATCACTGCATTCATTAGTTTTCCCTTTGCTGTGCTAAAATACCCTGACAAAGCCAATTTACAGGTGAATGGTATGGTCCATCCTGGCAAAGAAATTCTGGTACCAGGAGGCTGAGGCTGCTGGTCATATTGTGTCTGCAGTCAGGAACCACAGAGTGGTGAATGACAATGTGTAGATGAATTGCTAAATGGTCTTGTTAAATAAAAAACACAAAGTCAGATAGAGGGGTGAAAACCTGAGAGATCAAAGACATAGGAAAAGCCACAAGCTAACCTCACCTCACCAACACCTCAGTCTCCAAAGAGAGCTACCTCCTGTAACCCACATCTATATGCCTTTCTGTTCTGCTCTCTCATTGGCTCTCTCAGCCCAGGTACATCACTTCCTGTTCCTGCCCAACTTTGTCACTTTCTGTTTGTCTGTACAGACCTCCGGACCTCTATGGTTAGTGATGGGATTAAAGGTGTGTGCTACTATTGCCTGACTTCTTTATAGTGGCTGTTTTTTTCCTCTGATCTTCAGGCAAGTTTTATTGAGGGACACAGTATATTGGGGGACACAATACATCACTACAACAATGCCCAGCTATCTTCTCTATATAGTCCTGTTCTTAAGGTGGGGGATTGGTAGCCCCCATGCAAATGGGTCTTCTCACTTCTACTAACCTAATCGACATACTTAGAGGTTAACTTGATTTTAAAAATCCCTCACATGTGTGCCTGGAGGCTAGTCTCGTAGGTGATGTAGGTGATGCAAGATCCTGTCAGGCTGGCAATTGACACTAACCATCACAACCACTATAAGACCATGAAGGCGATACTTCACAGTATTAAGATGATGATTATCAAAACTAACTGTTGGGAGCCGGGCAGTGGTGGCACACACCTTTAATCCCAGCACCCAGCACTTGGAAGGCCGAGCCAGGCAGATCTCTGAGTTTGAGGACAGTCTGGTCTATAGATTGAGGTCCAGGACAGGCTCCAAAGCTACACAGAGAAACCCTGTCTCAAAAAAACAAAACAAACAAAAACTATTGGATCAAAGAGTATTGGTTCATTGCCTCTAATTAAAGCACTCAGGCCACTGAGGCAGGAGGATTACCACAAATTCAAGGCCAACTCTCTAATATGCTCAATTTCACCTTCCTCAGTTTTGTCGTAGTATAGTAAATAATGCCCCTTTCCACACTGTTTTCTTGCTCTGTTTATCTATATTTCTCCAATAAGCTGGAAATTTCTCAAGTGCAGCACTGTGTCTTGTTCAATTGTGGATTCTTAGCCCCAACCCATTATCTGTCATATAATAGTTGCTCTCAAATATGTTATGAAATGAAAACCAGGGAAGATACTGTTAAGTTGTAAGACTTTGGGTAGCTCTGATAAAAAATGTAAAGGCTAAATTATGCCCAGCATAGTTCATTCTTCCATTTAGACTCCTCAGGGAACAAAATTCCTGTTTATCCTCATCTCTCCCTAATGTGCCAAAACAATAAAAGGGCACTTTGACAAAGAACAGCAGTGAGTAAATCAAAGGAAGGGGGAGTGAACAGAGTGCACACATTTGCTAAGTGCTTGTGCTGTGCCTGGACTCTGACAAAGGCCGGGGGTGAACACGCTCATTGTGTCTACCTCTGCTCCTCAACAGGATCCAGATACTAAAATCCCAGGCCACACTGGACATTGAATTTCCCCCAAGGGTTCATGTGATAGGTCTGGTCCTCAGGGTGGCTTTTACTAAAATTCCTTGCCACAGCAAGACATAAACAATGTCTACCTCTCTTCCTAAGGTCCCAACAACAAGCCCAGGCACTACTCCACCAAAGTTTACTCTGGGGAACCAATGAGTTCATTTGGGCTTCCCTTACAGAGCCTAGGTGAGAGATTACCTCCAGGGTTGTGGATGCTCTTCCCCCAAAGACCACACTAGAAAGCATCCCAGCAACCAGAAAGCAGAGAGAGAAAAAGACACAGGTTAACACAGCTAAGCTCCCCCTCCCCTGAAAATGCCCCTCAAGGGCCTACTTCCTCCAGCAAGAGCCCCCAGCTTCTAAAGTTTTCAGGACATTCCAGAATAGCACCACCAATTAGGTAGCAAGCTTTCAACACATGAGTCTTTTAGGAGAAGACTTCATTCTAAGCCAAAATGCTATGCATGTCTTGCCATTTCTTCAAGCAATGAAGAATGTTTTTTTTTCCTTTTACTTCTACAAGTATAATATTTTAGAACTGACAAGAAAAAAACTAATAATGACTTTTGAACTGGGCTATGGTGGAAGTTTCCATCCCACCAGACACTCCCAAGTAACCACACAGAGGCTTACTATTAATTATAAATGCTTGGCCAATAGCTCAGGCTTGTTGCTAGCTAACTCTTCACTGGCTGATGAGTTAGAAAATCTGACATTAAGCCTGCACTTACCACTTAGTTTTGATGTGGTCCTATGGTCTTGCCTATAAAAAAGTTACTGTACACTGTGCTGAGGCTCTCTGGTGAGCCAGAAAGGTTTTCTGAATTAAAGAAAGATTAAGTGATAACATGCTACTGACAAAGCAAGGCAAGGTGGTATGTGCCCGTACTCCTAGCAATTTGGGAGGGATAGGCAGATCAGGAGTTCAAGGTCAGGTCACCCTCATCTACATGAGTCTGTTTGAGCTAGCTTGTGCTACAGGAGACCTTGTCTCAAAAGCACAAACAAAAAGTTACTGTTGTCAACAAATTATTTAGAGTCAAGTTATGGCAGGTGTGCTAGTTAGCTTTTATTGTCAATTTAACAAAAACTAGAGCCACCTGGGAAGAAGTACCATCAACTGAAGAATTGCCTAGATCAGAATGGCCTGTGGGTATATCTGTGGAGGACTGTCTCAATTGCTAATTTGTTCAGGAAGGCCCAGCCCACTGTGGGCAGCACCATGCTGTGCTATGTAAGAAAGCTAGCTGAGCATGATCCTGCAAGCCAGAAAGAGAGCCAGTAATCAACAGTCCTCCATAGTTCATGATTTGGCTTCCTGCCTTGTGTTCCTGCCTTGACTTCCCTCCATGATAGACTGTGACCTGGAAGTATAAGATGAAATAACCTCTTTCCTCCCCCAAGCTACTTTTGGTCTGAGTAATGCATCAAAACAACAAAAAGCATTTATCTAGAAGAACATACAAGTCCCTGACATCATATCAGTATAAATATAACCTTCTTTCTTCCCCATCCTACACACAAGGAAGTTAGAAGAGATATAAGGGTGAATAAGAAGAAAAGGTTAAAGAGTAGGGTTTTGATTATTCCAGTGTATGAGTATTATCTATTCATTAAAACTGAGAAACAGGAGAATAAGAAGAAATATGAGAAGGCATTTAGCACTCTGTTTCCTTCACCTTACACATTATAACCACAGCCTGATTTATAGCTATGTAAATCCACAGATACAAGAACAAGGGCTGAAAGTCAATATGCAGAAGTGAGCATCTCTGCTATGTAGTGATGGGTGACTGTGGGCTGCATTTTTCTGTTTTTAATTTCATTTAGTGGTGTTTTGCTATTTACGTGACAATGAATCAGGACAAGCAGGAAAGTATGTGCCTCCCTTATGTGTTTATCTTATGGTTTCTTGACTGAATAAATACTCACGTTCTTTTCCCACTCAAGTTTCCAAGGTGCTCCATGGCTTTGTAACTGGAGGCTCTTGGGTGCAGAGGGCAGGATTTGCCTCTAGCAATGACAGAAGTTTACACTGAACAACGGGAGGATGCTCTAAGGCCCCTTCAGGGTAAAGAGCAGCTACCTTCTATAGATTTGTGACTCTAGGCTCCAGGGGGGACACTAAGGGCACAAGAAAGGCCATCAAATTGTGTTTGGCCTTGGGCTCTGATTCAAAGGTTGAAGCTTCCAAGGCCCTTCTTTGCCCTTCCCATTCTGAAATACAAGGCCCTTGTCTTTCCCATCCTGACTCCCACAAGCACTTGCAAGTCTGGTTTTGATTGCCTGAGATGCACTGAATTAGTGCAGAGACATTATTTCTCAACTCAGGGCTTCCCCATCAGCTCTCCAGATAGGAATGGGCCATAAACTATTTGGGCTGCTAAGCTCATAACTAGTTCAAGGAGAGAAACTAGGAGTGGCAGGTTGATTTTATGCCTTTGTGCTATCTCTCCAGTCCATCACCCTGTAGAACCAAGAAGCATTAGCACCCCTGACATACATCAGAAGCTGCAGCCTATAAAGAATAGAAACAGAATCCCAGAGACATCTCAATTTCACTGTGCATCTAGAAGGCCACTCTCACAGGCAAAGAAAACTGTTTAGCTGTACCTGAACAGCTGTGCCTTGCAGCCAGAGCCTTTGATTCTGCAGCATCAGGATCCCCATTCCCAAAGTGGAAATGATGTGTGCATTGTGCAGCTGTTTATGCAGAAAAGCACCTGACTCAGGATGGCAGGGAGCAAATGCACCCACGGGATGCTGGGCGTAGGACTTGATGCCTAGAGTAGTGGTTCTCAACCTGTGGATCATGACCACAACTTCAAATGACGGTTTCACAGGGGTTGGCTAAAACCATTGGAAAACATAGATATTTACATTATGATTCACAGCAATAGCAAAATTGCAGTTATAAAGTAACAATGAAAATAATTTTACGGTTGGAGGTCACACTGTATGAGGAACTGTATTAAAGGGTCGCAGCATTAGGAGGGTTGAGAACCACTAACCCAGCGGAACTGGCACTATTAAGTTCACAAGCTCTGATTCCCCAGTCCCATGGTGAAGAGGAAGAATCTGCCTTGGGGTTTGCAATGGTTAATCTCGATTGTCAACTTGATTGGAGAAAGGGCTATCTGAGAAGTTAGGAAAGCACACTTCTGTCTGTTAGAGCATTTCCAGAGATGACTACATCATAAGACACAGTGATGGAGTCAAAATCTGAATGAAGTACTTGAGAGATGGTAGAAACCATGGAAGGCCAGGCCTTGCAAGAGGAAGTACTCACAGGAAGTAGCAGATCTTTAAAGGGTGTGTATTTCCCTTTCCCTTCTTCTCTCCCTGTTTCCTGTCCAGTAGAGGAAAGAAGCCTCTACCACATGCTCCCTCTGCCAAGATATTCTTCAGGGGACCAAAGCCTTCTCCTTGAGTTGGATATGGCAGGTTTTGGGTCATCACTATGAAAGGACTGACAGGAGACAACTGATAGGTAAATGGCACTGGTGGGGGCACTGGTTACCGGTGGAAAAGTCATGAGCCACGGTTGCAACGATCAGAATTACAGAGAACTTTATTAGAAGAAAGGAGGGGGTAGGAGGGAGGAGAGCCAGGCCTGGGGGGAGGGAGAGATGGCGGGAGCAGAGCAGAGAGCAGGGAGAGAGAGGGAACACAGAGAGAGCAGAGAGCAGAGAAAGAGGGTGGGGGCCTGTGTCCAGCTTTTTTAAGGCGCAGGTTGCTGTGACCACACGGTGGGTACAAAGTCACCAACGCCCCCTTATGACATAAGATGCAAGACCCCAAGGAGTGACAATGGTCTCTGATTCTTATCCAGCATCAGCAATGGTAAACTCAGAAATGGGTAAAGCACTTCCCACAAAAGTCTGAGAACTAAGAGTTCAAATTCCCAGAACTCAGGTTAGCCTGGGCACAGCACTGCCATGAATCATAATGTAAATATCCGTGTTTTCCAATGGTCTTGGGAAACCCCTGTGAAACAGTCATTTGAAGCTAAAGGGGTCATGATCCACAGTTTGCTCTTTTGGTGACATGGGACATGGAGACAAAAGAATCGCTGATAGCCTGGTGTGTACAGCAACGAACCACCCAGAGACTGTCTCAAATAAGGAAAAAGGCAAGGACATGTGCCCAGGCTTGTCCTCTGATATCCATCCATGTGCTGTAATGCCTGCGCGCGCGCGCGCGCACACACACAGAGATTAACAGAGAAAGCTATCCTTGCCTGCTTGCCTGCCTGTCCTGTCTACACAGCACAGAGACCTGCCTTAGCCTCTCTTTCAAGGCAGAGAGACCTAGTGTTTTATGTTATCTTCTCTCTAAAGTTCAGGAGACACCCACACACTGCCCAAGGCCTTGGTAACATTCAGATCTGATTTCCCCTTTAGGTCTCACAGTCAATAGCTCTTTCCCAAGGTATTCTATAACTTCCTCTTGTGGTCTGCTGTTTTTAACCCTTGACAAATGTCAGCTGTTCCCTCCCCACACACACACACACACATACACATACAAACAACCCCTTTGACATGCTTCTTCATTGGCTGCCATCTCTCATAGCCCTAACTCCTTTTCCTAGGGTCTTCCAGCCTTCGTGACCCTTTGATAATAATGTCATCATGAGTTCTAAACCCTACTTTCTATTTAAATTTCTGATTTTTAAACTATGTTTTAAAGGCTTGAAACTATAGAAGAGATAATTCATGCATGTGTATAAAAAATTAATTCCACAGAATGATAAATTATGGGTCCCCTGACCCCAATCAGCCATTGTGTACCGGTAGTCCTGGACTGGAGATGGGGGAGTTCCGGTCTCAGACTGTAGTGAGTAGGCCAGGTATGAACGACCCAGGAGACAGTTTCCAGAGGACAGCTCGTTTACTGAAGTGACTGGGCTAGCTTACACAGCTCGAGTCAGGAGGGATGGGAGAACAAATGAACAAGGGAGGAAATGCACCTTATTTGCATATGCAGACCTGATTGAAGACAGGCAAACATGAATGATGCACCCATTCAAATACCAAAGCCAGCAGAGGCAGGAACTTTCCAAGCATTCAGGTTAGCAGACTGCAGGTCATATTATCCCCCGAGGAGCCGGCAGGAAAACAGAAGCTTAACTGACTCTGAGATGATGTGGCCTTTGTCTCTCTGGAGTTGAGTGAGCCCAGCAAGGCCTGATGTGGGTAGGGAGCAGCCCCACTCCTGCTGTGCTTTCTGAGAGATGTCCAGGTATGGGCAACACTCTACCATCCCTCGGCTGGCTTGGGAGCCCACAATAAATCTGCTATCTGAAAGGGGGTCATAGCCTCCATCTGCTGCCATGGAATCATTTGAAATGAGGATTAAGCAAAGGAGGATAGGAATGTAGAATCATTATATGAACTGAATGTTCATATTGCCCAAAATGTATATGTTAAAACCTGATTCCCAGCATGGTGGGTTAGATGGAGGATTAGGTCATGGAGATAAAGCCCTCATAAAGGGACCAGTGCCCATATAAGAGGCTAAGAAGTCCAGAGCTTGCCCCTTCTGCCATGTTGGGTGTACAGAGAAATGTCTAAAAGCTACAGACTACAAGAAACCCCCCAGCAGAACCCTAAACATGCTACCACCTTGAGCTCAGGCCTCACAACCTTAAGAGCTGGGAGACATTTCTGCTATTTCTAAATCACCTAGTCAATTATGATATATATTTTAATCATATCTTATATTTTACTCATTTTGTATATGTGTGTGAGAGAGTGCATGTACTAGTGTGTACAACTAAAATGTCACAGGACAACTGGTCAACCAGCGGGAGTCTGTTCTTTCTACCATGTGGGTCCCTTGGCAGCAAGTGCCTTTACCCACTGATCCATCTTAGCAGCCCATTTGATGATTGTTTTTATATCAGCCTAAAGAGTCTGAGATAAAGACTGGATACATTTTTTTGTTGCAAATAAAAGAGTAATTAATAGGGGGTAGTCCTTGCCATCAACCCTCAACCAGAGCCTGCCTGCACTTAGCCACTTACCAAAGGAGGACCAAGCTTTTACAGGAAGAAATTGTTCCTGGTGTTCTCAAGAACAGCATGATGTCCAGAAGGCTCATTTAGAGACTCTCCTGGCGATGCCCAATGCTTTGTCAGAAGCTGTGCTCAGGGGCTCGTGCTGAAGACAGTCCAGGACTCTCTACCGTTTCCCATGTCGGCACCACCCAGCACATTTGTAAATGTTCCAGGAGGGAAAAAAACAGCCAGTAAATAGAACATTTCTAAGTCTGGTTCATTTAAAGCCACATAGTAATTCCAGGCTAATTGCATATTAATTTCCATCTTGTTATAGCATCAATCAGCCATACATGTGATGGGGGAGCCTGCTGTGGAGAACAAGTGCTGAAATGCCCCTTCTCCAAATGTGTCAGTGAATGATCCCTGACCACTCCATATCACCAAGCCTTCTGAGCAATAATAGTAATTCCCTGTAACGGCACTTTCTAAAATCCCACTCATTACTCAGAGTCTCCACCAACTGCAGTTCCTCCTACTGCGGGTACAGAAAAAGAAGCAAGTAGAATCTCCTACCGTTGACGCCTACTTTCAAATTCACTGGATCCAAGGCTTCTGAAGTGACCAGCCCCAGCCTGCTTTCAGGCTGATCACTTAACCGGCTGCAGCATCTTACGACATTTTCCCAAGGTCCGTCCTTGGCTCTGCTTTCCTTCGTAGACTTTCAGAAGTTAGCCGGCTCTTCCGTGTGTGCCCCACTGACATACCACCCCGAAAAATGAGCCATGGGAAGCCCACCAGAATTTCTTGCTAGAGAAATTCTGTGTAACAAGATGGCTGGCGAGGTTATATTGCTCCATGAAAGCTGCAATTTCCCTCAATTGATTTCCTAAAGATAACTCACTGTTGGCGTGCGGTGGAAGCTAATTTAACAAGAAAGATGAGTCTCTTCAGAACACCTTGATTGGCAATTGTGATAAATTCCTATAATTACTATTGACTCGGGGGTGGGGGGTTCATTTGTTAAGAGGCTACTGAAATGACAGGTCAGCGATGGATTTACAGAGGAAACGGAATACCACAGGCTGTTCTGTTCTTCACAAAAGAAATTTGCGGGGGGCAGGGGGAGAGCTGAAATGGTTACAGATATTTCAAATCTCATAGATATCCCCATCTCTTTTCTGCAAGTCCGTGTTATTGAAACTTCTCATAAGAACCATAACTCATGGAGACTTGGTTGCTCTCCTAACAAAGATGTAGAATCAGGTCTAGGACAGAGAGATTAACAAAATTTTGGTATTTATGTTTTAAAAAGTGGGGGAGTTGGAGAGATGGCTCAGAGGTTGAGAGCACCCACTGTTCTTCCAGAGGACCTGGATTCAATTCCCAGAACCCACATGGCAGTTCACAACTGCTATAACTCCAAGATCTGATACCCTCACACAGACATACATGCAGGCAAAACACCAACACACATTAAAAAAAAAAGTAAATAATTTTTAAAAAATGGGTAATGTAAAGTAATTGTCTAAGTCAATTAAAATATATTCAACATATATTCTTCATCTACTAATATGATTTATGGAAAGTTAAAGAATAGGAAAATATCTACATAGGGTTTTATGTGTAAAGGCTAGCATGCAAAATTACATGTGCATGATTACATTGGTCAATTTTCCATTACATTAACAAAATATTGGATACATAACTTAAGAATGAGAAAGGTTTGATTATGGAGGCTTCAGTCCATGATCCAGTGATTGCTTTGGAGCCCAAGGTGAGGCTGCATCTCATCGCAGAATCATGTAGCAAATCCTTCACTGCACAGCCAGAGCATAACAAAAGAGAAGAGGGTTCCACACCATGGTGTGCCCTAATTGCTTCCCACCGGCCCCACCTCTTGAAGGTTCCACTGTCTCCCAGTAGCACCACATTAGGAGCAGGCCTTTAACACCTGAGCATTTAGATGTTTTAAATCCACAAAGGAGAGCAAATCTGACCTCCAATATACAATAAAGTATGCATAAGAACAGGAGGCAGGGTTGGGGATTTAGCTCAGTGGTAGAGCACTTGCCTAGCAAGCGCAAGGACCTGGGTTCGATCCTCAGCTCAAAAAAACAAACAAACAAACAGCAGGCAAGGGTGTCCCCAGTTATTAACAGCAATCATTCAAAGTCTGAATGGTGAGGTGAATGAAATCAGAGGAAAAGGGAGGAAGTTTGACTATTCAAAAAGTCCAAGCTCATAATAAGGGCATACCCCTTGATGCCAATTTGGGATAATTTATATGTGAGGGTCAAAGAACAGAATAGCCCTATTATAAGTAAACACTGTCCTTTCCCACTCACTTCCTGCTGTGGCTCTACTTTCTAGTGTCTCACAACCCAGGGAAATCTACTGACAGAAAGTGTAGACTTTTGTAGAAATGTGTTGAACAGATGTCACACTGATCAAATTTTATAATAAAGCCATTAGTATCCCTAAGTGTTAGTTTGCCGGTATCTTAGACACTGTTCTGTCGCTGGGAAGAGACACTGTGACCAAGGCAACTCTTATGAAAGAAAGCATTTAACTGGGGGCGGGCTTACAGTTTCAGAGGCTTAATCTGTGATCATCACAGCAGGAAACATGGTGGTATGCATGGCACTGAGCAGTAGCTAAGAGCTGCATCCTGGTCCACAAGCTGAGAGACAATTGACACTGGGCATGGTTTAGGCTTTTAAAACCTCAAAACCCACCCACAATGACATACTTCCTCCAACATGGCCATGCCTCTAATCCTGTCAAAAGAGTTCCATGCCTTGGTGACTAGGCATTCAAATATATAAGCCTATGGGGGCCATTCTTATTCAAACCACCACAGCCATCTATCAATTCAGACAACTCATCCAACAATTCTGAGAGCTACACTAGGATTCTCATGCTTCTGGGTAAGGAAGCTAGGCCTCTAAGATGTGGGGTGGCTTGCAGGAGGTCTTGGAACATAATAATTACTTAAATCTGAGTCCTTTATTTTCTAAGATCAAGACTCCTCCTACAGTTCCATGACCATTGTAAACATTTACCGACTGGAGTGGGGGCATTTTCCCTGTATTAATATTTTTTCTTCCATTTAAAAACTTCTGCTGGGTATGGTAGCACAAGTCTATAATCTCAGCACACAGGAGTCAGAGGCAGGGGAATCATGAATATGAGGACAGCCTGGGCCACATAGTGAATTTCAGAGTGGCCTAGAGTATGTACTGAGACCTTATCTCAAAAACCAAAAAAATAGAAAATAATAAAATAAAAACTGCCTATCAAAACTTTCCTTCTTAGAGGCTTTGCCAAACACACACACACATGCGCACGTGCACACATACACACACACACACACACACACACACACACACACACACACACACACACACATTATAGTTGTTAGGAAGATAATTGGAAAAATAAGCAAACATATCACTTTCCATGCTGGCTCAACAAATAGGGTTTTAGTGTGCTACAAGTCTCAATACAATTTTACTTAACTACAAACTGAATTTATCACATGTTTCAATGACATAATGAATGTATCTTTGTTTTTCTTGGCCAAGTTTCTTTCTTAGTTATAGGGAAGGGCAGTAGGGTTGTGTAGGTTTTTATTGTTTTGGGGGTTGTAGTTTTTGTTTGGGGCGGGGGAGGGGGGTGATGGAAGAAGAATTACTTGGTTCACATTCTGCAATGAGCAATTCATTTGCATAGGCTGGATAACAGTCCTCTGAGAGGGGAAAAGAGCTTAGAAGGCAAGAGGGCTTCATAGAGGCCAAGGTCTGGATGCTTCTTTCTTGCAGATTTTTAATTTTTGCCTGAAGGTTAAAAAAAAAAAAAAAGGCAACCACTGAAGGGAGTGATCAAGAGTTTGACACCCAGGCCTATCCATCATATACTCTGGCCATAGGCTTGAAGACCTCCCTCAAGTGCCAAGGCAAGCCCAGGTCGCGCAGCACAGAGCACTCGGGTGTGTGCCACCCCATCGCCTACCATAAGGACAGAGTGGTTACCTGCTTCAGCACGAAGGGAAGAAGTGGGCAAGGGAACCATCTAGGAAGAGGCCGGCAGCAGGCCTTGCTGCGGGATAGAGGACCAAGCTCGGGTCCTTCCCAGGCCAGCAGGAGGCTCAAGAAGCTGGGCTAGAAAGGGCTCATCCAGAAAGACCAGAAGCCTGTGGCAGACGATAGGCAGCAGCTGGGTCAGAAGAGCTGAGAGTCGAACAGGTAGATGGGGCAGGTGGATGGGGCGTGATTCTAGTGTGGGTCTTCTGGTTAGTCCTTTTGCGTATGTAGAAGCAGGTGTGTGTGCCCTGGGGAGCTGGCTGGAAGGAGCCAAGCAGCGGCCTGTAGATCTTCTAGGGTCTGAGGGGAAGCTGATACCACATCTCAGCAGCAAAGGCAGGGCCTGGCAATTTCAGAAGAGCTGTAAAGAGGACATGAGCCTTCCAGGTAGGGGAGACTATGGGCATAGAAGCTGCCCCACTGAAGATCTCAGAGCACAGCACACAGTAGTGGCTGGACCTGACTCTCATCTACGGCAGCCTGTGGCCGCTGCATCCAACTGCAGGTGAGTCAACCTGGGCCTCTGTGCCAACCATAGGCCACCACCACTGTCCAAACCCTCTATTTTTAATGTTTAATTATGGCAAAGATGCTATCCAAAAAAAAAAAAAAAAAAAAGCACCCTCTCATTCATTTCCAATGCACAGCTGAGTGTTCAGTATATTCACATGGATTCATGAGAATTTTCCAGAGTCTATTCAAGCAAGCACAACAGAAACCCTACCCTGTAAACAGCTTCCCCCTCCCCTTCCCCTGCCCGCTAAGCCCTGCTAGCCACCATTCTGCTTTCTGTTCCTGTGAATCTGACTACCCGAGAGACCCCCATCTAAGTGGAATCGTGTACAATTTGCATAATGAGAAAATAAGACATTTCATATATATGAATGCTGCTTTGTATCAGCTTTTTGAGAATAATACGTCTGGCACTCAGAGGAATGTAACTCCCATCTCCCCCAAACGGCTGGCTATGGGAAGAACTCAACATCATTACTTCACCAAATTTTCCTACAGGATGAAGACCGCGTGAAAATTAAGACACAGTGGCTACTCTCAAGGATCTCAGAGTTCAAAGATTTATATGTTCTGTGCCTAACTAGGAACGTGGTTTAAAAAAAAAAAAATTACCAAAATATTGGTCATCTAATAAAACACTAACTTCTCCACCTGAAAATGGACAGTGCGGATACAGCCAACACAACGAATATTTCCAGAGTGTATCCCGCCAAGATTTACCACAAATCTTCATCTGCAAATATAATTAAAAGATTTATTTCACTGCAGGCAAGAACTCAGCAAATCCCTGTTTCTGTTTTCAAAAAAGCCACTCAGGCGCTTTCCACACTGCTACGGTCTTTGCCGGTACTAGAGGCGCGTTGGAAGTGTAAAGAGATTGTAATAGCAATAAGAATAGCCTTTCTCTCCCTAATGAAATTCTGAAACGCAACAGACCCCTCTAATACAAACAAGCATGTCTGCCTTGGTGCATTCACCACACAGATGCAGCCAACCATGGCTAAGCAGGATTGTGATGGTAACACTGCCGCCTGCTGTTCCAACGTGGAATCGCGTCCCTCTGAGGCAAAGAATTTTTTTTTTTTTTAAATCAATTGCCTTGACAAATGGGTGCCGCCCTGTTTGGATAAATAGAACTATTATCCTAGAAATGCTGTGTATTATTTTAATATGTTCCTCTTCTACCTAGCCAAAATCATGGGTTGTTTCACCAAACTTGTCTTATTAACAATTTCACTCCATTACCCAGTTAACTGGGTATTAGTTACTTTTTTCCTTGACAAATTTGTTTAGGTTCACAGTTTGTCTTAGTTAGGGTTAATATCGCTGGGATGAAACATCATGACTGAATGCAAGCTGGGGAGGAAAGGGTTTATTTGGCTTACACTTCCGCATTGTAGTCCAGCACGGAAGGAAGCCAGGAGCTCAAACAGGAACCTGGACACAGGAGCTGATGCCGAGGCCGGGCTGCTCTCCATGACACCCTTGTGCCTTCAAAACCAGTACTACCATACCACCTAGGTGGCTCTTCCACATTACCAACCTTGGCTGCCTGTGCAAGGTCCAACCTTGGCTACCTCTGGAACACGGCTCTGTGTGCTGACTCTGATGAAGCACTGACCAGGAGATTTTACCTCAGGGATTCTAATCTCTTCTTCATTACTGGTGATTTCTTAGTGTGTGACCAGCTGACCAGCATCTATTGTCCCAGTAATGCAAAGGTTTCACTCCAATGGCATTGGACTCTTGTTAATCACAATTGACTCTCCAGGCCCAGCTGACCAGAATGACAGAATCTTCATTCAAAAATAACAGATGGCCCCATAGAGTCTAAACTCCCCTCAGAAACTTCACAGTCTGGGTCTCTGCATTGCTCTCAATATTCTTCTCTTCAAAGCTCCAACACTCAACTGAGCTATCAACACTCAATGGCTTTTCTAACCCAAAGTTCCAAAGTCCTTCCACAGTCCTCCCCCAAAATATGGTCAGGTCTATCACAGGAAAACTCGACTATGCTGGTACCAATTTCTCTCCTAGTTAGGGTTACTATTGCTGTGATGAAACACTATGACCAAAAGCAACTTGGGCAGGAAAGGGTTTATTTGGCTTATACTTCCACACCATAGTCCATCACTGGAGGAAGTCAGGACAGGAACTCAAGCAAGGCAGGAACTGGAGGCAGGTGCTAATGCAGATGCCATGGAGGGGAGCTGGCTTACTGGCTTACTGCACATGGCTAGCTCAGCCTGCTTTCTTAGAGAACTCAGGCCCATCAGCCCAGAAGTGGCACCATCCACAAGGGGCTGGAGTTTCCCCTCATGAATCATTCATTAAGAAAATGCCTTACGGGGTTGGAGATTTAGTTCAGTGGTAGAACGCTTGCCTAGCAAGCACGAGGTCCTGGGTTCGGTCCTCAGCTCAAAAAAACACTAAATGCCTTACAATCTTGCCTACAGCCTGATCTTATGGAGGCATTTTCTCAATGGAGGCTTCTCCTCCCTGGTGACGCTAGCTTGTGTCAAGTTGACATAAGCTATCCAGTACACTGTTGAAGTGGATACAGTCCATCAAGGCAGAAGGGCATAGTGCGGGAAGGGTAAGGCAGTTGCCATAATGACCCAGTCAGGAAATAGACAGGAATTCTGGTCCTGTATTCGTTTTCTTCATTTGCTCTCTCATCCTCTCTTCTCATTCAGTATGTGACTCTGGCAGTGGAACGGGGCATCTATACTCAGAGTGGAGCTTCCCAATGCAGTTAAAACAGCCCTAATTTAGGCTCCATTTAAGAACAAAGCATGTGGGGCTGGAGAGAAGGCTTAGCAGTTGAGAGCACTAACTGCTCATTCAGAGGACCTGGGTTCAATTCCCGGCACCCACATGGCAGCTCACACCTGTCTGTAACTCCAGTTCCAGGACTTCTGACACCCTCACACAGTCATACATGCAGGCAAAACACCAATGAACATAGAATAAAAATAAATTAATAGATAGATAGATAGATAAATGAATAAATAAATAAATAAATAAATGGAAATAAATAAATAAAAAAGAATAGAGTATCCAAAATAGAAACACAAAGAGAAGTGTGGATAGGACTTATGGTATATAAACTCTATAATAAACAGACTATTTATCTCATGGTCCAATTCTCAGGGACTCTTCCATTAGTTCACCTCTCCAGACATACACAGAGGATTGTCAGATGACGCCAAATCCTGTCAAGTTGGCCATCAAGATGAGCCATCATATAAACAACTTGGCTTGCAGTTTTCTTGCATTTCATTTAAGATGAATTATTTCATGGTCAGTCACTCTCTGCAGTGTCTGATCTTATAAGAGAGCCAGTCCCTGAGATACTGAGTACAAACTCCTTTTTTCTTCTGGAAACACAAATGTGTGTGTATCACCAAACACCTCTCCAATGTGTACAAGTGAGTATGCCTACACACACACACACACACACACAACACACACACACACACACACACACACACCCTCTACATATGCAAAGCCACTCACAAGGACAGAAAAGTCCCCCTCCTATAAATGTAAAACCTAAGCCTCTCCAGACACCAAAAAAAAAAAAATAAAAAATAAAAAATAAAAAAGGGTGTGGGGGGAGGGGGAGGAAGCAGCGACAAACCGTAGGTTCTTCCATGAAGTCTGCAGTCATTTCACACACATAGAGCCCAGGTAACCAGAGGATGAAATTTAGGGCAAACCTAGATTACTCATGGCATGACACATCAGATGAGCAGGTTCATCATCCTGGGTCAATGTTCTATAACCTTTTCTCAGAGATTCCTTGTTGAGAGGAGACTGGCCCTATATATCATAGAGGTCCTGACTGAAAGATGTCCAATCGAGTTGAAGCAACTCACATTAGAAAAGAAATCCAAACTGTAGTAGAGAGCCAGGTAACAGGATCTGTTATTAGATGATATTTCCCTGCAGCTACAACAGAGATCTAAAAATGGTAGCTTTTATCAAAACCATGCCATGGCAAGCGATTCAGCATCCATGTCCCTAAATTTACAGACACATTACCAATCTGTAGGCACTTAATATCTTCCCTGGCAAACCCCTCTCTGCTCACCAATTTGGTATATATAAAGACAGGGTTCATTTTGTAGTAAATAAACAAAATTGTGCTCTCTGAGCATGCATATCCTCTGTGTGCAGAAACACTCAAGACAGCCACGCAAGGCGGCGCACATTTGTGATGCCAGCCAGCACTTGGAGGCTAAGACAAGAAGGCTCCAAGCTTGAGACCATCCTGTAGTCAGAACACGGACTGGAGACTCAAACATTAACATTAGCACATGAAAGAAGACAGTTTTCAGAGGAAGACTAGAAGCTGTTTGTCATCGAGGCTTCATTGAAGAACAGAGCATGCAAAATACAAACACAAGGGGGACCTGGATAGTGCTTGTGGTATATAAAGGGCCTATAATGAATGGACCATATATTTTGTGGCCCAATGCATGGGAACTCTCCCTTAGCTCACTAGCCCACCCTCGCATTTAGGAGTATTTTTCTTTTGTTAATAGGCTGTCTTTGTTTCTATTTCTAACCATGCATCCTTGATACAATCCTTTGCCCTGGGACACAAGAACCTGAATCAACTGCCCTCTCAACTCAGATCTATGGCCTAGCAAGAAGTATGTTTGCTCTGTCCCTTTTCTTTATCCCTGTGGGTGCCAGCCTAAAACCTACGCATGCTTCCTCAACACTTGGGGCTTCCTCGATGTTACCCTGACCTCCACATCTAAATTTAAAAACATGGTGTTTTTATCCACCCTCCCCCCTGACTACTGCCAGGATTGTTCATTTCTCTACAATGTCGGTTTCCTCACAAACTAATAAAACTATCCCTGAGCAAGTCTGTTTTAAATTTTTTTTTTTTAAGTAATAAGACTAAGAACCCAAAAGGAGATCTGGTTTTCTCTAGTAACACCAGTGTGGTAGTTGTATAAAATGCCCCCCATAGGCCAATAGGGAGTGGCACTATTAGGAGGTGTGGCCTTGTTGAAGGAAGTGTGTCACTGTGGGGGTGGGCTTTGAGGTCTCATATGCTCAAGTTATGCCCAGTATGGCTCAGTCTCCTTCTGCTGCCTGCAGATCAAGACTTAGAACTCTCACCTCCTTCTCCAGCACCTGCATGCTACCATGCTTCCCACCATGATGATAGTAACCTCTGAACTGTAAACAAGCCTCCATTAAATGTTTTCCTTTATAAGAGTTGCTGCCGGATGGTGGTGGCGCACACCTTTAATCCCAGCACTCAGGAGGCAGAGCCAGGCAGATCTCTGTGAGTTCGAGGCCAGCCTGGGCTACCAAGTGAGTTCCAGGAGAGGCGCAAAGCTACACAGAGAAACCCTGTCTTGAAAAACCAAAAAAAAAAAAAAAAAAAAGGTGAGTGTGGTGTGGTGGTGGTGTGGTGTGGTGGTGGTGGTGGTGATGCACACCTTTAATCCCAGCATTTGGGAGGCAGAGCCAGGTGGATCTCTGTGAGTTCAAGACCAGCCTAGTCCACAGAGTGAGATCCAGGACAGGCACCAAAGCTACACAGAGAAACCCTATTTCAAAAAAAAAAAAAAAAAGAGTTGCCGTGATCATGGTGTCTCTTCACAGCAATAGAAACCCAAACCCTAACTAAGACATCAGTAACACCTAGGCTACACACCTCTAACACCTAGACTGCACACCAGTAACACCTACACTTCGAAACAGTAGCAGCTATACTGCTCACCAGTAACACTCAGACTTCATAGTAAGACCCCACACCAAAAACACCAACCAATAAAATGTGAAGACATACTTAGAAGAGCAGCTGTATGAACACAAAACATGTTCAGTCTGAAGTGTAGACATGGGAATAACCACTAGCATCACTCACTCACTAGTCCATGCTCTTTGGTAGTGCAATGGGTACAGCGTGCATGGGGAAATAATTTCAATGTGTGCTATGAATCACTTATGTGTGTTTCATGTAGGGAAGGAACACCGGAGAAAGTCTGTATGCAAAGCAGTCAGATCTGGTGTGGTAATGTCCTTCCTGCGTTCCTGTGCAGCGGGTATAAAATTCAAGCATCACAGGTCACAGTCCTATGTCATTGATCATCCAGAGAAGCCAGAGCTCAGTGACAACCTTCAGAGGAGCCTTGACTGGAAAGCACAACTGAACCCAGTGGTTACAAAAGTTAATTAGCGGGGCTGGAGAGGTGGCTCAGAGGTTAAGAGCACTGGCTGCTCTTCCAAGGTTCTGAGATCAATTCTCAGCAACCACATGGTGGCTCATAACCATCTATAATGAGATCTGGTGCCCTCTTATGGCCTGCAGGTATACTGTATACATAATAAATAAATATTTTTTTTAAAAAAAAAAGTTAATTACCAACTGAATGAAAACCCTGGAAGAGAGTGGAGGGTTACGGGAGAACTTGAGAAGACAAAGTGTTCCCCCAGACGGTCCGTCTTGTTCACGCTTGTAGACTTTAGTGAACCTTGATGTGCAACCTACATTAAGTGAAATGTGCACTTATTCTGAATCTTGTCAGTCTAAAGCTGTGTTTCTGTCTAAGAACACTTACCAGGATTTATTTTCATAGACCCAAGGATTGACTTCTGATTTGGTAGTGCCTGTTGTAGGGCATGGCATTTACTAAAGCATTTCTGTAATAAACCAAGCTGTTCAGGAAAGCTGTTATTTATCACTTTAGACACTTGCTTTGACCTCCAACCTCGTGACAACAAGGTCAGTTTCTGTGACCTTACAGACTTGGTATTAGCTAGCTGGCATCCCCTAGCACTCAGAACTTGTCAACCTTCCATCCCCAAGGACAAGGATATCCTTGTGTTAAAAAACATGGAATGTGAACATGCATGTTTGCAATACAGTGGTGGGCCCACGTGCCCATTGTGACTACTTTATTTCAACCAACACATAATTTAAAATTCTATCCATATTGATACATACAGCCCTCAATACATCATATCTATGTAGCCTTTGCTTCTAAATACCATGTGGTGCTTGTTACATCCTTGACATTTAACCAACCTGTTTTTACTGTAATACACATTCAAATTATCCTCAACTCCCACCTGTTCTAGTTACCAGTTTATTGCCTTTCAGCTCCAAATTTACCCCGCACTGCCTACTCTATAAAAATAAATCTGGGCCCTTTTAAATATTTTCATGTTACCAGTTGACACAATGTTAAAACTCTAGAGTCAGATGGAAAAACAGCTGAGGAAGGAGGCATTTCTTTTCCCTGAGCTCTGGTTTGATATACTTCATTATGCTTCTGTCGAGACAGCTACCCCACAGCAGCCAGGAGCAGCCAGGAGCAGCCAGGAGCAGCCAGGAGCAGCCAGAGACCACAACTTCTCCCAAGACTACTCTGTTGCGACTGGGGAGCTTTGCAGCAAAGTCCCTCACGGCTTCCTTAGCTCCTGGTTCCTGACGGGCACAACACTGGGACTACCCACAGGTTGTATCTAGCACTTGTCCTTCATGCAGAGTGTCCTGTTGCAGTGTCTAAGGAGACACACCCCCCATGAACAGCTTTCCCAAACACCCAAGAGCACAGATTTTTGGCAGGGTACACAGACATGATACCACACACACTTGTCTGCCATTGACACCCCTCTCCAAAAAAAGCCAACATGTGAGACTTAGGAATTGTAGGGCTTGCCTATGGTTTCTCTGTCTCAGAACTTGTGGCGTGACAACTTCCTATACCTGCCATGCCAATATTCTTCTGTGTCCTTGATTTCCAGTCACCAAGAGCATATTTCTCTAATGCCCTATTATGTCTTTGTATCCAAATTTTCTGTTCAAATTTGTACTTGGTTTGTCTTTTTCTAATTGGACTTTGATTAATGTACCATCTCCCCAAACAATACAGCCCAAACATCTCCATTTTATGGACTTGAAATTGGGGGATATATGTACCCCCAAATAGGCTTGCTAGGTCCCAGGGTTACTATGTGATTTAACCAACTACTTCTTGAATACTCTACTGAGAAAGAACTCCTGTCAATGAGAACTGGTATTTGACTCCTAAATAACCATAAACACTTGAACTCTGAGACTCCACTTTTTCCTCTTCTAATAATGGGTGCATAATAGTCTTTTTTCATTAATTAATTTATTTTATGTATATGGGTGTTTTGCCTGCATGTATGTTTGGATACCATATGTGTGACTGGTACCCAAAGATGCCAGAAGAGGTATCAGATCCTCCGGGACTGGAGTTACAGACGGTTGTGAGCCACAGTATGGGTGCTGTGGATCTAACCCAAGTATTCTGGAAGAGCAGCCAGTTCTCTTAACCACTGAGCTATCTCTCTAAACCCACGGTAGTTACATCTAAGTCACGTGTCTCTGTTCTTGTACTTACTGGCCTTTCAAAATCTCACTCCCTATAAACTGCCTTTTCCTATCTTTCCCCATTCCTTTTACTGGCATTTCTAGTGTTCATTTGTCAATTTTCATAGGCTTGAAAATATTCCATTGTAGATTTTAGATATTGCAAATATCTTTTCCCAATTTTTTCCTCATTCTTCAAGCTCTGTCCATGATATTCTTTAATAAAAATAAATCCCCAGTTTGTCCTCTCGATTCTAAGATCACAAAATATCTTGCCACATGTCTTTCACTGACACGGTTTTAGTTTTTAGCCAAGTCTTTACTCAAAATACACTGATTATGGTGCTTGAAGTGGTCCAGATTTTTTTTCTCCCAATTAGTAAGCCAAAAATAAATATTTTAAAAAAGAAGAAAAATATTCTGTCAGCTTTTGGGAGGAACCAAAAAGTACTTTGAAACATTATAGTCTAAAATAAAAAAGAATTGTCAATGCCAAGAACTAGAAGAGAAAGATAAACTCCTAGATGCACACAGCCTGCCAAGGCTAACCCATGAAGAAACGGGAAGTCTACATACTTAGAACTCACATAGAAGTTGAGTCACAAACCTACGATGAAAAAGCATGAGACAGATAATATCATTGTTAAATTATACTAAACATTTAGAGAAAAAGTATGTTGACCAATTAAAAAAATTAAAATCAGCATTACCTAAATCCTGAAGTCAGATTCAATAACAACAACAAAAAGTTATAGGCTATGTCTTTAGTTAGGGCTCCTATTGCTGAAAAGAGACACCATGACACAGCAACTCTCATAAAGGAAAGCATTTAATTGGTGCTAACTTATAGGTTCAAAAGTCAGTCCATTATCATCATGGTAGGACATGGCAGCGTGCAGGCACAGATACATAGTATTGGAGAAGGAGCCAAGAGTCTGGATTAGCAGGCAGCAGCAAGAGAGAATGAGCCACTGGGCATGGCTTGAGCTTCTGAAAGAAATATCAGTGCCCAGCCTCAATGACACACTTCCTTCAAATGGTCCAAACCTGTTCCAACAAGGCCACACATCCCAATCCTTTCAAATAATGCCACTCCCTATGAGCCTTTGAGGGCCATTTTCATTCAAACTACTACAGACCAACATCCCAAGTGAACATTTTTGTGTATGAAACTCCTCCACAAAATACTATCAAATCAAATGTAACAACACACAAAAGTCTTAGTTATACCATGACAATATGAGATTTATCCTGAATGGTTGGTTCAACATAAGAAAATCAATTAATGTGATAAGACACATTCATAGGTTAAGGAAAAGAAAAAATCACATGAGCTTCTCAGCAGATGCAGAAGAAGCATCTCACAATCTTCAACAAGATTTCAGGATGCAAATCAGGACCAGAAGGAAACCATCCCAGCATGGGAAAGGCCATACCTGCAAAGCCAATGTTGATAGCATACTCAATGGTGAGAAAACAAAATCTTTACCTCTCAGATCAGGAACCAAACAAGGATACTCACTTTTCTTAGTTTTATCCAAAATGGTACCAGATGTCCTAACCAGAAAAATGAGAAGCTTGGAATATCTCTCAGTGATACATACATCCCTGGCATATGCAAGACCATGGTTTTGATTCCTACATGGGAAATAAATGAATTAATATTGACCTTTTTTTTTTTTTTAGAGAAACTGAAAAGTTTAACATTCATAAGGGAGAACAAAGCACATCCTGGAAGCATCACACTTCCTGGTTCCAAAAATAATTGCAAAGCTATAACCATTAAAACAGTGTAGTATTACCCAAAGACAGACCTAGATCAATGCTACAGAATAGAGAACCTAAAAGTACATTGTGCATATATGACCACTAACAAAGGTTTCAAAAACATACAAAGCTAGATAAACTCTTCCATAAATGGGACAGGGGAAATGGGGTGTAGGGGGAGCAAGGAGGAAAGATGAAAGAGAGAGTAAGGAAGGGGAGAGAGGGAGGGAAAAGAAAAAGAAAGATTGATCGATCAATTAATTGATTGATTACTAATGAAGTTGGTTAACTGGCTAGAATTAGCTTATATGTTCACAGTGACTCACTGGATGAAGGAATACTAGAACCATGACTAGTTCAGTAACAATCCATTGTTCCAGTTCTAGTTGAGTCCAAGATTTATATAGAAGATCCAGAAACAATAGCTATTTTAAGTTTTGACTTGTTTCTATTGAAATTAGATATAGGCAGTTGTTACACTACAGTTGTGGCAGGTCACACATGCAACCTAAGGACACAGCTGGCATTGAGATAGACAGAAACAGATTCCTAATGTCTGAACCTAAAGCCAGGTTCCCCCTGGGGTTTTTTTCTATTTCTCCTGTATGTACTTAATTTGTGGTTTTGTTTTTGTTTTTGTTGTACCTTAATGGATTTCGTGCTATCTACTATTGGTGAAATTATTAAGGCAACTCCATGTAGTTAAAAAGGGAGGTTTATTTTGTGGGGTAACTCACAAATGAAGAGATAGGTAACAGGGTCTGGGAAAGGTGTAGCGCAGTCCGGCGGTGTTCTCTGGAGAACTCTGCTCAGTCTACCTCCAGGGTCCAGGACCCAAGAGAGCCAGCACATCAGGATCCAGGTCTTCAGAGTTCTCTCCCGGCCCCGCCTTGTAGGCGTGACAGTTACCAAAGCCTCAATGGGGGTTGAAACTTCCAGATCAAGGCTGGAATGGCTACCTACTACAATCTATAATATAATTTTCCACTTAGAAGTAAATTATATGACCTACAGGTATGGCTCAGTGGTACAGAGCTTGCTTGTTATGTATAAAGACCCAGGTTCAACATACACACAAACCCCAATTACAAAAGACACAAACACACACACACGGGGGGGGGGGGGAGAGACAGAGAGAGAGAGAGAGAGAGAGAGAGAAAGAGGGAGGGAGGGAGGAGGGGGAGAAGAAGGGAGAGAGACAGAGAGAGAGAGAGAGAGAGAGAGAGAGAGAGAGAGAGAGAGAGAGAGAACACAAAAAGAGGCTTTACCAATCTTCCATTCAAACATACTTCACATTGATTAGAAAGGTACAGCAAGAAGAAAGGAATCAGCCCTCCCTTGACATAAATGTTGACCCACAGGATAAGGCTACCCCATTCCCCCATCGCTCAATGCCAATCAGTCTGTAAGAGCATTTCCTTGGACTTGAATTTGGAAGGATCAAAGCATACCACTACAGAGAAAGGCTAAGAACTCATTTTTACAGTTTTTCTTGGTTTTTAAACTCTCTCACTTTCCTCTTCTCTCTCTTCTTCCCCTTGTTTGAAATTAGTGAAAAGAGCTCCTGCCAAGAGGGACACTAAATAAAAGGAAACAGAAAAGGCAAAGAGGGAAATCAAAGAGAGAAATTTAGTGCAAGCAGCAAAGGCCTCATTAGCCTCACAACAAAAGACGGGCTCAATTTCTTTCTTATTGACATTAAGGAGTGTGATGGGAATCTGACATAAAAGTCTTTCGAATCTGCTCCTCTTCCTGGGGTCTCCGGCAGCTGCTTGCAAATTGTTTCCTTCTGATAAAGGTCATCTTTCTTGATTGGTTTTCATTCCTTTCTGTGTCCAGCCAATCAAGGGCTGGCCAAGCAGATGGCTGAAGCTAGTCTGGACCATCCAGGTCAGCAGCTGCAGTCTCACCCCGGAACTT